>NC_135572.1:300432630-301632630 GCF_965152235.1 Eretmochelys imbricata
ATGCAATGTTTTCATTTTAAATGTTCACACTTGTTTATAAACCTCTATTATCAGCGGCACTCAAGCTTGCTTAACCTTATAAACACTGGGTTTGGGGTGAATGTGCACATTTTTTAACAGTTCATTATCAGTGATGCTAACTGCACTTAGCAGCTGTTAGGAAGCACTAATCTGAAGGTTAAAACTGGTCAAGATTGGGGGAAGGGGAAAGAAGAAGGCTGTTTAATCACTGGGTAGTGGCAGGTCTGAATTGTTAATTTAATTATATTTAATTCTTTTACATGTGAAGCAAGACACAAAGATATTCATCTACCCATTTTTCTGTGTTGGGAGTTATCTGCATGTAGGAATACTTTCTGTAAGCACATAACACTAACTGCACTTTCCCCATCCTTCCCGTGAATCCGTGGGACTTCAGATATTTTAACCCGGGCAGTGGGGTTGTGATAGCACCAGACAGTTACACCATTGCAATTCATGTGCTGTGAATTGTGGAGTCCTAATCCCAAATCAGAAAACATCTAATGTTCATCATACCTGGGAAGGTGGGTCCACACAACACTCAAAGAAATAATAATATTTATTGAAAATACTATGGAATGTGTAACTGAAATATTTTTAAAAGGCAATGTAGATAAACAAAATATAACAAGACTGAATCTGTGAACAATGGCCAAATGTTAATGTCTCTGCACCCATTTCCTTGCCCTCTCTAACATTTAGTTATGTTTAGATGCAAAATGTAAAAAACAATATAAGCCCAAGGTTCAGTCCTTGATTCAGTTGAATCAGTTGGTAGATTAAATTCAGTGTTGGTAACTGCAAAGTAATGCAGATTGGAAAATATAATCCCATCTATACATATAAAGTGATGAGATCTAAATTAGCTATTACCACTCAAGAAAGAGATCTTGGGGTCACTGTGAACAGTTCATAGATTCATAGATATTAAGGTCAGAAGGGACCATCTTTGAAAACATCCACTCAATGTGCAGCGGCAGTCAAAAAACGAACAGAATGTTGGGAATCATTAAGAAAGGGATAGATAATAAGACAGAAAATATCATATTGCCTCTATAAATCCATAGTACACCCACATCTTGAACATTGCGTGCAGATGTGGTCGCCCCATCTTAAAAAAAGATATATCGGAATTGGAAAAGGTTCAGAAAAGGGCAACAAAAATGATTAGGGGTATGGAACGTCTGCCTTATGATGAGAAATGAATAAGACTGGTACTTTTCCACTTGGAAAAGAAATGACTAAGTTCGGATATGATGGAGATGTATAAAATCATGACTAATGTGGAAAAAGTAAATAAGGAAGTGTTATTTACTCCTTCTCATATCCCAAGAACTAGGGGTCACCAAATGAAATTAATAGGCAGCAGGTTTAAAACAAACAAAAGGAAGTATTTTTTCACACCACACACAGTCAACCTGTAGAACTCCTTGCCAAAGGATGTTGTGAAGGCCAAGACTATAACAGGGTTCAAAAAAGAACTAGATTTAGTTGGGGATTGGTCCTGCTTTGAGAAGGGGGTTGGACTAGATGAGCTCCTGAGGTCCCTTCCAACCCTGATATGCTACGATTCTATGATAAATTCATGGAGGATAGGTCAATCAATGGCTATTAGCCAGGATGGGCAGGGATGGTGTCCCTAGAAGCCTCTGTTTGCCAGAAGTTGGGAATGGGTGTCAGGGGATGGATCACTTGATGATTACCTGTTCTGTTAATTCCTTCTGAGGCACCTGGCATTGGCCACTGTCAGAAGGCAGGATACTGGGCTAGATGGACCTTTGGTCTGACCCAGTGTGGCCATTCTTATGTTCAATTACAGGTTTGATGAAATTCAAAATGTATTATATGATAAAACTAAAGCAAGCATGCATAAAAGAATGTACAGCATAACAACTTAACCCCACATTTATACTCACATTCTTAAAATGAAATAGCATGAAGGGATGATCAGTCCGTTGATGAAGGAATGGGTGTATGGTCCTTCCTTTAAGCTGTGTATGATGATGTATGGAGCTCCCCTTAAATTGGGAGCTACCCTATTTATATTAAATTATAATAATCTAAATAACATTACATCCACATTTTACCATATCTAATCTTCTGCTACCATTATTTAATCTTCTGTACCCCAAACCTCAAATAACTTCTACTTTTTATTGAGTATTAATATCAAACATAATTCTTATAATCATCTGCATCAATGCAAATTCTGCAGTCACCAATGTTCCAAAACATCCAAAAATTCTCCCCCAGCACTTGCTAAAACCAGTTAAAACAAAAACATATTTACTACATGACCCAAATTTATGCCTTGAGTCACTTCTATTAATACATCTTATTCACACATACTAACAAACTAAAATTTGTCTAATATGAAGCCTACACTTTAGGCCTAAAGGCTTGCTCCTTACTTTCATTTCAACACATTTTCAATGAACATAAGCAAACACTATCCTCATGGTCTACACCACTCCCTGACAAGGGGAGAGCAACGGGGGCGCGGGGGAGAAATTGTCCTTGAGGACAGCTGGGGACATCACTTGTGCAGGGTTTGGAGGGTGGCCATTTGGGGACTCCCATAGGCTCGTGGTTCCCCTCATGGGTAATCAGGAGGATCTTCCTGCAAGGGGTTTTGAATATTGAGTGGAGGGTGTGGTCACAGGAATCCTCTAGGCTCCCCCCAGTCACTCAGGGGAGTTGGTTCCTCTGCCTCAGCAGCGCCCTGTGCAGCAGCAGACAGAGAAGGAGTGGGAGGTGCTGGTGGTGCCAGTTCGCAAAGTGGTGCCGGGCCCACATCAGCAGGTGGACCCAAACACATTCAGTCACCAGTTCCATCAGCCTCTCCATCAAGGAATGCTCCCTGTTCCTGTGGGCATGCTCCCATTCCATAAGGCATTTCTCCTACTCCAAGAACAGATTCATCAGTGTCTCTTCCTGCTGAAGAGCCTGAACCTCCCATGCCCCGAGGAACTCAAACTACTCCTGATTCCTCCTTGTAGAAGGGGCACGTACAATGATATCTTCCAGAGCGACTGTTCTTTTGCCCTCCAGTACAGGAGCCTCAGGTGCTTGATGCATTCATGGCACTGGACGTGAACCCACTGATTGCCATCTGCTCCAGCCTGTGAAATTTCCTGGGTGAGCTGAATGTTCTTGCCACTCCAGTTGTGGAAGATGACAGGTTTCAGAGTAGCAGCCGTGTTAGTCTGTATCCGCAAAAAGTACTTGCCACAAGTACTCCTTTTCTTTTTGTGGAAGATGGTGTACTCTGACCACACACTGATCAGGACCTGGGTGCAGTCAGTCGGCCAGGTGACTGTTCTCAGAGCAGGAATCATGTTCACCTGTACTGATCAAAAGAGTACAGTGGAAAACTGTTCTGATGTGGAACAGTGAAAATGGGGGGACAGGGACCTTTATAGACTGTGTAAGGGTCAGGCAGAAAAGCATTAGTGCATTGTGGGACTTGGGTGGAGGACTGTTGAAACTTGGTAGCCACCTTTTGCCCCCCATCCGCACTGCATACTGGCACAGATGGGGCCATGCCACAGCCTTAGGCATGGACTTACTCACCCCCTTCAGGCGTGTTCGCTTATTCACTCTCTATTCATGTTGCGACTAATGTTGCCAACCCTCCTGGATTGGCTGGGAGTCTCCCAAAATCAGAATCCCCTGGCGGCTACTGAAACCAATCCGGGAGATTTCGATAGGCTGCTCAAAGTCTGGTCAGTGGTGCAGTGGGGCTAAAACAGGCTCTCTGCCTGCCGTGGCTCTGCACGGCTCCTGGAGATGACCAGCATGTCCAACTCCTAGGTGCAGGAATGGCCAGGAGGTCTCTGCGTGCTGCCCCCGCCCCGAGCGGCCAGCTTCACAGCTCCCATTGGGCAGGCCTGCAGGTAGCTAAGTGCTTCCTGGCCGGAGCCCACATCCCAACACCCCCCTGCACTCCAACCCCTGCCCCAGGCTCAGCCCAGAGCCCCCTCGCACACTTTGAATCCAAAGGCCCACCCCCAGCCCAGAGCCCACATCCCAACCCCCTGCCTCAGCCCTTTGAAAGTGAGTGAAAGTGGGGGAGAGTGGGCAATGGAGGTAGGAGGGATGGAATGAATGGGGGCAGGGCCTCAGAAAAGGGGCAGGGCAGGGGCGGGGTGCAGGACAAGGGGGTTTGGGTTTGTGCGATTAGACAGTTGGCAAACCTAGCTGAGACACATGCTTCTGGAGTTTAGATGTGGGCAATATGAGGTTTATGGTACAACCACACACATAGAAACATCACATACAGTTGCCCGTGTAGACTTCCCATAGAAGTGGATGATCCTTTTTCATGTCTTAACCTGCTCCTCTCTTCACTTCATTAGCATGGTTCAGCTTCCACAGGGCAGCAGGCTTAAAACAAGTGGAGTTGGCTGCTATAACTATCTTCATAGCCCCTGGTGCAGGAGGTGGAGAGGGATATGTTGGGGACAGAGTGCTTTGAACCCATTGTCACCTGCTCATGTATGATCCTTCGAGATACCCACATTATGCCTGAAGTTAGAGAAGTCTTCAGGATGCTTTAACTGGAATCATGGCTGGGACATAGAATCATAAGTGGTTCCCTGATGGTACCTCTCCAGCAATAGCTGGATGTAGCACAGAACCTGCTCTATACCTGAAGTTTGAAATCTAAATCAGGGACAACACCTTCATTCAAATAACGGGATTTCAGATTAAAGGGATGTGAATTCAGATAAAGCTACACTGCATATGATCAGTCCGAAGCAAGCTCTTCAAGTGGTCACGAGGATGCAAGCAGCCATAGCTTTTCTGTAGGCTTTCTAAATCATCTGTCTGATGCCAATGCATCTGGCACTTAGGTTGTCCTCATAGACACTGTAATGGTTCTGTCTTTCTCCTGTAAATCCTTTAAAGCCTTTTACCACTTATATACAGTTTCCTAAAGATATAGAAAACACATGTTTTGGCTTCTCATTATTTATATCAGCCGCCTCCAGCCAGGACTGACCAGGGATGGGGGAAAAAGGGGCAGTGTGCCCTCAGCCTCCTGTTTGAAGGGCCCCCAAACCTGAGCGGCACTGTCACCCAGCAATGCCCAGAGTGGGGAGCCAGGCCCAGACCCATGGGACAGGAGCTGCCACGGTGCTATGAATATGGTATGGACTCATACTGCAATGTCCGTCTGCTCCACCTGACTCCCACTCAGAGCCTCCCCTCAGTGGTTAGTTTTTTGGAAAAGTGGGGGACTCTGTTCAGATATAGTATTCCCTTTGCAGAGAGGCTTGCATAAGTCATGGTTAACACTGAAATACAGTAGTTGTTTTTTAATGCTACCAAGATCTTGACAAAAATGAGATCATTCTAAAATATATATGATCCCTTCCCAGTATCATGGTAAAGAACTATTGTTCTTGGAAAAAGAAAAGTGTTTTTTTCATACTTTAGTCCTCTTATACAAGATCAGCATTGGTGGGTGGTGGGAGTACTAAAATTGTGTTATCCTATTTCTAAAGTATTCCATCATTATGTATCTTCTCTGCTTAGAGACTTAGAGTGAAAATAAAATGGGTATATCATGGAAACTTAAATAATTGGACAAATATCTACAGTTTGATATACTCTGGAATTGCACAGATTTCACAATCTAATGCAATATAAGGAACATGGGATGAATATCAGGAACTGGCTAAAATTATGGATTAATCAGAGCCACCAGGTTTATTAAACTTTGGTAGAATTAAAATATGGGTACCTAGATGTAAGTAGAAATTTATAATTTGAGGGAGAGTTCTTAAGTCCCCATAATTTGGGAAACTGTGGCAGTGAATTGTCCTTAAAAGTCCCTTGGCAGCCTTTCTCACAGAGAAAAGAGATGTCTGGAAGAGATCTGAATGATGGCAAACAAGCAGCTCTGTGCTTGCTTGGAAAAAACTTACCAACTCATTGTCTATCACCAATTAGTGTCAGAATGAACAGCAAGCTTGAAAGCTGTCAATAGTTATAGAAAACTATTGGAGATATTGAAGTGCAGTAGTCATGTCTGAGAGAATGTCTGGGAGGGAGCAAGATTTCAATGAAATTCGATAAAATACAATGAAATTCCTATATTAACTGTAATGAAGCTCTCCCTAGACTTAGAATCTTGTTGAGCTCTTAAAAGCAGATAATGTGTTTGCCAGCTAGGTGTTTTTTTCTTTTTCCTCCAGAGCTCTCATGGGTTTATTAGTGAACATGTGTGTTATCAGGAGAGGGGAACTGGGAAAAGGAGTTCAAATCTGTAAAAAAACAATCACTTTCCAAAACAGTGGAATGAAAATAACTTCGACATTTTTGAAATGTTTCACATTTCCCCCCCCCCCCCCATTTTCCAACAAGATCTACATGGACTGATAGCTGTTACTAGATCCTTTTCCCTCCTTCCATGCACACCCTTGAATTGGTCTAATATCCACCTTACTAATCAGGGAATCATCCATTAAAGTGGCAGATATAACAACCCTTGCTATATTTCCCATTTGTGTCAGCACTCACATTAAAAATTTACCAAGCAGGAAAATACAAAAGGAGACCAAATGGAGCAGTCTGGCTGTCTTTGCAAAATGCAACATTCAGGAATCTAAGCTTGGAACTTCAATGCTAGTACACTGAAGGGAGATAGATAGACCCAACTCTGGAGAGTACATTGGGTCATTCTACCATGATCTCTTTGGCCAGTACAGGATTGGTGTCTGAAAGAACGGTGTCTGTGGCCAGTGCTCATCTGAGAGAGCAGGCATGTATCATCATGAGGCTACACTGGTGAAAAAATAAAGAGCGATATCTGGATGTGAAAGTCAGAGCTCAATATAAATAGGAAACTAAGTATCCAAACAAGTCACCTTTAGTATACTTTACCTACAGCAAAGTGGAATTTATTTGTTCTATAAAATAGTTTACTAAACTTTTTCAAGATATTCAGTAGCACGGAAATGTTACTAAGTTGCTTCAGTTTCCAGTACTGTACTTTACATTGTACTACCATTGCTGATCATTTCAAAAGCAGAATATGTTAATATCCAGTGACATATTCAGCTTAGAAAGAGGGGGAAACCATTTCCCAGATCATTTTTTCTTTTACAATAGAGCATCCTATTGTATTGTTCAAATCCAAATCTTTGGGTAGGTAGGGCAATAGAATGTGTGGGGGGTGGTTTGCATGTCTTCTGAGTGGCACGAATGAGTATGTTGACAGAAGTACTCATTAATACTCAGGCACGTTTCAAAGTAAATAACTTGATGTGTAGGCATTTGGTAATGGCTTTTGCTCACGAAACAAGGTGTGTTGTGGGAAGAGCAGACAATTCAGGTGGTTACTTCAGTCTTCATGAAGTTATGTGGGTTGCTCAGTGAACTGAAACATGTGCAATCACTTTCCAAGCTCACCTTCATTTTAAAATGAGTAATACAACAACAGCTGGGCTATTTTCTTGGTGACGTTTCATTTTTTATTTTCTGAAAAAGTGAATTAGGCAAATGCTCCATTATACCTATCACCTGGCCAAATCTCCTTCCCCTCCCCAAACAAACAAACAAACAAACAAACAAACAAACAAACCCCAAACCCGAAGAGATGTCAGCAGTGTGGGCTTTAAAGAAGTGTTGCTACAGCACGTTCTTAAAAATATCAACAGTCTACATATCGTTTGTGACAGGAAGTAGAAACCCACATTCAATAATGAATGTCTCCTTGTCTTCATTGCTACTACTCATGTTAGTTAATTTGTTCATGTATGATTTCTAGCACTCCCTTCATTTACTTTGTAACCTGCATTTCAGTGGGAGCCCCTTACTGGGAACTCCCCTGAAAACAAACCTTCCTAATTTTTTGTAAGGTCACCCATTGTGACCGTCAGTACCCTTATGTTCATCCTTTTTACAAGACTATGATAAATTTTGTACAAAGTATGCCTTGTGAGGTAGCATTTGAAAACTCATGATTTGCTGAACATCATTATCTGGGTAAAATATGCAACATTGGATGTGAAGTTATAAAATTCTACTGTATAAGACATGTTCAAATTTAGAAAAGCAGGCACAAACCATTTCTTCAGAGACAAAAGGCAAACTGACACCTCAGGCAGGTGTCAACATAATCAAATGGACAATCACCTGGTTAAGTGGCCATTCTTTGGCAAGAAGAAGGGTGTGAGCAAGAAATGTACATCTTGGCAATGGAACAGCTGGAGATTCCTATGCAAACAGGCTGGCTGCTGCCTGAACCCCATCTTGAAATGATTCTCAAAGGGAGGGAGAGATATAAAAATGAGGAACAGAGTGCCCAGATTATCTCTCTCCCCTCATCTCTACTCACAGCATCAAAAACACTTGAAAGACAAAAGAAGCATAATTGAACTTGGGGAAGGGGTCCTGGTTGAAAGAAATCCAGCCAGACTACTGTAACCATGTGGTGAGAGAAACATTTTGCTTTAAATTCACTTAGGTGGTTAAGTTACATACTGGTTTGTGTTTTACCTTTTATTTCTTTGTAAGCAATTCTAACTTGTATGCCTCATTATTTGTAATCACTTTAAATCTATCTTTCTGTAATTAATAAACTTGTTTTATTGTTTTATCTAAGCCAATGTGATTGGATTGAACTGTTTGGGGAACTCCATTTGAGATAATTAATCATTTTCTATTTGTGAAATGATAGACTTTGTATGAGCTTATATTGTGCAGGAGAGTACTGGGCAGTACAAGATACATATTTTTGGAGAAAAGTCTGGGACTAGGAATTTGCTGATGTTTATCTGTAACATAATTCATGAGTGGCTGGTTGGCTAGCTAGAGCACTCATACAGTATAGATTGGGGTGAATTACATGCTGGAGGCTGTGTGTGGGCAGACCAGGAGTGGTTACTCTCACAGTGAAGCAGCATAAAAGGCACTCCAGGTTGGAGAATTGAGGGGACACAGCCATTCAACAGTCCAGATTGTATCCAGATTGCAATGTCAGACCCCTCATTGTGATATCTAAGTGCCTTCTATGGAAAGTGAATGTAAACTGAACAGACAGACAAAAGAGTAGAGCAAAAATATATGTTCCTTAGTGCTTTGTAAACTGATGCTAGCACAGAGGGGTTTTGAGATAAAATATTTTAATTAGATTTTTGATAGTAACAGTATACACATCAGTAAATCTATGAACAATGCCAGGATATGAAAAACAAGGTAACGTACATTAATCAAACACTGGTCTGCTATAGACATCAATGCAAAATATTCATGAGACAGGATATGTGGTTATGAGATGCTGGCACATTTGATGTAGACAGGTACATAATTATTAAAATAAACTTTGCAATTAGCTGAAGAACTCAGGGGGCTTACAAGTATTTAAGTCTAAGCAACCCCATCATGTAGGTAATATACTCACTTTATGCATGTGGCAAATTGAGACAGAGAGGTTATGGGCCTTATCCAGATCCCTTTGTGGTCTTCTAAAGTAATAAAGGGGATCAGTGACATGATCAAGAACAGAATACAGGAATCCTGGCTGCTCGCTTTCTGGTCTAACCAGTAGATAACACTGCTTCCCAAGTTTAGCTAAAAACAGACTTATTAGAAGAGATTATTCTAAGCTTTGTAATTTTAAAAAATATATATTTCTAGTAGGCTGCTAGCTCACTACAGACCTGATTAATATTTCTCAGAATGCGAGAGGTCTATGTTTTAGTAAGTAGGTGTGAGAAGGAAAAGGACCTAGGAGTATGTATATCTGTGTTTATTACTTAAGGGCCAACACTGTGCTCAGTGCTTTATAAGAAAACTTAGTTTCTGCCCAGAGACCATTACATTTTAAAAAGGAAACATGAGACCCATAGTATGGTGCTAGCATATTACACACTGACCAGTGGCTCAGAGGGGTTAGAGTTTGCTTGTCTAAAAAGTCGCATTTCTGGTCATCTCTGTCCACAAGTACAATGAGCTGTGAATAACACAAACAAAACATAATCTTGTTTTGTTTTTTTCCTCCCCAACACAGGAAAGGAAAGGCTTTCTGTGCTGTGTCTGTAAAGGACCAAGAAAGAAAAGGTGGTCAAATGCACTGGAACATGGCTCAATAACTGCTGACCACTGACCAACAACTGGAAACTGTGACAGCTGAAAAATCTCTTCCCACAACAGTGCGGCATCATAGCCCAGGCTTTCACAGACAGATAGTGTAACTGGTATAAGATTCAACATTCTCGAAGAAGGATTTTTGTTTTAAAGATATTCTTTGCCAGGAAACTGTCCTTCTATCCCTCGTTTCTCCAGAAATAGTAGGTTCTGCAAGTGTAGCAGTTCAACAGAACAGGTCTGCTGTAGAACTCATGGAAACATCACAGAGCATGTAGCATTTCCCCAAGGAGGCAGCTTATTAACTGCAGGTGCTCTCTCCAGTAGCAGCTCACTAGATTTCTGAAATAACCCAAGGGAAGCAAGGTGCTCGAGTTGTCTTCCTTTTTTTGGAAAGATTTGTCTAGCAAGAAGAGCTAAACATTAGATATAATTAGTTCACGAATTTGGAGCTAAATGGGGAAAGAATCAATTTAGGAAATTAAAGGAATATTTCAGCCTGATTAATACAGTGAGTGTTAGATTCTAAAAATACATCTCTTTATTAAATATAGGAGCACATACACAACCTGTCCTGGAAAGTCCATTTTCCATCTCTCATTTACTGTACCAGCAAGTTCCATTTTGTACATTAGAATTGGTTTGTTGCAGATGAGACCTTCCCCTCCCCTAAAAAATTGAACATCGCAGAAGTGGCTTATCTTCAGTTTGATTTATGATTAAAACTCTTCAGCGTTTTCCATTTACCAGCTCTGAAAAGTCTGCTCTTGGCAGTGAAGTGAAAGAAGAGAGAGAGAGGAAGACTGTCTCATGAAGAGGTCTTTTGCAAGCATTTGGGTTAAGAGAGCTGTGAACCAAACTGAAAAGGAAAAACATTGATAATGGTGGTGCTAGGGTTGAGGGTTTCTGAATGTGACATTATTATGGCTTGCCAGAAGGAGAATAGAACTCATGTGTCTTAGGGAACTGTCCCAGAAGATTTATCAACTATGACAAGTCACCCTAAAGAGAAAAGTCTGCCTTCTCATTATGAGGGAAAGTCAGCTAAAATGAACGCATTTGGGACCACTTAACTCAAACATTTAACTATCTTTTTTCATTTGCCTATTTTAACATTAGAAAGAAGCTAAAAAGAAGACATTCACTTATGAGCTGACATAAAGCCTGCATTTCTTCATCTCAATCTACAGGAATTATAAATTCTGTGGTACACACCCATAATAGAATTCTGTAATTATCTGATGACTTGAAGAAGTGACATTTAAATAGCATGCTGCATGATGTAAATATGTGCTGCTAACACATGCAAGACATGTGTGTACCACATCTGGGGTCTTTATTGATGGCACATAAATTACCTTAATTTTCAAATGGGTGCAGATACATATGCAGAGGAGTTATCAGTGTGAAACTGCAAAAGTATGTGAAATATAAAATTTATCACATGGTCTCACAATTTATGATGCAAACCAGACCACTTCACTGGTCTTCTGCATACTTATCCAGCTCCCACAGGTTATGTCTAATATGTTAAGACTGATCAGATTTAAACAGCTGCCTGAGAAATGTTTCTTTTCCTCACTGGCCTGAGACTCAGGATCAATATACAGTGCTATACCAGTGACAGGTTTGACATCTGATATCTTGCAGTTTTGCAAGCCTAGAAATAGAAGAATTTTTACTATTGGGAATACAGATTCTTAAAGTTCCAGTGGACCTTCTTAGGTATAGAAAACTCTCTCTTAGACAACACTTTGAAGTCTAATATTTCTCAGCCTTCCAAGATACAAGCAAGTGCTGTGTCCTACTTGGAAACTGGGAATATTCCCTTCCCAACAGTATAAAGCTTCTATTTCTATCCCTTCAGTGTTCATAGATATAAAAAGACCATTCCCTTAAGATAGGCCAGTGACAGCTTTTCTAGTAACCCACAACTGAATCCCTACCATGCTGGATCTTGAATAAGTGTTATTTGGAGAGAAGGGAATGTTATTGTGGAAGGCTGATTTTTGTTTTTTAAAGATAAGTCCCCCCAAAATGTTTTAGCAGCCAGAAGATGGTGAGATAGTCAAAGGTAGATGATGAGTTGGAAGAGCCATGTGATAAATTGTGGAACCATGTAATAAAATCCAGAGCCATACAACAAATATATTGATACCACATTTCTGTGATTTATCACATTGCCCTGTACCTGTCACATTGATAGCAGTTCCCACATGTGCATAATCGGTATTGCTAACCCTAAGCATTCCAACATCATGAGACAGGCTGAAAAATCATGAGATTTTAGAAAACATACATTTTGGATTCTTTTTACTTGATTTGTTTTGATTCTCTATGGACCTGTTAGAATGGCTTTAAGCTTTACTCTGAAACTACAAGGGCTAGTAACTTTTTTAATGTGAGAATCTCAGCTTTCATTTTTTGTCACTTGACTTCGGGAGATGGGGCCATAAGAAAGACACAGACCATCACAAGGGCTGGCAACTATTAAATTAATAGTACTATATATGATCCTACAGATCCTACTTGTAGACACAAAATTACGTGGGAAATTCAGATAAAATTGGAAGATAGCTCAATTAAAGTTAATTGATTTACAGACTAACTTTCTAAACTGATGCAACTGGAAGGATATATACTGCACAGAATGAAACAGAAATGGCATCCATTTCCTTTCTAAACGAATATCTACTGATTAACTGCCCAATCCTGTTCCAGTGTAGGTCTGGTAAAGTTCCCATTGACAATGGGACCATGATTAGTGGATTGACACAAGCAGACAGAGTTCAAATCAATTGTACTCAATTTTAAGCAATTTTAATTTCAATTTGTTTAAAAATGAGTGTCTGCTAATGTTTTCTTCAATTAATATAAACCTTCAAAATTAATTATAGAAATGATCTCAGATATCCTTCATATTCAACTTCAAAAGCAATCCTTTGAAAAGAGGGTGGGGCAAAGAATAGTCTTAACTGGATTTTAATAATGCTTCTAATAATGCTGGTAGGTAGTGTGTAGACTCCATGGTGACATGGTGCACTGGTCTCCAGAGGGATACCATTATAACATTAATAGTGAAATAGGAAATGGAGAATAAATTGCATAATATTCAGGTCATATTTGCCTGTAAATTATGATGACCTGATTTTCAGAGATGCTGAGGGCCCACCACTTCCATTAGTCATTTGTCACCCACAGTAACTGATAATTTGATTCAACTCTTGTTACAAGTGTATCAATAGTGTGTACTTTTTGTTTGCCTCGGGGGGGGGGGGTCTCCGTGCACTGCCTGCTCCCACAAGCGCTGCCCCAGCAGCTCCCATTGGCCGGTTCCCAGCTAATGGTTCCCGGCTAATGGGAGCTTCAGGGATAGTGCTGGGGGTGGGGGCAGCACGTGAAGCCACCTCACTACCCCCTTCCCCTCCCGCCAGGGTCCGCAGAGACATGCCAGCAGCCAGCTGCTTCCAGGAGTGGAGTGGGGCCAGGGCAGGCAGGCAGCCTGCCTGAGCCTTGCTGCGCCACCGGACTTTTAGCAGCCCGGAGATCACGATCGACTGGCATTGGCTCCAGGATCAACCAGTTGATCGCAATCGATGGGTTGGTGACCACTGGAGTATACTAACACTATGTCTGTTATGTGCGGATATCAGACTGGTCTCAATTCAAAGGAAAAAGGTAACTCCATACATTGTATAAGTTTTATATGACAGAACATTTAGAGATACATCACTAGCATTTCATGAAAATGTATCATCTTACTGTCCACATATCTATTCAGGGACACCATCACAGGACCTAATCACATCAGCCATACCATCAGAGGCTTGTTCACCTGCACATCTACCAGCGTGATATATGCCATCATGGGCCAGCAACGCCCCTCTGCCATGTACATTGGCCAAACTGGACAGTCTCTACGTAAAAGAATAAATGGACACAAATCAGACGCCAAGAATTATAACATTCAAAAACTAGTCGGAGAACACTTCAATCTCCCTGGTCAATCGATTACAGACCTAAAAGTCACAATATTACAGCAAAAAAACTTCAAAAACAGACTCCAACGAGAGACTGCTGAATTGGAATTAATTGCAAACTGGACACCATTAAATTAGGCTTGAATAAAGGCTGGGAGTGGATGTATCATTATGCAAATTAAAACTATTTCCCCATGTTTATTTTTCCCCCCCTACTATTCCTCACACGTTCTTGTCAACTGCTGGAAATGGCCCATCTTGATTATCACTAGAAAAGAGTTTTTTTTTCCCCTCTCTCCTGCTGGTAATAGCTCGCCTTACCTGATCACGCTCATTATAGTGTGTATGATAACACCCATTGTTTCATGTTCTCTGTGTATATATATATATATCTTCCTACTGTATTTTCCACTGCATGCATCTGATGAAGTGGGTTTTAGCCCACGAAAGCTTATGCTCAAATAAATTTGTTGGTCTCTAAGGTGCCACAAGTACTCCTGTTCTTTTTGCGGATACAGACTAACACGGCTACTACTCTGAAACCTGTCATTTTCTGTGTTACTTTTATGTCTCTTGGTTCATTACAACTGATTACCACAGGGAGTGTCCAGCCTGATGTTTTATTACATATTAAATATTACTTAAGGACAAATTCTACCCCCATCCTTGACTTCAACAAGCCCCCTAGCCACAGAGGAAGTGAACTTGTGCTGCTGTGAGTGGGAAGGGGGAGTATCCCTGACACACCATGTCTCTGTGGCATCTCACTGCACCTTAATGCCTGGATAGAATTTGAGAAGCAAACTAAAGTAAGCAGAGGGCTGATAGACAAATGACTGCACAGCTCTAATGGCATTCTCTCCTCTGGAGCAGCAAAGCAGTTTCAGGGGTTTTGCAACTGTGAACCTACAGTAACTGCTCCACAGTTTATACCCACTGTTGCTCTGCAGTTTGCAAGAGCAGGAATTCCTTACCCAGCCAACTGTCAGGCAAATATTCGCAATGCAGCACTTGTATTTGGGCTGTGCACTATGCATTATTTAGCTACAAGGCATATGTTGGGGTGGCCAAATTGTAGCTTGTGAGCTGCATGTGGCTCTTTTACAGTTAAAGTGTGACTCTTAGAGGCCCCAAGCCCCCACCCTCAGTCTGGCCTGCAGTGGGATGGTGGGGCTAGGGGCTTCTGCCAGATATGACTGGTGCCTGCTGAGAGCAGGGGAACACAATTTAAAGGTTCATCCCCTCCCTCAACAGCTTGAGTCTTGCTTCCCCAAGCACATACACCCCTCTTACCCTCAGCAGCCCTTTCCTGCAGCTCTCAGGTGTTAGCTCCGTGTGGAGAGGCAGCAGCAAACACCTAGGTGCTGCAGGGAGGGGCTGCTGCTTTAACTTTGCATGGAGAGAAAGCAGCAAAACCAGCGACCCTCCCAGCTGTTTGCCACTGCCTTTCCCCATGGCTGCAGCTCCCAGCTTGCCAGCTCTAGCAGCTGCCCTGCAGGGAGGAGGCCCAGCAGCACCATGTGACTGAGCAGGGTCAGCAAACCCTGGAAAAATCTGGGGGCCCCCCATGTGTCACCTCTGGCTTCAGCCCTGTGGGGAGGGGGATCTCCGGGTTTCAGTCCCTCTGGGCATGTCAGCTGGGGCTCGGAGCTTCAGCAAGAGCAGGGCTGAAGCCCTGTGCCCAGGCAGACATGTCCTATGGGGCTGAAACCCCAAACACCCCCTCCTCATGGGGTTGAAATGCCAAGCCCTAACAGATGCGCCCCAGCTCTTGAACTTCTGAAGACTGTCATATGCGACTTGGAGGGTCAATAAGTTTGGCCACGCCTGGCATATGTTCACACTGCAGCTGGGAGCCAGCCAGAATACTGGCTTGAACGAGCAGGGCTTGAGCTAGTGATAGTGGGTCTCAAGCTAGCACACTAAAAATCATAATGTGGATGTTCCAGCTTGGTCTAGAGCTCGATTTCTGAATCTAGGGGTCAGGTGGGTTTGAGAGCCTGAGTGGTTCTCAAACTTTTGGTGACCCCTTTCACACAGCAAGCCTTGAGTGCGACCCCCCCGATATTAAACCACATTTTTTTAAATTTAACACTATTAGAAATGCTGGAGCTGAAGCAGGATTTGGGGGTGAAGGCTGACAGCTTACGACCCCCACGTAATAACTTTGTGACCCCCAGTGTGAGAACCCAGTAGATTCTACCTGAACCAGAACATGCACATTACTACTTTTAGCATGCTTGTTAGAGTGCTGCTGGTCAAATGTCTCTACTGGGGCTGAGAGACTTAGATTCATAGATACTAAGGTCAGAAGGGACCATTATGATCATCTAGTCCAACCTCCTGTACAACACAGGCTACAAAATCTCACCCACCCACTCCTGCAAAAAACCTCTCACCTATGTCTGAGCTATTGAAGTCCTCAAATCATGGTTTAAAGACTTCAAGGAGCAGAGAATCCTCCAGCAAGTGACCCATGCCCCATGCCACAGAGGAAGGCGAAAAACCTCCAGGGCCTCTTCCAATCTGCCCTGGAGGAAAATTCCTTCCCGACCCCAAATATGGCGATCAGCTAAACCCTGAGCATATGGGCAAGATTCATCAGCCAGATACTCAGGAAAGAATTTTCTGTAGTAACTCAGATCCCACCCCATCTAACATCCCACCACAGGCCATTAGGCCTATTTACCATGAATAGTTAAAGATCAATTAATTACCAAAATCCCAGTAGCAGTGTAAAAAGCTTTTTTAAGTATCATTATGAGTAGACCTGGTAGGAAAACTTCAACAGAACCGTTTTCTGTTGGAACACACAGATCCATTGAAATAGAAAAGCTTCACAAAATCACATTGATTTTGTGGACATTTTGTTTTGGAGAAAATGGCGGTGGGGTTGGGGGGGAGTTCTGACATTGTCAGAATGAAACATTTCAATTTTTCCTTTTAAAATGACTTTTCATTTTTTTAATTTGTATTATAATCTATAACATTTTAAAAAAACAAAATCAAAATACAATATTTTGATCAAACTTTTTTCTTAATTATTTTTTTTCCATGGAGAAAATTTGAAACTTTGAGGATTTGTTCTGACTCAGAACTAAAACAAAATTTTAAATCTCAAAATCCTCCAGGAAACAGTTCTTTTCTCCTCCCAGTTCTAGTTATCAGCTACTGTTACTTAGAACTTGGTTCTGAAACTCATTCCTCTGCTTGGTCTGAAGTAGTCCACATTTGCAGATGTTTGGGATTGATCTTCTGAGGAGGACTAAGGCTATGATGTGTGGGATTGGAGTGGAGTCGGGCTTTGTTTTGCTGCAGTATTTATAGACAACTGTGGGACAATCATGATATTCTGTACAGCAATATCCTTATGTGACTGCCTAGAACTTGTGAATAGGCTTTTTTAGTATATGGTTATATTGAAAGAAATAATAAATAAAAGCATCCCTGAATATGCAGATTTTTTTTATTTTTGCCCCATTCAGAATGAATGAATTCCATATGTAATTCAATTTATATTTTGTGAAAAGTGCCTTTTGACAGACATGAAAACCTACCTATGATTATCCTCATCATCATCCCATATTGATGCTTTACTCCCTAGCTTTAAAAACAGTTCTAACTGCTTCAGTTTGTAAAATGCTATATTCTTTAATGTAATGGTGCCCTCTATGTTCCAGAGAGTGCATTGAGGAAATATTAATCTTTGACAATCAATGAAACTTACTGGTTTAAAAATTTAAACCATATTATCTGTCAGGTGAAATTACCTTCTTACCTTGTTTACCACACAATTTTATGGTCAAGTTCCATAAAACCAAAGAAGACTTAAGATTTTATAAGCAGGACATGAAATGGAATTTTAAATTTGAGGCTGTTAATCTGTTAATTGCAAATATCCAGTCAAGCATCATGTTTTGACATAAAAAATGGAAATGTTATTTGTGTGAAAATGGATGTGCAAACACATTTTTAAATCCCGCAATTAACATTTAAAAGGTTTCAGAAGTAATAGCATATTTGCTTGCAACAGAAGACCATATCCAGTGAATTATGAGTGCAAGAGACTGCGCAGTGAAAGTGAAGCATGTATGAATTACGAGGCTTTGGTATGTAGACCTATAAAATCTTGGTCATACAACTGTGGTCAAACCTTGCTGAGAAATGTGCTCCTTTTACATTGGATAAAATAAGAAAGGAAGGAGCTTTCCCTCAAATTTGAGGGGGAAAGCGACTGGGGAAATCCAGAGGCCCCCTGTCCAGACCTTTGTCAATGATAAGGTAATGCAAAAAAGAGAACAAGAACATGAATCCTTACAGGTCTGAGTGGTGCACTGAGGAATTTCTAGAGGGGAAAGATGGAGAAAGTCTTCCACTATCCTACTTTCACATGCTATTCAGTAGGAGATCTTTAGATAATTGTGAAAAAATATGAACCCAATTTAAACCTTCACTTAACTCTTAAAACCCAAGACTCCTCTACTCACCTATCCTTAGCATAACTATAACTCCTTCCCTCTAAGCAGCCTCTCAATAGGCCTTCACCTTATTGACTTTCCTCCTCCCTTTGGTGTTGGAAGATGTGGGACAAGAGGTAGCAAAATGGGAAGAGGAAACCACAACTATAATTACATACAAAATACTTAGTCAAAAGGACATTATTTATGTTACCAAATCAAGCACTTGAAGATTCTATTCTATATATGTTTTTATTCCACATAAATTAGGAAATGCCAGATTTACAGTAGCCCATGCAATCTTTCTTCAGCCCCCTTGTGCGGCCAACCTGCACAGTGAATGAGGTGAGGGTACTGTGGAAAAAAACAGTGTATGATAACACAATTAAAAAGAACATAATGCAGCCACACAAAGGGGCACAGTGAAACCATAAATCTGGTATTTCTTATCTGTGAAGTGCTTGATCTTGCAACCTAAAAACATCCTTTTTGTGTAGCTTTTGTATAATTTCTTAGGAATTATTTAAATGGATATAAGTAAAAAATAATAACAACCCAATTATACATCATCATGACTTGAACTCTGAGCATTCAGAACTGAAGTGCTGACATCCCCTGCTCAAGCTAGAGCAGTGACTACATTAACTGACAGCAGAAGAAGGCTGTTATCCCAGAATTGGGAGATGGGCTGCTGACACCATGTGCTGGATACAAAGGATGACTGGGGAGAGTCCTGCCCAGCTCTCTCTCCTCCCCACTCCATGAAATCAGAGGCTCCTGTCCCTATGTGGTACCCCTAAAAGTGGATTGGACTGTGGTAACCATGTGCTTAGTCTGGGTACTTTACAGATGGAGTATGTTTTTTTTTCTCCCCCCCACCCAAGACCCAGCAGTTCAGTTAACCCCTGCCCCAAGATAATGCCCCCAGAAGTGTGGGGGGGGCTATGTGCTGGGTTCAGGGAGGTTTATGGGGGGAGCCCAGCTTGTCTAACCACCTGGACTCAATGCATCATAGAGGGCAGTTCCAACCTCATTGGAGTGGATGGAGCTCACTTCAGGGTTATCATGCCTTCCTGCTGTATCCAACCATAGGTTCAGACAGGAGTGACCCCCCTCCCGCCCTCCAACCCAAACCCCAACTGCTCTGAAAGCCATGAATGTATTTGCCTTGGTTTAACCTGCTTCATGATATACAAAATTAATCTCATAAATAGGGGTCTTTTATGTACTGGAACTTGGAAAATCTTAACCCTAAATAAAGAAGGTGCAGAAAAGCTGCTCATCAGAAAAATGTCCACGTTAAAGACATCAGTCATAGGCCTCATTGAAACCCACAACTTAAAAGATAGTGGTGAGAAAGGAATAAGCAACTACCATCTTATGGTTGGGTGCTCAAGATACGAGAAAGGAAGGAGTGGGACTTCTTTTTAAACATTATATCAATCTCATGGTTTCAACCAATTTCCAGTCTCCTACTTAAAGCCCAGCTCCAGCATAAGCATGGAAGATGGACAATTACTCTTTGCTGTGCACCAGCTAATGAAGACACAGTGTACTACAATCAACTCAGCTCTCTTCTTTCAACTATCTTGAATCATGACATCACTTTCCTCAGCAACTTTAATGCTACTGCTGATATTTCAAATGGACCATGGAAAAATATTAATGGACCTGTTATCCCAGATACCTTAAATAACAATGATGAATGCCTTTTACAGCTGTGTATTTCTCTTGAGCTTGTCATTACAAATATCTGGTTTCACAGAAAGAAAATTCACCAATTTACTTGGCCAAATAGTGACAAACAAAGAAGATGATCGATTACAGGATAATCTCTTGTCACTGGAAATTTCTGATCATTGGAAATTGTTCATCAGCAACTGCAGAATTTATCAGCTTGCTGAGCTTAGTAAAATAAATTAGTCTCTTAGACTAAAAAGCACAGGCAAAGTGACAACTGAGTTTCCAAAATTGGAATGATCTAACCTAAAAATTGGTAGCATTCAAAACCAGTATGCAGCTGAAATCTTGAACAGGTTTGAGACCCCACCAAAGCATCCTAATTCTTAATTTACCTCAATGGACTTCAGTTCCAAGATGGTCAGTGCCACCAAAACCATCACAGGTCCCTCCCCTCAAAAAGAGCCAAGAAGCCCTGGATTGCTGTTAATATCTTAACTGGTTTCAGAGTAACAGCCGTGTTAGTCTGTATTCGCAAAAAGAAAAGGAGTACTTGTGGCACCTTAGAGACTAACCAATTTATTTGAGCATAAGCTTTCGTGAGCTACAGCTCACTTCATCGGATGCATACTGTGGAAACTGCAGAAGACATTTATATACACAGAGACCATGAAACAATACCTCCTCCCACCCCACTCTCCTGCTGGTAATAGCTTATCTAAAGTGATCACTCTCCTTACAATGTGTATGATAATCAAGGTGGGCCATTTCCAGCATAAATCCAAGTTTAACCAGAACGTCTGGGGGGTGGGGGGTAGGAAAAAACAAGGGGAAATAGGCTACCTTGCATAATGACTTAGCCACTCCCAGTCTCTATTTAAGCCTAAATTAATAGTATCCAATTTGCAAATGAATTCCAATTCAGCAGTTTCTCGCTGGAGTCTGGATTTGAAGTTTTTTTGTTTTAAGATAGCGACCTTCATGTCTGTAATTGCGTGACCAGAGAGATTGAAGTGTTCTCCGACTGGTTTATGAATGTTATAATTCTTGACATCTGATTTGTGTCCTTTTATTCTTTTACGTAGAGACTGTCCAGTTTGACCAATGTACATGGCAGAGGGGCATTACTGGCACATGATGGCATATATCACATTGGTGGATGTGCAGGTGAACGAGCCTCTGATAGTGTGGCTGATGTTATTAGGCCCTGTGATGGTGTCCCCTGAATAGATATGTGGGCACAGTTGGCAACGGGCTTTGTTGCAAGGATAGGTTCCTGGGTTAGTGGTTCTGTTGTGTGCTATGTGGTTGTTGGTGAGTATTTGCTTCAGGTTGGGGGGCTGTCTGTAGGCAAGGACTGGCCTGTCTCCCAAGATTTGTGAGAGTGTTGGGTCATCCTTCAGGATAGGTTGTAGATCCTTAATAATGCGTTGGAGGGGTTTTAGTTGGGGGCTGAAGGTGACGGCTAGTGGCGTTCTGTTATTTTCTTTGTTAGGCCTGTCCTGTAGTAGGTGACTTCTGGGAACTCTTCTGGCTCTATCAATCTGTTTCTTCACTTCCGCAGGTGGGTATTGTAGTTGTAAGAATGCTTGATAGAGATCTTGTAGGTGTTTGTCTCTGTCTGAGGGGTTGGAGCAAATGCGGTTGTATCGCAGAGCTTGGCTGTAGACGATGGATCGTGTGGTGTGGTCAGGGTGAAAGCTGGAGGCATGTAGGTAGGAATAGCGGTCAATAGGTTTTCGGTATAGGGTGGTGTTTATGTGACCATTGTTTATTAGCACTGTAGTGTCCAGGAAGTGGATCTCTTGTGTGGACTGGACCAGGCTGAGGTTGATGGTGGGATAGAAATTGTTGAAATCATGGTGGAATTCCTCAAGGGCTTCTTTTCCATGGGTCCAGATGATGAAGATGTCATCAATATAGCGCAAGTAGAGTAGGGGCGTTAGGGGACGAGAGCTGAGGAAGCGTTGTTCTAAGTCAGCCATAAAAATGTTGGCATACTGTGGGGCCATGCGGGTACCCATAGCAGTGCCGCTGATCTGAAGGTATACATTGTCCCCAAATGTAAAATAGTTATGCGTAAGGACAAAGTCACAAAGTTCAGCCACCAGGTTAGCCGTGACATTATCGGGGATAGTGTTCTTGACAGCTTGTAGTCCATCTTTGTGTGGAATGTTGGTGTAGAGGGCTTCTACATCCATAGTGGCCAGGATGGTGTTATCAGGAAGATCACCGATGGATTGTAGTTTCCTCAGGAAGTCAGTGGTGTCTCGAAGGTAGCTGGGAGTGCTGGTAGCGTAGGGCCTGAGGAGGGAGTCTACATAGCCAGACAATCTGCTGTCAGGGTGCCAATGCCTGAGATGATGGGGCGCCCAGGATTTCCAGGTTTGTGGATCTTGGGTAGTAGATAGAATATCGCAGGTCAGGGTTCCAGGGGTATGTCTGTGTGGATTTGATCTTGTGCTTTTTCAGAAAGTTTCTTGAGCAAATGCTGTAGTTGCTTTTGGTAACTCTCAGTGGGATCATAGGGTAATGGCTTGTAGAAAGTGGTGTTGGAGAGCTGCCAAGCAGCCTCTTGTTCATATTCCGACCTATTCATGATGACAACAGCACCTCCTTTGTCAGCCTTTTTGATTATGATGTCAGAGTTGTTTCTGAGGCTGTGGATGGCATTGCGTTCCGCATGGCTGAGGTTATGGGGCAAGTGATGCTGCTTTTCCACAATTTCAGCCTGTGCACGTTGGCGGAAGCACTCTATGTAGAAGTCCAGTCTGCTGTTTCTACCTTCAGGAGGAGTCCACCTAGAATCCTTCTTTTTGTAATGTTGGTAGGGAGGCCTCTGTGGATTAGTATGTTGTTCAGAGGTATTTTGGAAATATTCCTTGAGTTGGAGACGTCAAAAATAGGATTCTAGGTCACCACAGAACTGTATCATGTTCGTGGGGGTGGAGGGGCAGAAGGAGAGGCCCTGAGATAGGACAGCTGCTTCTGCTGGGCTGAGAGTATAGTTGGATAGGTTAACAATATCACTGAACAGTGTTGCACAACTTGTTTGAGAGGTGGTATGGTCACACATCATAAGCTAAGTGATGCTCATAATAAAGCAATACATGCTGACTGAAGAGTTTTTATGGAAGCTACTCAGGGAAGCTTCCACCAGGAATGATATCACCTCCTTGTGATAAACATTTGTATGACCTCATTCATTCAGTGCAGTCTGCTCCAGTTCTGATCACCTAATCAATACAGAAGCAGACTGCATGGCAAACTGGAATGAATTTTTCAGCCAGTTGCTAAACACATGTTCAATTTCTTTGGACCCTGACATTAAGGTCACTGCCAAGTTGTCTCACTCCACACAAATTAATCCTGGCAAATTCACTATTTACAGAATTCATAGAGATGTAAAGAAGCTTAAAGGAAATGAGGTGGGAGGAATCTATGTTAAAAAGTGCTAGACCAGCTATTATTTTGTGACTGCAGATGCTGTTCAATATCATCTGGAAAACAAAGTCGGCCCCGTCTGACTGGCAAAAAGGCATTACTGTACTGCTTTGGAAATGTACAGGCAGTGAATGAGTAACTTTTGTGGCATTACTTTTCTATCCGTCCCAGGGAAAGATTTTGATTCTGTCTTGCTGGCCCAAGCTGCTAATATCTTAAGGAGCAACAGAAGATCACAACAAGCTGGCTTCACTCCTGGCCGTTCCACAATGGAGGAAATCTTTACAGTGTGCCTCATTCACATTGCATTTGTGGATAAAAAGGCCATATTTGACTCTGTTGACAGAGAATCGCTTTGGCTGATCTTGAAACTTGAAGGCTTCCCTGTCAAGCACTGTAGAATGTTCATCTTCTATACAATGACTCCTCAAGCTGCTTTGCTATAAATGGGAAAACAACAACCTTCTTCCGAATAAGGTCGAGCATTCAATCAGCATGCATTGCTGCCCCAGAACTCTTTAATGCTGTCATAGACTATATGTTTGACCAGACACTAAATATATGCATTGTGGGCATACTCCTTGATGATAAGAACCTCACTGACATTGATTTTTGTAACAAAATAGCACCAGTTGTCAAATCAAAGAATGAACTGGTTGTGGCACTTAAAACCCTGGAAAGCTCAGCAGCAAAATATATATCGGCCTGAAAATTAATTGAGGTACAACCAAAATTCTTCGAGTTGGAGATTTTGAACACACTATAGACTCTACCATCTTGGCAGCTGACCACCCACTCAAGGCTGTTGGTGATTTCATCTACCCCAGCACTGTTGTCAATAAGATGGTCAGCATCAAGAAATTAAAAACGGTTACCTACTTTTCATAACTGTTGCTCTTCAAGATGTGTTGCTCATGTCCATTCCATTGTAGGTGTGCACGTGCCCACGAGCATGGCTGTCAGAGACTTTTGCCTGAGTGGTACCTGTAGAGCCAGCTGTGGTACCCTCTGGAGTGTCACACTCATGGTGTGGTATATCAGGAGCCACCTGCCCTGCGCCCTCTCGGTTCCTTCTTCCTGACAACTCCGAGAGAGGGGCAGGAGGGTGGGTCATGGAATGGACTTGAGCAACACATCTCGAAGAACAACAGTTATGAAAGGTAGGTAACCATTTTTTTTTCTCTTCCAGTGCTTGTTTATTTTGATTCCCTTCTAGGTGACTCACAAGCAGAATCCCTGGAGGTGGGCTCAGAGTTCACAGTCTTGCAGATTGGATTATCCACTCTGCTGAAACCAGCATCAGTCCAAGCTTGCTGGGTCAGCGCATTGTGCGAAGCAAATGTGTGGATGGATGATCAGGTCGAGGTGTGGCAGGTTTCCTGGATCAGCACCTGAGTGAGGAAGGCTGCTGATGACTCCTGCACCCTAGTTGAGTGAGCTGTCACAATCGCTGGCGGGGGCACCTTCACCAGCTCATAGCAGTAGGGGATGCAGGCCATGATCCAGGACAAGATTCTTTGGATAGACACTGGACAACTGTTCATCCCAGCTGCAGTTGTGTAGACTTATGGAATGGCTTCATCCTCTCTATGTAGAAGGCCAGTGCCCACCGGATGTCCAGAATATGCAGCCTGTGTTCCTCACCCGTCACATGAGGCTTTGGGCAGAACGCCAGTAGGTATATGTCCTGAGCAGTATGGAACTGGGAGACGACCTTGAGTAGAAAAGCCAGAGGCGGATGCAGCTGGACTTTGTCCTTATAGAAGGTCGTATAAAGCGGCTCCGACATGAGTGCCCTGATCTCTGACACCCTACGGGCCAAAATTATAGCAACCAAAAAAGAAACCTTCCAAGAGAAAAACAGAAGGTAACAGGAAGCCAGGGGCTCAAAGGGGGCCCCCGTGAGCCTGGACATCACAAGGTTCAGGTCTCAAGGAGGGACCAGGTCCCAGACATGCAGGTAAAGGTGCTCTAGACCTTTCAGGAACCATGACATCATGGGATGAGCGAACACCTACCTGCCATGAAACAGAGGACGGAAAGCTGAAATGGACACCAGGGTGCACCCTGACTGAGGACAGCGACAGTCCCTGGAGCTTAACATGCAGCAAATACTCCAGGATGTCTTGCAGGAGGGCCTCTTCCACCCGGATGCAGCAATCCGAGGCCCAACATGTGAACGTATTCCACTTAGCCACGTAGGTAGCCCTGGTTGAAGATTTCCTGCTGCCCCACAGGACCTGCTAGACAGCTGCGGAACACTGCCATTCTTCCTCACTTAGCCATGTAGAAACCAGGCCATCAAGTACACCACCACCAGGTTTGGATGCAGCAGATTCCCATGATTCTGGGACAGCAGATTCGGCCAAAGAGGCAGCTGCAATGGGGTGGCTGCCTAAAGACTCAGGAGCATGGAGAACCAGTGCTGACAAGGCTATGCCAGGGCTACAAGGATGACCATCGCTCTGTTTTGCTTCACCTTGAGCAGGACTCTGTGGATTAACGGCACCAGCGGGAAGGTGTACATCAGCGCACCTGACCATGGAATCAGGAAGGCATACTAGAAGGGAGCCCTTGTCCCTGCCCAGCAGAGAACAGATCACATGGCACTTCCTGTTCCATCTGGATGTGAACAGGTACACCTGGGAAGTTCCCCACCTGTGGAAACTAGGCTGGCCATCTCCGGATGGAGCGACCATTCATGGCAAGATGAGAAGGTTCTGCTGAGGTGATCTGCCAGGACATTCTTGTCTCCAGCCAGGAGGATGGCCACCAAATGAATGGCGTGCCACACACAAAATTTCCCAGAGGCTGAGCACTTCCCGACAGAGGGACGACAACCTGGCGTTGCTCTGCCTGTTGATGTATTATACTGAGGCAGTACTGTCCATCAGGACCTGCACCACCTTGCCCTTCAGGTAGGGCAAGAAAGCCTGGCATGCCAGACGAACCGCCCTGAGCTCCCTGACATTGACATGAAGGGCTTGGTCATGTTGTAGCCAATGGTCCTGTGTGTTGGGCTCACCCAGATGGGCTCCCCAGCCCAGATCCAATGCATCCAAGACCAAGGTGAGCAAGGGCAATGGGGATGCAAAGGGAACTCCCTGCAGCACCAACTTGGGATCCCACCACCAGTCCAGAGATGAGAAGACGTGGCTTGGCACTGTGACCACTCAGTCCAGGAGGTGCCTGCTTGGAATGTAGACCGAGGCAAACCATGCTTGCAAAGGCCTCAGATGAAGCCAGGCATGGATCACCACATTGGTGCACATGGCCATGTGACCATCAGACACAGGCACATGTGGGCTATGGTGAGCGGTTGACTCTTTATGTGTCTGATCAAGTCCTACATAGCCTGAAAGCAAACAACTGGTAGGAAGGCCCTGGCCCACGTGGAGTTGAGAACCTCTCCAACCTGTCTATGTGTTGAAACAGTGTTAACGTGGCTTTTTCTATGTTTATTAGGAGACCCAGATTGCTGCAGGTGGAGTGCACCAGATCGAGGTTGCTTTGGACCTACTTTGGAGACCTGCCCTTGATGAGCCAATCATCGAGATATGGGAAGATCTGGAGTCCTCGATGCCTCAGGTAAGCTGCCACTGGTGCCACATATTTTGTGAACACCCTGGGGGCCGAGGACAGGCCAAAGGGTAGTGCCGTAAACTGGAAGTGGTGCCCCGCCACTATGAAATGCAGGACATGTCTGTGTCCTGGGAATATGGGGACATGAAAGTAAATGTCTTTTAAGTGAAGAGCGGCGTACCACGCCACTGGATCCAGGGAAGGGATGATGGAGGCCAGGGATACCATGCGGAACTTCAACTTTGTGAGAGACTTGTTGACGCCCCGCAGGTCCAGAATGGGTCTGAGCCCCCCTTTTGCCTTTGGGATTAGGAAGTAGCAGGAGTAGAATCCTCTTCCTTCCAAATCCTGAGGTACCTCCTCCATGGCCCCCAGGTGTAGGAGGTACTCAACCTTATGAGAAGGGTTATGAGAAGGCTTATGAGAAGGGTTCCTGAAGCGGGATGGGAAAGTGAGGGAGCAGGAATCATAGAATATCAGGCTTGGAAGGGACCTCAGGAGGTCATCTAGTCCAACCTCCTGCTCAAAGCAGGACCAATCCTCAACTAAATCATCCCAGCCAGGAAGGAGGGGCGGCCAAAAATTGCAGGGTGTAGCCCAGACCCAACGGTCTGATTTAACCGATGACTAGGCTGAGTGGTAGGGGAAAAGATGGTTAAGGAACGGTCAGGAAGGATCTGGGAAGTTGGCTGGTGCATCGCTCCCAAGTGCATTCTCAAAATGATTGCTTCTTTCTCCCCGGAGTTTTGCGGGGCAGGAGATGGGGACGACAAAGGCAGCAGTGGTTAAACCTGGTGTCCCTTTTTCTTGTAGGCTCCTGTTGAGGCTGCCACTGTCTAGGTGGCGGAGGAGGCTGGAACAGCTCCCTGGATGTCTGAGGAGTGTGCATCCCCACAGAGGAGAGGATCGCCCTCGTATCCTTCAGGCCGTACAGACGCGCATCCTTTTGGTCAGAAAACAGGCCGACACCGTCAAACTGGAGGTCCTAGATAGAGGCTGGCATCTCCTGGGACAGGCCAGAGGTCTGGAGCCAGGAACTGCACCGCATGACCACTGCTGAGGCGACCACTCAGGCAGCTGAATTGGCTGCATCCCAGGCCATCTGTCGAGAGCACTGGGCCACTGTGGTCCCTTCTTTCACCAGGGTTATGAACTCTTGGGCCACCTCCTGGGACATGGAATCCTTGAACTTGAGGAGAGAGTCCTACAAGTTAAAACTGTAGCAGCCCAAGAGGGCTTGGTGGTGGTTTGCCACCCGAAACTGGAGGCTGGCCGTAGAATAAATATTTCAACCAAACAAATCCAGTCTGTTTCACCTCTTTGTTCTTAGGAGTGGAACTGGTAGGCCCCTGTTTGTCCCTTTCATTGGCCGCTGACACGACCAATGACCCAGTGGCAGATGAGTGTACAAGTACTCGAACCCTTTTGCAGGAATGAATTACTTCTTTTCTGCCCTTTTAGAAGTGGGAAGGATGCAGGATGGGGCTTGCCAGATGGCTTTGGTAATGTTCAGGACCCACTCGTGTACCAGGAGCATGAACCAGGCTGGGGCAAACAGTACATTAAATAATGTGTACATCTGCTCCTCCACCTCCTCTGCCTTGAGGCCCAAGTTGGATTGCATCCTGTGGAGTAGCATCTGATGCTCATGGAAATTGTCCAGTGGGCTAGCCCTGAAAGGCCCTGCCTTGTCCAGAGAGGAAGAGGAAGATTGGACAACCAGGGGAGGTCCAGCAGTGTCCTCACCCACCGGGGAGGGCAGCCTTGGGGTGGGTACTGGCTCCTCGCCCAAGGCAGTCACTGGGTCATCCTGCACTGAGCCCAGTGCCATAGGAGCCAGGGGCACTGCCTGTGGCCTGTCTGATGCGGCAACCAAGGGCTAGGGGGAGTGGGGCACCCAGCATGATGGGAATGCCCCATGCATTCCAATAAAGCCATTGAGTCAGCCACTGGCTCCACTGCCAGGTCAGTACCTATGCTGTGGACACACCCGCCATAGCTCATTCAGGTTGCCCGGGTGAGGGGCTGAATTGCGCCTCCGAGCCTGAGAAGTCACCACCCTTCTGCAACCAGGGTAAAGCTGTGGAGGCTTGAGTCTGATGGCTCACTATCACCACCAGAGACCATGCTGGGGGTAGGGGGAGTGGCACCGCATCAGGGAGCACCCTCGAGGTCTTGGTGACGGCGACCAACAGTGTGACAAAAACTGGTGCTGGGGAGTTTGACGGTGCCTGGGTGAGTTTCAGTGCGACAAGAGGAATTGGGAGCACGGTGAGGACAACTCATAGTGGCAAGCCGGAGATAGGGTCGATGTGGAGACCAAGAACGTGGTGGCCTAGGGCTCTGTCTTGGCCCTGGAGACCGGTTGTGCTCACCTGTCTTGTGCGAGGCCTTGCTGGCAGGCTTGCCCTTGTGGGGAGCCTTAGCTGGTTCCATTGCTACACTCATTGCAGGCTGTGGTGGAAGCACACTCAGCTCTCCAGGTTCCGGGGCCTTGGAGGTGGTCGATCGTGCCATCGGCCTAGGCCCTTTTTCCTTCCCTGGAGTCGGTGGCGGGTCCTTTTCGGGGGAGGAACTCCCCATGGCTGAGCCCTTTAGCAGGTCCGGAGTGGGTGTAAGGCCCAAGCAGGGTCCTTTGCCCAGAGCCCCTTGGTTGGGCTTGGTCGGTGCCGCCTTCTTAGTCTTTTTTTTTGGGCACTGGCGATGGGGATCAGTGCCAGGAGGACCCTGGTGCCGGACGTGTGCTATGCACCAAAGCTGAAGTGCTGGGTGCCAGCTCAGGCCATGTTGGCTCTGAAGCAGGGTGCAGGGCAGCCTGCATCAGGAGGGCCCTGAGATGGATGTCTTGCTCTCTTTGTGTCCGCGGACGAAAATTCTGGCAGATGCAACAGCGCTCCTTTATATGGGTTTCCCCGAGGCACTGTAAACAACTTTTGTGTGTGTCACTAACAGGCATAGGCCTGTTAGATGAATAGCAGGGCTTGAAACCTGGAGACCAGGGCATGCACTGGGACACTAACTGGGACACTATCTAACAACACTTCACTAGTACGTAATAACTAACTAATTAACAACGATTAAACTATTTACAGGTAAAGCATGAGGCAAAGCTAGACCAGAAACCACTCATCGCTTGCGAAGTAAGAGTCAGAGGTGCTCCAACTGACCACCATGGGCAATAAGAAGGAACTGAAAGGGCGCAGGGCTGGCAGCGCCTGATATACTGTGCCATTAGTGCAGTACTCCAGAGGACGCCACAGCCGGCCCTACGGGTACCTCTAAGGCAAAAGTCTCTGATGACCATGCACATGGACAAGCACACACCTACAATGGAATCGACATGAGCAAGCACTTAAAGAAGAACTTGAAGCCCACACCTCAAAAACATCATCAGTAATGGACCATGTCATCAAGAACATCTTTTACAAACTGAACACTCTGACAAGCAGAGAAATGAAGCTGGGGATATATAATGCTTCAGTGGTCATATTCTGACCTATGGGACTGAAACATGGCCCCTCACTGTGATGATTGAAAAGAAGTTGGACACCCTTCAGATGAAGCATCTTGGAATGATTAAAAACATCATATGCTGTGAATTCAAGTGTAAGGAAGAGATCCACTTTTTAACTAAACAGGTCCCCTTCTCTCAAAGGGTCACCCAACCCTAAGGTTCTCTGTTCTGAATGCCTACCCATTTCCCTGTGAGAATCATATTTTACTTTGATCCAATGAAAGCAGGACGGAAAAGACCTTCCAGAAGACCTAAAACATGACGGCAGGATGGAGTCCCTCACAGGCATCCTACCCTATAACATGGCAAGACAGGTCGTGAACATCATGGAGGTGTATAATGTGACTCTGCGTTGTCCAATCTTAATGTTATTCTGGTGATGGAATCAGTTTCCATCCAAAGCACATGGCCAGTCCATCTCCAATGCCTTCTGGTAATGATGGTAATCATATCTTCTTGGCTGCACTGTGTGAATAGCAGAATAGCATTAAGATGGACACCTGAAGGCAAGCGAAAATGAGGCTGCCCGAAAACAACATGGTGAAGAGCTGTGGAAGCTGAGCTGAAAAGCCTGGGGCACAGCTGGGGCATCACTGAAAGACTTGCCAGAAACAGACAGGAGCGGAGGAGCTTCGTCACTGCCCTAAATGCCAGAGGCATTATGGAAACATGACGATGATGATGATGTCCAAGCTGCAGCTTTTGAAACCTAACCTAACCAGCTCATCTCTCTCTCTCACTTTCACTGTCTCCTCCCTTCCCTTCCCCTGCCCCCACCAAGGGAGTTAGGGAACTTCCTTCCTGATTTCATGCCCCAGTGTGGGGGAATAGGGTGCTGGGCCATACGCTTGGTCTGGATGAGGAAGATGGTTTGTCTGGGTGACAAAATCCAGCCCGACTTTCTCCCACCCTTTCCCACTATAGCTGCTTTGACAGCTCCCAGGCATCCCCACACAGCTTTGATAGTGGTGTGGACTGGACTCTTTAGAATATTCAGTGATTTTCGCAAGCTTCCATAAGGTTCCTAAAAAACGCAAAAGAAAGGAAGGAAATGGTGATTTTTAACACTTTACAGCTCAGATATTGTCAATAGAATTTCATGGGATAAAGACAAGGCTCTTCTGTTCCTGGAGGGGATTCTCCCTGCTGAATATAAAAGGACTGTTGTAAACAGTGAAGGTTTTTCCCCTCCTCAAAGAAAAGGAAATTGAAAATGTTTAGGGCAACCATAATACAGGAGTTGCCAACAGCTCCCCCTATAATAAAAATGCAGCTTGTTCTTGCCACTGTTTCCATCATCTTTTGGAAATGTCCAGCTCTGAATCCCTCCAAAATAGCACAGCATCAGTACCAAATTGCAGCCAGAGTAAAGTGAGTGATTTTCTGCCAATAAGATTTCACTGTTCATTTTTTCTCTGTGTCAAACAAATTTTGGAAAATACAAGAAGCTGTAAAAGACGACATGAATTTACTATCATGACACATGTAACGAATCACAGTTCAGCCAAAACCATCACTTCACCAGAATCTCCAGCTGTGGAGAAAGATTCAGCGTCTGATTACAGCAAAAGCTGGGGGGCAACAGAGGCTCTGCTTTCAGCACTGACTGAGCCCATTTTACAGGAGGATTACAACAACTTTGACAAGTTGACTTGGACAGCTCTCTTCATCCAGTCTGTAAGAGATCCTCTATGTGCAATTCTGAAAAAGTGGTAAGTTTTGAACTTCACAGCTCCGACCAAGATATGTACAGCTGTCAATGCAACTCCAGAACCTACTGTTATGGATTGTTATTTGATTTACATGAAAAACACAATGTATTTGTTCTCCTTTCTGTGCACTTGATTCTCTTGCCCATCCTGTCCTCCATGTTAGTTGTAGGTGTCTTCTGGTCCTGTTCCCATCTATCTTGCTCTTTTCAGTGGCTAAAAGGAAAGGAGTGCTTGTGGCACCTTAGAGACTAACCAATTTATTTGAGCATGAGCTTTCGTGAGCTACAGCTCACTTCATTGGATGCATCAGTGGCTGAGTTTCTTCCTTCTGTGTCCCCTTTACAAAAACACACCTAAGGAAATTTGTGGCAGATAGCACAGTATGAATAGCATTTTAAACCCTACCTTTCAAAAATTATTATTTTAAATGAGGTCACCATTAAGCAGTGAGCAATCCTTACCCTCACATTTTTATGGAGAGAGGAGCTGAGATACTGCAATACTTTTTAAGGATGTAAAGCTGTAACAAAATGGGGAAAGGAATAGCCAGACACTCAAAAATGATGGAACACTGGAAAGGTCGGAGTAGGTGGACGCACCACTATAATTCAAGAAATATACAAGGCACTGAAATTCACATTCATCATCCTCATGACAGAGGTTGTAACAAGTGCAAGAGAAACAGAACAAATCCTTTCTTGTGACAATGACTGCAATGAGTATGAGAAATGGTATGAAGATAACCCACTGCCAGAACAGTTTTTTTCCCTTATCTCTGAATCTCACTGTCCTGCATCAACTAGCAGATGTACAGTGTTTTTCACGGAAGTAGATTTTGTGATACATTACACGCTGTTGTTGAGTGAGGACAGGGTTAAAATACATCCTCTTTTCTAGAGCTACTGCAGGTCAGCTTGAAAATTAGGATCACTTTTTCCTCTAACCCATTAGTATCAAGGTGACCAACTATTATCATCTTTGTGCAAAATGTCTAAAACATGTTAAATGCATTTACATGGAATGGCAGTGGACCTATTAATTATGCAGGCATTTTCATTATACAATTGTGCACAAGTCAAAGAGTTACATCTGGACTCTGACTGGAGAGCCAGAGAGCCCATGAAGTCCACTAGGGACTTTGCTTCTGCTACTGATTTTATGTAGAAGATGCTCAGATATTATGTTGACAGATGGCAGTATAAAATTCTAAAATAGACAGACTACACTCCTGTTCAAGAGACTGAGAGGGGTAAGTAACACCCTTTGCTGGACCTTGGCTGCAGTTATATGAAGTAAGTAAGCCCCACCTAAATCAAGTGGACAGGGAATAGGCAAGTGCCTGGGCTCCTTACCAGCTGAACCAGCACATTGGGTAGAAGACCCTTCCAGAAAGCCAAGAGGGACCAGGAGAGGAATTGCGACTCAGAGAGGAGTCTGAAGCATATTCCTCCCATTGTTACTCCTAGCACTACCCCTTGCTCTGGGCTGAGCCTAAAAAGTCATATTATAAAGATAGCACATACTTAGTATAAATGTCTTTTTCTTTAAGTGGTATCAAAGCACTGAAGTATTTTCTCTGTTAGCCTTGCTGCCAGACATGCTTTTCAAAGTGTTTTGGAAACATCAGTGCAAGTTTTACCCACTCTCTGAGTCAGTAATTATGCTGCCAGTATTCTAACAAAGAGTTTTTATAATTATTATTACTTCCACTTTGGGGAGAAGGCAAAGGGAATTGTGAACACTCAGTGTGAGTCTACATTACAGCGGTACATCGGTGAAGACGTGCTATGCTGACAGGAGAGCGCTCTCCCATTGGTATAATTACTCCATCTCTGTGAGAGGTGGAAGCTATGTTGGTGAGAGGGTGTCTCCCACTGACACAGCATTGGTGTGGACAGAGCTTAGGTCTCTGTAACTTGAGTTGCTCAGCGGGGTGTCTTTTTTCACACCCCCTGAGCGATGAAAGTTACATCAACTTAAGCAGTTGTGTAGACCAACCCTCAGAAATGACATTGGTCTGAGAGTTGATTAGGCTTATGTTGGAGGACGTCTGCCAGGTTTCTCTGGTTGTTGAGCAATTATATATATAATTATATATATGTCTTTCATCCCTGCCTTATGTAGTGCCACTTGAATATACGTTTAACATTTACTAGTTTAGGCCAATAAAATTTGGCTTGACAATACAGTAAGCAAATGTATAGTAAGTACACTGGAAATCTGTTGTTCAGATTAGCCCATGGTAAATTGCCTCTGCCAGTGATATGAAGTGATATCGAGAGATAGTGCACTCCATCACAAAGCAGAATCACTTCAGTCTTCTCTTGAATTTGGTGGCAGAAATTTTAACATTTTACCCACTTCTCTCCAGTCCATCACTGCTCCAAGATCTGTACTATATTCCACTCACTCATGCTTGGTTTATGGCCACCTCTGAACTTCAATTTCCTGCTTCCCTGCCTCTTTCACTGACAGCTTCTGATGTATTTTTCAGTTTCAGATCCTTCTTTGGCTACTGGATTTCACCCTCTTACCACTGGCAGCTTCTGATCTGTACAGGTCTCTCTGATGTAAATTCAGTGGGATTTTTTTTCTTTTTGAAAGAGGAGAGAAATTTTTTTCAAACTTTTAAAATAAAGATTGCCTTTAAGTATCTACATATAGCATTCTGACTGGCTTTCCTTAATCCTCCTTAAAGGAAAGAACATATTCCAGATTCCTGCAATGATCCAGATAACAAGTTTCCTGCACATTTTAGAGTAATAGTTTGAAAACATGTCTAAGGCCAGGTCTACACTATCCGCCGGATCAGCGGGTAGCAATTGATCTATCGGGGGTTGATTTATTGCGTTTAGTCTGGACGCGATGGAGTCTATCCCCAAGTGCTCTCCCATTGACTCCTGTACTCCACTGCTGCGAGAGGTGCAAGCGGAAGCGATGGGGGAGCGGCAGCAGTCGACTCACTGCCGTGAAGATGCCGCAGTAAGTAGATCTAAGTATGTCAACTTCAGTTACGCTATTCTTGTAGCTGAAGTTGCGTATCTTAGATCGATCCCCCACTCCAGTGTAGACCAGGCCTTTGACAAAAACCTGCATTTCTAGTAATGTTTCCCACTGGAGAATCTTGGCTACAACAACACCACCTAGATTTTCATCACTAGAGCTCAAAGCACTTTACAAAGGAGACAAGTAACATTATCCCTGTTTTACAGAAAAGGGAAACCAAGGCACAGAAAAACAACATAACTTGCCAAAGGTCACCCAGTAGATCATTTTCAGACCTAGGAATAGAACTTATGTCTCCTGAGTCCTACTCCAGTGCTCCATTCACTAGGCCACAGTGCTTCTGAAGGTATAACACCTTATTTGCTTTCCAGATTATGTCTGTCCCACTAGCACTCCCCCACACAAACACTGCTAGTTTTAGAATAACCAGACAGAATTCTGACTGAATGAAATGCAAACTGTAGCAAATACTTCAACCTTGCCTACTAGCCACTCATTTTTTTCCAACTGTGGGCTTCTACGGGTCATACTTTACATACATTTGTAAAGCAATCACTCAAGTGTTTTCCAAAAAGCAGGCTGCAAAGGTTAGCATTGTTACACAAAGTATTAAATAGATTTCATCTAGCAAAAAGACACTCATGAAATGTTTTAAAAGAAATGGGATCCATCTGAACAGATCATAAGAAAATTAAGTGTATCCATAACTCTATGTGAAAATTGTAACAGGTTTTTACACAGATAGATATATTTTGTATCATCTTAATGGGTCTGACACTGCATCAGTTGAAGCTTATGGAAGTTTTACCATTGACAACAGGATTGTGCCCTTTTATTCCACTCTCTCTTCATTGTTTTGAGAATGTTTTCTACCTAACGATAGCAAACAAGGAAGTCTTAGGGGGTTGAAAAAATGTTCTTAAAATGTTTAAAATGCTGTCTACCATTGTTCTTTCATCAACAACTTAGTTCTCAACAGTCCAGCAGCCTCATAATCTAAATAGATAGGATAATATACAGAATAGTCATAACAAGCACAAGATGGTGGCAATATCTCACATGTTGAAATATCAACAAGTTACAGTGGGTGAAATGTATCCCAGTGCAGAAGGCTGAATAATTTTATGTAGAGTTATAGGGAATTTCATCTAGTATGAATAGAGAAATCGTTGCCTCTGACCTTCCCACCTGAATCTGAAATCTCAAATTATTATTGTCTGTAGTCATCAGTGTACAATAGCTGCTTCAAGCACTGATCTCAGTTGGAGCCTCTGAACACAATCTGAACACAATCTCTGCTTTGAAGAGCTTACTATAGATAGATAAGGTAGACAGACTCTGGGAAGGGGAACAAAGGAACAGAATAGGGAAGTGGCTTGCCCAAGGTCATACAACAAGTTAGAGCTAGAACTGGTACTAGAAACCAGTTCTCTTGACAACTGCTCTAGTGACCCATCCATCAAACCAATTATTTCTCCACTATGACTTGACAATATCATTAGCACTCCATGCTGTGTGACTGAACGTCTCTGCATATACAGATCCAAACAGTATTAGCATCCTCTGTGGCCATATCATTTAGAGCAGGGACTGTCTTTTTGTTCTGTGTTTGTACAATGCCTAGCACAATGGGATCCTCGTCCATGACTGGGGGCATAGGTACCAAAATAACACAGATAAATAGAAAAGGAGTACTAGTGGCACCTTAGTTACTAACCAATTTATTTGAGCATAAGTTTTCGTGAGCTACAGCTCACTTCATCGGATGCATTCAGTGGAAAATACAGTGAGGAGATTCATATACACACAGAACATGAAAAAATGGGTGTTACCATACACACTGTAACGAGAGTGATCACTTAAGATGAGCTATTACCAGCAAGAGAGCCGGGGGGGGGGGTGGGGAAGAAAACCTTTTGTAGTGATAATCAAAGTGGGCCATTTCCAGCAGTTAACAGGAACGTCTGAGGAGCAGTGGGGAGTGGGGGTGGGAAATAAACATGGGGAAACAGTTTTACTTTGTGTAATGACACATCCACTCCCAGTCTCTATTCAAGCCTAAGTTAATTGTATCCAGTTTGCAAATTAATTCCAATTCAGCAGTCTCTCGTTGGAGTCTGGTTTTGAAGTCTTTTTGTTGTAATATTGCGACCTTTAGGTCTGTAATCGAGTGACCAGAGAGATTGAAGTGTTCTCCGACTGGTTTATGAATGTTATAATTCTTGACATCTGATTTGTGTCCATTTATTCTTTTACGTAGAGACTGTCCAGTTTGACCAATGAACATGGCAGAGGGGCACTGCTGGCACATGATTCTATGATTCTATGATGGCATATATCACATTGGTAGATTTGCAGGTAAACGAGCCTCTGATAATGTGGCTGATGTGATTAGGCCCTATGATGGTGTCCCCTGAATAGATATGTGGACACAGTTGGCAACGGGCTTTGTTGCAAGGATAGGTTCCTGGGTTAGTGGTTCTGTTGTGTGGTGTGTGTTTGCTGGTGAGTATTTGCTTCAGGTTGGGGGGCTGTCTGTAAGCAAGGACTGGCCTGTCTCTCAAGATCTGTGAGAGTGTTGGGTCGTCCTTCAGGATAGGTTGTAGATCCTTGATGATGCATTGGAAAGGTTTTAGTTGGGGGCTGAAGGTGATGGCTAGTGGCGTTCTGTTATTATCTTTGTTGGGCCTGTCCTGTAGTAGGTGACTTCTGGGTACTCTTCTGGCTCTGTCCATTTGTTTCTTCACTTCAGCAGGTGGGTATTGTAGTTTTAAGAATGCTTGATAGAGATCTTGTTGGTGTTTGTCTCTGTCTGAGGGGTTGGAGCAAATGCAGTTGTATCGTAGGGCTTGGCTGTAGACGATGGATTATGTGGTGTCGTCTGGGTGAAAGCTGGAGGCATGTAGGTAGGAATAGCGGTCAGTAGGTTTCCGGTATACAGTGGTGTTTATGTGATAATATAATTATGTTTATAATAAGCTGTAGCTCATGAAAGCTTATGCTCAAATAAATTGGTTATTCTCTAACGTGCCACTAGTACTCCTTTTCTTTTTGCGAATACAGACTAACACAGCTGCTACTCTGAAACAAATAAATAGGTAAACGTTCATGCCCACTATTGTTCCCACATCTCTTTCAGAAACAGTGGTTTCTGTATCTCCCCCACCCTCTGCACTCCTTCATGGATTATATGTTGGTTGTTTCTACGGGCCAGATTGGGATACCCTTATTCACACTGAGTAGTATCGTATTTCACAAGTATTCTCAGAAAAAAAAATTAGTAATAGGATTCCTCATAATATAAGATACTTCAGCATGAGTGAGTCTATTGCAATCTGGCCTTATATGTATTAGCTTGTTTTATTTTTTAAGTAAAATCTTAGTTTACTATTTACTGCCATGTTTCTATTCTCCATCAATTTGTTTTATGTTTGTCTCAATTGTATTCATTGTTCCACCCAATTAAATATCAAGCTGATCATCAATGAGTTTAATGAAAATGTTCTTTATTCCCCTTTTTAGTTCATTAAAGATTTGAAATAAGTCAACATAAAATACAAATCCCTCCTCTACTCCAATATGTATCTTCCTGCTCAATATTTTGCCATTGATCATTAGCTTTTGTTTATGGTCCTTTAGCAGTTTTCAGTTCACGGGACAGTATCTGAGTATTGTTACCTGAATGTGCAATATACTGTATTTTGGTAACATATATTTACCTGCCAGTCATATCTGGTATTTAGTATTCTTTGTAATAAAATTAACTGTTATAAATTAATTTGGTAAGAAACTAGCATTATTATTTCATAGCTATTCCATTGTAATGTAATAATTAATGGACCATATTTTATCCATCCAAGACTTAATAGGAACAAAACGTAAACGTATGACATGCATGTGCTGATTTAACAGATCTCTGTGTAAATTCATCCAACTACATAAAAATATAATACAATTATGGTACATTTACTGACACAGCTGTTATATAGTTATTATTGCCACAAAAGGATACATTTTAAACTTGGGTGCTTTTTAACCAGCCAGTGCATTTTCCTGATTTGTGCATACAATTTGCCATGCTCATACATGTGTATGCAATTTAATATACCTAAATAAAGCTACATACATTTTTATAAAAGCTGTTGCTAATTTTCACTAAGTGTAGGATGTATGTCCAGAACACATATGTAGAGTGATATTTTTGGAAATGCCTCAGTGGTTTGGGAGCACAAATCCCATTGATTTTCAATGGGACTTTTGAAAATCCCGCCTATTGTCTGAAATATTGCATGCACAGCACATGGTTATGAATGTGGACTTCAATTCCATCCCATTTCCAGCCTGCCCATTACTGTAGCAATTCAGCTCCATTTCAATATACCTGTAGGAAGTTATTGCAATAAAACCAACCAAGATGTTAGCCGTAAATTAATTGCTTTTAAGTCTAATTTTAATAATGTGAGACCATGTTTCAATTATGAGCTTTATCTTTATGGAAGAATCACCAGAAAGAATCACCAGAAATCTCTCTCACACACACACACACACACCTGCCTATGACATTACAGCAAGCGACTATGATGAGGCTGAAAATGTATCAACCTCATTCGTGGTTGCATTAGCAAATAAGAGCTAAAGATAAATGCTAAATGGAGCTAATTTAAGATTACTATGGATTTTTGCATGTGTGTGGATGCTGCATGCAGACATACTGTTCTGAGCCCAATATAACAAGTTTCTGAAGGTCTTCTCTCAGGAGACACTCACAGCTCCCATTTGCTTTTATTGTACTGAGAAATCATGCTTTCTAACATTTGGATGAACAAGTATGAAAATGTTTCTAAAGGCTAACATTCATGGCAGTGGAATATATGAGCCTATTGGTGTTTTTTGTGGTTGGTTAAACAGGGATGCAGATGCATTTAATAACCATAAAATGAGTTTACTGGAAGTATACCAAAACAATGGACATTATTCCTATTATAAGAAAAGGTTTACAAAGTTCTATTCTCTGGTTTTTGCTTTTAATCTCCTTTCTCTAGAGCATCAGGGACAGCCATGGGAGGAAATTGAACACTGGATGGGGAGGGCTCTGAGGTAGTACAGAGCATTCTATCTCTCATGAGTGCTTGGCTGGCTCGTTCTTGGTCATATGCTCAGGGTCTAAATGATTTCCCTATGTGGGGTTGAGAAAGAATTTTCCCATGGGTGTATACTGTAATATTTTGGTCTAATTTCAGTTGTTGGGTTTAGCGTGTGGATGGTGTTGGTGTCCTATGATATACAGGATCTAGTGGTCCCTTCTGCCCTTAAACTCTTTGACTATGACTAAGTTAAAATAAACCACAACACCTCCCAACACTATTAAAAGGGGGGGGGGGAATCTTCCATGAGGGTTCGAAAAGTCTCTTTCTCAAGTGTTACATTGATACATGGGTCAGTCCTGCAAGATACAGAGTACCAATCGCATTACAGCAAAGGACTTAAGCCATGCTTAACTTTAAGCACATGAGTATCACCTGGCAGGACCAAGCCCATCTTGGGAATGTGATTTAGGTTCATAATTATTAATCATAGAATCATAGAATCACAGAATATCAGCGTTGGAAGGGACCTCAGGAGGTCATCTAGTCCAACCCTCTGCTCAAAGCAGGACCAATCACCAACTAAATCATCCCAGCCAAGGCTTTGTCAAGCCTGACCTTAAAAACTTCAAAGGAAGGAGATTGAAAGGAAGATGATTTGGCCTTCCTGATTTCACTCCTGCATGCCTGAGCAATATTTTTATACTCCTCCCTAGTCATTTGTCCAGTCTTCCACTTCTTGTAAGCTTCTTTTTTGTGTTTAAGATCAGCAAAGATTTCACTGTTAAGCCAAGCTGGTCGCCTGCCATATTTACTGTTCTTTCTACACATCGGGATGGTTTGTCCCTGTAACCTCAATAAGGATTCTTTAAAATAAAGCCAGCTCTGCTGGACTCCTTTCCCCCTCATGTTATTCTCCCAGAGGATCCTGCCCATCAGTTCCCTGAGGGAGTCAAAGTCTGCTTTTCTGAAGTCCAGGGTCCGTATTCTGCTGCTCTCCTTTCTTCCTTTAGTCAGGATCCTGAACTCTACCATCTCATGGTCACTGCCTCCCAGGTTCCCATCCACTTTTGCTTCCCCTACTAATTCTTCCCAGTTTGTGAGCAGCAGGTTTGTGAGCAGCAGCTCTGCGCCTAGTTGGTTCCTCCAGCACTTGAACCAGGAAATTGTCCCCTACACTTTCCAAAAACTTCTTGGATTGTCTGTGCACTGCTATATTGGTCTCCCAGCAGATATCAGGGTGACTGAAGTCTCTCATGAGAACTAGGGCCTGCGATCTAGTAACTTCCGTTAGTTGCCGGAAGAAAGCCTCGTCCACCTCATCTCCCTAGTCTGGTGGTCTATATTCAAATGCCATGAGTGATTGTTATGCCATGCATGGGAAAGCAGAAATATAAACCAGTTCAGCAGACTAGCCTAGGGAATAGCAGAAAGGAGCCATAATCAGAAGGGAGAATGATGTATGGTAAGAGCCATATTACTAGTACTAGCAGTTCCAACTACAGGTTCTACCATGTTAATAAACACAGTTTTAATTTTATTTGTAATGAGTTTTAAAATTTATAGGAAGAAATTGGCAACTGTATTCATTCACATAATAATGTTTAATATGACCAGAGCAGCTGTTAGACCAAATATTACTGTAAAAACATTCTAAATTGTTGTATATTAATGATACTTTTTAACTGCTTAAATTATAATGTCACAATTTAAAATAATACTGAGAGCATTTGCATTATTTTATGTTTCAGTTAAATAAAATAAAAATATTTTTAATAAGAGCTTTTTATCTAGCCTGAAGCAGAAACACTTAAAAGTGTACCTGTCTCAAAAGTGATCCAGTTAGAATCTAGATAAATGACATACTTACTTAATCAGGTAGGCAAGAGGAGAATTAATGTCCAGCACAAGATAATTCTGCTTAATGAATATTCAGAACAAGGATTTTGGTGAGACGATGGTATTAAATTGGTCAAGATTTCACAATGCAATGTCACTGCAAAGGTAAATGCCACTTGGAGAGGAATGTATCGTTTGATATTTCTACAGTTCCATAGGTTAGCATTGAGTTTCACAGATGTAGTAGATAGTTGAAGTAGATGTGGTAGTATGGATGTCACAAAGAGTTTACAACCTAATGTCACAGTCCTAGATATGCGCTGAGTAGCTCCTGTGAGGTCAACTTCCTGTGAGGTCAGCATTGATGTCAGTGGGAAAGAAGGACATTGAGTGCTAGTAGGAGACACTCAATATCTTGTAAACTAGCCGTAAGTTAGGATGCTAATGAAAGCTGGAAAGGCGTGTGAGCAAATAGGAAAAGGATTACAAAATGTGATCCTGGTTTGTGCTTTAGTCACATATACTTCTTGCTATATCCTTGTTTTGTTTTTAATGATTTGTTTGTGCTTTTTTGCTATTACTAACATAATGTGCTAAAAAGACTGAGGAAGTAAAGACAGGGAAATAGGGCAGGCGTGCTGGAGTGGAAAGCAATACTGAACTGTTGAAGTGACTCTTGAAGGAGGATAAAGTCACCTGGTACATATAGTACAAGAGTGTGACACTGCACCCCATATTCTTCGCAATGATATTATTGTGATATGATTAGGACATAATTATAATGCATTTTATGCAAGATAAGTCATGTAAGGTAAAGTTATGATTTGTTGAATATGATTACCCTATTTGTATGCATGTATCATTTTTGTATCTGAAGTTATGAATATTGACTATGTATCTGTATGTCAAATGTAGTTACACCTGGGTAATGCACACTAGACAAGATGCTTTCAGTCTAGATAACTTGTTGGGAAGGGCCTATTCAGGGCAATGAATCTATCTTTGGTAGTTAATAAACTTGTTTTTGCTTTATCTAAACCAGTGAGTTGGAGTGAAGTGTGTGGGAATCATAACTCAGGGGTAAAGGCTGTTGCATATTCCTCTCCACATTGAGGGAGGGGCTGAATTTTATGAGCTTGTGCTGTACAGTTCCCTATGCAGTGCAAGACAGTATAATTTTGGGTTTATACTCCGGGGGTGGGGGTGTGCCTGAGGAGCTGGGAGTTGCCTTATCGACTGTAAAAAATCACTTTCTAAAGATCAACTTCTATAAAATCGACCTAATTTCATAGTGTAGACATATCCTTAGCTGTAGCCTTCCTATGCAGGGGCTGGTCAGAGCGCCTGCATGTAACTGCAGCGGGTGTGTCCCTACCTGTATGTATACTGGTGAAAGTGCAGGCTGGAGGGCTTTGCAGCTTGTAACTCTGGTACAGTGTGAGAGGGAGCCGAGATTGGCGCAGGGGGCTCAGTGGTACCCCAGTTCCAGGTGCCACCCTGGGGGGAACCCATCACAAAGAGGCCATTCCAAATATGGCATGGTAGGTGTGAAAGAGGAGGCAGAGTCACTTTTGGGATTCATTCAAGATGTTTAGATGGGTGTGACTGAGGTCCCATGGGGGCCACACTGAGATTGCTCAATTAGGGCAAACTTCAAAGAATGGGGCACACAATCCCCAAAGCTGTGGTTGTTCTAATATTTAGATCCACCAAGCTATCAACAGAACAGCTTCTACAATACCTTACTGGTTACACAGAAGCCAAAACACAGTTCTCTTAAAGCAACCCAGCCTTGGGCTTCCTCCCAGACAGCCAAGTCAAATATCCTGGAGATTACTGACACATTACCTCCCAGATTAATGAATACTTCAGATCTTACCCAAATACAAACTTACAGACAATTTTTATTAACTAAACTAAAATTTATTAAAAAAGAAAAGAGAGAGAGTATTGGATAAAAGATCATTATACATACAGATATGAATAGAGTCCTTCGGTCAGTTTCATAATAGAGATGGTAAGCTTTAGAATTGCAAAGCACCCTTTTCAGAATTAGTTCATCAGGTTATCGTCCAGTGTCCAAATATTCACTATCAGGGCAGTACAGATGGGACTGGAGATCTCAGTCTTATGATTCGAACTTCCCCCGAATAAAGCGTAAGCAGATCTGAGATAAAAACCCTAACCCAAGAGTCCTTTATACAGTTTCTGGGCATTCTTTGACAGAGCCAGTCCTGGGTGAACAATAGGTTATCATTGTGACTTCGAAGTAGATCTATTTCCTAAGCACCACGGGTAATTAACGACATGGATTAACATCAGGCTATTGCCTATCTCCCACCATTTTACAGGTGATTTATCACAAACTTCAAAAAGAAATTATGACAGTGATATTAATACTTTTAAATGTTAAGATCTTCTTTTGATCTCTAACATAATACAACATAGACACAAATTGTTTGGTTACATTGTTAACCTCTAACAATATATATGTAAACACACATAACACAAACATCATCTACTAATATGTCTCTAAAGGTTGAATCAGGGTCAATTAGCCTAGACTAAGTTGCTTAACCGTTTCTGGCTCCAAGTTGCTTAACCGTTTCTGGCTCCATGTCACAGTGGGTTATCAGTTGTAGGACAGGGAGGTTATTAATACACAGAATTATCATTTGATGGACAAAGCTGTTAACTGTCCATGGATGTTCTTTGAAAGGCATTGCTTAGATCTTCAACAAATTGACAAAGTTTCAGCAAAAATCATCTAGCCATTTCTGAGAATGTGGTTAGGGAAATATACATTATTTTGCCACGTTAAAAATGCTTACCACTGTTAAGAAGCTCCAATGCTTCCATTCTTTGGAGCAAGAATTTGATATTCTGCCAAAAGTTGCTTTAGTATCAGGGATTTGCCTTTTGCCTCTCTGTCAAAATCCACCCAAGTTAAGCCTCCAAGTTAAGCAGTTCACATGCTCAGGAGAGACTTGTTCAACTTTGGCAGCTAAATTATCTGAGGAGTCCATCTTCACTGAGCATGCTCCATCCCCTCATAGTGCCCAGTCCTACTAGTCTGCACATGCACCATCCCCACAGAGCAACTGAGCATGCTTCACCCGAAGGCTGACAGGATGAGTTGGACTTCCCCTGTAATTGCTGCTTCGGGTTGGGATGATGCCAAGCACTGGAACTGAGAGCAGGCAATAGCCCCCGTACAGCATGGAGAAGGAAGCTGCATTTGAGTCAGGCTAAGTGTGAGAAATAGGGAGAGAGAGAAACAAGATGCAGGGTAGGGGAGATAGGAACCTGGGCAGAAAAGAGTTACAGGAGCTCCGGGGGTGAAAAGGGCAGGAGACGAAGGTGGGGAGAAACATGAGCAAGAGCTGAGGGGAAAGGGGAAGGGGCAAGGGCAGGAGGCGAAGGGGACAGGGATAAGGGATAGGCACAGAAGAGTCTGCAACCTAGAGAAAATTTCCTATTGAATCTGAAACTAAACTTAGTTTTCCTGAGTCTCAACATCCCTTTGCTATGTGACAAATAACTGTGAAACTCAGTTGTAAAGTGTGTGTCTCCAACCCCGTCTAGTGATGGGACCACACAAAAGATAACCCACAGCCTTCTACAGTTAGCTCAAGTGGTAGAGGTCTGTGCTGTGGATCTAGAGATCCCAGCCCTGCTGGTGACCAGTGTGGAGGGTGACTATGGTCTCACATGATGTAATTTTTATTTTTTCAATGTTTAAGTTTTTTTTTTTTAAATGTAGGAAATTACATTTAAAAACAGCATTACAGTTGCAACATCAAGTTAGTAAGGGCTTGTCGACATCCCCTGAGCGCTGCAAGTTTCAGCACTGTAAAGTGCCAGTGTAGACAGTGCACCAGGGCTGGAAGTCGCGCTCCCAGTGCTGGGAGCTACACCCCTTGTGAAGGTGGGTTTTTTAGAGAATGCTTTAATGTTGCTAGTGATGACGTGCCTAAGTGACAGCATTAAGTTTGCATATGCAGCCTTAATTTGCCCCTCCCCCATGCATATGCATTATGATACAATCTATAATTACATAATCACATGCTATTTTCCATACAGGACCTTGCTTCATTCAGTGCATGGAGAAAAGGAGTACTTGTGTCACCTTAGAGACTAACCAATTTATTTGAGCATGAGCTTTCGTGAGCTACAGCTTACTTCATGCTGTAGCTCACGAAAGCTCATGCTCAAATAAATTGGTTAGTCTCTAAGGAGCCACAAGTACTCCTTTTCTTTTTGCAAAGACAGACTAACACGGCTGTTACTCTGAAACCTGTCAGTGCATGGAATGGATGCACAAGGTGGCTGAATTAAGGATGCACAAGGAGCCTTAATTTTGTGATTTCCTAACTTGTAATTGCTTGACTTTGTAACCTTAACGTTGATTTAATGTAGTTTTCTTTTTGGATGTAATTAACATTAAAACTGAATACGACAAAGCCTGTATACTGGTTAGGGGCTTGTAAAAGGCTTTTGTTATTTTTATTACTTGTGTTCCACTGTCACCCCCAGTGTGCTAGGCACTGTCCAAATATAGATTAAAATATTGTCTGTCTCAAACTGCTAAGAAGCTGCAATGAGGGTATGGAAGAAAGGCTGTGTGTGCAAGGACCCACCACTGCAAATGATGCAGTGTTTGTATGGTCCGTACAAACTGAACCCGGCAAAGACTCTTTGCAAAAACTGGCAGCAGAACAACCACTGCAGATTTGCCTTGAAGTTCTATTTCCACTTGAATGAGAAATTCTAAGCAGCATTTCCACAGAAACACCTTTCCTACACCTCAGCACCCCTGCCTCTCTCCAAACCCGAGACACCTGTTACCTTTAATATCTTGTGGGGAATGTGGTAGCCCACACCCATTTTGTCACTGGGCTGAACAGACTTTTCCTGCCTCCCTCTGAACGTCAGGCAGGACCAGATGACTGAATGGCCATCCCCAATCAGGTTTCTTGAAAGACTTCCAGGTTTGGCTTCCTTGACCACTAAGGGTCTTTACAGAGACGTTCGCTGGACAGCCTCCACAGAGATGCCCCATAATAGAGAGGAAGTTCATTACAGAATCTGTGCTAGGAATTATGGGGATTTCAGCTCCAAGTACAAGTTGCTAGGGAAATCCCCTCCCCCTTCCTCCTGAGGTCCCTTAACTACTGCACAGGGATTATCAGGCATCCCTAGCTTTTTGCTCACTAAACAGCTCCTTAAAATGGGAAGTAAGACTTTGTGTCCTCCCAAAGACCTTTCTAAAAGCCCTGGCCTATGGCTGACGATGCACCACCCCCATCCCAAAGCCTCGACTGGGGTGGGGACAAAATGAAAGCAGCTACGTTAACAGTGTAGAAGGGGCCATCTAATTTCTGATCAGAGCAGGAGATGCCACCTGAACACCCTGAAAATATCTAAACACAAGGATGTCTGCTGTGCAAACAGCAGCAGCAGCTCAGATTTACAAACTGTTTGTGAATCTGGGTTGATTCTTGTCAATATAATAAAATATCCACACACAGATTGATTTCAGGCAGGTTCCAAGTTCCATCTAACTTCTCCTCATGGCCCAGTTATCTATGAGCGAGATTAAGGGAAATTAAAATATGAGAAAAAGATAGAAAAACAGCGTAGACAAATAGAAATGAAATGTTTTTCAGTCTGTATGGGAGGCTACAGTAAGAGCCATGAATATTTTTGAAGTAATTCTCTAAAGAACAGGGATAAATTATAGACAGTGGTTGAAGTGGCATAATTGGGCTAGAAACTACAGAAAGGGAAAAAATAAGTTTGACATTCGAAAATTTTCTTAATAGCAAGGACAATTAGACAATGAAATGATGCCTGGGGAGGGAGTTGAGGTACCATCACTACAGTTGTTTGAAAGACGATTATAAACACTCAGGAAACTAGCAGTGAGAAAAATCCTGCTGTGCACAGAAGGATTGAAATGGATGACCCAAGAGGTCTTTTCCAGACCTATCAGCTATGATTGAACGATTCTGTGACTGTGAATAAAAAATACAAATAAAAAAGTGCATACGGTACAAGCTGCTTATGCAAAATCCATGTTCAGAACTGGTTAGCATATTCACTCGGCCTATTTGAACAGGCAAATCTAAATTGCATTTTTAAAAATACTTCACAGATTCCAAAGGAAATTGGCACAGAAAAAATAAAAATTGTCAACATGAAGTAAGAGAAACCTGTCCAAAACAAAAAAACAAGGGGCGGAAAAAACCTATTCTCACTGATGATTTGTTAGAATATGTAAGGAAAAAAATGGTATGTAGAAATAGCAGTAATAAGGAAGATTTCACACAAAGAAGTATGAAATCACAAACATAACTATGTGGGGGTTAGCAAAAGATAATAGAAACTAACAAACTGCTAGTTTAATTTAGTAATAAGAGCCGCACAGGAAGATTGATTTACCATATGCGTATCTTGGATAATGTAGTAAGAGTTAATGTATAAATTACTATGCACCAAAATCTTGACAACCATATACCGTATATATTACTACCAATACAGTAACGGCTACATATTTAAAACTTTGCACATTATTGGTGAACTTAACCTATCAACATAGTGTATCCCAATCCTTCCCCCGCCCCCCCTTTCTCCCACCACACACACAGTTTGTCATGGCATGTATTGGCCCCATATGCACGAGGAAGGGGCCAGAGAGGTCTGGTGGCAGGGCTAGTCCCACCCCTCTGGTCCTGTCAATTGTGCATGATAGGAAGGAGGCCTTTAAAAGTGGGAAACTGTAGTCAGCAGTGGGGGGAGGAGAAGGAGCAGACTGCAGGAGTGACTCCCAAAGCTCGGAAGGAACTCCTAAACAGGAAACCTTCACCCCATCCCTGAGGAGAGTACAGAGGATTCCCAGGATGAGACCTAGCTCATCTTAGACCCAACCAGAGCAATTTCCCCAAACCCATTATGTTGGGGATGAATTAGTGGTAGCACTATAGACTCATCCACAGCCCCCCTCCCTGATTTGCTGGTACCACAGGGAGTGAGTATCCCTGAATGCAGGGGGTTTGTGACTTTCATTTTGATCCCCCCGGCCCAGGGAGAGAGACCTAAAGTGGCCCACAAAGGGCAGAACACCCACAACTCCTGCAAACAGTAGGGAAGCAGGGTCTGTGTTGTGACCACCCAGTGTAGATAACTGGTCAGGGTGAGTTAACCGAACCCCCTGAGGGAAAAATTACCAATGACTCTGTTACATACCTCAATAGTGCTGTGTTAGGATAACATAGATGCATAATCCCTGCATGTTCATGTCTGCACTCCGTGCTAACTCAGCCTAGGCCAGTGGGGTGTTGGGTTTTAGTGATGAGCCTAGGGAGCGTCAATGATTTAGTGGACCCTGTGGTCACAAAGCCCCACATTTAGAATGACAAAGGGCTACAGCAGCAGTTGTGGCGGAGCTTCACAATTGTTCAATATCCTTCACACAAGTTTGCTGGTTTGGAGTCCAGATCTCACAGTTCCTTCATATTTCTCATACACAAAGCCTGCTTACTTGGGCCTTGCAAAAGCTACAAAACAAGGACAAATAATCAATGCCCAGGCATAATTGCAACGATACAGAAGAAGAATACCCTCTTTAGTGGGAAAGAATCAGTGTGGATAATCATTGAAAAAAATCCCCCAAAGCTAGGTTTAAAAAAAAACAAAAACAAAAGGCCCCTTCCCCCCAAAAATACTCTTGCTTTTCCTCATCTCTAAAAGAAAAATTAAGGTGTTCTAGCTGCCATGTTCCTCCTAAGAAAACAGAGTTATTATATACAGCTAGGTGAAATTATATAGACAAAAAAATTTTCAGAAAAAAAAAAAAAATTAAAAAAAATTGCAGATTCAGCAACACCTAAATGTTTTGTGCATTTGAGTCAGTTTCATCAAATTGCTTTAGTCAAATCACCCTAAAACAAATTTTGATATTTACCAAATGAAACATTTTGATTTTTTGGGGGGGTTCAAAGTGTCTTTGTTTCAAAATGTCCTTTAATTTTATTTAAAAAACATAAAAATATTTAAAAATTGAAATGAAATGTTTACATTTTATCAAAGTGAAGCATTTGGTTCCACCTAAAATGAATTTTTTTCTTCAGCTTTTCAGTAAACCAAAAATTTCTAAAATGTTTGGGTTTGGTTTAACCTGAAGCAATTATTTAGTTCCATTTTTTAAACTACCAGATAATCAAAAAAATCTATTATTCACACAGGGAAGAAAGATAAGCAGCAGGATACGGACCCTGGACTTCAGGAAAGCAGACTTCGACTCCCTCAGGGAACGGATGGGTAGGATTCCCTGGGGGACTAACATGAAGGGGAAAGGAGTCCAGGAGAGCTGGCTGTATTTCAAGGAATCCCTGTTGAGGTTACAGGGACAAACCATCCCGATGTGTCGAAAGAATAGTAAATATGGCAGGCGACCAGCTTGGCTTAACGGTGAAATCCGAGCGGATCTTAAACATAAAAAAGAAGCTTACAAGCAGTGGAAGTTTGGACATATGACCAGGGAAGAGTATAAAAATATTGCTCGGGCATGTAGGAATGAAATCAGGAGGGCCAAATCGCACCTGGAGCTGCAGCTAGCGAGAGATGTTAAGAGTAACAAGAAGGGTTTCTTCAGGTATGTTGGCAACAAGAAGAAAGCCAAGGAAAGTGTGGGCCCCTTAATGAATGAGGGAGGCAACCTAGTGACAGAGGATGTGGAAAAAGCTAATGTACTCAATGCTTTTTTTGCCTCTGTCTTCACTAACAAGGTCAGCTCCCAGACTGCTGCGCTGGGCATCACAACATGGGGAATAGATGGCCAGCCCTCTGTGGAGAAAGAGGTGGTTAGGGACTATTTAGAAAAGCTGGACGTGCACAAGTCCATGGGGCCGGACGAGTTGCATCCGAGAGTGTTAAAGGAGTTGGCGGCTGTGATTGCAGAGCCATTGGCCATTATCTTTGAAAACTTGTGTCGAACAGGGGAACTCCCGGAAGACTGGAAAAAGGCTAATGTAGTGCCAATCTTTAAAAAAGGGAAGAAGGAGGATCCTGGGAACTACAGGCCAGTCAGCCTCACCTCAGTCCCCGGAAAAATCATGGAGCAGGTCCTCAAAGAATCAATCCTGAAGCACTTATATGAGAGGAAAGTGATCAGGAACAGTCAGCATGGATTCACCAAGGGAGGGCCATGCCTGACTAATCTAATCGCCTTCTATGATGAGATTACTGGTTCTGTGGATGAAGGGAAAGCAGTGGATGTATTGTTTCTTGACTTTAGCAAAGCTTTTGACACGGTCTCCCACAGTATTCTTGCCAGCAAGTTAAAGAAGTATGGACTGGATGAATGCACTATAAGGTGGGTAGAAAGTTGGCTAGATTGTCGGGCTCAATGGGTAGTGATCAATGGCTCCATGTCTAGTTGGCAGCCGGTGTCGAGTGCCCCAGGGGTCGGTCCTGGGGCCGGTTTTGTTCAATATCTTCATAAATGATCTGGAGGATGGTGTGGATTGCACTCTCAGCAAATTTGCGGATGATACTAAACTGAGAGGAGTGGTAGATACGCTGGAGGGCAGGGATAGGATACAGAGGGACCTAGACAAATTGGAGGATTGGGCCAAAAGAAATCTGATGAGGTTCAATAAGGATAAGTGCAGGGTCCTGCACTTAGGACGGAAGAACCCAATGCACAGCTACCGACTAGGGACTGAATGGCTAGGCAGCAGTTCTGCAGAAAAGGACCTAGGGGTGACAGTGGACGAGAAGCTGGATATGAGTCAGCAGTGTGCCCTTGTTGCCAAGAAGGCCAATGGCATTTTGGGATGTATAAGTAGGGGCATAGCGAGCAGATCAAGGGACGTGATCGTCCCCCTCTATTTGACATTGGTGGGGCCTCATCTGGAGTACTGTGTCCAGTTTTGGGCCCCACACTACAAGAAGGATGTGGATAAATTGGAAAGAGTCCAGCGAAGGGCAACAAAAATGATTAGGGGTCTGGAACACATGACTTATGAGGAGAGGCTGAGGGAACTGGGATTGTTTAGTCTGCAGAAGAGAAGAATGAGGGGGGATTTGATAGCTGCTTTCAACTACCTGAGAGGTGGTTCCAGAGAGGATGGTTCTAGACTATTCTCAGTGGTAGAAGAGGACAGGACAAGGAGTAATGGTCTCAAGTTGCAGTGGAGGAGGTTTAGGTTGGATATTAGGAAAAACTTTTTCACTAGGAGCGTGGTGAAACACTGGAATGCGTTACCTAGGGAGGTGGTAGAATCTCCTTCCTTAGAAGTTTTTAAGGTCAGGCTTGACAAAGCCCTGGCTGGGATGATTTAATTGGAGGTTGGTCCTGCTTTTGAGCAGGGGGTTGGACTAGATGAGGTCCCTTCCAACCCTGATATTCTATGATTCTATGATTCTATGATTCTCTTCTATTGAGACCTTAAAGGCTCTTCTTAGTGGCCAGATTCATGCCTGAGTTTTTACTGTCTTGAAGTCCTTAGAGAGGCAGACCAATCTATACTTAAGGATTGGCAGACAAAATAATGACAAAAGAGACCATTTTAGTTTTCTCTATGAAAATCAAAGCATCTGTGTCATTCCCCCCACACCCCCTTACATAGTTCAGTACAAATAACATCATCCACAACAGCTTTACTAACAGGCTCACTTCAAATAGCAACTTATAGTTGCAGTTCTAAGGATAGATGTTCATCAAATATTTTCTTTGCTTTAGATACAGAGCTGCATTTGAAAACCATGAATGCATTTTATTCAGCCTTGTTAAATGTCTTTATTTCTCAGTGCTAGTTTAACCCACCTTAAAATGAAAAATCATTACCCTCTGATAAACACTTTATTGCTTGAAAATATAATTACTATATGTGATTCAAAATTTCTTGAATCAATCAGCCAAAGGTGACTCTGTTATTGAGGAGTGATTCAAAGGCATATGAATATCTGCGAGAATACAAGCCCTGCAAATCACTATGTAAAAATGTGTGCAATTGATTTACAGTAAAAATGCATGCAAGAAAACCATGGTCTTAATCTATCTTCACAATTCACTACATCACTATTATACAACTTTTGGGACTGGGCCTGAGTGGTGCTGGACTAGGAGATGCTCTGGATCAGGCCCTCTGAAAAGTCAGACCCCAACAGAAAATACAGTGGGTAACAGTAAAACGTGGACATTTTGGATATTTTCAATATCATTCTCCTTAGAAGGAGATGCTCACTTCGTCGGATGCATTCAGTGGAAAATACAGTGAGGAGATTTATATACGCAGAAAACTTGAAACAATGGGTGTTACCATACACACTGTAACGAGAGTGATCAGGTAAGGTGAGCTATTACCACCAGGAGAGCAGCAGGGGGGTGGCGGGGACACCTTTTGTAGTGATAATCAAGGTGTGCCATTTCCAGCAGTGGACATGAATGTCTGAGGAACGGGGGCGGGGAGGGAAATAAACATGGAGAAATAGATTTACTTTGTGTAATAACACATCCACTCCCAGTCTTTATTCAAGCCTATGTTAATTGTATCCAGTCTGCAAATTAATTCCAATTCAGCAGTCTCTCGTTGGAGTCTGTTTTTGAAGACTTTTTGTTGAAGAATTGCCACTTTTCGGTCTGTAATTGAGTGACCAAAGAGATTAAAGTGTTATCCGACTGGTTTTTGAATGTTATAATTTTTGACGTCTGATTTGTGTCCATTTATTTTTACGTAGAGACTGTCCAGTTTGGCCAATGTACATGGCAGAGGGGCATTGCTGGCACACGATGGCATATATCACATTGGTAGATGTGCAGGTGAATGAGCCTCTGATAGTGTAGCTGATGTGATTAGGCCCTATGATGGTGTCCCCTGAATAGATATGTGGACACAGTTGGCAACGGGCTTTGTTGCAAGGATAGGTTCCTGGGTTAGTGGTTCTGTTGTGTGGTGTGTGTTTGCTGGTGAGTATTTGCTTCAGGTTGGGGGGCTGTCTGTAAGCAAGGATTGGCCTGTCTCCCAAGATCTGTGAGAGTGATGGGTCGTCCTTCAGGATAGGTTGTAGATCCTTGATGATGCATTGGAGAGGTTTTAGTTGGGGGCTGAAGGTGATGGCTAGTGGCGTTCTGTTATTTTCTTTGTTGGGCCTGTCCTGTAGTAGGTAACTTCTGGGTACTCTTCTGGCTCTGTCAATCTGTTTCTTCAATTCAGCATGTGGGTACTGTAGTTGTAAGAATGCTTGATAGAGATCTTGTAGGTGTTTGTCTCTGTCTGAGGAGTTGGAGCAAATGCAGTTGTATCGTAGAACTTGGCTGTAGACAATGGATCATGTGGTGTCATCTGGATGAAAGCTGGAGGCATGTAGGTAGGCATAGCAGTCAGTAGGTTTCTGGTATAGGGTGGTGTTTATGTGACCATCACTTATTAGCACCGTAGCGTCCAGGAAGTGGATCTCTTGTGTGGACTGGTCTAGGCTGAGGTTGATGGTGGGATGGAAATTGTTGAAATCATGGTGGAATTCCTCAAGGGCTTCTTTTCCATGGGTCCAGATGATGAAGATGTCATCAATGTAGTGCAAGTAGAATAGGGGCATTAGGGGACGAGAGCTGAGGAAGTGTTGTTCTAAGTCAGCCATAAAAATGTTGGCATACTGTGGGGCCATGTGGGTACCCATAGCAGTGCCGCTGATTTGAAGGTATACATTGTCCCCAAATGTGAAATAGTTATGGGTGAGGACAAAGTCACAAAGTTCAGCCACCAGGTTTGCCGTGACAGTATCAGGGATACTGTTCCTGATGGCTTGTAGTCCATCTTTGTGTGGAGTGTTGGTGTAGAGGGCTTCTCCATCCATAGTGGCTAGTAGGGTGTTTTCAGGAAGTTCACCGATGGATCTTAGTTTCCTCAGGAAGTCAGTGGTGTCTCAAAGATAGCTCGGAGTGCTGGTAGCATAGGGCCTGAGGAGGGAGTCTACATAGCCAGACAATCCTGCTGTCAGGGTGCCAATGCCTGAGAATGTAACTATTGCAGGTGATAAATGTCAACCTTTAATGGCATTAATTTTATGCCCATTAATTAAGTGCAACATATATGCACAAATGAATTCTCTGCACATTTCACAAAACTTATCCTGAACTTGATGGCTTTAGTGAAATGACTATCACCTTCCCTGAAGTTTAGTGTTATACTCTAAGGGAGATTACTGTGTGTTGTATGTTTGTTTATTTTTTTGAAGCCGATTACATTTCCTTGGGAAGCAGCCATCTGTCATGTTGCCTCGGCATTAGCGTAAGGTAAAGCTGTATTCCTAACTTGGCATTTCCTTGTTCTTAGGAATTTTTGTTGAGGGGCAATATAGAATCATAGAAACATAGAACTGGAAAGGACCTTAATAGGTCATCTAGTCCAGTGGTTTTCAAACTTTTTTTCTGGGAATCCAGTTGAAGAAAATTGTTGATGCCCGCAACCCAACAGAGCTGGGGATGAGGGGTTTGGCGTCTGGGAGGGACTCATGGCTGGGACAGAGGGTTGGAGTGCGAGGGTGAGGGCTGTGGGGTGCCTGGAATAAGGGGTTCAGGGTGTGGGAGGGGGCTCTGGGCTGGGGCAGCGGGATGGGGTACATGAGGGGGTCAGGGCTCTGGGCTGGGGTTGCAGGTTCTGGGGTGGGGCCAGGGATGAGGGGTTTGGGGTGAAGGAAGGGGTTCCAGGTTGGCGGGGCTCAGGGCTGGGGCAGGGGATTGGGGCATGGGGTTGGGGCACGGACTTACCTCCAGCGGCTCCTGGTCAGTGGCACAGCCTGGGTGCAGAGGCAGGCTTCCCACCTGTCCTGGCACTGCGGACCATGCTGTGCCCCAGAAGAGGCCAGCAGCATGTTCGGCTCCAAGGCGGAGGTGCACAAAGGCTTCGTGCGACTCTCGCCCACAGGCGCCACCCCCCACCCCCAGTTCCCATTGACCGGTTCCCAGCAAATGGGAGTGCGGAACTGGTGCTCGGGGCAGGGGCAGTCCACAGAGCCCTGTGGCCCCCCATCTAGAAGCCGGACCCACTGCTGGCCACTTCTGGGGGTCAGCACGGTGCTTTAGCTGGGCAGCACCACCGATGGGACTTTTTACGTACCAGTTGGCAGTGTTGACCAGAGTGACCCAGTTCCTGACACACCGCAACCCACTACTGGGTCGTGACCTGACCTTTGAAAAACACTGATCTAGTCCAGTCCCATGCACTGAGTCAGGACTAAGTATTATTTAGATTCTAGACCATCCGTGACAGGGGTTTGTCTAACCTGTTCTTAAAACCCTCCAGTGATGGAGTTTCCACAACCTCCCTAGGTAATTTGTTCCAGTGCTTAATTATCCTGACAGTTAGGAAGTTTTTCCTAATGTCTAACCTAAATCTCCCTTGCTGCAATTTAAGACCATTACTTCTTGTCCCATCCTCAATGGATAAAGAGAACAATTTATCACCCTATTCTTTATAACAACCTTTTTTGTCCTTGAACACTGTTATCATGCTCCTGTCTCAGTCTTCTTTACTCCTTCCTAGGCATTCATTTCCCATTTTGTATTTGTGCAGCTGATTATTCCTTCCTAAGTGTAGTACTTTGCATTTGTCTTTATTGAATTTCTTCCTGTATTTCAGACCATTTCTCCAGTTTGTCAAGATCATTTTGAATTCTAATTGCATCCTCCAAAGCACTTGCAACCGCTTCCAGTTGGTATTATCCCCAAACTTTATAAGTTTACTCTCTATGCCATTATCCAAATCATCTATGAAGCTATTGAATAGAATCAGAGCCAGGACGGATCTTTGCAGACCCCTCTTGATATGCCTGGAAAAGCTTGTCTGTGAATCATTGATAACAACTCCCTAGTATGGTTTTCCAACCTTATAATAGGTTCATCTAGGTTTTATTTCCCTAGTTTGCTTATGAGAAGGTCATGTGAGACAGTATCAAAAGCCTTACTAAAGTTGAGATATACCACATCTACAGCTTCTCCACTATTCACAAGGCTTGCAACCCTATCATAGAAGGATATTAGGTTGGTTTGACATGATTTGTTCTTGACAAATGTATGTTGACTGTTACTTATCACCTTATTATCTTTCTAGGTGCTTACAAATAGATCGTTTGATTATTTACTCCATTATCTTTCTGGGTACCACTGCTAAGCCAACTGGTCTAATCTTCTCTGGGTTGTCTTTATTCCCCTTTTTATAGATAAGTACTGTATTTGTCCTTTCCCAGTCCTCTTGGATCTCTCCCATCCTCGATGAGTTTTCAAAGATAATCGTTAATGGCTCAGAGATCTCTTCAGTCAGTTCCTTAAGTATTATAGGATATATTTCAGACTTAACTAACCTTAGTTCCCCTTAAAATGAAGTTTTTGTTTATGGTACATATAAGGAAATTAAATTGCAACTTTAACCTGAAAAGTGCAACTACCATTGCTTTATAATATACATTATATATAAAGACACAACATAAGTAAATAGATACTGTGTCCCAAATTATGAAAAGAGGCCTCAATTTTTGGTTGCCTAATTTAAAAAAAAACTGGAGTTAGATTCTTGCTGAGACTTTAATGGTATGTCTACACTACATGGTAAACCCAGGCTCTGGCTCAGATATGAGCCCAAGCACCCCATCCATCTACACACAAATCAATCTGACACAGCTGAGCAAGCATTCAGGACTGGGTACTAGGACCCTGCTACATGCATGGGTCAGAGCCCGAGTCTTGTTGTGACTCAAGTCCAAGGCCTGTCATTTTTCAGTGTGAACACAACTCAAGCCATAGGCCTGAGTCAGAAGGTCTGCATATGGATGCATTAGCACAGCCTAGAGACATGGGTCCAACAAGTGTAAACTGAGGTTTAAAATGTAGTGTGGACACTCAAGCCCGGACTTGGAAACACCGAGCCCACAAATCTGGGTCCCATAGATGTGGGTTTGCATTACAAACATACCCTAAGAGCCCTTTGCGCCCTCCCAACTTTGAGTTGGAGTAGCCCCTGGAGGAAAGCCTAAATATGGTAGCCTCTTGTTGTCCAAACTCTTCACTTCTTCACCTACAACCTTGCCCCAGGAATATTCCCTGTACTGTCACTTATGAGGGAGTCCTGCACCAAGGCCATTCTCACTCCTATGATCTACAGCCTTTATCCTGGTCAAGCCACTTTACCTGTAAAGAGGGACTAAAGTGGAGGTGGGAGCCTCACCTCATAGTTTCAGAAGTGCCTAGCTCCTACAGCCTCAATTGACAGCAATAGGCACTGTGAATGGTCAGAAGAAATAGTTAAAGTTATCTGAATCTTGATATATTTGACTAAACAAAGTGATCATGATTTTTTTTCAGGTTTTTCCTCAACTATAAAACTGGACAGAACTTTCTCTCTTCCCATCTTTTCTTGTTTTTGTTTTTATTTTTTTTTTAATTTTCTACCAGCTATACTGCTCAACAGTTCTGAAAGCCAGATCTTCAGTGCCAAACCTGAGGCACACAAAAATGTTGCAATTTTGGCCTTATACCTTTATTCTAAACAAACCTGTATTTACCAGACCCTGTTCTGAGCAAAAATGGTGATTCACAGTTAGTACCACCAAGAAAACATAACTGCATATAGAAATTTCCATCTACTCATAAAGGTGAGACCAAGCACAGCTGCAGAACTCTGTGATGCTTTCACTCTGATTTAAGAATATACAAAAATGATTCGTAAAGACTGAATTCACCACTGACATGGTAAAACACCATATGCTGTAATACATTTCCCGGAAGTAGTGCCTCCAGAAGGCAGTATTTGGGTAACTGACAATTAACCTAGTGACAGCCATGGTTTTGTTTGTGCATAACCAGCAAGCAGCCAAAATAATTTAGTTAGTAACATTTTGAAGTGAAAATATACATAAATAGCTGATCAATGAGCGACATCCGAAATTAAAGCACTGTTGCAGTTGACCAAAAAGTGTTGTGAGATAAAAAGTATTTAAAAAAACTTTAAAGTACACAGTATTAAACCAAAACACTATAGGTCAAGTTTTGCCAAAACAGGAGTCTGGAGTCAGACTTCTAAATCCATCCTTAGGCACCTAAATACCTATTTGCAAAAATGCTAAACTTCCAATAACTCCTTTTAAGGTAAATGGGAGTCGTTGATGTACCACAGTTTTGAAACTAAGTCACTTTGTTTAGGTGCCTAAATTTAGTCTCTTGTTTTGGAAAATCTTTTCCTTAAATGCTTTTGCTCATTTCTCTCAGTATTAATAGAAAGTCATTTGAAAGAAAGAATGACAAACCAGACACATACAACTTTTTTTAAAAAAATAATTTAGTGCCGCTAAAAATGGCTGGATTGACAGCTCTGGAAATGGAAATTCTGCATGTATCGTAGACGTTCTAGAATAGAGACTCTGAAATGATGTGTCCATGCTATCCTGGCCTGAATGACCACTTCTAGGGCTGAGGAAGGGGAATCTGTCTCCTTGCCCATTCAGGGCTTGGCATGACTATGGAGACTACCCATAAGGGCTCCAAACATTGCTAATTGTGTTGTGGACCCATTAATGAAGAGATGCTGTCATTGCATTCCCAATGTTTTCATCTGCTTCTATGAGCATGTGGCCTCCTGATATTGCACTGGGCTGCCCTGAAAGCATGAGAAAACCTCCAAAAGCTTTTGGCTCTGTTTTGAATAAGATGTTGCTTTTTGAACTAAGTGTTGCCAATCCTGACAATTATACCTTGAGGCTTGTGATATGAGGTGTTTCACTTAAAGCTCCAGCTCTTAAAGACGAGTGATTCTCTGAGGATCTCAGCTTTCACTGAAATACAAATTAATTTTGTACACCTCATTGGTTGCAGAGAATACCTTGAAAGTATGAGCCTACAATAGTTCAAAACTCAAGAGACAAAGCCTTTGGGCTTGGCTACACTTGCGAGTTACAGAACAATAAAGGAGCCCAGGATGCACTAGCTCACTATCCGTCCACACTGGCAAGGCACGTAGAGCGCTCTGACTCCGCGGCTACAGCGCTCTGGGACTCCACCTCGGCGAGTGGAATAACGTTTGCTGCACCCCCACTGGAGAGCCACAGCATCAGTGTGAACAAGGAGTTGCATTACTGCGCTCTGCTCAGCCTCCGGAAACATCCCATAACCCCCTAAGTCAAGTGGCCACTCTTGTCTTTGTTTTGAACTCACTGTAGGAATGCAGATATGCCCTTTGAAAGCTCCGTTTCTGACAGCTGGCTGCTTATCTGCTCTGAGACAAAGCAAGCCATTAGTGTGGATATCTGTGTGTGAGAGAGAGAGGTGGGGGGGGAGAGGTGAGAGAGAGGTGGGGTTGCTGCTGTCTGAACTTACAAGGGAGCATGCTGACATGCTCTCAGCCCCCCAGAAACACACTCTCTCTCCCCCCACATACACACAACACACTCCCTGTCACACTCCACCCCACCCCACCACATTTGAAAAGCACATTGCAGTCACTTGCATGCTGGGATAGCTGCCCATAATGCACTGCTCCCAATGCCACTGCAAGTGCCGCAAATGTGAACACGCCAGTGTGCTTGAACTTGTCAGTATGGACAGACTGCAGCACTTTCCCTATTGTGCTCTATGAAGGCTGGTTTAACTCAAAGCGCTCTACATCTGCAAGTGTAGCAATGCCCAAAGAGAACCCCTAGGTTTTTTTTTTCAATTTTAAACTGGTCTCATGATTATCAAATCTTTGGGATTGGCAATACTGTTTCTGTGTTCATACATTAAGTCAATATATGTGCAATCCTTCTGCCAGGGTGTCAGCAGTAGCCAGGTTCAAGTTTCTAGAGGTTCCATCTGAAAATTTAAACAACATGAGCCCCCACTCAGAAACTGTATACATCATCCTGGGGCACCCTTACTAGATAATACATCCCCATGTGCAAGCACTGAGTGCAGAGGTTTAAAACAAAGATAATGTTATTGGGGGGAGGGCTGGTAGGAAAGGTGTCAAAAGAATACATTTGCAATTGCCAGCAATTAATAAACAAACAATATTGATTAGGTAAGCTTCTCCAAGGTGTCTTAGGACTTGTCACAATCTCCATCCTCCTCTTGAAGCTATGAATACCCAATACATTCTAGCCACTTCCCTCCTGCCCAACTCCCCACTCACCATTTGTTGGCTAGGGACGGAGGAGTCCAAGACTGCTGGCAGGTCAGTTTCCGCCCCCTAAGGAAAATCCTTCCTGGGCTGCTGTAGGGCCCTACTTCCTGACCCACCTGAAGTGGTTTCAGTTTTGATTAGACTCATACCAAAGTCTCTGAGGGAGATTGCTATTCTCAGTAGATTCAGTGCAACCCACCTCAGTACCATCACTTGCCTCTGCCCAGCTCTGTCCACCAGCTAAGCTTAGTTCTGTGCATCATTTCAAAGTTGCCTTGATTCAACTCTGTCCACCATTCCAAACCATTCTCTGTCTTAAGGCTACCTATGTGCTGAGTCATCAGCAGGAAATGATTCCTATATAGGATCCCTTACCACCAGAGAAGCAAACAGAGCTGAAAAACACCTTTAATCTACTACACGCTCCCTTACCCAACTGCATGTGACTGCAGTAACAGTCAGGGTGACCCTTGCGTCAGGCATATTTAGTATAGTCCTTACATTTCCCTACAAGAATAAAAGCATTTTATTGCTCCCAAACTCAAAATTTACCTGCATTTTAACCAAATTGCCCCAAACTGTTACAAAATTTAAATGTAATGGTGGCCTGGCCCATTCAGTCATTTTCCTTTGCTCACCAACTGGTGCCAGTAAAGGGCTCCCTCCCCTACAGAGCCCTGCCAATCTAGAATTCCCAAGGAACTTTAGGGAACTCTTCTTTGTATTCACCAACAGGGTGAATAGTGAGCTCTTTTCTCTCTAGGGGTTCAGGTCACATGGCTAGCATATATATATATATAATATATATAAAGCCAACCAATGATTCTAAATGGGCAAACTCCTTGTTAACAGGAGAAAGATCTCAAAGAAATGTTTCTGTTCCCATCAGCCTGCAATGAGGAACAACATTCAAGCATTACAGAATGATTAGACCAAATACAATGAACAGGTACTAAAATTGCCCACATAGCCAGTACTACAATGCTTACATTCATAACATGTTAATTCTAAAGTGAGACTTTATTTTAAGTTGGTTTTGTAATTGTTTTGTCATAACATTATTTAAATGAGTGTTAATTTTTAAATGTATTGTTCAATATAAAAAGCAATATTTCATTGACATTGTGTGGCATAAAAGGAGCCATTCAACCCAATATCACATCAATGAATACATTGATATTTACTGAGTTTTACAGATTATTTTGTTCTAAATATGCATGCTCTGTTAAAGGCCCCTTCAAATTAATTAAATTTTAATGTGCTTTAAATAATACTCATTTGCATATCACGAAAAATATAGTAGAATGTTTTATAAAAAGTAGCTACTTCAGATGCAAATTAGATGCTTTATAGATTTCCCCCAGTTCACTGACAGTCAAAACATACTTTATGTATGAACTAATTAGATGCAAAATGTCTGCTGTTCACATTCACCAGTTATTAATTTGCTTTTCTTTTTTTCTGTAGCATTGAGGGTCTGAATTGGATACTGAGGACAGAGCAGGTTGAAAAATGCTTTCTATTTTCTGAGAAAATTTCTAACAAAGCAAATTTTGTTTCATTCAAAAGTGCACAGAATGTGTTTATTTCACAAAGCTGGTTTTCTTCTACCTGTCTGTCTCTTTTTTCCCCACTTTAGAAAAGGGTGGGAGGAGAACCTAAAAAAAAGGAGGGGGGTTTAAAAACCAAATAAATCTACGAAAAAATTCATTGTGGTTAAAAGCCCATGTTCATACCACACCCCCCAAAAAAAGTATTGAGAAAAATTCTACCAGATCTAATTTAGGGCCAGCTGGTGTAAATGAGTGAAGCTTCACTGAAGTCAATGGATTTATGCTAACACACATTAGCAAAGTATCTAGGCCTTAGTGCCCAATGTTTACATGAAACAGGATAAAGAAATGGATAAAGGATAAAAAAAAAGGATAAAGAAACTTCCTGATGGGAAGGCCAAAAAAGAAGCTTGCCAAAACTGAGACAAAATTCTGGATTGTTAGTTACAGTAACTGTTCAGCTCTTGGGAATGGGCTAAATTCTCCTCTTGGATCAGCACAGTATCTTTCCATTGAATGTTCTGAACTGGTTCTGGAAGTTTAACTCAGAGATCAATGAAATTGCTGCCCAAATAAAGGAAAACATCACAACTATAATTTACAAATGCAGTTTTGCTTCAGTTTTGACTTTTTCCCTTATGTCTCTGCCACTTCCAGTATTTCCTTATGATATATAAAAGAGAGAACTTACTGAAGAGCAACAGCAAAGGAGGGAAAGCAATGTGACATTAGGAAACTAAGGTGGAAATAAGATCTTGGCAATAGATTGTTCATGACAAATCGTCCTGCCTCATTAGCACAGGTTGGAAAACCACACGGTGCAAAACATATGTTTACTGTATGTTCCAAACCATGAAATGGCAGATGAAGTCCTTGTGCAGCATAGACGCCGAAGATATTTTTTTGATGAATCAGGACCCTTGGCTGCCAAATCTATTCCAAGACTGCTTATGGGAGCTTGTTTGAATCTGAGTGAACAGCTTGCAACAGCTCCCAAAAGTACAAAAGACAAAGTACAGTATTAGGCTTCCTGGCTAAATGAAAGAGGTTAGCTACATGAAGGCAGAGTGGACATGAGGGACCTCTAAGTCTGGCAGATCTCAACACTAATCTGACAGTATAGATAGATGTACCATACCTGAATAAATCACTGAGTGGTTTATACTCTCCTCAGCATAAGAGACATTGCTTCTGAGACCAGCATGCAACAAATAAAGGTTTGAGTCTCTTGATGCAGGTTAAGCACAAGCATTTAGTTGCAGAAACCAAATATATTAACATTCATAAGTTTGGGCCTTTTTTTAATAATGTTGCTCTACAATTTAATGTACCCTTTTCTACTGCAGTTTAAAGAAAACCAAATGGCCTAGATATTACTATCCACATGATGAAGAGAAGCAAAGGAGCAGGCAAGGCTCGTAATAATGAGCCAAACTCACAAACTGATAGTTGCATTAACAGCATCACATGTTTGCCATTAAAATGGCCTGTCACAGAGCTCTCACCTTATCCCATCGCTTCTTCCTCAGTTGGTTGTACCTCAGTGTCACTCTCCACTAGTATAGTAACTTAATTGAGTCCTGGCTATATTAGGAAAACTCCACTCTTCCTGAGGTAAATAAAAAGTCCAAACAAACAATAGCTCCCACTAGCCTTTCTTTGCTTTCCACTCGATACATAGAACCATCCCTTGGAACGCCCAGCCGTGGGCCTAAAAACAAAAAGTTAGAGCTTAGCACACATCCAAAGCACTCTTTGTTCCCTTTGCCTGCAGCCTCTTCTTTCACTTTGCTGGTCCCTCTCTAGGCCTCCTCGTCATCCTTTTTTCATGCTTCTTCTCAGTGCCCTTCCTGGGCAGCTATCTACAGGTCCTATCTAGACCAAATTCTATCCACCACTCTCACATGCTGGGTTCTATTTTATGAAGATATTCAAATATGCTGCTCTTTTTAATTCTCTTTGCCTCAGTAGACAGACCCAGAGCTAATTTCTTCCCAGGAGGTAGTGTATAGGAATAGGATAGCATCCCTTGACATAATTTCTGAGTGCTGCAGTTGAACTCACCATATTTTATATTTTAGAAACTGCCAGAAACCAGTCAAAGCAGCAGCCAATACGTAGCCAGACCTGGCACGTTTCTATATATTTAGTAAACATGGTTATTTGGGACCCAAGGGTGCCCATGTGGTTTCTTCACGTTTTTTGTTGTATAAAGATCAAAAGATCATTACCTAGACTTTAGCCCAACTTTTCCAGATTGTCTCAAAGAGAGTGCCAATACAGGTCCTACTCCCTCCTTGATCTTACTCAAAGAGAGCCAAAAAGATTATCTATTTCCTTGCTCCTTTCGCCAGCATACATTGCTGCCTACTTTCCAGTCTCCAGGGTCCCTCAACTACACTTCTCAAAATTCCTTTGTTCTAGGCTGAACCAGGATCAGGGCCAGCAGACTCCCTCCCTTAAAGGGCCAGCAAGTACTGTTACACACAACATAAATAGTGTGTGGTTGGGGCTTTGCAGAAAATTGGGGCTGTGGGCTCCCCGGCTGCAACAGGTGAGGGTTGGAGCTGGGTTTGGGGAGGGGCATCCCATGACAGGTCCGGGCCGGGGTGCCTCAGCCGGGGCCGGGCCAGGCTGCCTGGGTTCAGACTGCTCCGGTTGCAGCTGGGGCCGGGCCACCCGGGTTTGAGCCATGCTGTGCCACCCCAAAGGGGTTCAGGCTGGGGTAGGAGCACCCCGGCCCCACAGGTCTAGGCTGCAGCATAGTTGGGGCCGGGGGGGGCCACCCCAGCTGTGGCAGGTTGGGTGCCGGGCTAGATTGGGGTTGGAGGAGGGGCGCAGGTCTCCAGGCGGGTTCCCTGACCACCTGCATGGCATGAAATAGGCTGCGGCCATGCAGTTTACAGGGAATTTAGATATAAGGTTATAAGAATGGGGCCTTTAATCTCTCTTGGCCTCGGCTTCAGTTGTCTCAATTGTAAATGAAAGACAATATTTACCCAACTTTGTAAAGTATTTTTGAGATCCTGAGATGTGCAAGCTAAGTATTATTTTGAAATAGAATTATTGAAAACCAAAACTATATATAAAATATAATCTTGCTAATTCATCATAATAAATTTATTAATTTGAGATTAAGTGAATAAAAATGAAGATAAACATCACAAGGTATATTTTTGCTCGTTTTGTTTAACTCAGTTTTGTTTTATTTATGTGAATTCTAATTTAGGGCCAGATTCTAATAGCCATACATTGAAAGGTACTTTGAATTAGCACTCTTTGACTTGCATGGGACTAATTGTGCAATAAGAAATTATTTGGTATAATTAAGGGAATCAGAATTTGGCCAGTAGTATTTATTGTAGGGTAATATATATTTTGCAGAGATAATGAAGTCTTTGTGTATGAAATCTCATTAAATGCTAATATTAAATCTTTGTTTAGAACTGAAAATCACCAAATTGGAGCAAAGTATAGGGTGCATAATATGTAAGAAGTGCAGATTAGTGATATTGTCAATTTAGCTAATACTAAATTGATCACTTCAGAGCACATTGAAGATATAAAATGCTATCTACATGTTAAATGATATTTTCTTTCTTACAATATATGTGATCAAGACAGTGTGCCAATTTATTTAAGCTTAGTTCTAATTTTTTTAATTTAAGGAACTGAATTTAGAAAGAAATGAAACCTGCTTTCCAAGCTCTCCACTTCTTCAGGAATAAATTTCTCTCCTCTATCACGTCAATGGAAAAAGTATTTGTACAATAACTCACAGAACATGGGACTAAATATTTTTCTGAATAAAAAATAACTGTCATATCAGGTAAATAAAAGTATCATCTGCATATCTGACATTGGATTTGCAAGATCTAAGCTTCAACTGATCTTCGATATATTTTAGATAATGTTCGTGTAAAACAGAGAATTTATTCATCCTCACACCTCTGCTCCTCCCTGGATCTTTATTTTGTTTTGTTTTCATTTCATTTTTTCATCCTGAGAATCTTCCAGTTGCTTCTTCACTTAGCTCCATGGACTGGTTATATAAAATGTTTAATCAGTTATCATACAGGCGTCTGCTTGGGAAGATATTGACAATAGAATTCAAAATTACCTTGGAGACATTTTAAATTCTGTGAAGCTCCCATAATTTAGCTACAGATTATCTACTAGTCATGAACCTGTGACCTTCAAATTAAGTGAATTAAATGAGCTTAATAAAAATATTAACATCCCAAATGGATCGACTAGGCACTCCATTTTTAACTCCGGATAACTGGATGATTTAGTATTTCTCTTTCCCACTCTCTATCAACTGCCAATACATGTCTTCTCTGTAAACCATCAACAAAAAGTGTTATCTGGTGTACAGCATTCCCACCAGAAATCACATTACACCACTGCAAAATATTTAGCGCTAAGATGCGTAAATGAGGATCGGAGTATATGAAACTTATAATATAATAACATGTATTCTGTAATTCATAGGCAATAATTCTTCCTCTAAACACACCAGGGTTATAGATATTCTCTAACATAGGTTTCTCAGAGTAAGAGGGTGTGTTAAGCTCAATTTGTTCATTTTCCACACATGCAATCAGTACCTGAATGGCACATAAGAGTTTAGAAAGAAAGGATATGTAGTACTAAGTAGGCATTTTTGGATGCTTAAGAAATCAGTTTGATGTTTGGCTGATAGAAAAGAAATAGAAACTGTAAGTGCACTGCGTAAATGAACGTAGGCCACTTCAGAAGTAAAACAAGATGTGAGAACAGGTGACATTTTTGCTTAGCAGTATCAACTCTCTGGTCACAGTGAACAGATTCATAAAGAATGTTTCTTATTTCAAAAGAAATTATTGCTGAGTAAAGCAATTTTTGAAAAGGGCGAAAGGTTTCTTGTTTGTTTTTTTAAAGTGTTCAGTGCTTATTCTCATATGAACTTTGCCTAAAGATTATGCTTGAGAAACTAGAAACAGTTTAGGATCTATGGGCAAGAGGTTCTTTGTGAGGGCCTCTTGACTCTGGAACATGACACAGGCCCTAACTCTCTCACCCAAGCCTACCCTGGTCTGCCAGAGCTGAGATTGATAAGTCTTCCAGGCATATTGCAAGGTTCACCTTTTCACTCAAGAGGATGGGGTATTTGAAAGTTGTGATGTATGGAGGGGGAATGAACTATGATTAGAGCAAAAGTGAATTTTACCATTTTAGTATAATGTCAATTATTGTAAGCAAAGCTCAGAGGATGAGATGGTGCTTTTAACATTCATGTTTTTAAAACTGAAATAGGCACAGATTTCCCTCCCTCCGTTGGCCTGTATTGCCTGCTAGACTACAATCTCCTTAGGGCAGGGACTGTGTCTCGCCAGCTGTTTGTACAGTGCCTCGCATAATGGCTCTCCAATTTCACCTGGGGCCTCTAGGTGTTATTGGAGTATTGACAAAAGTTATTCTCAGTTATCCTGAGATAAAGCAGGACAAATAACACAAGATACTATTTCCAATGGATATGCTGTGTAATTACTGCCTAGTTTCCTTTAAATAATACTGAATTTGATATTTCACAATAATTATGCATAATTCATGTCACTACTGACTACTGCATATGCTTTATATGACTGCAAATGTAGATGCAGTAAATAATATACTTGTGCCTCATATGAAGCTGTGGTTAAGGGACTGTCAGAGTTTCTATTGCAAATCCCTGTGCAAAGAGGTTTATAACTCAGCCATACAAATGTCTCTGGACTTCAGCTAAGGTCAGATTATGATCAGTTTTCTTTTAAACTTTATTGCTGTGTATCAATCAGACAATCAAAAACACTCCTTAGTAAAATTACTGTATTTCAAATCATTACAAAAATAAAATTCAGTGAGGAATGGAACAAAAATGAATGATCCAAGCTCTTACTAGGCCAATGCCAAGCAATCGCTTAGTAACTGATCATTTAAAACAATTTTGTGCAACCCTGCTGAGACTGCACAAGTTAACTGACAGCATCATTCTTTGACAATGTGGCTACACAGGTAGAAATTAGCTTCCAATTCCATTGATAATGCACAAGCCAGAGGAATCCATTTCAATTTTTCAAAGCAGTTATGGCTCTACAGAGCTGACAAAAGTGAAAGGTAATAAAGTCTCAGAGTCACTTTCGTGGGCCAGAGATTCGCCCTAGAATCGAGCTGAATCACTTGGTGCAGGAGTGAGCTAGTGAGACATAGTGGATGAAGGCCCACAGCATCCACTTCTCTGAGGGCAGATGACCTGCAGCTTTAACTTATTCTGGGCCAAGCAATTAAAATTCAGGGAGAAGGATTCTGCCTCCTATCATCCCCCCACCCACCCCACACACTTCTCCATCACGCCTCAGCTTTGTATGGACTCAGTGGAGAATTAATCCCTTATTACTCCCTCTGTTTTCATTGAAGAAAGAAGATATAACTCTGAATACACAGTAAGAGCACATTTGTTGACACAGACATTTTACAGTAATAGTGTGGGAACACAGTGTAGTAAAATCTCATTTAGTGGGTACATTAGTGATCGAATGATAAGGGAAGTGTGATGTTACACCCCATATTGCTTATGGAAATATACTTATGATATGGATATGTGTCGTGTTTAGATGTTGCTTGTAATTATTAGAATTAGGAGCACTGGCTGTTGGGAGTCCGAAAGGACAGGAAACAGGAAGGAGGGGGAGGAGTTGAGAAGCTGGGAGAAAGCTACAGAGGGTGCAGCAGCAGCTTGGTAAAGAGGTTTCCACTTTGAAAATAAAATCCTGTTGAAGCTTGTTAGTACCTTGCCTGGTTGATTCAACATTTTGGCGATGAGGATGGATCTTCTGCCTCTGAACCCACCTGCACCCTTTCTGCAAAGCCCAGGTGAGCTTCTAATTGCTTTTACTACCTGGATCCATATGTTTGAGACTTATCTGCTTGCAATCAGTGCTACAGAGATTTCTGAAGTAAGAAAGAGTGCTCTGCTAATCCACTGCTTTGGAGCAGAAGGGCAGAGTATATTTTACACTTTTTCCTCTTGCAGATGATAAATATGAGACTGCACTCACTGCATTAATGAATGCTTTTGTGCCAAAAGTGAATGTATTAGCTAATCGCTACAGATTTCACCAGCGTGAGCAGAAACCAGGGGAAACTATAATGCAGTATATTGCTTCCCTGAGGAGTCTGATTGTAATTTGTGACTTTGGGAATATGGCAGATGAGATGATTAGAGACCAGCTCATTGAGAAAACAACCATGCTTCATGGAAGAGAACGCTTACTTCTAGAACCACAACATACACTAGAAAAAGCAATAACCATTGCTACTCAGACTGAGGCAGCTACAGGTGAATCCAAAATAATGAGCATGGATACAGAAGGCACAGCCCAGGCTGTGACTCCTTTGCAGAAAAGTTCACTACCACTGCAGAGACACAATTTCAAGCAGAAAACTAATGAAAAACCGCCGAATCAGCAAATTCAAAATACAGTAAAAGCATGTTTTTGCTGTGGGTCCCCACAACACCTTGCAAGCTACACAGGATGTTTGGCAAAAGTAGCTCAGTGCAATCATTGCAAAAAGATTGGACATTTTGCTAAAGTATGTCGCAGTAGCCAGTTCAATCAACAGGTGCATGCAGTTACAATACCAGATGTTACTGTGCTGAGCATGGAAAAAATCACGACTGCACATATTCCAGAACAGATAAAGTGCACTGTAAACGTTTCCTCCATACCCTCAGGCAAACCACACTATATTCAGCTAATGTTGGACACTGGCTCAGCAGTATCTATACTATCTGATTCCATCTATCTGCATTACTTTAAAGATGTGCCTCTTACTGAACACAAACTTCACTTGGTGTGCTATTTGAAAAACCATATTCCAGGACATGGCTGCCTGCCAGTAATAGTTACTTTTGGTGATTTCTGTGTAACTGCAGAGTTCTACATTGTCCACAAAGGCACTCCTATCCTTGGCAGAGATTTATTGGCTGCTTTAAATCTCAGGGTAGTTAATGGATGGATTGATCTTCCTCAGCAAAGCACTCTTGTGGTACACACACCAGTTTCAGCTGGGACCCAACACCAGGTTGAGGAGAAACTCTGCTGTGCTTATGGGTTTCTGCATAAAGTTAAAATGTGGAATAGTGTGATGCCTGTATGACAGAAGTTACGGCACTTACCATTTTCAGTCAGGGAAGCTGTTTCAGGGGAAGGGCTTAGAAAACTTGTCCAAAGGGACATTATTGAGGAGATCGACTCCTCGGAATGGGTTTCACCTATAGTAGTGATGCAGAAGAAGGGTGGAGGCATACGCCTTTGTGTGGACTTACGGAAGCCAAAAAAAGCTATTGTGATTGACAGCCATCCTCTTCCTCACATAGAAGAAGTATTTTCAGAACTCTGTGGAGCAAATATGTTCTCTACTCTTGATTTGCAGAACGCATATCACCGGGTTATGTTGAATGAAGATAGCAGAGACCTCACAGCATTTACTACACATGAGGGACTATTTCATTTTAAACGTGTTCCATATGGTCTTGCATTTCAAAAAATGTTGTCATTGATTCTGAAGAATCAACATGGAGTTCAGTGCTATCTGGATGATATTATCATGTTTGGAAATACTTCTGAGGAGCATGACAATAATCTGCAGTCTGTACTAAATTGCATCAACACAGCAGGCCTCCAGCCCAATAGGTCCTAAGGCAAATTTAGACAAACTGAACTCTCCTTTATGGGGCATACAATTTTACAGGATGGACTAAAACCTGATCTAGATCATATCCTGGCAATTTCAAATACTACTCGTCCAACAGATTTGCAAACCTTACCTTCCTTCTTGGGTCTTACCTCCTGGTATGCAAAATTCATTCCCAATTATGCTTCTATCATTGAACCATTACGGGAATTACTATGGAGAAGTTCAACCTTAGTGTGGACAATGGATGCCAAAGCTAGTTTCGAAACAGTGAAAGAATTGATTGTACATAGTCCAGTACTTGCACTATTCAGTCCTGCATTGCTCACAGTTGTAACTACTGATGCTTCTGATTATGGACTTGGAGCTGTTCTCACACAACTGCATGAGAATAACAGAGAGAGGACTGTTGCATTTGCTTCAAGGACACTAAGCAATGCTGAGAGAAAATATTCTACAGTCAAAAAAGAAGCACTTGCTTGTGTCTGGGCTACTGAAAAATGGAGAACTTACCTGTGGGGCCGCATGTTCAAGATGCGCACAGACCACAGCCCTTTGATGACATTGCTCACCACGAAAGGACTGGGAAGAGCAGGATACCATATTCCTTGATGGTCTGCAAGACTACTCTCTTTCAATTATGAACTGGAATATAAGCCTGGAAACCAAAATGTGGTCGCTGACTACCTTTCTTGCCTGCCTTTGCCTTCACCAGATGGTCCACCGGAGGATGAGAATGTATTGGTTGTGCTTATTACAAGCACTTTCACTGCAGTTACAAGAGAACAATTTGAAGCTGCTTGTTCACCGTGTCCAATTCAAGAAAAACTATGGGAATTTCTAACAATGATGGCCCACGCACCCTAAAAACCTTGACCCAGTTTTGCTGCCTTATTTTAGAGTTCGGGATGAACTTTCTTTGTTTGATGGCTGTGTGCTAGGAGGTACACACCGGCTACTTGTGCCAGAAGAATTACAGTCAAAATTCATACACCTGGCACACAATACTCATCAAGGAATTGTCTAAACCAAACAATGACTATGGGATCTATATTGGTGGCCAGGGATGGACTCTCAAACTGAAGCACTCATAAAATCCTGTGTCACTTGCCAAATGCATGATAAGGCAGTAGTGACATGTACCCCTCCATTACAGCTTGTTCCTCTTCCTGAATCTGCATGGGAAAAAGTGGTGATTGACATTGTAGGACCCTTTGATACTGCTCCAAGTGACTGCCATTATGCCATCACTTTAATAGACTATTTCAGTAAATGGCCTGAGGTAGCTTTTACATTGAAAATCTCTTCTGCTACAGTAATTAAGTTCCTCTCTTCAGTTTTTAGCAGGGACGGTAACCCCAAAGAACTGGTTTCAGATAATGGTAGTCAATTTACTTCCCTGGAGTTTGAAACTTTTCTAGCACAGAGGAACATTTTACATAGAAGGTCATCCCTATATTACCCTCAAGTCAATGGGGAAATCAGACGGTTTAACAGAAGTTAGAAAGAGAGTTTGCAAACGGCTAAACTGGAAGAGCAACTGTGGATAACCTTCACTACTGATTTCTTGCACGCATACTGGGCTACACAACATGCCGCAATGCAAAGATCACCCACAGAGTTACTGGATGGGAAAGAGATGAATACTAAACTGAACATTACTGGATTGTTAAAGACATGACCTGATGCCCCAACCGAGGATGATGTGAGAAAAACAGTTGAACAGAACCAAGTAAAGTATAAGGCTTTCCCAGAGAAGCAGCAGGGTGCTAAGGAACCAAAGTTTGAGTGTGGTTCCTTCATTAGAATATGAAAACCTGGAATTTTATTCAAAGGGGACCATAAATTCAAAGCTCTTCTTAAAATCATAGAGAAGAAGTAACCTTACCCCATATCAACTTTCTGATGGGCGGATATGGAATGCTTCTTAGCTTGCACCTGCCTATGCACCAAGAGGAGACTATGCCAACACCCAGTCTGCATTGGATGACTTCACCGTAGTACCAACACAACAAGACATTGCACTGGAATCGGGGCTTGAGAGACTGCCTGTCAGACCCAGACAACCACCTGTCTAAACTAGAGACTATATTATGTAGTATCTACAGTGTTTTCAGTGTAATATTTCTGCCAACAGTATAGTGTCTAGTTTCATATTTGTTCCCGTGGTTAGAACAATAATATTCATTTTAAGTGGGGGAGTTTCTTAAGAGAGGAGGGAATGTGGTGTTTAGATGTTGCTTGTAATTATTAGAATTGGGAGCACTGGCTGTTGGGAGTCCGAAAGGACAGGAAACAGGAAAGGGGGGAAGGAGTTGAGAGCTGGGCGAGAGCTACGGAGGGTGCAGCAGCAGCTTGGTAAAGAGGTTTCCACTTTAAAAATAAAGTCCTATTGAAGCTTGTTAGTACCTTGCCTGCTTGATACAACATTCTGGCATAACTGAAATATATTTTATGCAAGATGGGACTTGTAAGGTATCATTGGAAAGGTTATAATTTACTGAATGTGATTATCCAATTTGTATGCATGTATCATTTCTGTATCTAAAGTTAGGAATATTGACTATGTAACTATTACAACTGTGTGTGTATTTGGGAGACCCCCATCAGACAACAGGCCATTAGGAAGAAACAATAAGACTTTGAAGATGCTAATCTCTCTTCTTCCTGAGAGGTGTCCTGGGACGTAGCTGTGACACTGCTAGATCAAGTGGTCCTGTCATCTGGTACTAAACACCACCTTGGACTTCTAGTAACTTTCCACTAAAAGAGGGGGAGGTCAAGACTGGGAAACAAGATTCCTGCCTTATCTAAATCTTATTTAAGGCTGGGGAGTAAGGCAAACAGGACTCTTCTCCTTTGCCTTACTGCCCAAGAAGAAAGACAGCTGAAAGTACCTGAAGAGACAAAGAAACAGAGCAGTGGGAAAACAAGGGCTGAGTCCAGACTAAGACAGGAGTCTAGTCTGTAAAGAGAAATAACTGGAAATTACAGAAACTCTGCAACTTTCCTAAAACAAAATTTAGGATGAGAAATTATTTCTTGAAACCAGTCTTTTTAAGATCTTAAACTTAGCATGCATGTTTTGTTTTATTTGCTTGGTAATCTGCTTTGTTCTGTTTGCTATCCCTTGTAATCACTTATAATCTGCCTTTTGTAGTTAATAAACTTGTTTTTGTTTATTATTAAAACTAGTTTGTGCAATTTCTAACGGGGGGGGGAGAAGTTGCGCACGTCTTTCTCCACATTGAGGGAGGGGGTAAATTTATGAGCTTATGTTGTATAGATTTCTCTACAGCACAAGACAATATTATTTTGGGTGTACTTTCCAGAGGGGAGCTGCTCTTGAGTGCTGAGTGATTTTCTATCTGAAAAAACAATGAGGTGTCTAGTGGCACCTTAAAGACTAACAGATTTATTTGTGTATAAGCTTTCATGGGTAAAAAACCCACTTCTTCAGATGCATGGAGTGAAAATTATAGACATAGGCATAAATATATATTGGCACATGAAGAGAAGGGAGTTACCTTACAAGTGGAGAACCAATGTTGAAGGCCACCCTGACTGAATTGGCCTTCAACATTGGTTCTCCATTTGTAAGGTGTCAGGGTTCCCTCCCCAGTCTGAACTCTAGGGTACAGAAGTGGGGACCCACATGAAAGACCCCCTAAGCTTATTTCTACCAGCTTCGGTTAAAAACTTCCCCAAGGCACAAATCCTTCCTTATCCTTGGATGAGTACTGCTGCCACCACCAAATGAGTTAGACAAAGATTCAGGAAAAGGACCACTTGGAGTTCCTGTTTCCCCAAAATATTCTCCTAAGCCCCTTCACCCCCTTTCCTGGGTAGGCTTGAGAATAATCTACCAACCAGATAGGTAGAAAAGGTGAGAACAGACCAGACCCTTAGGTTTTTAGGACACTAAAACCCAATCAGATTCTTAAAAAACAGAACTTTATTATAAAGGAAAAAACGTAAAAGGAGCACCTCTGTAAAATCAGGATGGAAGGTAATTTTACAGGGTAATAAGACTTAAAACACAGAGGATTCCCTCCTAGGCAAAACTTCAAAGTTACAAAAAACAGGGATAAACTTCCCCCTTAGCACAGAGAAAATTCACAAGCTAAAACAAAAGATAATCTAACACATTCCTTGCTATTACTTACTATTTCTGTAATATTAGATGTATCATTTCAGAAGGAGCTGGATCACTTGTTTGGTCTCTCTCTTTGTTTCGGAAAGGACACACACAGAGCACAAAACAAAGCCCCCCCCCCAGATTTGAAAGTATCTTCTTTCCCTATTGGTCCTTCTGGTCAAGTGCCAATTAGGTTAATTGAACTGATTAATCCCTTTCAGGTAAGGGGATTCTGAACCTCTGGCCAAGAGGGATTTTATTTTACTGCATACATAAAGGTTGTTACCCTTCCCTTTATATTTATGACATGCCCCCCAAATCACAGACAGTGCTGGACAGCCTGTTCCACACTGGCTGTGATTTCTTCCTGGAGCTCTAGGAGAAAACAGAGTTAATAAGACACATGCACCTTTAGATATACTACTGACTATATAAAACTAACAATATTTTCCACATTTCAAGGACAATTTTAACCAGTTGATTCTGGGAAACTTCCATGGGAGAGTGCATCAGCCACTTTGTTAGAAGCTCCTGAAATTGTTGTGTTTCAAAATCAAAATCTTGGAGAGTTAAACTCCACTGAAGAAGTTTTTTGTTATTGTCCTTGACGGTATGAAGCCACTTCAGTGCAGCATGGTCAGTTTGCAGGTGGAAACGCCGCCCCCAAACGTATAGATGTAGCTTTTCCAGAGAGTAGACAATGGCATAACATTCCTTTTCGGTGATTGGCCAGTAGCTTTCCCTCTCAGACAGTTTTTTGCTGAGAAATACGACAGGATGGAATTCTTTATCTGGTCCTTCCTGCATTAAAATTGCTCACACATGACACTCGGATGCACCTGTGCTTACTACGAAAGGTTTGTCAAAGTCTGGGGCCCATAGCACAGGGTCAGACATGAGTGTTGCTTTAAGCTGGTTAAAGGCCTTCTGACACTCTTCAGTCCACTGAACAGCATTTGACTGTTTCTTTTTGGTTAGGTCTGTCAGTGGAGCGACGATTTGGCTGTAGTGTGGTACAAAGCGCCTGTAATATCTGGCCAAGCCTAAGAAGGATTGGACCTGTTTCTTTGACTTTGGGACAGGCCACTTTTGGATAGCATTTACTTTGGCCTGTAGGGGGTTGATAATTCCTTGACCCACCTGGTGTCTAAGGTAAATCACTCTGTTTAGGCCTATTTGACACTTCTTAGCCTTAACAGTTAGTCCTGCCTCCCTTATGCACTCGAAGACTTTTTGTAGCTGCTCCAGGTGTTATGCCCATGAATCAGAAAAGATGGCCACATCATCAAGGTAGGTGACTGCAGATTCTCCCAGTCCCCTAGGAGACTATCTACAAGTTTTTGGAAAGTGGCGGGTGTATTTCGCAGCCCGAAAGGGAGCACATTAAATTCATACAGCCCCACATGGGTGATGAAGGCTGACCTTTCCTTGTTGGATTCATCCAGAGGTACTTGCCAGTACCCCTTGGTTAAGTCTAAAGTAGAGATAAACTGAGCACATCCCAGTTTCTCCAATAGCTCATCTGTGCATGGCATTGGATAGTTGTCTGGGCAAGTCACAGCATTTAGCTTATGGTAGTCCATGCAAAAACGTATCTCCCCATCTGGTTTGGGAACTATAACCACTGGAGATGCCCATGCACTGTTAGAGGGGTGGATTACACCCATCTGTAGCATGTTCTGGATCTCCCGTTCTATAGTAGTTTTGGCTTGAGGAGACACCCGGTAAGGTTGGGCTCTAATTGGTAATTGAGCATTACCTGTGTCAATGGAGTGGTATGCCCGTTCAGTCAGTCCTGGGGTGTCTGAGAACATCGGCGTGAAGCTAGTGCACAGCTCCTTGATCTGCTGTTGCTGCATATGTCCGAGGGTCATTGAGAGGTTCACCTCTTCCATGCCGCTGTCACTTCTCCCTTCATAGTAGACACCTTCAGGCCACTCAGCGTCATCTCCTCCCTGGGCTGTAAACTGACAAACCTTTAATTTTCTGGAATAAAAGGGCTTTGGAGAATTAACATGGTACACTTTAGGCTTTAGGTGGGGGATGCTATGAGATAGTTAAATGCTCCCAGATGCTCTTGGACTGTAAATGGCCATTCCCAAATGCTTCCATCTTATGGGCCTGGAGTGCCTTCAAGACCATGACCTGGTCCCCTACTTTGAAGGAACGCTTTCTGGCATGTTTATCATACCAGGCCTTTTGCTTCTCTCTCTTCAGCTGAAGCCATACTCAATGATTTTTTACCCCTGGAGTGCATCCCACTTCTGCAGAATAACCAAATGAGATCAAGGTTCGTGAATAAAGAAAGTTCTACTATAGTCAACTTACTTGCTGCTTCTCTGAAAACCGAACTTCTTGGCTTCAGAATTTTGGACCTTGGTAAGAAAACTAGTGAGTCATGAAGTTCCTTGAAGAAACAGTTCTTTGCTGGTCCAGACAGCGTCGACCGAGGGGGACTGATCCCCATTAATACACTCCTGTTAACAGACCAAAATGGTAACATGAAGGGTATGTTCACCATCTGCTGCATCTTCAAGGAAGCCTAAGTTATTGGCAGGACAAAATATAAGTCTTGATGAGGTCTGGGGGAAAAGTACAACCCTTCATTCAGTTCCATGCAGAGAGGAATGTCATTTGGCATTGCAATCTCCAGCCAGAGTACTTTATTGTAGTCAATGGAGCAGTCAGTGCTGTGCACAAGCTGCATAAGTTTGGTATGGATTTTGGTACTTAGCCTTTGCACTGGCCATCGCCACCACTTTTCCATCCATTGGCACCTGTGAGGCAATTTATGAACTCCAGCTGAGTCACAGTTTGCGGTAGTAAAATCAGTTTGTTTCTGTTGTTTTCATCTTTTGATGAAATTCTTGGTGTAGCACTCAATGTGATATGCACTGTGATATGTGTGGGCATCGTTTGGGTCAATGCACCCACTTTACTTTCCATGCAATGTTCTTGCGACAGGTGACAGCTTCATACAATTTCTCACCTGCCTCACATGTTGAAACTGTGCTTAATGGATGCTTTTGGGCTTCTGGCCTACTGCAGAAGAACCAAGTGTTCTCAAAATGCATGCCATGATACCTAGAATAAGACAGGTCTCACTCAGAGCTAGCACTTGGCCCAGCATCTTCAACTTTTCCCGGTTGTTTAATGTACTTCTTCTCCAACCTTGCCAAATTCAAATTATGGGTGAACTTTGTATAGCATGTAAAGTGCCACCAAGCATTACATTTAACAAGGTCCTCCATAGTAATATTCTCTAAAGATTCAGCTATTAGTCAATACTGTTCATCTCCCCATTCATGCCTAAAAATGATCAAGACCAAAAGTAAAACCAAGGATTTTGTTGGGGGTGCCCAGGATCCCACTATTGTTGGGGTTGCCAAGCTGACACACAGGACCAGACAGAGATCGGAGTTTTTGGTTACGAGATGACCATTTATTTTAGCAGGGACTTAGCCAGAAGCAAAAGCAAAGCAGTACCACACTTTTACCTCCCTCCCCCACATCCTGAGGAGTGAGAACTGAGATCCTTTTGCTTTTCCCCTTCACTGTAATCATCAACCCTTCCCTTCCCCAGGTGGGCAGTTTTGGTCTCAGTCTTGGCCCAATAATTGCCATCTAATTTCCCTGCTAAATTCTCCGACCTTGTTTATGTTTACCTTCACTCATGACCATTGTTGCCATATAAGGGCTTATTATTCAGCACTTATCTGTCTCTGTCAGTGAACACCTGCAAGCTTGTGGTTTGGGGGTTTTCCCTGTGTGTCTCTGATGGCACCTACCAGGCAGACTAGATGTAACTCCCCACAAATTTTATAATAAATTAACTTACAATCCCAAAGTATGTAATGTGCTATGTAACTATGTGCATACTGTTTGTGGATGGATACAGTAGTTTCTGACTGGATGCTGACATCTTAACCAGTGACTCATTACAACTCTTTTCGCATAATAGACAAGGCTAATAATCAGTACCACTGAATCGCTTCTTCGTCTTTTTTATTTATTTATTTATTTATTTTTAGGATTATGGCAAGCCAACTTGTAGCATTCCTTCGATTTCCAGTAATCTGTAACATTAACAAAAAAGGCAGTCAGGTATCACATTCTGAGCATTAGCTGACAACACAATATTGTCAGTAGAGGGCCACAATTTAACTTTGTGAGGGCTGCATGTTGATATGATTGTATAATTAAAAGATGTAGATTTTAAAATATTCTCAAATATATATCATAGAATCATAGAACCACAGGTTTAGAAGAGACCGCAAGGGTCATCTAATCCAACCCCCTAACAAAGTGCAGGATTTGTTGTGTCTAAACCATCCAAGACAGCTGGCATACATAATTGTTTTAGGTTTGTCATGTTTGGTACGATTGTGTTCATGGGAGAAATGCTTTCCAATGGTAACCATCCCAACACATTTCTGACAATATTGTATTATCAAGATTTCCACCAACCAGAGAACCTGGATCGGGGTGGGGGGTCCCCCTGCCACACCACACAGTATGACACCATTGAAATTCTGATTCTGTGCATCCAATGAAATCTCTCTTCCCTTTTTATCATTAACTTGCCCACAGAATTACTCATGCTCCCAGACTATAATTTTTAAAAGGCACTTCTTCTCTGTTTCATTCAATTAGTTTCCTTTATATTAAAAACAAGTATAACAGAAAGAAAATAAATTTGCCAATAATTTCCAGAGATTACTTTTTAAAAAAACAATGGGTATTTGTATCTGTCACACTCCCCGGGGTTACACCTCACCACCACCTGTCCTTAGTGTGACGCAGTCTCATCGGTGCCTGCTGCACAGCTCCTAAAACCATAAGCGTCTGGCACAATGAGCACTTCCAGGCACCTGTAGGCCTTGCTCTTTCTGTACAGCTCACAATAGGCACATACCAACCCACAAATATAAAAGAAAATCATAATACGCTTTTTAGAGATTAAACTTAACTAACAAGTCATTCTCTTGTCTAAAGAAGCTTCTCACCCAAAGTCCACTCCAGCGTTTTCAGCCATGGCTGGTTGAGACACCTTTTTCATGGAACAAATTGCTGTCCTTTTACTTTTCCAGTGAAGGGTGCCAGGATGTCTTCTATGACTCCCAAATATAGTGGAGCAAACCTTTGATGTGCACCTCCAGATAGGGTTCTCCTCCCTCACCCTACTGTTTTTCCTCTTCCTCTTTGTTTCTTCCTGAAGTCCCCACAATCTTTTATTTGCATTCAGTTCAGACTGGTGATAGGAGACCCCTTGTGAATGAGCTAATACTCAATTTACATGTAAACAAATAAGCTTCTCCTCTGACATAAAACCTCTTTCACTTTTGCTGATGACCAGGCCCTAGACATAGATATTAAGAACATATCTTCACTATGTATATACACACTCCTTAAATAGTATCTGAACATACATTTCACAATGCTATTGATGACTACTGTGACACTGGCTTTTATCTGAGACCTCACAAGACACTCAATTGTGAACTAGAATGTCCATGTCAGTATCAAGAGATCCCTTTAACACATCTTAACCCTCTTGTCAGTTGCCATTAAGAGGTTCTTGAGTCACAGTATATGTAGATCAGACAGACAGACAGACAACTGCTTCATTTGGATCCACAAATCTCGATTTCTACAGTAAGACAATGATACATATAATACCTAGCTCTTACATCGTGCTTTTCATTGGTAGATTTCAGAATTCTTTGCAAAGGAGGTCAGCACCATTATTCCCATTTTACAGATGGGAAACTGTAGCACAGGAACAGGAAGTGACTTACCCAACAGCCAGTAGGTCAGTGGCAGAGTGTCCAGAGTCTGAGCCTAGTGCTTTATCGTCTAGGCCAGAGGTTCTCAAACTGTGGTCTGCGGACCACTGGTGGTCCGCAAGCTCCATTCAGGTGGTCTGCAGATAGTTCCCTCTAAGATGCGTGCCTGGTGGCCACACACAAGAGAATGAAGGCTGCTCAGGCATGGTTCCACTAATTAGGTTCCTGGACCCCAGAGAAGATGTAAGGTGAGGTGGTGGCCTTGGGGGGAATAAGGGGTAGGTGGGAGGGGGCAGTGGGGTGAGAAAAGGTGGTGGGGGGAATTTGGGATGTGCAGGGCTGCAGCGACCAGAGAAAGAGATGACTTTCCCCAGCTCCAGGGCTGCGGCTGCTGGGGAGAGACGGTCCCCCTTCCCAGCCCCAGCTTGGGGGCTGCCACGGTAGGGGAGAGAGGGCACATCCATTGCATTAGAAAGGTAACACTACTGATATTAAAATATGAGTTGTGTGCTTTTATGTGTAGAATAAAATACATTAATTATTATTGTTTATATATAGTGCTTTTATCCAAAGCGCTTTACAATAGGTAGCTAACAGTACAAACAACATTTGGAAAGATCATTCAGTGGTCCACAGAGACCCTCAGCAATTTTCAAGTGGTCTGTGGAAAAAAAAAAGTTTGAGAACCACTTGTCTAGCCCACATTGAATTGGAATGAAATCATCCTTCAGAAATCCACAAATCCTTCATGAAGTGGAATTACCAGGCTTTAATTATTTTATGTGCTGATGTTATAAACTTTGGCTACTAGTAAACTTTCCTGCCTGTTCAGACAAACCAAGGAGAGCAAGCTAACCATTAGCAGACCACTGAATACTGCTAGCAAACAAACCTTATTGACCAGGCTTTTCTGACTGTTGATAAGGTAGAAGGCCTGGACATGGAACAGCACACTGCAGTTTTAATTCCAGTTCTAAAAGATTCCTATGACACTACATTTTAGGCTCTCCCTAGAGTAAAATAGTCAGTGGAGAAAACCAAAGGGGAAAGATTTTGTATATATGTGTCTGTGAAAAATGGAGTATGACTGTTGTGCTGAGAACCCTGTACTGTGATGCAGATTTTACAAATCCATGAATATGCACTTTCCAGCTGTAAAGAGTCTGGAAAGCTGTGTAACAAAGATATGCTTGAGGTCTTACTACCTAACACCTTCTGTTTAAAAAATATTAAAGAGTACCATTTAAAATAAAATGATTGTTTTGTTTATATTAAAATGCAATTTTTTTGTATATTAAGCAGATATGTGGTATTCTCTTTCCAGGCAGTGCGAAGCTATTTAATCTTTAATTTACATCTGATTAAGTACAATAACCCTGGGCTGACTAATGATTTTTGGGGAAAAAATCCAAACTCTGCCATGTATTTCAGCAAAAATGTAAGCAGGAATACATGAAAGAACATGTATTACAATATTTTATATAGTTTGGCCTGCCATCTTGGTAACACACAAATCTTGCAGATATAATAGTGGAATTTGATTTAAAGTAGAATTAAAATTTGTCCCTTTTTCTCAGTCATGTACAGAAATAGTGAAATAACCACCAGGGGAAGATAACAGCAGTACACAGTGAAATAATAAAATATGCCTATTAGCCTTCCTATTCTAACTGCTAACTTCCCTGTATCATACAAGCCACATCTAAATATTGATGCACAGATAATATTTTGGCTTAACAAAACTGACAGGTGCATTGCTTTTGTAGGAATGAGTGTAATTCTGTGTTATGTTCATTGACATTTTTGTACGTTATTAGATATTGCATGGTACCAATGAGGTGAGGTAGACATAAAATTTCTGTTTTAAATCTGAATTATCTTATATTTGTGATTTTAAATAAAAGTATCTTTTTTTGTGATTGAGTCTCTATAATGTAGACTAAGCTAAGTACCAGATAGATGAAATTCTTAAAAATCAGTTCTAGAATTAGGGGGACAGAAAGTCTCAGGGATGAGGAAATTACTAGAGATTCAGATTGGGCTCACATAACTATCTGTCTCAACAGAGTCCTGGCCCATCTCAACCCACTATCCTGCTGAGAGAAATCTTTCTTCATCTCCTGGCCTGTTCTCCTGCTACATACTACCTCCCTTAAAGCTAGCTCCTGATTTGTCCCTCAGGATGGAAAACAGAAAGCAGATCTTGACTAGCCCCCATTGTTTCCTTGTATCCCCCGCTCTCCCCCCCCCCACCCGCCGGATCTAGCTGTCCCCACATGTTGTCTCCTGTCTTAATCTTCGTCGGTGAGCTCTTTGGGGCAGGGACTGTCTGTTGTTCTTTGTTTGTACAGCACCCAGCACAGCGGGGATCTGATCCGTGACTAGGGCTCCTAAATCAATGGAGACAAAATAAATAAATAATAAAAATAAAATAATGGAACAGTCAGCACGGTAACCAACAGCAACCAGAGTGGGGAGATAGCAGTGTGAAATGGGTAGGAAGGATGAGTAAATTGAGAGTTGGATTAAAAAAGATATCTGTGAGTGTCAGCGAGAGAGTGTGCACATGTGGGGAGCAGGGCAGGATTAGTTTTATTTTGGGGAGAAAGAGAAAGCAGGTGGGAGGAAGGGGCTCCCATTGGGGAGGGGAGAAGGAAAAGGGAAACCCCTGAAAATTATAGTTGCTTTCAGTGGATTGGCAGTAGTGGAGAGTTAACCTGTTCTAAGGGTTAATATAAGAGAAATGGAAATATTTTCAAGGACTGATGCAAATACGTTAGATTTGCTCCATCTCTTCACTCAAAGGTTGGGCAATGTTAATCCCACAGGGAGAAAAAATATCTCTGTTCAGCAAAAACATGAAACAGCAATGTGAGAGGAACTCTTTAAAAATACATAGCCTGGATGACAGCGCTTTTCTCAATAACACATGCACTTTCTCACTAGGTGAAACAAGCAAATCAGTGGAGACTAGATCCTAACACCCTTGCTTGCAATGACTAGCACCAAAAAGGGGGACAATTTGTGAAATAAAGTTATTCAGCATCAGAAGAGTGTCAAAATCTGGTCCTGACTGAGATAAACAAAACATACCAACATTAGTCTACACAGCAAACTACTGAGTTCATTGAGACTGGCATTGTATGATGCATCGGTTGCATTTTTCAGCCAACATTACTCTGTTTCACTTCCGATCTGTTGTAGTTTGGATCTGTTGTGTTACATATTTTCATGTAGTTTTGCAGCTAGGTCATTATAGTAGCATGACAGCATTATTCTGTCTTCCTTAGCAAGACCACATTTCTCTTGGGGACACTTGAAGTTAGGCAGCCGGAGAGGAACGAACACTTTTATTCATAAACATTCAGGCCAGCAACTTTGATAAGCAATCGCATTCACAGAAAGCTAATGTGTCACATATTCTAGTACATGTGAGGTTGCATTCATGCACCGGGAGTGGTCCTGAAGAAATTTTGAAAGTTGAGAGTTAAAACGGGAGGGGAAAAATTAAGACTACTGTACAGGAGCAGGAGGGCAATATGTAACTAAATTCTTGAGAAGCACAGTAAGGAGGTGGTGGTGTTGCAACCATCACTACTGTCACCACGAATGGTAGCAGGGGATTCCCACAGACTTTGTTTTCGTCCTACCTTTGTACTTCTCCTGCTGCAGAGACATAATAACTGATACGACTGTAGCATTATCATCACCATCATCTCATTTAAAATTTAAAAAGCGCATCTACACCTAAAACCTGCAGATTACACTGCCCTTGTGATGGAACAACAGCCCTCACCAAATTATCTGTACTTAAATGGGTCTCTCTGGTCCCTGACTTTCTTCTTTTCTCAGTCAAACTGGGCTGGTCTGATTTGGGTGGAGCACTTTTCTGTGACCTGACATTACCAGAAGCATTATTAGGTGGAGACAAAGCTAACCTGGGAGCACCCATGAGAGGACGGATGCTCTTGCGATTAATACAGTGGACATATGAGTTCTGAGTTCCATTCCCAGCTGTGACAGGCTTCCATTTGATGTTAAACAAGCTACTTAACTCTCTCTGCTTCAGTCTTCCATTTGTGCAACGGGGGTTTATGTTTCCCTAGCTCACAGGGGTGTTTTTATATTAAAATCATTAATCTTTGTGAGGAACTCAAAGAACATGGTAATTTTCTTAATTAGGTAGAGAAAGTGTCATGCTTCCCTCTTTCCATCTCTTCTGATGAAGAAAGCCACAGCCAGGTATACGACACCCGGAAAATGATTATGGAGTTTTGTGGCAATTTGTATTTTTTTTTCAATTAAAATTGCCCTTCAAGTGAAAATTGGTAATTGATGTTATATAAGTACCTAGCTAGACAGATGTGTGAGGCCTGCCCTGTAGCTACTGTCAGGGCCTAAGAATGTCTTTCTGAAAGAAAGAAAGAAAGAAAGAAAGAAAGAAAGAAAGAAAGAAAGACCTCCTTACTTACACTTCTGCTGTGGTTCCTTCTTTCATTATGGACCTGGAAGGCTCCCATTGGTTTCAGCTTTAGATCCAACAGTGTGCATGACCAGTACAAGTTTCATCCAGTTCCTAATAAGACACTGCTTGAAACAAACAGCAGATAGATGGAATTAGTTTTTTAAAGGAATATCAAATCTTATCCTGGAGATAATCAAAGTCTCTGAGATTTTTCAGGCACGGCTCCAATTCATCGGTCTTAGGTCATCCAAATCAGGAAGTAGAAACACCAGCATGTGACCAAGAAGACCAGTTGCACAGCATGAACAGCTGACCACAAGCAATGAATACTCATTTTAAACAATTCTCAAGCAACCCATCAGCTGGAACTTATTTGCACAAAAGATTAAACTGTGATAAACAGTAAACAATATTCATAAAATCGTTTGTTCACTGATAATTCCAAAAGGAAAGAGGTTAAATCTGCTGAATAAATTATTCATCACAAATTATTCACTCAAATCTAGCTACACTCAGACTTCTAATTTTTCCAGCATATGTGAGAAATGCTTTTGGACCACTTAAGTCACGCCTGGATGCAAGTGTAAAGCCTCCAGCAGCATACAGCTAAAAGTGGGAAGAAGTGTAAATACTCTCAGCGGCTGCCATATCAAAAAGCAATCACGATTCTCATTGAAACAAGCTGAGCTCTTTAGAAGAATGTTAATCAGCACTCTTCAGACAGATCATCTCACTAGAGACAATGAACAGTGAGCTCTCTACTATTTACAATCTCTGAATGGATTATCCTCAACTGAATTATGTGTAGCTGAATTTAAACATACATTACATTTAACAGACTTTTCCTCTTTTTCTTTATTGTTTATTTAAAACAACTTTGATCATCAGTCCTCAATTTATATCACATTATATTTGCATGGGCACTGACCATGAGAGCTCTTCAGGCTTTGGAGATGAAGCACCTCCATGAAGATTATTAAGTATAATGAAGGTCATTACTAGAATCTAAGGGTTAAAAACTTCAGAGGCATGTGCGGTTGGCTGTTCAACTCAAAGCTGGTCTCTTATGAATACTTCAAAAAATGGGGTCTCCGAGCACAATCTATTCTGGGGTAGCCACTGTAAAAACAGACAGTTGTACCTTTGCTCCCGTCCCTGAGACCCAAAGTGCAGAACACTCAAGAGCTGGCCTCAGGAAAGCAAGGAGCTCTCTCTTTTCCAGGCCATAGAATCACTCTCACTATCTCTCTGGCCCAGTGACTATTCAAATATTTTATAATAAATGGAACAGCTTCAACAGGAGAGATTGAGAACAACCTTCCAACCCTAGATAATTCAACAGCCTAGTGATGTAGGCACCAACACGCACCGCTAGGATAACAGGGAAGACCTGGGTTCACAATTCCTGTTCCAGAGCAGAGATTTGAACATATTGAATTCATGAGTAATTGCAGTAGATCTGAAATTACATTTTTTCAGTGCATAAGCTATTCATGAAAAAATGTTTTCACCAGCTGTACTCTGGACTCTAGCATTTAAACACCAATTCCACCTAACCACCTCCATGTTTTCCTCCAATCTTTGCAAGTATGATTAATGTGGTGCCCCACCCCCATGCCAGATTGGGCTACAACAGCCCAGAGTGGCTGCGCAAGGCGACAGCCAATCAGGGAGGGCCTGTTAGAGAGCCAATCAGGGCCAGTATTAGAGGCAGCCAATCAAGGCTAGTCTAGGCCTATATAAAGGCTGCCCAGGAAGGAAGCAGGAAGTCTCTCCCAGGCCTTCAGAGGGTGAAGGTTTGTCTCCTGTGTGAGGAGACTAGCACCAGGGACAGCACAGTGCTTGGCAGGCAGGGGGAGCAGAAGAGAACTCCTGCCCAGTACCTGCTGGGCTGTGGGCCCTGAGAAAAAGGGCCTAGCTGGTGCAAAGGGGCTGAAGGGGAAATGGCCTAGGGAGAGAGATGGACAAAGGGAGAGAAGGAGGGCAGGCAGGAAGGCTGCTGCCAAAGGGTCCCTGGGTCGGGACGCAGAGTAGAGGGCAGGCCTGGGTCCCCCCGTTTCCCCTTGTACTTCCACCTGGCCATTTAGAGTGGCCATCACAGACTGTCCCAGACCCCTGCCAAAAGGGGTTAGACTTTGGGGTGTGGTTGGCCATTGTGGCTGGGTGGAGAGAAGGACTGCTGATAACACCACACCCCTGGAAGGGGGTGAGACCGGGGCAGTGGGCTGCCAGAGGGCAGTGTCCTGAAGAGCTGGGAGCAATGTGGGTCGAGATGCCAATCTAGGGTGAGAGATGGACGGGACACCAGCGGCAGAGGGAGCTCTGCATGAACTGAGCTAATTCCCAGAGTGAACAGCAGTAGGCGCTGTGGTTGTAAGTCCCAACCCCGTCACAGGCAGTCAGAGGAGCAGACGGAGAGCTTCAAATAAACTATTTATAGATTTTTTTTCTTTAAATGAAAAGGATCAAGAAATAGTTTTCTTAGTTAGGTAGAGAAAGTGTCACACTTCCCTCTTTCTGTCTGTTCTGGTGAAGGAAGATCAGGTAGAATTAAAAATAGCAAAAGCTTTGTTTTTGACAGACAGGAATACGACACCCCACAAATGATTAAAGAGTTTTCTGACAATTTGTATTTTTTCTTCAATTAAAATTGTCCTTCTGGTGAAAAAATTTTTTGATCTCCTCTCAGAGACTCAGTTAATACTTTCCACAAACCCAGCTACACAAACAACATTTTACTTCTTAGGACCATTAATTCCATTTATTTATTTAACAAAAAAGTTAGTGATTTTAGTTCAGACAGAGTGAAACAATTTTAAAATGAATTGTCGCAGGGGTGTCTATTCACTGCTCGGGGACCTCCTTGAGGCCAAAGCTGGGGATTAGCTGATGCCTCCTCCTGTAGGTCTCGCACTCAGGACTTGACTGCTCCCTCTTTATGGCTTGACCCTTCAGCCAGCTCGCTGTAGTTTTCTCACTTCTGAGAGGTGTGTGTACCAAAATCTCTCTATACAAGCTGTCCCAGGCAGTCTTCAAATTCACTGCCCCTGAATGGAACCACTTCTCCACAGGCATACCCTCTTCTCCACGTTCCATCCCAGGGACCCTACAACCACCTAGATAGGTCTGCACTGAACCACACCTTGATGCTGTTTCCTTGGACTGCTTCCTACACCCTATCTCAGTCTCCCTCTCCACCCTCCTCAAGGTACACCCTTCCCTATTGGCCAAGCTCCCTTCTCTCCCTAGCCTCAGAGAGAGAGCAGACATCCTTACTGCAGCCCCATTCTTCCCTCAGCTACTTAGCTTTATTTAAGCCCCACCTGTTCCTGTCCATGTGAACTTCATTCTTTAATTAGTTCTCATTGCTCCCTGGCTCCTCCTCCAGGTACTGCCTAGGCAGTTAATTGGCCCACCTAGCTACATTAACCCCTTCAGGGACCAGTGTGGAGTGAACACTCCATCACATGAATGCTTAGAATAGATTCCTTTTAACTGGCAAATTAACAGACAAAAATTCAGTTTACACAGTAGTGTAAATACCATCTCTTTTGGATATTTTAGGGATGGACAAATGGAAAAATAAGAATCCCACCTACACACAGCCACAGGTCTTGATCCAATAAACTCATTCTCCCATGAGACTATTCTTTATGTTGGTAGTACCTTAGTCTGTGCGATTTGCCGGTTTGCCCAGATTTCTCCCTGTGCCCCGTGATAAATGAAGGCGGGGGGACATAGGCACCAACTCCTCCTGGCTCCGGTGGGTGCTTGCGCCCCCGATCCCCCGCCTCCACCCCTGCCCTGCCCCCATTCCAACCCCTTCTCCAAAGTCCCCGCCCCAACTCGACCTCCTCCCTGCGCCTATTGGACTCCTTCCCCAAATCCCTGCCCCACCTCCTCCCCTGAGTGCACCGTGTTCCCACTCCTCTCTCAGCTTGTTATGCAGTGAAACAGCTGTTTTGCACAGCAAGTGCTGGGAGGAGAAGTAGGGACAGCGCGCTCCGGGGAGGAGGCAGAGACAGAGGTGGACTGGGGCAGGGAGCTTGACTGCCGGTGGTTGCAGATCACCCACCAATATTTCCCTGTGGGAGCTCCAGCCCCAAAGCACCCACGGAGTCGGCACCTATGGGTGGGGAGCTCCCTTTTATGGACACCCAGACAGCTAGTAGCTATAAAATCCCTCTTAGTAGCTGTCCTCTATTTGCTCTACCTGTAAAGGGTTAAAAAGTCTCACAGCTATGTATAGGTAAAAGGAAGTGAGTGGGCACATAGCCAAAAGAGCCAATGGGAAGGCTAGAACTTTTTAAAAGTGAAAAAAGACTCCCCTTTTGTCTGTCTGTGGTTGTTCTCCTGGGGAGAAGCAGAGAGGGCAACAGCTATGCTGTAAGAAGCTTGGGCCAGGTATGAAGAAACCATCAGTATCATATCTAGAAACTACTCATTTAAAACCCCAGATATGTAAGTAGATCAGGAAATGTATAGGAAGATGCAATTAGGTTATCCCTTTTATTTCATTATGGCTTGTGGATTCCTCTGTGCTAACCCCAGGTGCTTTTGTTTTGCTTGTAACCTTTAAGCTGGACCTCAAGAAAGCTATTCTTGGTGCTTAATCCTTGTAGTTGCTCTTTTAAAATCTAGCAATAGCCTGAGTTCCCAGATGAATTTTCTTTCTGTTTTTTTATTAATAACATTTACCTTTTTAATGAACAGAATTGGATTTTTGTGCACATGTTGTTTAATTAGCTGGTGGCAACAGCTAATTTCCTTTTTTTTCTTTCTTAGCTCTTCCCCAGAGGGGCTGTAAAAGGGCTTGAGGGTACCCCACAGGAAGGAATTCCCAAGTGCACCTTCTTGGGCTCTCAAAGGGGTTCTGCACTTGGGTGCTGGCAGCATCTACCAATCCAAGATCAGAGAGAAGCTGTAACCTTGGAATTTTAATACCAGCCTGGAGTGACCAGTATTAATTTTTAGAATCCTTGCGGGCCCAGACCTTCTGCACTCGAAGTGCCAGAGTGGGTAATTAGCCTTGACATGCTGGCAAAGCATGGGATCATTTTGAACCAGAGGCACAGACCTCAGGATTTTAAAAGGACACATTTTTCCTTTTGGCAGCCCGCAAAGCCAGGGAGTTGTTTGTTCTTCCTTTACTTTGCTGCCTGAGGGGGAACAGGCCCACAAAGGGTTCAGCCTGCGAAGCCAGGGAGTCCAACAAGTAGATTTGTTTTTGTTTTTTATCTTCGTGGCAACGAAATAGCTAGGCTAGAGTAGGGCAGCCCTGTGCATGAGGTTGCATATGGGCACCGAAACCCTAGAGCAACCAGTCTTCCAAAGCAGCACACCATGGAGAAGACAGACCCAGATCAAGCCCAGACATCCAACTCCATGACAGAAATGCAGGGAGGGGATGGGACACTGGAGATTTCCCCGGAGGGAATGGTCAGCCCTCCCCAACCCAAGATCCAGGTGCTAAGATGGAGGAAGGCCCTTAACCCAGACTGAGTTCCAATTGCGGAAGACAGGAATTTCTTCCTACAGATGAAGTGCTTGGAGGCAGAGGAGAGGAGAGAGGCAAAGCGCTTGGAGGTGGAAATAGAGCTGAAGCACTTAGAGCTGGGAAGGGCTAAGCTGGGTCAGGCAGGTAGCCCTAACAGTCCTCCTCCAGGTACCACTCCCCATTCCAAGAAATTCCCCACATACAAGGTAGATGATGATACAGAGGCCTTCTTACAATTTTTTGAAAGGGCCTGTCTTGGGTACAACACCCCTACAGATCAGTATATGGTAGAGCTGAGGCCACAACTCAGTGGATTCTTAGCAGAGGTGGCAGCTGAAATGCCTAAAGAACACATGAATATGAACTTTTTAAATAAAAGGCCAGAATTAGGATGGGGCTAACATCTGAACATGCCCGTTGGTGGTTCAGAGCCCTAAGGTGGAAACCAGATGTGGCATTTTCCCAAAACACCTACGACATTGTAAAAAATTGGGATGCCTGGATATCAGGAACAAATGTTAAGACGCTGGAAGATCTGTTTCTCCTAATACAAATGGAGCAGTTCTTAGAGGGTGTTCCTGAGGAAATAGAAAGGTACATGCTAGATGGGAAGCCTAAAACTGTAATCAAGGCGGGGGAGATCAGAACCAAATGGGTGGAGGTAGCGGAGAAAAAGAAAGCTAGTAGCAGTTGGTGGGCATACCAGAAGGGGTAACCCGAGATGACACCCCACCATCAGAGTCAGCCCAAGACCCCACCTCACAAGGAGGAGCTCTCCACACAGCCAGGGAGATCCCGGATACTCTCTTGTCCCACGACCCTACTCTCCAACCACCCACCTCACCTCTGCCCACAGTCAGCTGGGCAATGCTTTAAATGTAATGAGCTAGGGCATGTGAAGGCCAACTGCCCCAAGAGCACCAGCTGACTGCAACTAATCACCCTGGGATCCCACCGAGAGCCTTCAGGCCCAGATACCTCACAAATACCCTCAGAGCAAAGGGAAACTGTGAGTGTGCGTTGGAGGAAGACTACGGTGTGGAGAGACACTGGAGCACAGGTGTCAGCTATTCATAAATCCCTTAGACTTTGCTTGGTTCTGTTCAACTGTTTTTCTCACATCATCCTCAGTTGGGGCATCAGGTCATGCCTTTAACAATCCAGCAATGTTCAGTTTAGTATTCATCTGTTTCCCATGCAGTAACTCTGTAGGTGATCTTTGCATTGTGGCATGTCATGTAGCCTGATATGCTTGCAAAAGATCAGTAGTGAAGGGTATCCAGAGTCGCCCTTCCAGGTTAGCCATTTGCAAACTCTCTTTCAAACTTCTGTTAAACCGTTCGATTTCCCCATTGACTTGAGGGTAATATAGGGATGACCTTCTATGTAAAATGTTCCTCTGTACTAGAAAAGTTTCAAACTCAGGAAAGTAAGCTGACTACCATTATCTGAAACCAGTGCTTTGGGGTTATCTTCCCTGCTAGAAACTGAAGAGAGGAACTTAATTACTGTAGCAGAACAGATTTTCAATGTAAACGCTACCTCAGGCCATTTACTGAAATAGTCTATTAAAGTGATGGCATAATGGCAGTCACTTGGAGCAGTATCAAAGGGTTCTACAATGTCAATCACCACTTTTTCCCATGCAGTTTCAGGAAGAGGAACAGGCTGTAATGGAGGCGTACATGTCACTGCTGTCTTATCATGCATTTGGCAAGTGACACAGGATTTTATGAGTGCTTCAGTTTGAGAGTCCATCCCTGGCCACCAATACAGATGCCATAGTCATTGTTTGGTTCTGACAATTCCTTGATGAGTATTGTGTGCCAGGTGAATGAATTTTGACTGTAATTCTTCTGGCACAAGTAGCCGGTGTGCATCTCCTAGCACACAGCCATCAAACAAAGAAAGTTCATCCCGAACTCTAAAATAAGGCAGCAAAACTGGGTCAAGTTTTTTAGGGTGCCTGGGCCATCATTGTTAGAAATTCCCATCGTTTTTCTTGAATTGGACACGCCAAACAAGCAGCTTCAAATTGTTCTCTTGTAACTGCAGTAAGAGTGCTTGTAATAAGCGCAACCAATACATCCTCATCCTCCGGTGGACCATCTGGTGAAGGCAAAGGCAGGCAAGAAAGGCAATCCAATACCACATTTTGGTTTCCAGGCTTATATTCCAGTTCATAATTGAAAGAGAGTAGTCTTGCAGACCATCTAGCAATATGATATCCTGCTCTTCCCAGTCTTTTCATGGCGAGCAACGTTGTCAACAGGCTGTGGTCTGTGTGCAACTTGAACATGCAGCCCCACAGGAAGTTCTCCATTTTTCAGTAGCCCAGACACAAGCAAGTGCTTCTTTTTTGACTGTAGAATATTTTCTCTCAGCATTGCTTAGTGTCCTTGAAGCAAATGCAACAGTCCTCTCTGTGTTGTCCTCATGCAGTTGTGTGAGGACAGCCCCAAGTCCATAATCAGAAGCATCAGTAGTTACAACTGTGGGCAATGCGGGACTGAATAGTGCAAGTACTGGACTATGTACAATCAAGTCTTTCACCGTTTCAAAACTAGCTTGTGCATCCATTGTCCACACTAAGGTTGAACTTCTCCATAGTAATTCTTGTAACGGTTCAAAGACAGAAGCATAATTGGGAATGAATTTTGCATACCAGGAGGTAAGACCCAAGAAGGAAGATAAGGTTTGCAAATCTGTTGGAGCAGGAGCATTTGAAATTGCTAGGATATGATCTGGATCAGGTTTTAGTCCAGCCTGTGAAACTGTATGCCCCAGAGAGGAGAGTTCAGTTTGTCTAAATTTGCATTTGTACCTATTGAGCTAGAGGCCTGCTGTGTTGATGCAGTTTAGTACAGACTGCAGGTTATTGTCATGCTCCTCAGAAATATTTCCAAACATGATAATATCATCCAGATAGCACTGAACTCCATGTTGATTCTTCAGAATCAATGACAACATTTTTGAAAGGCATTTGTGGCAGATGCGAGATGGTATGGAACACGCTTAAAACGAAATAGTCCCTCATGTGTAATAAATGCTGTGAGGCCTCTGCTATCTTCATGCAACCTGGTAGTATGCACTCTGCAAATCAAGAGTAGAGAACATATTTGCTCCATGGAGTTCTGCAAATACTTCTTCTATGTGAGGAAGAGGATGGCTGTCAATCACAATAGCTTTATTTGGATCCCTTAAGTCCACACGAAGGTGAATGCCTCCACCCTTTTTCTGCATCACTACTATAGGTGAAACCCATTCCGAGGAGTCATCTCTTCAATAATGTCCTTTTGAACAAGTTTTCTAAGCCCTTCCTCTGAAACAGCTTCCCTGACTGAAAATGGTAAGTGCCATAACTTCTGTCATACAGGCATCACATTATTCCACATTTTAACTTTATGCAGAAACCCATAAGCACAGCCAAGTTTCTCCTCAACCTAGTGTTGTGTCCCAGCTGAAACTGGTGTTTGTACCGCAAGAGTGTTTTGCTGAGGAAGATCAATTCTTCCATTAACTACCCTGAGATTTAAAGCAGCCAATAAATCTCTGCCAAGGATAGGAGTGTCTTTGTGGACAATGTAGAACTCTGCAGTTATACAGAAATCACCAAAAGTAACTATTGCTGGCAGGCAGCCATGTCCTGGAATATGGTTTTTCAAATAGCACACCAAGTGAAGTTTGGGTTCAGTAAGAGGCACATCTTTAAAGTAATGCAGATAGATGGAATCAGGTAGTATAGATATTGCTGAGCCAGTGACCAACATTAGCTAAATAGAGTGTGAGTTGCCTGAGGGTATGGCTGAAACGTTTACAGTGCACTTTATTTTTCCTGGAATATGTGCAGTAGTGATTCTGTCCACACTCAGCACAGTAACATCTGGTATTGTAACTGCATGCACCTGTTGATTGAACTGGCTGCTGTGACATACTTTAGCAAAATGCCCAATCTTTTTGCAATGATTGCACTGAGCTACTTTTGCTGGACATTCTGTGTCGTTTGCAAGGCGTTGTTTGGATCCACAGTGAAAGCATGCTTTTACTGTATTTTGAATTTGCTGATTCCGTGGTTTTTCATTCGTTTTCCTCTTGGAATCATTTGTCCGCAGTGGTAGTGAACTTTTCTGCACAGGAGTCACGGCCTGGATTGTGCCTCCTGTATCCATGTTATCGTTATTTTGGCTTCAGCTGTAGCTGACTCAATCTGAGTAGCAATGATTATTCCTTTTTCTAATGTAAGTTGTGGTTCTAGAAGTAAGCATTCTCTTGCACAAAGTATGGTTCTTTTCTCAATGAGCTGGTCTCTAATCATCTCATCTGCCATATTCCCAAAGTCACAAGTTAGAATCAGACTCCTCAGGGAAGCACTATACTGCATTATAGTCTCCCCTGTTTTCTGCTCATGCTGGCGAAATCTGTAGCGATTAGCTACTACATTCACTTTTGCACACAAAAAAATTCTTTAATGCAGTGAGTGCAGTTTCATATTTATCATCTGAAAGGGGAAAAGTGTAAAATATATGCTGCCCTTCTGCTCCAAGGCAGTGGATTAGCAGAGCCCGCTTTCTTACTTCAGAAATCTCTGTAGCAGTGATTGCAAGTAGATAAGTCTCAAACATATGGATCCAGGTAGTAAAAGCAATTGGAGGCTCACCTGGGCTTTGCAGAAAGGCTGCAGGTGGGTTCAGAGGCAGAAGATCCATCCTCATCACCAGAATATTGTATCAAACACGCAAGGTACTAACAAACTTCAACAGGACTTTATTTTCAAAGTGGAAACCTCTTTACCAAGCTGCTGCTGCACCCTCGGTAGCTCTCACTCAGCCTCCTTCACTTCCCCCCGCTTCCTGTTTCAGACTCCCAACAGCCAGTGCTCCCAATTCTAATAATTACAAGCAGCATCTAAACACCACAACAGTGCAACCCTTTAAGGGTAATTCTTTTAACTTGCCTATAGCCAAGTTGCCTGTCCAGTACAAGGGCTGATCAGGAATATGGACTTTTGCAATCTATGATAATTATCCCATTCCCATGCTGCTCTTAGAAGACTTAGTCCACCATGTGAGGCTAACAAAAATGGTGAGGATGGTCACCTGCAGCCAGGCTAAACAGACCTCTACACCTAACTCCTAGTGCACCAGCAGAGAGTGGTTCACCGTCGACAGAGACACCCCCATCACCTGCATCACTTCCAATGGGACCAAGCCCAAATCCACAACCCAGTGAGGAACTAATGTCTCCAGCATCAAGGGAGCAGGAAGTGGATGAAGGCCTCAAGGGAGCTTGGACGGTGGCATGGAACGACCCACTGCCTCTCAGCTCTTCTAATGTTACAGATGGGTGTAATCCACCCCTCTGAGAGTGCATGGGCCTCTCCAGTAGTTCTGGTTCCCAAACCCCATGGGGAAATCTGCTTTTGCGTGGACTACCGTAAACTAAATGCTGTTAGTCTCCCAGAGAACTTTCCAAGACCATGCACAGATGAGCTATCGGAGAAACTGCAACGTGCCGAATTCATCTCCACCTTAGTCTTAACTAAGAGGTACTGGCAAGTGCTGCTAGATGACCCAGCCAAGGAAAGGTCAGCTTTCAACACCCATGTAGGGCTGTATTAATTGAATGTGCTCCCTTTGGACTATGAAATGCACCCGCCACCTTCCAGAGACTGGTAAATAACCTTCTGGCTGGATTTGGGGAATTTGCAGTCACCTATCTTGATGATGTGGTCATATTCTCAGATTCATGGGCAGAACACCTGGAACACCTCCAAGCTGTCTTCCAGTGCATAAGGGAGGCAAGATTAACCATTAAGGCCAAAAAATGTCAAATAGGCCTAAACAGGGCTGAACCAGGCTGGCCAACACCATCTGTGATTTGGGAGGTGTGTGATAAAGGTATCCTGTTTGTAAATCTAATAGTTATCAATCAGATTATCCACTCTGACCTTAGCTCCAGCTGCCTGACAGAATCAGCAGTAAACTTTGCTCGGCACAGGGTACGAGGAGCCAAGTACAAAGCATTTTCAGAAATCCATTTACTCAGCATAGATACAATTTATGTTGTTTGTTTTTGCTTAACAAGCACTTGTGTTAGGAATTTTATCTTGTGAATTTTGATGGTGAATGAAGCATTGCAGTAATTTAGGCTGAATCAAGCGTGTATAACACAAAGAGTCAGAATTGGCTACTTTCCCCTTTCTAAACATTAAATGATTTTAAAAAAATTTCTTTCAAATTAGCTGTTTCTTTTTCAAGCGTAGTTTCCTTAGCTATCTACTATACTGCATCACATAAGAAAAAAAGTCCATGTTGAAGATTTCATATTAAATTATTAGTAAATGTTTATTTCATCAAAAGAAACTAGATAGTCCTCCTTAGTGAAGAAAGACCTTCACAGTGGTATCATTATATAGTACCACAAGATTCTGCATGCTAGAGTTTAGGGATATCTCCAAATACCCTTATTTTCCCCATTAATTTTTGGTAGACGGAAATGCAAATCTGGCACATCTCCAGTTAGAAACTGATAGATATCTAACATACCAATTTCCCCATCAGAAAGGCTACATAGTCTAGATGAAGCTTTCATAAAAGGACACAGCAATGTGTTGAGAATATTGTATCATGATCACATGAAGTGCTCATCAGTTAGATATCTGCAAATGCACAGTCACTAAAGCCCAGATTTTAAAAGCTATATAGGCATTGCTGTATTCAACATCAAAACACCTAACTGATTAAGGAGTCTAAATACTATATATTCTTTATGCTTGTGAAGCCTGCCTCTTTTAATATCAATAGTAAATAAAAATGGGAATTTTGGGAAAAGGAGGCCAGACCTGGAAAGGGGACCTACAGCTGCAAATGGCTAGTAATCTTCTCCCTCCTCAATTTGAGCTGTGATGGTAACTTTTGTTGGTGAGAGAGGGAGAGAGAGGGAGTGAGTGTGCATGTGTATGGGGTGGTAATGTTGAAGATAAATATATTTTATTTTCACCCTGACTGGTCTGTAGCATCTTGTTATAAGTCAGCCCAGCTGCACAATCTCTGTGACTATACTATAGTTGTCGACTCATTTAAACCACTCCACTAGTGCTTCATTTTGACTTCTGTTCCATATATGGAGCAGCTGCAGGATCAGGCCCTAAAATAAGAACAATGAGCTTGATCCTCGAAGGTGCTAAGCATTTCAATAAAGGCGTTGAGCACCTTAAATCCCATTGGGTACAGTGGGATTTGTGAATGCTCATTGCTTCAAAGGAATCATTCTGAACCGTGCAGAACCAAGCCAAAAATGAGAAAAGATTGCTTGATGACTGATGGTTTTAGGTGGGACATAATAAATCATACACATTTTAATATTCTATTCTAATAAGGAATACCTCAGCACATGGTTATTGACCTGGTACTCAGTTGCCAAAGCAAACACTTTTAAAAAGAAACCTTTTAGCAACAATAAAAACACACAAACTCAGCTCATGGACAGATCTGACCTACAGCTCTAATTCCAGTCACCCCAGCTGACTTCAGGCTGGGACTTCATTTTAAGCTTACTGACGCTAGAAAGAAAAAGAAAGGAGGAGATAAATTTGCCTGCTACTATGATGTCTAAATTAATATACAGAATGTGCTGAGAGACTTTTCACAGTTTGTTAGACCATTCAAGGAGTTGGTGACAGTAACTCCAATTTACAAAAAAAAGATCTGGTTTTAGTTGAAGCCCATTAAAATGGTTCCCATAAAACCTCCAATTCACATTTAACATCGGAAATCATATTAGCTCCTGTATGAGTGTTATGTTCTCTAAATTTAAAACACACCTATTAATAAATCTCTTCAGCTGTTCAGAGAATTCATTATAGGTCTCCTAGCGTAGTTTTTATTATATTTTATATTTCCTACCATTGGTCCACCCACACTGAACAGATTTTTCCCCGAAAGCTGCTAGCACTTTTTTACAAAGAGAAAGACTTCCCTTCCATTTTGTTTTTTATGCTAGTGGCCAGATAGCAGCATAGCAAAACGTCCAGGGATAACTTCTAAGATATTTCCAGGCTGACTGCAAGCAGGAAGTATTTGAAACTTCATAACTGGTTCACCTGAGATTTCCAGTGCAAATATGGAGATCCAATAGGCTAAGACAGTTTTAACAGTTATCTGACGTATACTTTGGCCTATTCTTAGAGTAGAAGAAAGTCTCAAAGGAGCTACTACATAAAGCCTTTAAAAAAAAAAAAACTTTCAAGAGTGATAAGTGCCTTACCTTACCAGAAGTTATGAGCTTGATGCAGGCAATCCTGGGTGAACCTATATTCTGTGGTCAGACTAGATCAGTTGTTCTCAAAGCCGGCCCGCCACTTGTTCAAAGAAAGCCCATGGCAGGCCGGACCGGTTTGTTTACCTGCCGCGTCTGCAGATTCTGCCGATCACAGCTCCCACTGGCCTGGAGTGGCAAACTGCAGCCAATGGGGGCTGCGGGAAGCGGCGCGGGCAAGGGACGTGCTGGCCTCCCTTCCAGTCTGGCCCGCCAGGGGCTTTCCCTGAACAAGCGGTGGACTGGCTTTGAGAACCACTGGACTAGATGATCCTAATGGTTCCTTCTGGCCTTAAAATCTATGATCTGAAAATCAGAAGACTTATTTTCCTGTTTTAAATTATTCATGAAACAAAGTATCCCGATGTGTAGAAAGAATAGTAAATATGGCAGGCGACCAGCATGGCTTAACAGTGAAATCTTTGCTGATCTTAAATACAAAAAAGAAGCTTACAAGAAGTGGAAGATTGGACAAATGACCAGGGATGAGTATAAAAATATTGCTCGGGCATGCAGGAGTGCAATCAGGAAGGCCAAATCACACCTGGAGTTGCAGCTAGCAAGAGATGTTAAGAGTAACAAGAAAGGTTTCTTCAGGTATGTTAGCAACAAGAAGAAAGTCAAGGAAAGTGTGGGCCCCTTACTGAATGAGGGAGGCAACCTAGTGACAGAGGATGTGGAAAAAGCTAATGTACTTAATGCTTTTTTTGCCTCTGTCTTCACGAACAAGGTCAGCTCCCAGACTACTGCACTGGGCAGCACAGCATGGAGAGGAGGTGACCAGCCCTCTGTGGAGAAAGAAGTGGTTCGGGACTATTTAGAAACGCTGGACGTGCACAAGTCCATGGGGCCAGATGCGTTGCATCCGAGAATGCTAAAGGAGTTGGCGGATGTGATTGCAGAGCCATTGGCCATTATCTTTGAAAACTCATGGCAATCGAGGGAAGTCCCGGACGACTGGAAAAAGGCTAATGTAGTGCCCATCTTTAAAAAAGGGAAGAAGGAGGATCCTGGGAACTACAGGCCAGTCAGCCTCACCTCAGTCCCTGGAAAAATCATGGAGCAGATCCTCAAGGAATCAATTCTGAAGCACTTCGAGGAGAGAAAAGTGATCAGGAACAGTCAGCATGGATTCACCAAGGGCAAGTCATGTCTGACTAATCTAATTGTCTTCTATGACGAGATAACTGGTTCTGTGGATGAAGGGAAAGCAGTGGACGTGTTGTTCCTTGACTTTAGCAAAGCTTTTGACACGGTCTCCCACAGTATTCTTCTCAGCAAGTTAAAGAAGTATGGGCTGGATGAATGGACGATAAGGTGGATAGAAAGCTGGCTAGATTGTCGGGCTCAACGGGTAGTGATCAATGGCTCCATGTCTAGTTGGCAGCCGGTATCAAGTGGCGTGCCCCAAGGGTTAGTCCTGGGGCTGGTTTTGTTCAATATCTTCATAAATGATCTGGAGGATGGTGTGGATTGCAACATTAGCAAGTTTGCAGATGACACTAAACTGGGAGGAGAGGTAGATACGCTGGAGGGTAGGGATAGGATACAGAGGGCCCTAGACAAATTGGAGGATTGGGCCAAAAGAAATCTGATGAGGTTCAACAAGGACAAGTGCAGAGTCCTGCACTTAGGACGGAAGAATCCAATGTACCGCTACAGACTAGGGACCGAATGGCTCGGCAGCAGTTCTGCAGAAAAGGACCTAGGGTTTACAGTGGACGAGAAGCTGGATATGAGTCAACAGTGTGCCCTTGTTGCCAAGAAGGCCAATGGCATTTTGGGATGTATAAGTAGGGGCATTGCCAGCAGATCGAGGGATGTGATCGTTCCCCTCTATTCGACACTGGTGAGGCCTCATCTGGAGTACTGTGTCCAGTTTTGGGCCCCACACCGTAAGAAGGATGTGGAAAAATTGGAAAGAGTCCAGCGGAGGTCAACAAAAATGATTAGGGGACTGGAACACATGAGTTATGAGGAGAGGCTGAGGGAACTGGGGATGTTTAGTCTACGGAAGAGAAGAATGAGGGGGAATTTGATAGCTGCTTTCAACTACCTGAAAGGGGGTTCCAAAGAGGATGGCTCTAGACTGTTCTCAGTGGTAGCAGATGTCAGAACAAGGAGTAATGGTCTCAAGTTGCAGTGGGGGAGATTTAGGTTGGATATTAGGAAAAACTTTTTCACTAGGAGGGTGGTGAAACACTGGAATGCGTTACCTAGGGAGGTGGTGGAATCTCCTTCCTTAGAAGTTTTTAAGGTCAGGCTTGGCAAAGCCCTGGCTGGGATGATTTAATTGGGGATCAGTCCTGCTTTGAGCAGGGGGTTTGACTAGATGACCCCCTGAGGTCCCTTCCAACCCTGATATTCTATGATTCTATGAAAGTAAACAGAGTTGGGACACAAACATTGGATGACAAGGTGAAGGTCAGACTTGCATCCATTGACTTTTTATGGGAGATTGTCATTGCCATGTTTCATGAAAGTATGGTGCATGAGGAGGGACAGAAAAGGAGATGGAGAGGCAGAAGAACAGACCATTACTATTTTATTATTGCAGCAAGGGAAACAAACAAACAGGTCTGATGTAGGTCTCCCTTAGTCTCTCCTGTTGAAGTTGTTCCACTGTGGCTAACTAACTAAAGAGTTATTGGGCCAGAGAATGAGAGTGACTCTATAATCTGGTGGCTATGGAATCTACATGGAAAACCCAGGAGCCGGACCCCGCCCACTCCAGTTATTCTTAATGCTTTATCTAAAGTGGAACTGCTTCAACAGGTGACATTGAGGATGAACCAGATCATAATATCCCATAGCTCAGTGGTTAGCACATCCCCTCTCCCACTAAAAAAAGCATAAGAGCTCCCTGTTCAAATGCTTTCTCCCTCTCTAGCAGAGAGGGAGTTGAATCCAGGTTTCCCACACCCCCAGGGGAGTGCTCTAAGCATGAAGTTATAAGGTCAGCTCTTCCTCCAGCCATTTACATAGAGTTAGGCAGGAGCCTAACTCATTCTTAGAAGAAACAATTTAGGTGTCTAACTTTCCTGACATCAGGAGAGGGGTTCCCAGTTGTGGATCACAAGCAGATATTGGCACTTCCGCGCAGGTCATAATTACACATACATCTCTGTGAGATGGGTGGGGCTTAAGACACACCCTTCTCATTGGCATCTCCCATTGGCTAGTTTAGGCATCTCCCTGCCTAGCATGCTGTGTTTGTGGATCATATTTTTAGGTGCCTACCTCTTCCCATTCATTATATAGGGAGTTTAGATGCTTAATCTAATTGATTGCAATGTTGTCCCTGAGACTTTCTGGGCACCTAAAAGTTAGGCATTGCAATTCTCAGTCACAACTCCTTGTGGATCTGGGTCTGAATGCCCAATATAATAAAAGAAATACATCATCAGGACTTGCCAGGTGCATTCAGCTACATTGGATGTGGCCAGTACTTTTGTTCACCAGTGAACCAATTACAGGGATTGGGGTTTTAAAATTACTTCTCCCCCAATAGTTACAGTTATGTTTTCATAAAAGACTCTCTGAAGTGTGTTAAAGGAACAAACCCTATGTATCCCTTGGCATTAGCTGTATTGGATCTCCCATGGTTTTACCATTAATACATTTTGGATTAGTGCACTGCCATAGAAAATCCTGACACCCTACATTAGGTAGTATGTTTAACAAGTTTGTGCCATACTGTGATGTGACACATGCTGTGGCAACTTTAATTAGGAGTTTCAATCTAAAAATTCAGTTGTCTAGATCCTTATTAGCTAATTCCCAGTGGGTAACTGAAAAATAACTCATCTTCTCTAGGTAATACAGTCTTGCTAATCATCCATTCAGAATTAGGTTAAGAATGGGATCTATATTTTAAAAGGGGTCATTCAAAGTAACTTATTTTAAAACAGCAAGAACAAGTCATTTATTTTTTAATACACAGTACTTACTATTTCCACATTCACAGTTGACATGTTAATAGAGGTGTTCAGATAATAAAATGGCACTTACCAACCAATACCTCCCTCCCACTCTTAACTGATACTCTGAAATGTCAGTTTTTGAGGACACTGTCTCTGGAAGGCAGAACTGCTCCAGTTGGTGCTTGTGGTAGTCAAAACAGCATTTCAAGCATTAACATGCAATTTATAAGAGTGCTAGCAGGTAACATCATGGATATTGCTGGCTGCTGAGGAGAATAAGAATTCTATTTCTACTGAGGGGTGATGGGAAACTCTCCTCTTTGGTGATCGCCACAGAATTTTTAATCCTTCTTTAGTCTTTGCATATGTTCCTACATCTCTGTCCTGTCATAACCATCAATTGTTTCTGGATGTGTCACCTAGAACATTAGGGATGTCTTTTTGCATTTCATCATCTTGTTGCTAGCCTGACATCAAGACACTGTCTGTTGCACTGATTTACAATCAGTGTCTGAGATTTTGTTTAACATATCTGGCTCTAATGAGCTGGGATTTCCCATCCAAACTGTTCGACAAGGAAAAATCTAATTTACATGAAAAGGAGAGAAACGATAAAGAAGAATCAGCCTCTCATTATGACAGAAACAGCAGTGAGAAAACTTGAACACCTCAAATAGATACATCAGATCCTGCTTTATGGCTGGTGATCCTAAACTCTGCCGATATTGATCATACAATTTTGAACAGACCGGACAAAATTGAGGGTATTACATTTCCAGTAAATGAGCGGAAGTGACACTTAAAGTCACACTGCGAAGAGTGCTCAAGGATGGTGAGAAACTGAATTGGCATTAGCTAGTTTACTCAAAATCAATTGACCAAGTATTCTGTTTTTGTTGTAAAATATTTGACAAGAATACCAAATCATAGCTTGTGCTTGCTGAGCACAATTACTGGCACAACTTAGCTGATGCTCTGAAGCAACATGAAAACTCGCCCCGCCATTTTATGGCCTACTCCAAATGGATGGAGGTTGAGTCCAGGCTCAAGCTGAATAAATGCACAGACGTAGAAAACCAGCACATTATTAATATAGGAATACAGCATTGGAAGAACGTGCTGAAATGTCTGATCTCAATAACCCTTTTCCTTGCAAAGAACAATTTAGCTTTCTGGGGCTCTTGGATAAGTTGTTCACTGAACATAATGAACATAATTTCCTCAGTTTGGTAGAGCTCCTTGGGAAATATGACGACGTCATGCATGAGCACCTATGTCGAGTATTTTGTAAATGGCAGCATTGCGGTGGCAGGGAGGGGGGGTCCTTCAGTGCCAAAGACCAGAGCGAGTGAAGGACCCGATGCCAAAGTGCTGCTGCAGACCCGGAGCGCTGCCGGGTGAGTACCGGGGGGTGTCACCTTTTTTAATTTCCGTTCCCCCGACCCGCCGCCGAAGACCCAGAGCACCGCCGGGTGAGTAAAAATGTAAAAGGTGCCAAAGAATTAAAAAGGCGCCACTTCTGCTTGGTGGGGGAGCAGCCACTGCCCCGCTCCGGCCCTCCCCAGCTACGCTACTGTTGAAGATGTCATCACTGCTGCCAAAGAAATGATGGAAAACTTAGGAGTTGAGCCTATCTTCTAGGAAACTTGTATTCATCGGAAGAAGGGGTGGTTTGCTTACAAGGGCAGAGATGAGGTGATGGGAAACTCGGAAGAAAAATTCATGAGGAAGTTTTTTCTTGCTTGCTCATTGACACTGCTCGAGTGTCCATCGAAGAAAGGTTCGAACAAATGAAGCACCATGAAAACATCTGGGGGGTGGGTTATGTGATCTTAGTAAGCTGCTGATGTACAGGAACACACTCTTGAACAATTGTCGGGACCTTCACCAGACGCTGACACATGGGGAATGTTTGGACATTAATAATAAAGACCTCTTTGTTGATTTAGACAAGATCCGTCACATTTTGTCACATGAGAAGCACTCACCACTCTAAGTTCTTCAATTCATTCATGGTTCAGAGCTGAAGGACACTTTTCCTAATGTGTGGATAGCTTTGGGGATTCTGCTTATACTGCTGGTCACAGACGCTAGTGGGGAGCACAGCTTTTAGAAGCTCAGAGTCATTAAAACGTATCTTCAGTTGACGAAGATTGACATCACTTGCTATTTTATCACTTGAAAATGCCATTGGCCAGTCTGTGGATCTCTCTGACACTATGCTTCAGTTTGTGAGGGCAAAGGTGAGAAAAGCAACCTTTTGAACTAAAGAACTAGCGTTAACATTCTAAGGCTGTTACCAACTGTAACACGATTTAATACTGGTCCACCCAATGTTGGTGCACAGTTCAATTTCTTGATGTTAGTACATTTCAGTTATTCTTAAAATTAAGAAGTTTTTATAAGATTAGAGGAAATGAGTTTTTTTATTTGCTTTTATATGGCATGAATAAATACAGATTTACAGATCCTAGCATGCAAAATTAAACCATGCATGTAAATTGTGCAATCGAAGTCGTGAAATGGGCTACAAAGGCAATAAAAAATTAGGTATTCAAAAGTTTAACAAGTGGAGGGGGGGCACCAAAGATGCTTCTCACCTGGGTGCCATTTGGTCTGGGGCCGGCCCTGATCTCCACAATCATGCTGTCTGACTGTTTCCAAGATGCTCCTGGGATTGCCAGCACCAATGTCTGCCAAGTTGGGTTCTGTTTTATTAATTTGACACATGGCATGATGTGTCTTAGCTTTGCGTGTTTGAATTCTGTCTTTCAACATACTGCTTCAGGCCTGTTTTTTCTTGCGTCCCACTAGGGGCTGTCATTTTCCAGCAGTCAGCTATAGAGGCATAGTCCACTGACTCCATCTTCTGCATTCACTAACCTAATAAAAAATAGGCCCTGTCTAACATTAAGGATATCTGCGTTGGTGTAAGTACATTGGTGCAAACACATAATGCAGATCTGCTACACTGGCACCTGGTAGCATACCGAAGTAAACTTTAGTAGTTTAAACCCCATTGTGCAATGGTGCCATTAATCTACACTAGGATTCTGACCAACCATAACTACCTGGATGTAGTGCAAATTTTCTTAGTGAGTTGAAGAATAATTCAGGCTCTGTTTAATGTTATCTTCACTAAAATGTGGTGCATATAACAACATGGCTTTATATGATGTAACCTCTCTAATTTTTACAAATAATGGAAGACGTTGCAAATTACTGAATTTAGCAAATTGAGTACATAAACAATGGAAGAAACAAGGGATATACCATCACATGTACCCAGATCATTTGTCTTAGACAACTCTAGTTTAGTTTTAATTTATAACTCTTCATAATTTACTAGAAAATGTAGTATAGAATAGTTTGTAAAACTAGTGAATTCTTAGTCATTCAGTTACACTGTCACACTCTGCCATTAGATCTTCACTAAGAAGTGAGAGATCCCACTCTTGTGTGCACATATTGAAGTCTCAGTTGCCTTTTTCTACAGTTGAGCACCATACTTGAAAACCATCTACCTTAGTCCCATTCTGTACAAGTCTGGTGCTTCCTGAGAATTAAACATCCAAATTTAAAAGGAAGGATGGATACTCTGTCATAACCCAATAATCTGGATAATTTGGCTAAGCATTCAAACCTTTTGGCCACTAACTAAAAGGAAATTGACTTCCGAACTTTCAATCGCAATCCATCACTAACAGAATAATGCTTGATTCAACCAGTGGTTCTTTGTTGTGGATGTTTTCCCCTAATGACTGACTACACTTGTTAGAATATCTGTAATGATTATGTTTAGTATCCCAATAATGTGATAGGATTAGGGTGACCATGCATCCCTCTTTGGCCGAGAGTCGGGACTGTTGCTTTTTTAAGCCCTGTCATGGCTGTCCCAACTTTTTGGCAAAAGTGGGCATTTGTCAAAAAAGTGGGATGCAGAGGAACATGCAGGAGGTGAGCGACAATGCCAGCCCCATGTGGGGGTGGGAGGCAGGGGTCTCGCAGGGAAGAGGCAGGGCTCAGGCGAGCAGTGACATCAGCCCCAGCCTTTGGGAAATATGGTCATCCTATCTAGTATGTGTGTCACTTCTCATCCAAGTCCTGCCTGCTCCCGGGCGTGGGGAGCGGGACTAGGGTGAGCGGCTTGGGCCAGCTCTGTGTGGAGGTGGGGCTTGGGTGAGCGGCTTGGGCCAACCCCGCATGTGGGTGGGGGGAAGGGCATCGCATTTTCCCTTTGGGAAATATGGTCACTTTACCTAGGATACTTAGAAATGGGCAACATTTTCTGATGAATAGTTTATTTACTGAAAAATGTAGTTTTGATCAACCAGAAACTATTTGTGAGTTTGACACAAATTTGCCAAATAACTTTGGCCAAAAATAATAATAATAATAATAATAATCAGAGGGTGAGAGGAGGATAAACTTTTAAGTCTGTAGTTAGAGCACTCACCTGGATTCAATTCCACCACCACCTTCCCCCTAAGATGGAGAAGAGTCTCCCACATTGTAAGACAGTGCCCTCACCACTCTGGTTTGCTCTGGCTCAATAACTAGCCACTATCATTCATAAAAGCAATTCATAGTCATCGATAATGACAATAAAGAGACATTGAGAGGGGGGAGAGAGAATGAGAATGTTTCTATAGCTAGTGGGGAGGCACCTGAGTTCTAGTCCCCTTGCTCTTATGAGTATTTAATTATTCATAGAAAATGGAGCAGCTTCAAAAGGAGAGAGTGAGCTTTTTTTTTTTTTGCGATTTTTGAATTTAGTTTGCGTCTAACTGAATTTTTGTTTTGTTTAATTTTGTTTCTGAACTGCCAGGGAACTGAAAAAAAAAATCAGTTCTGCACTAAGCTCTAATGTCACTAGTGTTCTAATGTCACCATCTTTATTTAACCAAAACTTCTTTACAGAAGGTAAAAAGTACAGATTGTGGGTGAAAAACTGGCTTCACTCAAGTTAATGGGGGTTTTGCCATTGACTTCAGTAGGTTTAGGATTTCACATTTTGTCTCTGAATTCACTGTTTATGATAGCTGATATTTACCACCACCACCACCACTGTGAAACTAGATTTTAGATTTTCAAAAGCTAGAAACTGCTGCTGAGAATATCAAACACTAGCCCATGGTGACCCAAGAACTGAATTATGGATGTTATGGATGGCCGATTGCCTATGTCTAGACCAGAGAAACCAGAAAAACTTGCAAACGATCACCTAATTTATGCTACAGGAATTGTATTCACAATTCCTTCCAGATGAGATTATTTAAGAGATACAGAGATGTGAAGGTAACTATAATATTTTGTAAAAAGAAAAGAAACTGAAATCTGCATAGTTCTCTAATGAGTTTCTAATACAAAAAAACCATAATAATAGTTAAACAAGTGTGCAGCTTGATTCCATTTTTTTCTATATGCTCATGCATGAGGAGGATATCCTTTAAATGTTTTTCTCTTCCAATTACACTGTATCAAAGGCGGAGAAGGACTGTCTTTGTACATTAAGGACAATATTGCTTCTCTTTGCAGAACTTATACACTGTCTTTAAGGACCAGCTTTAAAAAAGCATTTTCCATTTAAAAATTAACTTCTAGCTTGAATTGATTTCTAGCACTATAATTAAAAATACAATCCCAGATCTGAACTACTGGATTCCTAACCTGGATTTTGAATTGAATTGTGTGGTCACCATTGTCATGAAAGGTTGAAACAAAATCCCAGATCAGAACATCTCCAGGTTCTGTGGCTGGATGAAATCAGGACCTAAAATGTGTAGGTCTGGCTTGTTAATTAGGTAAGAAAGGTAAGAAAAACAGATGGATTAATGAAAAGTAAAAGGGTTATACATACTCTTTATATTGCTGACTCCTTAACAGGCAGTGGCAAGAGGCAGGAAGGATTGAAATTAACATGCTATCTGTTGAGTCTTCCTTGGGATGTATATAAGGAGAACATCATCCAGGATCATATTTAGTTTTATTGTGTCTTTTATCCTTCTATGCTCTAGTAACCACAAACAGGATTCTTTAAAAAAAACCACCATAAATATCCTGTTCTAGTTCTGAAGGATAGTTCTCATATAAATGAGAGTGGAATACACTGCCCATAAATTAAAGAGGAGAACAACAAACTTCAAAATGAGAAATCAACTTTCCTGTTAGGGATAAGCAAAGTAACTCTTAAATCAGATATCAACCACTTCTATTTGCCAAGGTTCAACTGCCTCTGTTTGTCAAAGCTGGTTTGTTGTGTATCTGATCTACACAATTTAATAACAAACACTAGGGTGAAGACTGAAACATTAGAGTTTGAATTTTATTGCCGAAAGCTCCCCCGCACCAGGTATCAAATCCAGTAGTTCTAAAAAAACCTTTATGTGACTCAATGTGGAAATACCAAACTAATAAAAAACTGATGTAGTTTACCTTGCAAATAGTTACCTACAATATTGGTGTATGCTCTCAATGTTTTTCAGAATTTCAGTTGATTACAAGGTATGGTTTGATAAAGAAAAGTCAGAGTAGTCAGGGTTACATCAGACTTGTTGTTGCACCTGACTGAGTCTGACAGGCTCTGCCTGTACTGTGAGCTGGGGTGGGTTCCCAACTCGCCTGTACATACTTGCGGTAGTTCGATGAGAGCTAGCATGAGTATAAAGAGTAATGTAGCCAGAGTACCACAGGCAGGGATAGCGCAGCTTAGGCATGCTGAGTGCAAAACCTCCTGAATGCTGTGGGTATGTACTCAGCACAGCTAAGCCATGCCATAGCTGCCTGTGCTACTCCGGATGCATTACTATTTAGACTTGTGCTAGCTGTCATCAAGCTGCCATGAGTATGTGTATGCAAACTGGGAGTCACACCCCTAACTCAGAGTTTAGAGGTAACCTTAGTCATTGTTCTAAATCGACTGACATTGGTGGAGGGCGAGATAGGATTTGTATCTTTGCGTTATCACCCCAAAATAAATTTTATTATATTGAAAATATTCTCAATAAAATAATTTTAAAATAAGGGTAATCCACACTTACCCAATGTCCCTCTCTAGCTAAAAGATGCAAGACTGTTAACCCAAAGGCAGCAGCAGACTCAAACCTCTATGTGGTCCAAGCACAAAGCCACTGAGCGTGGGCTACACAAGTCATATACTCTGTAGCAATACACTAGAAAAGTTGTGTCTGTAACTTACATTAGCAGCTATGGTATCATAACATACCATGGGTTTTCAGAATTACAGCATTTTGGACATTTTTCCCAGCAGTTCTGCCTTTGATAGGCAACGGTTTCAGGAGCTAGCTAATGTCTCAGTGCTAGCCAGTTACCATTCAGAAATATGTTGCACCACTGGAAACTTGTTACACTTAACGTGCTTTGTGGAGGGTGACTCATTGGCCTAAATCCACCTTCTTTAAGCGAGAGCGTAGAAGCGCTGCTCCCCTTCCAATTCCCTGGCAACTTCTAGAGACTGTGCTGCTAGCCTCCTCCTCAGCCCACTTAAGAGCAGAAGACGGTCCACTCTTCCATATGCTCAGGTTATTCACTAAGGCATATTACAGACTGGGGTATGAGACACTTTGGATTATTCTCCATTTAACAGTCAGTGTGAATGTGTGTGTGAGAAAGAGAGAAAGATACAGGCACATATACCCAGAGCAAGGATAGTCCAGTAGTTCCGGGCATTAACTTAGCACTGAGGAAATCTGGGTTCAATTCCCTTCTCTGTTACTTTAGGCAAGTTACTTAGTCTGCTTCAGGTCTCAGCTGTAAAACAGTACTTCCCTACCTCAAAGGGATGTTGCAAGGATAAATATCATGAGGTGCTTAGTCATTAAAGAAATAGGGGTTATAAAAGTATCCTAGTGAGATACATTTATACATACAGGCCTGCTTCCTGGGTTATCAGCTTGACACCTTCCATGAGCACCAGGCCTGAGCAGAAAACCTACTTAAGTCAGTAGGACTCTTTTTATTAACTTGAATAGGCTTTGGATTAGGCTCAGAATTACTACACAAATCTTCCTTCAAAATTACCAAACCCATACCATTAAGAAAAAAAAATCCCTTTCCCCTTATATTATAATGATTTTCCAAATGGAAAGACAAGAATGCACAGTGATTGCAAGGAATTCTAATTTTCACTCTGAGTATTTATATATGAAACAAAAACCTCAATACTTGGGGGAGACTTCTTGAATTTTGTTGAGAGCAAGATTTTGTAATTTTCACCAGGAAATGCAGAATTTTGCAGTAACCTTGGGTGAAATTCCACACTCTTGGTAAAGTTCCATTTATATGAATCCCTTAAGTGGTATTTGCCAGCATGGAAGAAAACTTTTGCATATTTGTTTGTTTGTGAGAATTGCATTTCTTGAGGAAATGACAGTTTTCTGATCATGTAACTGCCTTTAACTTTTCACAAAGCATCCAAGACAAAGATGTTCAGTATTAGGTTAAAAAAAATGAAAAGAAATAACTGATTGGCACATCTCTTTCTGAGAATCTCTCCCACCCAATCTCTGTTGTACCACTGACACTAGCCTTGTACACATTTCCCACAGCCATCTTTACTGACACACCTTACCTCCCCACTCCCTTGGGGAACGCTCTCCAGGAACTTAAGGCCAATAACTTCTACTCCTTCCAAACCCTCCTCACAACCCACTTTTTTTGGTGACACCTACACAAAGTTAGCCAACCAATGAAGGACACGTTGAAGGATACACTTGCTAGTTATATCAACTTATAATTAAAAATGTTCATACATGTATATCTAAAATACATAAGGCTGAATTCTTCAGTCCACTAAATTCATTTTGTGTAGCTTACATAGCACAATGGGATCTTAAAACAGCTGGAGAATTGCCCTTGAGAATTTCCACTGTGTTGAGGGTATCTCCATTAACATAAACCCGCAAGAGGTGACTCTGCTACCTCCTGTAATGTTTTTGTCACATGCCAGTGCGAGCATTGGGAACTCTACTGATTGGCATAAGGGGCGGCAGATAGCATGTTGGAGGTAGGAAGGAGAGGGGAGATCAGGAGGCATTACAGGGTCAGACTCCACTGCAGCCAACTGCCAGCTGGCCTTGGATCCCTGAGAGACTTCCTGCCAGTCACAGTGAATGTTAAAGCTGCCCCTCTGCAAATTTAAATATATGTCAGAGACAGGTGCCCAAGTATCAGGAAGTCTCCATTAGTTCCCTGTCAGCCTCCCTTCTCATAGGCTTATCGACATTGGAGAATCAAGCCTGCAGAGATTCTGACTGTATCCCTCTTCCCAGCCTCTCACAGAGTGCTTGTTACCTTACAACGGAAATGCTACAGGGCAGGGACCTTATCTCCCTTTGTTTATACATAGCACATCGGCCCTGATCCTTATTGGGACCTGGGGGACTACCACAGTAAAACTAATACTATTAATTACATGGGAATTTTTTACACACTCTACCAAGCTTTTATTTTTATTTTTATTTCTACCATCACATGTTCTTCAATTCAAACCATAATTGATCCTATTTTGCTCAGTCACCTAGGTATCATCATACCAATGATTCTTGGCTATTATTTTTATTATCATCATCACAGAAATACTTGAACACAAGCAAGCAAATAAACCTTTTACTAAGGGCACACTCCTGCTCCCATTGACGTTAATGGCAAAACTCCTGCGGATTTCAATGGACTAAGGATCAACCCCTCACAATAGCTTTGGAAACTCCTTGCCATGAAAGCCACAGAAATGGCTCTCTTATTAACTTCCCTTCACTGTGCTCTGAAATGAAATAGGAGGAGAAAAACAAACTCAGTCAGTGGAATTGACAGCTTTAACTGTCATGTATACAAAATCTCTGCTGTTCTCTTTAGCATTCTTCAGGAAAAGCCTCATTTCCAATCCTGTGAATGTTTGGCATGTTTGGTGGACTGTGAATGAAGAGGTTGCTACTAATAAGTTTCAGTTTCTTTCTGAAGCGGTGCAGTGGTTTGTTCGAAATTGTGAAATTCACAGAAGGCAGCATTTTCAAGGTTTTCAGAACATAATTGATAGGACTTCGGGGTGGGATTCACAAAGGGGACAGACACATGAAGTGACAGACACCTTAAGTCAAACATATAGGGTGCCGCTGGCATTAACAAAACCCCTGCTCAGCTGCTGCCTAACCCTATAGGTGCCTACACTAAGCTTCCATCAATAAAGTTCCCAAGAAACCTAAATTTGAGCAGTTGGGCATGTACACAGCTGCTTCAGATTTGACATTGCCCAGAAGCTCACTGCCTACTGAAGGGTAAGCCCCAGCAGGATTCACAAACTAGGCATTCCTTGCCTATGTGGTCTTCAGGGCCCAATCCATGTTACAGCTAAATTCACATAAAACAGCCAGAGGAGGATGTAGAGGTGGTTCTTTCCTCCCCTTTCCCCCTCCACCTGCTTATAACTTTTAGCCATATAAGAAGAAAAGGTCTTTATATTTACCAGATCCCTCAGCGAAACTGGCAATACTGGATTCATTTCCAATCTGAAACATTCAAAAATCACAAGTCAGATTCCCAAAAATCATGACATTGGCTTAACAATACTCATGATCTCCTTCTATAAGAATGTTCCAATAACAGTTGGAAAGAGGCCCTCAGAATGAAGGTTTCATTGACCCTGAGTCACAGGTCTCAGTTTGCTTTCCTCCTGCTCTCGATATTCTGAGTTCTCCTTATCTTATTATACTTCCCTGGGTCCTAACACTGTTCTCATTCTAGTAAGTAGTTTTTCCACTGATGTTAGTGAGAGCAGGATTGAGGCCTCAGGCTCTCAATTAAAGTTTAGATCCTTCAAACAATTATGCACATGCTTAAAACTTAAAGCCTTGATTCAGGAAAGCATCTATATTCAGAAAGGCAAGATTCAATATTTCCCTAACATTAAGCACATGCTTAAATCCCAAGGGTTAAATCCCAAGACTAGATACCCTTCTAGAAGATTACCTATAGCCAAACACAAGTTACTGGTCTCACTATAAGAATAACTGAGTGAAATTATATGATCTTTGTTATACAGGAGGTCAGACAAGATGGTCTACCCTCTATGAACATGCTTAAGTGCTGTCTTGAATAGGGATGCACTTAAGTATATACTTAGTGTTTTCCTTAATCAGGGTCTAAATTATCGAGCCCAATTATCTGCAAATACAGGATATCTCTATAGACAGTATACACTATACTTGTTGTTATAGATCTGTCCTTGTAAAATATTCTTTACATTGATCATAGATTAGATCCCTAAAATGTTAATTGTAATGAATAAATACGGTTTTAGAAGAAACTCTGAATATATCTAATTATGAATTCAACACAGAGATGTAAATATTTTCTTGTGCTTATTCAAAAATAGTATAATGAGCAGCATGAAAAAAACCTGCCACCCCAAAGACTGAGCAAAGTAGATAATTACATAATTGGGAATGTGTCAACTCCCAAACGTACCTGCTAACTAAGAGTGAATCACAGAAAGGACTTGAAAAGGAAAACATCTTCCTTTTTATTTATTTATTTTTAAATAAAGCAATCAATCAACTTTCCTTGAGAATAGTTGGGGTATTGGGTTTTTGTTTTCCTTTCAATGTAAACCAAATTGTCCGTCAATGTTTCATTTTGCTGTTTAATATTGTTGCAACTTTGAATAAAACATTTTTGTACATTGTGTGTTGTAAATAAATTGCTCCTGTCAGATGAACAGCTCATCATGGGAATATAGCAAGTGATTTATACTAGACAGTATTTTTTTAGTGCACCCATGAAAATTGAAGGCAGCTGAAGCAAAACACACATACATACACACAAATAAAATAATAATAATAATAATAAAAATAGAGCTCAGTTCATCTCAAAAAGGACCTTCAAGCACTGTCATGTCAGATATCAGAGAACAGCATACATTTATCCTTCAGGAAAGACATTTTTAAATTCATTTCATTGCTTGTAATTGAGTTTAACAGCCAAAAATCCTTCAGTTGACCTCCTGTCTATCTTTGTTTCTTCTTCTAATACAATCGCTCAGAGAGAAAAATAGTCTATCTAAACAAGCTGGAATGACAGGAAAAAAATCCAAAAGACACGAAACAAAAACAAAAAGTGTCAAAGCCATCTGTTTTGGGAACATTAGAACTGATGCAGGTAAATAATTGAAACAGTTTAAATTGCCTTTTTTTTCCATCCACAAAGAAAATCTCAGAGCCACATGGTACAAATAGATCACATATGGAAACTAATTAAAACCCTGTCAAAGTGAGCTTGTCATCTCTTAGACTTCAGTGAGAAAGCAAAAAACTGGAACAAGATTGCTATAAAAACTAGCACAAAAAGTTGCTTTCATTTGAGAGAGTCTTGAAGGAATTTTCAAAAGTTAGAAGGCCACCTCTCCACTCTTAAAAACAGTGTGTTAGACAGGAATGTTTTAGACAATTTTAGGGTAATTAGTAGTCTGGGTTATGATTTAGGTTTTAGCCACAAAATTTCTCATACTTCATCTGAATCATGGTATCACATTTGCTGTCATGACGTTTGAAATATCACAATACCACCTGTGCTCCAGATAAGGAAATATGCCCAAGTGCGTGGGGCTTAGGACTGGGAGAAAACAAACAAAGAGGTCATCTTGGTTCTATTCCCACTATAATAATATAGACTAACATGGCTACCCCTTTGACACTGACTCCCTGTGTGACTTTCTATACATCAGCTAGGACTGCATCATGAATGGTGTTTACTACCTTCAAATAATTTCCATGTAGTCAGTGGACGTGAGGGCATTCAATAGATTACAGGATCAGAACCTTAGGCCAAAAATTGAAACTTAGGTGCCTGAAGTTAGACACCTAAACTGAGTACCTGTACCTCCAACTGAAGAAAATGTGTTTTCTTTTTTAATCTCACTTAGCCACTTTCTTAAGCATGTATAAGTAGAAAAATCATCCTCAGGTCCTTTTCTTCAGTTTTTTTCCCTCAAAACATCGCAGATACTATGATCACTGAATGGGGCCTATTAAGCTACAAAGCATAATAATTCTGTTTGACTAATTTTATCTAGATTTCTTACAACATATACTTTATACTGTACTTTTGACAAAAGTACATATGTCCTATATAAAAATGTGAAAAAGTACATTTTGCCAAACTGACACCATGATATTGTATATCAACAATATTTCACCTATGGATTAGTAGTGGCTCAGACACTCTTCTCCCAACCCTGTATAGTTGTCCCTTACAAATTTAGAACATAAGAACAGCTATACTGGGTCAGAACAAAGGTCCATCTTCCGACAGTGGTCAATGCCAGGTGTCCCAGTGGTAATCATCAAGGTAATCATCAAGTGATCGATCCCCGTCACCCATTCCTAGCTTCTAGCAAACAGAGGCTTCTAGGGACACCATCCCTGCCTGGCTAATAGCCATGGATGGATCTATCCTCCATGAACGTATCTAGTTCTTTTTTGAACCCTGTTATAGTCTTGGCCTTCACAACATCCTCTGCCAAAGAGTTCCACAGGTTGACTATGTGAAGAAATACTTCCTTTTGTTTGTTTTAAACCTGTAGCCTAGTAATTTCATTTGGTGACCCCTAGTTTTTGGGATATGAGAAGGAGTAAATAACGTTTCCTTATTTACTTTCTCCACACCAGTCGTGATTTTATAGACCTCTATCATATCCCTTTTAGTCATCTCTTTTCCAAGCTGAAAAGTCCCAGTCTTATTAATCTCTCCTCATACTGAAACTGTTCCATACCCCTAATAACTTTTGTTGCCCTTTTCTGAACCTTTTCCAATTCCAATATATCTTTTTTGAGGTGGGGCGACCACATCTGCATGCAGTATTCAAGATGTGGGCATATCATGGATTTATATAGAGGCAATATGATATTTTCTGTCTTATTATCTATCCCTTTCTGAATGATTTCCAACATTCTGTTCACTTTTTTGATTGCTGCTGCACATTGAGTGGATGTTGTGACGGTGCCCCCCGTAAGGCTTATGGAAATATGCTTATGAATGTATATATGACATAACTAGAATATGTTTTATGCTACATATGCCATGTAACATATCTCTGTAAAGGTTATGATCTACTGAGTCTATTAATCCTATCTGTATGCATGCATCATTTTTGTATTCAAAGTTATGAATATCGGCTCTGTACTGACTTGATTTTTAAGTAGCCTTTGTAAAGCATTTGGTCAGCTTCTTGAGAAAGGAATGTGCAAATTAAGTGCCCAATCAAGAAGCACATAAGGGACAATGGATCTAGGAATGCTCCAATCCACATAAGAAGTCTACATGAGGACGTTCAAGGTAGCATGTGACCCATGGCTGCTACCTGTAAAAACTGAGTCAGACATGGACATGTGACTTACCCATGTGACTCCAAAACTCCATCTTGGAGCTGGACTTTGCATAGGAGAGAGGATGGGGTCTTCGCCCACAAGAGAAAGTCTATTTAAGGCCGTGGGAGACCCCTCCATTTTGTCTTCAGCTGGCTAAGGAGATAGCCTCTCCACCCCCAAGGATACCTGAAAGAAACTGGAACAAAGGACAGTAACCACAGGGGGTGTGAGTGATTGCTGGACCCAGACTAGAAGGACACTAGTCTGTAAAAGGAAGCTTACTGGAAGTCCTCTAAGGGTGAGGTTTTTATCTGTATTCAGTTTTCTTAGACATAGACTTGCGTGATCAATTTTATTTTGCTTGGTAATTCACTTTGTTCTCTCTGTTACTACTTGGAACCACTTGCTTCCTACTTTCTGTATTTAATAAAATCACATTTTACTTATTAATTAACCCAGAGTATGTATTAATACCTGTGGGGGGGGGACAGCTGTGCATATCTATCAGTGTTATAGAGGGCAAACAATTTATGAGTTTATCCTGTATAAGCTTTATACAGGATAAAATGGATTTATTTGGGTTTAGACCCCACTAGGATCTGGGCATCTAAGTGTCAAAGACAGGAACATTTCCTGAGTTGCTTTCAGTTAGTCTGCAGCTTTGGGGCACGTGGTTCAGACCGTGGGTCTGTGTTGGAGCAGACTGGCATGTCAGGTTCAACAAGACAGGGTGCTGGAGTCCCAAGCTGGGAAGGAAGGCAGGGGCAGAAGTAGTCTTGGCACATCAGTTGGCAGCCCCAAGGGGGTTTCTGTGACACAACCCATCACAGATTTTTTCAGAGAACTATCCACAATGACTCCAAGATCTCTTTCTTGAGGGGTAACTGCTAATTTAGACCCCATCATTTTAGCTAATTTAGACCCCATCATTTACAAAATAAAGCTATTTATTTCATACCCCATTATCACAGTGTGGCTTTCCTCTCCAGCAACACCTATGGCTTGGTACTGCCTTTCAACTGTTCCTCAATTTCCCTTTCAGCTGGTAAGTTAGTATAAAATTTAGCTCTCCGTATAAATTCGGAAAGTCCAAAAAAAGGTCAAAACAAATAATGGTTCCCACCAGCCATTCTTCACCTTCTCTAGGCCAGAGCACTTCCTCACTCTATCCTGGAAGCCCAACTCTGGAACCGTAAAGGGAAGTAGAGAGTTATCCTAGGAATCCTTACAAGCACTACTTCAATGCCCAGGGTAACATCCTTTCCCCTGCTCCCTTCCCCAGACATCTCTCCAACAAAATCCCCAAAACAAATGATCTCCCCTGTTCTTGGATTTCTTCCTCGGCTCTCTCTCTAGACACTTTTTAGTTGTCTTTCATGCCTACCTTAGAGAGAGACATTCCTCACCCATCCCAGTCACTATTGCTTTTTCCAGGTCCCTCTCTATACAGAGACCCATAACAGATCTAGCCTTCTTCCTACTCTGTCTCTTATGGAGGAACAGGGAACTCTTATTTCCCTACTACCTTTCTTAGCATGGCGGTCAAAAGCAGGCACTGGAGTCTGACAGGTCAGCCAAGGACCTGTCCCAGGAGACAGGCACTCCTGTGAGGATCCAGCCATTAGAGAGACCCCAGAAGGAGTGTACTAAAGAAGTCATGAGGGCTGCAGTGGCATCTGAATCATAGAAGGTGACTGCAGAAAAATACCCTGCATCTGTACATGCCCAAACTTTGCTGCATAGGTCCACTTGTAAACAGATACCAAAACAATAAACAGTCCAAATGTATATGTAAACCATGGAAGCCAAAAAGAAATAATCATTGTGCTATCCATGTAATGAATAATGACCTGAACCAAAACTCCAGATTTGAACAGCCCGCAGATTATAGTGTTTGAAATGCAGACCTTAATTTCTGCAATGTGAGCCCATCTCTATTCATAATATGCTATGTGGCTAAGTGGGATCCCAATCTCCCAAAGACTTCACCAAATTCTACTCTCCTGGCTTTTCTTTTTAAACTGCCATGCAAAATGAAAGCCCTTTAATTTCTAGTGCCCTAACGTTAGCCTGTCCAGAGGTCCACTCCTTGATTCACATACAACCTTCCTGCCCAAGACAGATGATCTTGTCTCAAGGGAAGGCATTTACAAATCTATATTTCACAAAACGGTTGCCCTTGTGCACCACCTTTGTACACAGAAGCTATCTGAAGGGCAAGGAGGAAGCTGTTACAATCCTTTCCCCTTCTCTTCATTATAGTATTAAAAACAGACTGCTCGTGGCTTCCTGCAGCTCTCAGATGTTTCCCCTTTCTGGGGTATTTCCAGTTTTACCAGCAACGGTACTGGAAATCTTGCCAAAACCTAATTTTCTGTGAAATTTGTATTTCAGGGCTGCAGACCAAAGAGTTTTGATGTCTAGAGATGCATTAGAGAAGCAACCCAGATTTTGGAATATTATTCAAAAGAAACTTTCAAAGCCTTTGAATTTCACCCAATCCCTATTTACCAAATGATGACAGTGTCTCCTGGAACTTTTGCTCTTGCCCAAATTCATTTAGTGCATAGAGCTAGTAGCCATAATGCAGATTTTGATTTGATTATATAGAGAGGCAATTCTTACATTGGCTCCCACAAGGGAGTTTGGAAAAGTGCAGAAATACTTAAACAATCATTGATCATTTGAACAATTGGCTAATTTGAAGAGCTATCATTTTACTGTTTTGTGGTTGACTTTGATTCTCTGATTTTTTGAGTCTGACAATATATCCATAAACTTTCTCTCATTTCCTCTTGTTCAGATAAATTATTTCTCCTATCCCCAGGTTAGCAAAGATGCAGAAAACAGACTTTCATATCTTAATTTAGAGCAGAGCAAATAATTTGTAGGATTTTATTTGATAAATGTATGTCTTTTCTCCTGGCATTGTTGCCTTGAACCTATTGAACCAATAACTGAATTTTGTTCTCAGTGGATCAATTAAGAATATTCTTAATTCAAGCTTTATTGCTTAGTTGTGATGAGTCAGCTAAATTACAGGGAATTGTTTCTATTCACTGATTGGATAAGAGCTCCAATAAGCACAAATACAAAAATTCACTTAAAATGTGCTTTCCATGAGCCAGCGTACTGCATTACTGGAATGTCTGTGGAAAACAAACCTTAACAGAAGTGGAACTTAGCCAAAGTGAATTAATTTATCATTCAAATGAATAATCACAGGGAATATTTTGCATGACTCATTTTGCTTTCCTTAATTTTAAGAATTTCTATTGGCTCATGAGATACCTCTTACACACTGCAGCTGAAACATGGCTCAGGGCTGGAATAAGAGGCAAGCTTACATTATTCTTTGGGACATTTCTTCAGGTTTGGACCACTCAGTCACTCGGTCACCCCTTTAAATAATTTTAGGAAAAGATAGAAAGGTTGGATACATTTTTAATATAAATGTACTTGTTTCTGAAAATGGTTCCAATGAATCATTTTACTGCTGAACAAGAAACAGATGCTGGTTAATTAGTGATCTGAATTTAGTGAAATGGTTGTATAGGTATGGCATACAAAACATCTGTGTTCTAGTAACTAACATTAAATTAATTTCTTTACAAGAATCCTTTAGATTGCTCTTCATTTCCAATACATATTTTTTTCATATTGTGAAAAATTAACACTCTATTTTAGAATCCATTAACTTCCTAAAAGAATGGCCCTGGAGAGAGTTTATTCCACCCTTTCAGCTTGGTTATATTGACAACACTTGCTCCTCAATATAATCTTGTGCACTTGTATGAAAGTAGGGAACAAAGGGAGAAAATTGAATGAACTGCAGATACTACAGACCTTGCAGATTTTACATGTTGATTGTGTTACCTATGGCTCAAGGGACAGAACATGTGACTGCAATTTGTGATGCCAGGTTTTGGAATTGATGTCTGTTCCAAGTTTGCTGAAAAACTACCATGTCATCTGATAAAATGCCAAAAGAGGTGATACCAAATGAAAACAGTTTCAGCGCTGTTCAGATTGACTCATGAATTGATGTAGTTTCTCCTGTTACAAATCATGCTATTCTTGGGTTTTTGATTATTAACTGAAGAATTCAAATCAAGAGTTAATCATTTCCTCCACAAGGACACTGAATGTGTGCCCTATGCTTCATGCAACTTGACAGAAGAAGTGCAATTAATCTGTTACTTCAAATTGCATTGCTGACTCTATTTATAATATTCACAAGTCTGAAACAGGCCAGACAGAGGAATGTAACAAATTAGATGACAACTCTGGAAAATACTGATGTGTTTTTCTTCCTCATTGGGAGCCGAGTTTTGAAAATATTAGAGTATTGCCATAAAAAAGGAACCATTTTATGATTACAAAATATAAGCAAAGCTTATGATCAGCAAAGGTAACTGTCAATATTTGGAATAGAGAACAGATGCAAACTTAGTTCAAATGCTGTAGCAAACAAATCCATAGTGGGTGATGAATGAAATATACCAACCACAAATAAATGATTATTACGCATAATTGTAAAGGTCCTAATTGTATAGACTTTACAGATATAAATTACTACCTGTAACCAAACATATGAAAAAAGTTCATTTTGGTACTTATATTGCTATTTTTTCACTGTTAACTACAAACTGCACTGGGTACTGCATTATTCCACCAAAGGATTTCCAACATCCAATAGTGATCTAATTCTCTCGTCCGGTGTATCCCAAACTGTGGGTTGGGGTTTGCAACGGGAACCAGGGGGTCACGAGATGTTTGGCCCATCTGCTCCTCCATCTCCCGAGGGGAAGATGGCCCAAATCTGAATGGTGCTGCAACAATGTGTTCCAGGTTGCAATGCCCACAGCGGGGAGGTGAGCCCACCCCTGTGGCACACAGGAGCTGCCGCTTCCTCGAGTGAGAGCAGGGTTGGCTCCCTCTCTACCCCCTCCCCACTCCCCTCCCCACAAAGTATAGAAACCACTGACACCTGAGGAGTGAGTGTGGGGAAGGCTCCCTTTCAAACCTCCTCCCCCTCATTTTCCAGCCTGCGGGTCACATTACCAGAAGTGAGCCCAAAAGGAGTCATGACCTGGAAAACTTTGGGAACCATTAGCCCATATGATTGTCTCTCTGGGGCATTGTTGTACCTTCAAAATAACAGAGTTCCCTTCAAGTACAGTGATATATGGTGGCAGGTATTTCATGGTAAGTTGTATGTTAGAAGTAACCTACAAAGGAGGTGCCCCCAGGAAGCAAGCTCTGGTTCAGAGGAGACAATGGACCACTTTTCACTATTCTGCTCCTCTAATGTCTGCATTTGGCATTTGCTGGCTTCCAAATGGAGAGTCCTGCTGTTGCATAGCCAGACTTATGATCAATTGGCTTTGGCCTCTTTCAGACACCAGAGCATCTGCCTTGATAAGGAAGGAGAGACATTTGCCATGTATTTTCTTTGAGATTCTGGCAGTTGTCAACTCAGTGGTTTTATACTACCTATGGTGGAACTGCTGTTTGGCTTGTCTTCAGGCACTGAATGACACATCTGAAACTCTCATTCACATTATCTGTGCAGTTAGTCACTGGTGGGCAATGGCGGAGAAAAAACGAATGAGGTTGGTGGAATGCTAGTTGGCAGAGGGTGCACCGGATTTGGATGGTTATTTTTTTTATGTGAGATTCGTTCTGAATGTGACCAGAACTAACTAGTGGATAGTTGAGACAGGGAGTAGCTAGAAGCCTATAGCTAATTCTCTATAGAAGCCTAAAGTCTGTTAACTGGGAGATTATTAATGGTGGTCAGAGGGAGGTGGGTCCATGGAATGTTGCGGTCTGTGGAAAAGGGATTTGTCATGTTTGGGGGCCTTAGAAAGAATTGGAAAAAGAATGGCAAGATGCTCCACGTCTCTCAGGATGGTGGTGTCTAAGAGAACTATAAGGACAATTTTCTAGGAGGATGTGAGAAGTGGCTGGAAGGGAGAGCAGAAGTGCTGTTGAAGAAGGATCACACAGAGAGAAGGCTAACAGGTGCTAGGGGCATATGGAGTGATCAGAGGGAAGGGAAACTGGGGTTATACCCAAGAGATTGTAGATGGCAACCGTAGTTTTGCACTAACTTTCTAATCGCAGAAAACCAAACACCCTTGCCCTGCCCCCTGCCCTGCCCTTGCCTCACTCCTTCTCTAAGGTCCCGCCCACTCCTCACTCCATTCCCGCTCCTTCTGCCACTCACTCTCCCCCCACCCTTGCTCACTCGCTCATTTTCACTGGGCTGGGGCACGGAAGTGGGGTACAGGAGGGGGTGAGGGTTCTGGCTGTGGGTGTGGGCTCTGGGGTGGTGTGAGAGATGAGAGGCTTGGGGTGCAGGCTGGGGCAGGGGCTTGGGGTGCAGGAGGGGGAGGGCTCTGGCTGGGGGTAAGGACATGAGGGGTTTGGAGTGCAGGAGGGGGCTGAGGGGTTCAGAGTATGGTAGGGGGATAAAGACTGAGGCAGGGTGTTGGGGTGTTGGAGGGGGTACGGGCTCTGTGCTGGAGATGTGGGGTCTGGGTGGGGCTAGAAATGAGGGGTTCAGGGTGCAGAAGGGGGCTCTGGGCTGGGGCAAAGGCTTGGGGTGTGTGGGTGAGGACTCCAGCTGGGGGTGCAGGCTCTGAGGTGGGGCTGGTGATGAAGGGTTTGGGGAGCAGGAGGAGGCTCTGGGCTGGGGTTGAAGGGTTCAGAATGCAGGAGGGGGATCCAGACTGGGGCAAGTGATCAGGGTGTGGGAGGGGGCGACCTCCAGGAGGGAGTTTGGGTGTGGGAGGGGCTTCCAAGCTAGGGTAGGGGGTTGGGGTGCAGGAGGGAGTTCAGGGTATGGGCTCTGGGCAGCACTGCTGACCTCAGGCAGCTTCCGGGAAGTGGCAGCTTTTCCCTCTAGCTCCTAGGCTGAGGGGCAGCCGGGGGCTCTGCACTCTGTCCCCACCCACAGGTGTTACCCATGCAGCTCCCATTGGCCTTGGTTCCTGAATGGGAGCTGAGGAGCCAGGGCTCAGGGTGGCAACTGCAGGCAGGGACAGCGCATGGAGTACCTGGGGATGCCACTCTGCCTAGGAGCTGAGGGACATGCTGGCTGCTTTCCGGGAACCATGCACGGAGCCTGCCAGCCCTACTGTGCTGCCAACCAGACTTTTAATGGCTCGGTCAGCGCTGCTGACCAGAGCCACCAGGGTCCCTTTTCCACCGGGTGTCCCAGTCAAAAAACGGACACCTGGCAACCCTATGCAAAACTCATTACATCTGGATTTGGACAAACTTCAGATGAAAATCCAGTTTTATCAGAACTGCAGCAAAACTGAACCTAATCAATGAATTGCTGGCTAATTACAATGTCCCAATTTGCACTGCAGGGCTTCACTTAGGAAAGTTCCCTCCTTTTCCTTCTTTTCACAGGAACTGCACACTGTCGGGGCGTCTCATCTTTTTCTTATCTTTGCTTTGCTTTTTGATAAACCAATAGCTGTACTTGTATGATCCACCAGTGACTGAATCCACTGAATGCATCCAATGAAGGGAGCTGTAGCTCACGAAAGCTTATGCCCAAATAAATTTGTTACTCTTTAAGGTGCCTTTTCTTTTTGCGAACACAGACTAACACGGCTGCTACTTTGAAACCAGTGATTACTGTGCAACTTAAACCACTGAGATACAGCATCTGAGGTATTTCTCAGCTCATTAATGAATAAATGAAGAAAAACTGATTATTCTGTAAATCGGATTCCTGGTACTATATCCTTGTTTTTAAATTGTGTGTGATAAATACAGATAATGCCATACATAAGCTACAATTAACAATTTCTAGAGCAAAACCACAATACTGTACACAATAGAAGTATTGCTCACACAAAATTATATTTGTTGTCAGTTATTTTAAATGATGAAAAGAACAATGGTACTGTAGCAGCCGTGTTAGTCTGTATTCACAAAAAGAAAAGGAGTACATGTGGCACCTTAGAGACAAACAAGACTTCATGAAAAAACTCGTACAGATTTTTTTAAAAAAATTGGTTAGTCTCTAAGGTGCCACAAGTACTCCTTTTCTTTTTGTGAATACAGACTAACACGGCTGCTACTCTGAAACCTGTCATTATGCAAGGCACTGAATTTAGCTGTATGGCGTGGAAATCTATCAACTGCATGAAAAAACTCGTACAGATTTTTTTAAAAATTTGTTAGTCTCTAAGGTGTCACAAGTACTCCTTTTCTTTTTGCAAATGGTACTGTAGTTTGGGAAACCAGGGCTAACTTAAGGCAAATGGGATCCTAGACACAGAAAACATGTGGCTCCTATACATATGACTTCCCCAAAACCAAGCATGATAAAACTATTTTGGAAGGGGTGGAGTGGTTTTAGAACAATTGCCACCCAAGTATTTCTCTACACAAAAATTAACAATTTCATGCCCAAGTCCTGGGAAACGAAGTAAAACCCAAATATAAGGGCTCACTTCTTCATATCCAAGGATGAAACACTGAGGCTGAGAGGCAAAATCTTCAGGTCCCAGTCATCCAGGCTATTGCCAATAGTGGAAGGTCTAGACTAAACAGCCAACGTGGGCCTACTGTTTCTGCCTATGAAGACTAATTTCCAAAGGACCCTAAGGCCTGGTCTACACAGTGTTTGTCCTGATATAACATCTTGGTTAGTGGTGTGATGCTCTACCGAAAATAGTTGAATCAGTACGTCTCATGTGACTGCAGTTACATTGGTATATAGAAATCCCAGGCTGGGGGGGCTAACATGTGCTCTGCCTAAGATCCACTATGCTGTGCATAGGACCCTGACCTGCCCACGTTGCCCTCCTCATGCACTGCGCTGTGAAGCCCAGGTACTTTGATTTCTTGCAGAGTGTAAAGGGGTTATTAAACCTATAGTTCCCAATGTGTGAGACATTGCAACAAGGACAATACTTGTTCCAAGTTGCTGGGGCTGCTGGAGTGCCATATATGCATTTGGGTGAATTGTAAGTTCTCTTTTTCTTAGATTGTTGCCAGAAAAACAGCAAATAAGATAAAAACAAAACAAAACACACCCCATATTTACCAGAATAGAGAGAAAATATTCCAGCAGTCCCCAGATCCCCACCTATTTGAAAAATCATCCCATGAAAATGTTATGTTCTCTCTCTGAGATGAACTCCTCTTCTGATGGACTGCAGGCTCCCTAGCCTACTCTGAGCACTAGTTGCTTCTTGTCTTCTGCAGACACAGGAGCCAGGGGATAGAGCTGGCTCCTGCAGGTTACCAAAGGCTGATAGATATAGTGAGCAGGCTGCCAGGGAGCTGGGACCAGTGTTACTGTGCTAAAGCTAGTTGCCAGCTGCCACAGAGCATCATCTTTGCCCTTTTTTCTAGCAAGAATGTTCACTAAAACGGTGATTTTTCTGCCATTTTTGCTTAATATTTGCAAAAAGGGAATTTAGTGTTTGTATATGCAAGCATTTGCTTTGGAAACCTGATTCTAAAAGTTGCACTCAGCCAATCATACCATCTGACCTTATGTCATCATTCAGAATAGCCAGAATTTTAAACAGTCAATAATTTGAAAAATGTATTTGGTGAATCATGCTGAATAACAAATATATTAGAGATAATAAGAATCCCTTTACAGAAAAAGATGCCATAGTCAAATTATTCATTATTATTCATACAGCAATAATTGCTTACCTAATAAGATTAGTATTATAATGTGGGTCTTATTTCGTTAATGTCTGTAAAGTACTTTGAAATCCTGTGAGGGGAAGGTACTTTTTGAAATGCAAGGTCTAATGGCTCCAAAGTTCTGTGTTCTGAGATGCCAGTTATTGAAGGTTTACTCTTGTTTTTACTGTGAGCAGAAACAGATTAAATCTAAACATATCCAGAAAGGTGACACAGGATCCATGAAATCATACTTTGGCAGATGTTGAAGCTATTGGAAACATTTGATAGTATAGGCTGGCTACATTGCAAAATCTAATCTAATAAATTCTCTAATTTTTGTAACACTGCAAATAACAACTCCACATAAACAGGATGGACTTAACTTCCACACATACATCCCAACCCCCCAGAATCAAGACAACACATAATATCAAAGCAAGACAACAACTTAACCCTAAGATAAAGATACAGCTTTGGTGTTGTCTGCACTGAACATTACAACATCCTTACATGTTCATATTGGCCAGAGCTGTGGTTCCCAAACTTTTTCAGGCCACAACCCCGTTTGGGTTCACCTCAGGTAATGCAACCTCCAGGTGGGATGGAGGGAAGGCGGGGGGAAGTTGGGAGGGACCCCACTTCTCACTCACTCTGGGCAGCACCAGCACCATCTCTTCTACCTCATCACCTTAATCTGCCAGGAGTCCCAAAATATCTGTAACCCCAGGAGGGCTCATCACAATCTCCAACCCATAAAGCCTTGAGCACCCCAGCTATAGGGCCTATTATAGCCATAGCCTGCCAATTCCTGCCTGGTGACCGGGATTCCTGCATAACGAGTTGTGCCTGTGGATGTTCCAGCCCCAGTTTCTATTTCCCCTCCCACCCTTTCCATCGGCAATAGTCTCCCCGACATTACCAGTGCTCGTGTCCCCATCTGTATCACACTGGCTCTCAATGGTTCCCACTCCCTCTCCCTGATCCCTTCCCAATCCTGCACGAGTAAAGGACAGAGTCCATCCTTACCCCAGAAGAAAAGAGGTCCTGCTACTCAAAATGGGACTTTAATTAATCCTTGCAGGGCTGCTTTAAATCTTCTGACCCCTGGCTCAGAGAAGAAGGAAAGGTCCTTGGGAGGCTGGGAACAATTATTTCCCTGTTGAACCGGCCTCCAGGTACTGCCTGTAAACATGTCCAGCTTTCCCACACAGGTTTCTTCTAACGAGGTCCCTGCAGTCCTCAGTGTTGTGTGCATCAGAGCCACAGTGCACGCCGACAGTCCACACAAAAATGCTATATAGAGCCGCAGGTAAAACAAGAGTGTGGCTGCCTGGGGTACAAAGAGTAACCTCACTCAGAACCAAAATAAAATATTCTCGGGGGATATCGTACTATATTATTTACCTGGAAACGTTCATGGGTGCCTTTATAGTCACCATTCCAAACCCTAAATCGATCACAAACTTTAACTGGAGGCTGCAATCCTTTGATATAACCTGAAACTCAATGCAGAACATCCACTTCATGTATATTTTCACTGAGAAAGAAAATAGTCACAGGCTTAATGGCAGATTGGAATAAAGAATGGCTACCAAATCACCCCAATCTCTAGTCCCGTTCCTAATTCCAAACTGTTCCCACAGAAAATCCTCTTCACCATAAGAGTAAAAGCTAGCACTGAATGTTCTGCTGCCTGGCCAGTACGTCACAGTGTGGAGACATGCAGGAAAGAATCTTAAAGATTTTAACAAAAGAATCCCAACAAGAAGATCTCTAGGGGGATCTTTGTCTATGTCCCCTGTGTAGCACAGACAAGCCATGTATCTCTGCTGAGGCATCCTAGAAACCCAATCCTGACGGGCTGAGACTGCTGCATAGGATTTCTTCCTAGGTGGACTCTCAGGGACACCTGACTGGAAACAGACACCTCAGGTCCTTCCTTATGGTCACTGATCCTCACCCACGACAGGTCTTTGTGCTCCCTCCTCAACATGGGGGCTTCCCTTTGTGTTGCTGGGAACCTCAGGGTCAAGAAAAACAAAAGACCACACTTCAGATTCTAAAAAATGCCTCTTGTCAACTCAAAAAGAAAAGGAGGACTTGTGGCACCTTAGAGACTAACCAATTTATTTGAACATAAGCTTTCGTGAGCTACAGCTCACTTCATCGGATGCATTCAGTGGAAAATACAGTGGGGAGATTTATATACCGAGAGAACATGAAACAATGGGTGTTACCATACATACTGTAACGAGACTGATCAGGTAAGGTGAGCTATTACCAGCAGGAGAGTGGGTGGGGGGGAAACCTTTTGTAATGATAATCAAGGTGGGCCATTTCCAGAAGTTGACAAGAACATCTGAAGAACAGTGGGGGGGGGGGATAAACATGGGGAAATAGTTTTACTTTATGTAATGACCCATCCACTCCCAGTCTTTATTCAAGCCTAAGTTAATTGTATCCAGTTTTCAAATTAATTCTAATTCAGCAGTCTCTCATTGGAGTCTGTTTTTGAAGGTTTTTTGTTGAAGAATTGCCACTTTTAGGTCTGTAATCGAGTGACCAAAGAGATTGAAGTGTTCTCCGACTGGTTTTTGAATGTCAGAATTCTTGACGTCTGATTTGTGTCCATTTATTCTTTTACATAGAGACTGTCCAGTTTGGCCAATGTACATGGCAGAGGGGCATTGCTGGCACATGATGGCATATATCACATTGGTAGATGCGCAGGTGAACGAGCCTCTGATAGTGTGGCTGATGTGATTAGGCCTTTGATGGTGTCCCCTGAATAGATATGTGGACACAGTTGGCAACAGGCTTTGTTGCAAGGATAGGTTCCTGGGTTAGTGGTTCTGTTGTGTGGTTGCTGGTGAGTATTTGCTTCAGGTCGGTAAGCTGTCAGTAACCAAGGACAGCCTGTCTCCCAAGATCTGTGACAGTGATGGGTCGTCTTTCAGGATAGGTTGCAGATCCTTGATGATGCGTTGGAGAGGTTTTAAGTGGAGGCTGAAGGTGATGGCTAGTGGCGTTCTGTTATTTTCTTTGTTGGGCCTGTCCTGTAGTAGGTAACTTCTGGGTACTCTTCTGGCTAACACTTGAATCTCTTTGGTCACTCGATTACAGACCTAAAAGTGGCATTCTTCAACAAAAAACCTTCAAAAACAGACTCCAACGAGAGACTGCTGAATTGGAATTAATTTGCAAACTGGATACAATTAATTTAGGCTTGAATAAAGAGACTGGGAGTGGATGGGTCATTACACAAAGTAAAACTATTCCCCCCCCCCCCCGGGGCTGTTCCTCAGACGTTCTTGTCAACTGCTGGAAATGGCCCACCTTGATTATCACTACAAAAGGTTTTCTCTCCCTCCCTCCCTCCCCCCCCGCACTCTCCTGCAGGTAATAGCTCACCTTACCTGATCACTCTCATTACAGTGTGTATGGTAACACCCATTGTTTCATGTTCTCTGTGTATATAAAGCTCCCCACTGTATTTTCCACTGAATGCATCCGATGAAGTGAGCTGTAGCTCACAAAAGCTTATGCTCCAATAAATATGTTAGTCTCTAAGTGCCACAAGTCTTCCTTTTCTTTTTGTGGATATAGACTAACACGGCTGCTACTCTGAATCTTCTCAACTCAGACGCTGAATAATCCCCTGGGTGGAGTTCCTTAAAGTGAATGGAGCCCTGCAACAGAGGAAATCTCAGTGCTACTCCCTTTCCACTTACAAGGGAAGAGAAGACCACAAGTGTGGCCACTAAACAGCCCTTTGCCACAGTGCGGCTCTATCAGTAACGTAGGGGTAAAGCTCCACGGTGTTTCTGCCCCTCCTCAAGACCCCAGGCAGAGTCTGAAATGGAGGACATGCCATGTCTTGTTCCATCCCATCCATACCCAGGGCCCCTTTTGTAACTGCTCCATAACAGCAAGGAGTAGCAAGCAAACTCTTTTTCCTTTTGCACACATACTCCTATTATCTGTCTCTCCACCTCAAATCCTTCTTCACAACCCAGTGCAGTTCCTGTCAGCTTCCCCACAGGTACCTTCAAGCACCACATGAAAAAGGCTCACAATGTTGGCTCATAGTGCCATAGGATCCATCACTCCATGCCCAGTAACTTCTGCATCAGTCTCTAAACAGACAAACTCCTCTACCATCACATTCAGAAAACTTACTCAGGGAACAAAGCCTCCTTCAGCTTCACCTGCAGCCATCTTGGCAGGGAGAGGAAGTGAGAACTCACTCTCTCTCTCTCTCTCTCACACACACACATACACAACTCTTACCTTTGTTAGTAAACTGAAAGGGCTAGAAGCCACGACAATCTCGTTCTCAATCTTCTGAAACTCTGAATTAAAAATATTAATGTTCTTGGGATCATCACAAAGTCTATTGCATTTGGATATTGTAAGATTTCCAGACAAATTACACATCACAGCTCTCACAACTTCTGGACCCAGCAATTTTATCAGCAAAAGCAGAGTGTGCTTTGTGTATATGTGTGTATGTGCTTGGAAATGAGGGGAGGTTAGTCAGTGACTGACTTATCCAGATTGATTGAAACATTTAAGTGTCCATTAATGGGTTTTGGACTCTACAAATTGTCCTGCTGCTCCTCTTGCTAGCCCACTACATTTTCCTTCTAGGTAGCTCTTCCTTTTGTCCTGTGGTTTGATTTTTAAGTCAGAATGTGGATTTTTCCCAATATGATGAAAGGTTGTTTTCCCAATCATAAATGGACAGGGACAACTATATGTTCTTTTTTCACACTCACTTCTAATCTGTTTAGCTGATGAACCTGGGCAAAGTGTGAGTAACCTTTTAGATATACTGTATAACAGATGTGCAATGAAAGGGAAATGAAGGGTGAAATACTCTCTTTTCGAATTCTAGACATAATTTAAAGTGTAGATACCACTAGAGAAGAAGCTGTACAAATGATGCCTTGTTACTACATTTAGCTGCTCCTTGTATATTTTCTCAGCCATCTTTGTTTAGATTACTGACAAAAATCAAGACTTTGTTGTCAGCACTAGAGTCAATACAGCATCACAAACTGAAGCTAGTTTTTAATCTGATTTATACATCAATAAAATTGCCAACTAAATTCCAGTTTGAGAATGTTATTGAATAGGCAGTGTCTGATGGGGATGTTCAAAACAGAAAGAACACAGGGTTTTTTCTTTTATTTTAAAAATAAATTGTAAACTTAACCCACTGGATATGAAATGCAGGGGAAAAAATGAGGACGGCTAGCTCAGTGGTTCGAGCGTTAGCCTGCTAAACCCACGGTTGTGAGTTCAAACGTGGGACACTTAATTAACTACTCATTTTTCCTGCCATATCTGCACTTAACATTTATCCCTAATCTGTTTCACTCCCCTGAAATTAAATATTGAGTAGCATCACAGAAAATACAGTGAATGTATATTCTCCAGGATTTCCAAAAGAGATTTTCCTTCAGTCTATACTATTACATTTTCTTTTCTTTTTTTTTCCTGATGGAGACAATGGATATATGTTATTATTGAAACAGATTAAATAGTTTTTGAGTAAAAGAGGAATTTTTAAGTGCATGAAAGTAGGTGTTAGTGCTATTTACAATACAGGTGTGTTGGAAATATGAAGTTTTAACTGATATTAAAAAGACTGAACTCTAAAGAGACTAGGAAAAGAGCTTGGGAGAAGTTTGTACTTTCTAAATGGTACAGATTCTTATAAGACTCCTTACACTCAGTGGGTGAAATCCGGACCTCACTGAAGTCAATGGAAATTTGCCATTGTGTTCAGTGAAACCAGGATTTCATCTACTGACTTCCAGGCTTGATGCAACCTGTATGAAGCAGCAACTCTTGTCTTCAGGTATATTTTAGTGCTCTGCACTCAGCCCTCCTTTCCCTGATTCATTTCCATAAATTAGAAACTTCAACTTGGTAAATATTTCAGGATTAACTTATTTGAACATTTAGTCTGTGCTTTTAGCAAGATGTTCTCTTGGAACTCATCCAGTTCATTAGAACATGGATTGCGATTATTGAAAAATATTACAATATAAAGCCTTGTTTTGTAATTTTGCAGACCCTATTGATTTTGCAGTATTACTGTGTTCATGCCATTGAAATTCAATACTGTTTGTAACACATGTGGATGGAGGAAGCCATAGCAGACATGCATTATTTATATAATCTTGAAAAGCCATGCCTCTGCAAGTGATGACATTTGAACATGACAACTTTGGAGAGGTTTATTTGTTGAAATTTCACAATAATCACTTTTCAGACTTCTTGCAAATTTCCTGTTAAATAATGGTTCCAGGCAGCTCAGCAACAATACTTTATTCTATTAAACTAGCAAATTCCTCCCCAAACCATCTGGGCTGGCAGGTGTTCATCATCAGATCTGTGTTGCTATGAGACAAGAGCTTGCTAATGCTAATTAGTCATATAGCAAAAAACCTCCAATTTTGCTCATTTGAAGCAACTTACATTTTCCAGTATATACTATCATCACCTATACATCCCAAGGTGTAAAACTTAAAGATATGGGAAAGAGAAGATTTTAGAAAGCAAAAATCTACAAAGTAAGGACTTTGATGTGACTTTCATTTGAATGAAGGCTGTCAGATTTGGCCTTATGTCTGTGAATGGGCTCTTCACTGAACCTATGGAAACAAGTGCCTTGTCTATATGGCTGCTGATTGCTGAAAACAGACCAAATCTTGTTCCCAGTGCTCAGCTCACCTGGCTGAGGGCTAGGAATCTATGTGGATGGAAGTGGGATAAAATTCTACTTTTCCAGGTTAGAGATTGGCACTGGAAGTGCTTTGTTGTCCCTAGTGTGGAATGAGCCTGCAGTAATCTTAATGCTGCCTTTTCCACTGTGAGAAATGACTGGCTGATCCACATATTTCAGATCCACCACCTCCAACCCTACTGGATTTACTGGTCTTTATATCATGGTAGGAGCTAAAGGCTTGAACTGAGACAGGGGCCCCACTATGCCATTCTGTATAAGCATAATAAAAGATGATCCCTGCCCTGAATAGTTTACAATGTGCATAAAGAGAGAAAAGGGGTGGGAGAAAGGAAGAATTATCCTCTCTATATTCAGCTGGGGAACTGATGCATAGATAGATTCAGAGACTTGTCCTCAGTCACACAGGAAGTCTGTGGCAGAGCCAGGACCTGAACCTAGATCTCCTAAACCAAAGTCATGCCCTTAGCTTTGAGGGACATTATTCACTTTAGTCTCCAAATTAGTTATGTTCTATAGACATTCCATGTCCTGTCACTCACTGTTGAAAATTATTTACTGCAGAAACAAAAAGATTAACAACGAGTGACGTTACTGAAATATTTACCCTAGAATGAGTCCCACAAATTGTGTACCCTCATTTTGGGTTTCTCACACACACATTTGGGCTTTGGCAATTGAGAGTGATGGGCACAGTCCAGCACCTTTACAACAAGTCCATCCCTCCTCTGTATCCTTCTTAGCTAGTCTGACACAGCCCCAACACGCATGGAGCTCTTGCACAGTTAGACTCCACATCATGCAGACCCATCACCTGACCTATCATCTCTCATTTACTACTGAGATGTTGATGGTTACCTCTGATGATGCCAGTCTCCATTGTCTGCTTGTTACATTTTCCAACAGTTGAGGAGGGGCCAGCACCTATTTTAATGGGAATAACTTTTCATCAGGTAGCAGGATTCAAGCATAAGAAAAAAAAACATTATTTTGGTGATTTATATAATTTTTCTGTTTCATCCCTGTCCTGTTGCTTTAAGCGTCCTCAGCATAATGCACATGGACTGACTCCAAAAAAGAGACTCCAGGCAGCTGTGGTTTCCCCTATGATTACTACTTGATCATATCTGTTCTAGGACAAGCAGCATCCCTCTGGCTCAATCAGTGTACAGGGACTCAGATTCCATTTTCCTTTCTCTTAATAGCATGCAGCCACCTTGACAATGAAGCAAAACATTCCTGTGACAGGCCAGCTTATGCTGAACACAAATGTGTACATGCCATTAAATTCATAGTGCTCGAAAGCAGAAGGTCAGGTAGTTTTCAGCAGGACACTGATTTACAAGGCAATACTTCTCTTGGTTTCTGACAGATGCAAAATTCCTGAAATTACAGAACTCATTTGTAATGATAAGAGACAGCTCAAAATTCTTCCTAAACAGATGAGAGCTGACACTGAAAGATGGTCTTTGTTAACAACACTGGAGACATTTGGGTTTAATTCCTAGTTCTACCCTTATACTTCCTTTGCGAGTTTAAGCCAGTAACTTTGTATTTCTGTGCCTGAATTTCCTTATCCCTAAGATGAAAAAATAATTATATTTATTTTCTGTCTGATCAACTTAGTTTGAAAGCTTTTGGGGTCAGGGGCTGGTTTTGTACCGAGCCTAGCACGATGGGGTCCTTAACTTATCTGGAACCTCTAGGTCAGTGGTTCCCAAACTTGTCCCACTGCTTGTACAGGGAAAGCCTCTGGCGGGCCAGGCCAGTTTGTTTACCTGCCGCGTCCTCAGGTTCAGCCGATCGTGGCTCCCAGTGGCCACGGTTCTCTGCTCCAAGCCAATGGGAGCTGCTGGAAGTGGTGTGGGCCAAGGGACGTACTGGCCGCTACTTCCAGAAGCTCCCATTGGCCTGGAGCAGTGAACCACGGCCACTGGGAGCCACGATCGGCCGAACCTGCGGACGCGGCAGGTAAACAAAACCGACCCAGCCCACCGGGGGCTTTCCCTGAACAAGCAGCGGCCCTAGTTTGAGAACCACTGCTCTAGGTGATACTGTGAAAATAACATTTGATATATATCCTCATGAAGTTCTACCACATTACAAAGTGGGAATTTGGATCTCTGTTTGTTTTTAAACTTTCATCTTGATCACTGAAATGTTAAAGAAACTAAACTTCTATGCTCATGATTTAATCTGAAGATTACAGTCATTGGAATGCTAACAAAAACACAACATTTCATTGATGTTTGAAAAGAAATGTCATGAAAACAATACTTTCTGCAAGTTTCTATCATAAAAAGGAAATAGACTGATCTCTGGGAGATTAACCTAGAAGAGAAACATGTAAGTGATTCACTGGTTTTCCCACAAAGAAAACCAATGGTAGCTACAGATTCACCAATGGAGCATGTCGTACTCAATTGCAGAACGGTTGGATATCAAGCTGGAGTCAAGAAATTCTCATTCTCCTAGGTAACCAAGAAGCCAGAAATCCTGCTGATTCAAGGAAAATTTGATTATTTCATGGTCACCCCTCCCTGGCTAATTAAGGAGTAGCAAGGCTAGGCACGATCTTGATAGTGGGGGACAGAAAAACAGGAAATCAAGGGAAATTTGTGTTTTTTTGATAGAGCAAAGTGTTAGGAACTAGGAATTAAGGCTGAAGAACTAGTCTGATAACAATAAACAAGACCTCACATGCTCCTGGTTCTGTACCTATCCCATAAACCAAATAACCAGTAATTCATTTTGAAGGCTAGGAACATTTTTGTCAATGGCAAGGATAGTGAGAGAGGGGAAAATATTACTGATGAACATATTTATATTTATACCATCATTGATCACTAAGCATAGGTAACAGCGAGGAGGAGTGGGAAGGAAGTTCATGCCTGAGCTGTAGAAGAGTTGCATGCCTGGAGACCCAGAACTTGGGGCAAAGTGTCCAGGTATTAATGCAGGATGAGGGATAAGAGATTCCCAACTGATTACAACTACTCTGCGTAACCACCTCTACACAGACATGGGGTAATAGTCATGGGCTCAGCTGCTGGCATGATGTTGAGGGGCTAACAAGGAGGAAAGATCTCACACCTACTTCCTTATCCAGGAAGAAATACGGAAGTCAGAAAGCAGCAGCTCTAGTCAGGAGGAAAGGTGGCCACAGAAACAGACATAACAGTTATTTGTGAATTGTGACAAGAGAAAATTCAATATAAAGCCTGCTGGGTACTAAGTAGATCTGATTTCTCTCTTTTGCACCAGCATCTCAGCACTCCTGAAAAGTAGGTCACTTATTTGGGTGCCTAAATATGGACTTGGGCCCCTAATGTTACATACCCATTTCTGAAAAATTTTTGGCATCTGCTACTGGAAATGCAAAATAAATTGTAAAGAGCACTATATAAGACTATTATAGTACAGTGTGTCAAGCACAAAATGGGCAGAAGTAATCCTGGATCCTCCACTGCATCAATGTATTGCATTGTTAATTACTTATGCTATCTTTATCTTAGTTTATCTGTTTTTTTCAATGGGGAGCAAATTTACATTATTCACACATGTGTTGGGAGGATTAGTTAGAGTACGTATTTGTAGAGTACTCTGAAGATATAAGTTCAGAGTCCCTGCTGTGCCAAGGTTCTCCTCTCTTGCAGTAAGCAGAAGGAGGGCCTCAGGAATCTGATTATGCCTCCCTGATTTTCAAGGTAGATCTGGAGGCAATGTGGACTACGGGGTAGACCTCCTAAACTGAACGTCAGGAGTCCTGGGTTCTGGTTTTGGCTTTGCTATTAGCCTGCCGGGGGACCTAGGTCCTCAGTTTTCCCATGTGTAAAATGAGGATCATGATAGCAATCTGTGTAAAGCAGTTTGAGATCTAGGGATGAAAAGCACTATATAAGACCTAGGTATTATTAGTATCAGCTGCATCACCCTAAACCCTAAGTTAGTGCAGCCTAGATGGACCATATGCCAGCTAAGCATAACCAGAGCACAGCCCCTGCACGGGGATGGTGGTGCTGGGGCTAGGTGTGCTGTCTCACTGCCAGCTCAGAATTCCCAAGTCAGGAGAATTTTCAGTTGGTCACTTTGGGCTGTTGTCTGGCCCCTTTATGCACCTTGGGAGGTGGAAATGTCTGAAGCACAACCAAGAATCGGGCCCACAATGGACTTCTAAGTAATACTGCAGTACTTCTCAAACAATGCTGAGAGAATTCAGAAGTATCGTTCACAGAGCAAACATTCAGCCACTTACACAAACTTCTGTAACAACACTTTCCTTTACCAGGTTTCGAACTGGAAAGCTTTTAACGCTCATGGTTCACAACTTATGACATTTAAAAATTTTAATAAATCTGTGAAATTGTGTTGCTGAACTAATTAGGCAACTGCCTTTCATTCCAGTGCTGCTTTAGCTTCCTGCCAGCTTGGATTTGTATAAGTGAAATGAATGTGATGATTCCAGCTTACTTTCTAGCAGCCTGTCACACAATAACCCTCCTATTTGGCACACCTTAGTAATTAGCTTACCCTCCAAATGTAATGACTTTGCCAGCATAGTACCTGAGCTCCACCTCTGGTCACTAAGGCAGTAAAATAAAACAAACAGGTTGCAAAGGTTTATTGAAAGTGATACAACAAAAGTGATACAACATTGAAAGTGAGGGCCAAATCCTACTTTGCTTCACCCATGCACTTAGCCCAATTTAGATCAATGGGTCTATTTGCAGGAGTAAGGCAAGTAGAATTTAGCCATAGTTTGAGGAGGGGCTTGGCCTAAGCATCTAACATATACAGTACATAATAATAACAGAGAAGCTTCTACTGGTATCCCCTCTCTACATATTGGGCATTATACAGGAATGATGGGTGATTCGGGCATGATCCTGGGACTCAAGAGAGTGGTATCCAATTTCCTGCTCCATCACAGTCTTCCTTTGTGACCTTGAGCAAATCACATACTGCTGCTGTGCCTTAGTTTCCCAACTGTTAAATGGAGATAAGATACTTATCCTCACAACACATTATTAACAACTGTAAGACATTCAGATACTATGGTAATGGTGGACGCATAAATAACTTGGCTAGAACAGCACTGACTTGAGTGCAAAACTTCTGGTCCTTCTGCATGCTCTTCACACTGTCTGTTCCACTTGCAAACAATGAAGGGTAAATCCTACAGCACGGGAACATCACAGAAGTGGAAGAACCACACATGAGAAGGATGATATTTCAGAGAAACAGAACAGATTCCACAAAAGCACTGAACTGAACTCCTTTTGCCCTACTCCATACACGGAATGTTCACTTTATGAGGAAGGTTTTCCTACCTTTAACGTCAAGAAACCTGCCATTTTCTTACAGATGAAAGGAAGTGAATTAAAAGAAAGAGAGAAAGCTCAGGAGATAGAAAGCAAACCTTCCAACATCTGACAGGCCAAAATATTGTAAGCATACTTTGCAGACTTAAGGCAAAACAACAGGGTAAGAATTCCTCTACAAAGAGATAGTGGGTACATTGGTCATGATAATACCAGCCATAAAACCAAGTTGCATTGTACAATAATATCTCTTCCTCTATCGATTACACTGTTCAAACAGTTCTGTGCTCCTTTCTTTGCTATGAAGAATGAACAGTGCACATTAAATAGTGCTGCTGTCTGAAGGATGGATTCACTGTCTGAGAGATTTCACTCTTAGGTTCAAAAGGCTTTGGACAAGTTGCCATTATCAAAAGAAATAAAAGCCACAGGAGTTAAGACATTTGCACTTGGAACATTGCAGGTACATAGTAGCAGCATCGTTTCAGAAAAGAAGGTAAAGTTTAAAAAACTGACTTTATTGTTTGTTTATTATTTTGGATGCAATGTTGTACTTTTAAAATCCATCCTTCAAGTTGAGGTGTTGTTTGATGTCAGCTTCAGCATAAAGCCAGACACGTTTGTATGTTTTGAATTAAATATGTGCAAAATTCTACAGTCATTCTTTCCAGCAAGATGAGCATAGAAGCCTGAAGTCATAGCACTTTGAGCCACAATCTCATTAGCTCTCACAAGCTAAGCATTGTCTAGTCCAGCGGCTCTCAGACTTTCCAGACTACTGCATCCCTTTCAGGAGTCTGATTTGTCTTGGGTACCCCCAAGTTTCACATCACTTAAAAACTACTTGCTTACAACATCAGATATGAAAATACAGAGATGTCAAGTACACTATTAACTGAAAAATTGCTTACTTTCTCATTTTTACCATATAATTATCAAGTAAATCAACTAACATATAAATATTGTACTTACCTTTCAGTGTACAGTATACAGAGCAGTATAAACATGTCATTGTCTGTATGAAATTTTAGTTTGTACTGACGTCGCTAGTGCTTTTTATGTAGCCTGTTGTAAAACTAGGCAAATATCTAGATGAGTTGACATACCCCTGGAAGACCTCAATCTAGATTAGTTGATATACCCCTGGCTGAGAACCACTGGTCTAGTCTGTCCAGTATGTGAATGGGGAAATTCCAAGGATAACCCAAGATATGGCAAGATTTGATATTGATTTCATAGCTGGCATTCTTCCTTTGAAGAGAATGAGTGGAGTATTGATACGGTGCTAGCGAAACAGGTGTAACAAGCAGTTCTGTCTTTTTGATAACTTATGTAATTAAATATCCCAAGGGTAGAGATGAGATATCTAGGATATTCCAAAAGTATAGGTGGGTCACCTATTCCCTCTTACTTTCCTGTATGGGCACATTAAGCTTCTCATGACAGAGCCCTTAATGAGTTTTTTTTTTTCAATGAGTCTGAGATTTGTACTGTACTACGAGTTAATTTAAGATTTTCAATTCTTACTCAAGATCTTTTGTCACTGAGAGACAAATCCTAGCCCTTACTCAGGTAACACTCCAATTAAAGTCAATGGAAATTTTGCAGACCTTATGAAGACACTACTCCCATTGACTATAACTAGAGTTGTACCCAAGGAAAGGTTGCAAGGTTTGTGGCTACAGAGGAAAAAAGACAATAAAAGTACATACATTTACTTGTATTTTTAAATTTCAGCAGTGTTTTCAGTTCACTTGCAATGATGCCCGAATTAATGTTCCACCTAGTTTCCTGCTATACTGTATGAAATGAACATGAAATGCATACTACTGGGGAAGTGGGTCAAGGAGGTAGATCTGGTGTCATCATATGTGAAATGATTTTTGCAACAAAAATGTAGCTGCCATCAGAAAAACACGATAATTTAGAACAGTTTGCGGTCTCTAATCAGAAAAGGCCCAGGATTAGAATAATAAAGATACATCACTAGATTGAATGTGTATTGGCACAGCCGTAGAAGAATTTTGTATAGGGTACTTGTGGCCAGTCCTAGTTGCCAGTTCTTCATTTTGTGAGCACTGCAAGTTTACAACATGGTGTCTGTAAACTAAAGAATTACAATACATCTGCAGTAACATTTACAAAAGCCCCCAAGGGATTTAGGAGCCTCAGGACTTGTCCACTTGGAGACTTAGTGAGTGACAGGCTAATGCTTCACACATTTATACCCCAGATTTCTGTGCACTAAGGCCTGATCTACACTAGAAAATTAGGTCTGCAAAACTACATTGCTCAAGGGTGTGAAAAATCCACACCTTTGAGCAGCATAGTTAAGCCTAAGTACCTGTGTAGGTAGCACTAGGTTCACAGAAGAATTCTTCCATCATGATAGCTACTGCATCTCTGGGGGGTGGATTACCTATGTCAATGGGAGAATCCCTCCCATCAGTGATGGTAGCTTCTACACTGAAGCGCTTCAGCAGTGCAGCGTTTTACGTTTAGACAAGCCCTACATCTCTGTGTGAACAAGCTCTATTTCTCACTGATTTTCAATGAAATATAGGCTCCTGAGTGCTTAAATCATATTTGAAAACGGGACTTAGGTTCCTAAGTATTTTAGGTACTTTTGAAAAGTGTACCCCTAATTTCTTTTATAAAGAGCGATAGGGGAGGGAAATATTAATCTCATTAATATTATTTTTTTTTCAATTGTTTATTAAGACAGAGGGTTTTTTCTTGATGAAAACATAATGATCTTAATCTTGTGTGATTAACAGACAAGATTGAGCCAATTTGCCTAATTATCTGAGCGAGAGAGTTCATTTTATTAAAGAAAAAATAATGAAATGATGAAGTAATCAGGTAAATCATAGCACAACACATTGATTTCTTTTTATCATTCTTAATACCCATATATGATGGAGTCATCTCCCTCAGCCATCGTTTATTTGTTAATTTTTAACAAGAAAAATGAGAGCAAGAAAATAAGTTCCTGGATTTTCTGAAATCTTTCTAATGATGTATAGATTTTTGCTACTGAAGTGTCTAGTTCCACTGAAGGCGTGTTATTCTGGAGGATGGAACCAGAGTTTTCCTGGCATTGATGATGAAGCCATGTGCCTGGAGGAGATTCAGGGTCTGAGACATGGCCCTTTGCACTCTGACCGGAGCTCTGATCAGGGTACTGGTAAGTTCCCCGTGAACTGAGTCTGGCTATATCAACACCAATATCTTTGTGAAAACCCAGGGGACCAGCGACAGGCCAAACAGTAGCATTCAGTACTGACAATGTTTCCTGCCATAAGTGAACCTCAATAGTTTGCAAAGGCACAGAGATACAGGTCTGCTAGGTCTACTGAAATCAAGATAACAGGGGCGTCACTGTAGAGCCCATCTGAAACTTCATTTTCTTCATCCACTTGTGGAGTCATTTGTGTACTTCTGTACAATGAAAAGAAGATGGAGTAGAACTCAGAAAGGCTTTCTTCTGAGGGAACAGAAAACTCTCATCACTTCGATATCCAGAAAATGAGATATTTCATTCTGGATCAGATTGTGTTTGACAGAGTTGTTGGAGCTGCGTGACTGGATGAAGTATGGATGGGGTGGAGCACACAGCTTGAGGGAGTATCCCTGCTTACCATTTCCCAGGCCCACTTATCTGTGGATTAAGAAAACCGTTCCTCTAGGAAATGGGAAATCCTGCTCTCTAGCATCACTTCAGGATGGAGGCCTATGTAATCTTTGTCATAAAGTGTATTTAGGGGAGGAGGGTCCTGAGGTCCCTCTGGATTTTCCTCTGGACCTTGATTGTGGTGTTTTCTTCCAGGGCATCTCTTGTCCCTTTGCTGGTACCTCTGTGAGGATGGGGAGAGAAAGGAGCTCCTCTGTCTGAAGTGGACACTTAGTGGGGATGGGAGAAACTGGATTTTGTGGCATTTTCAGCCACCACCTTATCCAGTTTGTCTCCAAAAAGGGAGGAAGCCTGTAAACTTGGCCAAGCATAGGACCTGCTTAGAGAGGGTATCCAGGGTCAGAGCCATAGGGGCGCCTGGCTAGTGAGCTGGAAGCCATTGCTCGGGCTGAGAACCTCATTGAATCCATTGAGGTGTCAGCGACAAATACTGTTGCTAGGGGAAATGTCTTTAAAATGGACCTAAAGTCAGGATGATCTCTGTCCTTAAGGGCTTCGAGATCTTCCAGTGAGGCAAAAGATGCTCCTGCAAAGCAGGTAGCTGGCAGGGACGCTCAGGAGGTGGTGGAGGAAGCTTCAAAGGCCTTTTTGAGAGTGGCCTCCATTTTTCCATCTGTGGAGCCCTTAGGATAGAACTCTCCTTCTGAGGGAATAACCATATCCCTGGCAAAGGATGCTATGGCAGCTTCAACCTTCAGTGTCACCACAATAGTGCCCTTTAGCTCTTGAATGTTATAAAGCCTGAGGTCACTCTTGTTAATACCCTTGCCCTTATCAGCCTTGATCCATTCATCCCTAATCACTTCCTACAAAAGAGGAGTGAAGGGGTGTTGAAGCTTCAGGAGAGAAGTTTCAGGGAAGAAATTTTACTCTGAGGCTTATTCTCAGGAACCTGCTCAGGTTGGATTTGAAGTGTGGAGACAACCTTGCTACACACGGCTTGAAATTTCTCAGGGGAGAAAAAAAATATTGCGTCATTTTCCCACCGTCCTGCTTGGAGTCAGAGCCAGACAGCTCAGCTTCCACCGTGGAGGGAGTGGAGAAAGAGAAGGAGGGAGAGGAGTCAGAGGTCTGAGATTCCCTAGAGTTTTTCTTTCCCTTTTTAGATTTTTAAACTCTTCTGGATGCTTTGGGAGCATAAAAGTTCCATTGCAGCTTTGCCTTCCTTAGAGCCTGGAACCCTCTCAGAATCCTCCCCCCACCGTGTCCCATTCCCCCTGGGAAAGAGGAACTCATTGTCAGAGTCCTCCTGGTTGGCTCAGGAGGGCGGGAACCTGATTAGAAGTCCTGCTTCTTTCTCAGAGTGCTCAGTACCCACTTTGAGACGTGGGAGGTACTAATGATGTCACAAGCCTCCCCTCTTTGTTCTGCGGGGGTCCCCTCAGACTGACTCTCTGAGTCAACTGGTCAGCGTCCTCCTCACATTTGGAACCTCTCCCTGCTCTTCGCTGGGGTTCCTGGTCCATTTTTCCCTGGTTGGAGTCGCAGCTATTTGGTGGAAGGAGGAATGCTGAGGGGAGAGAACACTGCTCCCCAGTGCCTCAAAATTAGGGCAGAAAAGTTGAAATAGAAGGAGTACAGAGGAAGCAAAAGAAACCACCACTGTCTGCCGCCGCAGACACAGAGAATCTGGCAGCAAGCGGGAGCAGAGGTGGCATGGCCACACCCTGTGGTGCCAAAACACTGATTGGTCTCCATGAGCTGCAGCAAGAGGAGAGCAGCCCAGACGTCCAGAATTGAGGGAGACACTGGACTGAAAAAAAGAAAAATCTGTGGTTCTGTGCCAGATGTTAAACTTAAATAAGTAATGCTGCTGGACAGATTGCTTTTATCTTGTTATTGGAATGTGTTGTCTTATTTTTGTTATGTTTTTAAAATGTTAGTTAATTTAGCACATATGGAAATGAAGAACTCACAACACTGGTTGGATCAATGCATAGTGCAGACAGGGCTCCCACAAACCTGTGACTGTGCCTCCGAAGTACCCTTTTCTTGAAATCTCCCTAGAGAAGAGGCTGCCAGCCATGCAAGGGTTTAATGGCTAAGGCTTTTATGATGTAGCTATGTGATGATGACCAGGATGAAAACACTAACCTCATTTTTACTTGTGCACTGTGGCTATATGTGAACAAAGCCCACCAGAAATGAAAGAACAGTGCACTGACTGACTCTGCCATCTGGCCCTTAGCACTGTGCATGTTTTGAGTAGGAGAAACTACCACTCCTTGGGAAAGCCCTGGTTTTAGCATTATTAATAGTTAAATCAGCTGAGTCAGGAGGGTCATCGTGTCATTGAATCACTGGCAGACTGAGTCAGTAAGATTCAAACGTCTCATCTGTGTAAGAGAAATGGAAGGTAGAATGCTCCCTCCAGCATCTCATCCATCAAAAGTATGTGCCAATACTGTCTGAATATTTTATTGATCTGATGGGAGTGTAGTGTGTAAATATAAATTAATGGCCCATAGACTTCTTTGGTCTTAATGCTACAGTATCTGAGTATAACACTTCTCCCTGTTCCTTACGACTGTCTAGGTTTCTTACTAAACTGTTCGACTAAATTTGTCCAGCAGCACCTGAGTTTTTACCATCCAGAGTAGGTTGCAGCTATATATTTTTCTCACTCTTAAAACTGGATATAAAATAGGCCTGTTCTAAGGACCCCAGAATAATAATTGTTAATGTGAGGAAATGAAGAGTTCCTGCCATTTGGTTTTCCAAGGACTAATGTACAGAGTGTATTAGTAGACTTGTGATGCAATTTGTAACTGATTTCTCAACAAATGTAAGAAGCAGGAAACACCAACTGCCCTATCTTTTATAATTCAAAATGGACTTACCGTGTGCAGTAGTTTGAAGATATAGGAAGAACTTCATGTTCAGAGTGGCACCCATCACGACCAGTACAAGGTACTAATCTCTAGAGGCAACACCCCACCACAGTGTACTCAATGTACTCTCAGCATAGTCGATGGGACTGCTCACCTGCTTAAGCCTGGGCTTACATGCTTCGCTGACTCAGGGCCTAAATGTTGGGAGGTGGTCAAGAGTCATCATCTTCATTGGGGCATACCGGTGTACCCTTACTTAGATGACTGGCTCTACACATAGATAGTGTAAGTAAATAATAAGAGCCCTCTCTCACAACTTTGTTGGTCATACCCTACTGGAGTGCTTCTGAGTTATCAAAATCCTTGGCCTGAGAGTAAATACAAAGAAGGATACTCTGGTATGTAGGGGTTCTTGCGTGCAGAGGATCGACCCTTGAGTCCACAAGAACTCTAGCCTGCCTGTCCCAGGAAAGGTTTTGTGATATATTCCAAGTAATGGACCAAATTAAGTCCAGACTAGATGGACTAGTTGGACTCTACTTTGGAGTACTGGGCCTGATTGCATCCTGTACTTTCCTCACTGCTTCTAAAGGCCCTGAATGTGTTCTTTGATCATATGGTGGAATTAGTTTGTAGAGCCTTTTGATAACAGTTTGGTCATGGCTGTTTCCCACTGCAAGAAGTTCAAAGATTCTGATGTGTGGTGGATGCAGCCAGATAATTTCTTGGAAGGAAAATTATTCTTACAACCCCTACCTTGGAGAATGAGGAGTACAGATGACTCCAACATAGTCCGCGGATTGATTTGGGACCTTAGCCTGCTCATAGGCAGCTCCAGAAGTTGAGGTTTCACATACACATTTGTAGTCATCAGACTGGCTCTCAAATTTTCCTTGCATAGAAGGGAAGGAAACAGATGCAGATTCTTACAGACAACATGGCTGTTATATACTATCTGAGCAGGCAAGGGGAGATCTTGCTCTTCTCCTCACTGTACCTCAGTAAGTAATCCATCTGTGGGAATGGTACATCAGGTGATCTCATGTATGCTATTTCTCACACACACACACCCCTCCAAACACCACCATGGCCAATAATCAATGTTTCGAAAGTTCCGATCAGCTTGAGTTGCCATTCAATCCCTCAGCATCTGACTCTTGCCAAACAAAGTCTCCCAAACATGCATTTATCAAAGGTTCCACTTTAAATAAGGACTCAAAATGCTTACTAGAGATCTTTCTTTTACTTTAGGGGAAAAGGGCTTCCCTGTAAGCATCTTTCCTTCCCTCTTATCCCTATTGTATTGAGAAAGATTCAACAAGATAAAGATTACAACTGGATGCAAAAAGGGAAAACATTTTCATGATTTTTTTTCTCCAAATAACTTCTCTGTCTTTCTTAACTGCAACTTTCAAAATGTTGACCAATACCATTAAAGCTACTACAGGGTGGGTAACCATGTCAGAACCTGGATGGATAGAAGTCATCTTTGTTCTAGTGGTATATGCACAGCACAATTCATTCCCAGGTATTTTATAATTATCTATTTGCTCTATTCATGTCTAAAAATCATCTCTGGCCACCGTTAGCCATAGTCAGAGCTAGTGGCTATTTCTTCTTATGTCCCCATGAAAGGAGCATTTGAATTTGTTCATCCCATGGTAAAACAATATTTGAAAGGCTTTGCAGATGTATATCCTCCCATTCAGAAGCCTAGTGAGCTGAGGGTTTTAAATTTAAAGTTGAATGGGCTTATGGATGAGCCCTTTGAGCCTTTGAGATATACCAACTTCTTACTGAAGGTCTTTCTTAGTGGCTGCCTTAGGATCTAGGAGTTGCAGTCATTTAAGGCAAAAACACCAATTATGATCTTTTTATAAGAACCAGGGGGTTCTGAAGCCTCGTCCAATATTTCTCATGAAAATGGTGTTGATTTTAATCTAAATCAATCCATATAGATTTTTTCTGTAGTTTCCTGGAAAAGCCAGGATGTTTTTCAAAGAGCAATTGTCTAGTTCAAATAGGAATTAATTTAGGGAGTACCTATACCCCTGTGCAGGTGGTCTGTCTAGAGGATCACAGTAGACACTTCCAGCCTAAGAATCTATGAATCTACATCCTGGATGCAAAGATTGTTGTCAGATGCTATTTAGGCACAAGTGAGTCTTTCAAAAGATCTATCAGACCATTTGCAGTCATCTAAGCTCAGGTGTAGTTTCTGCTTTTAGGAGGATAATAAATCATTGTTCAACTAATGGCGCTCCAGAGTCCATCTCCTGTACAATGTCACTGATGGCTAGTCTCCTACAGAGTGGCACAGTGAAGCAAAGGCAAGAAGGAAAAAAGGGGTTGTTTTTTTTCTCGTTATCTTAATGTTTTGCCTCCACAGCCTTGCTGACATTCTCTTCTCCTGTTGTATTGGAGACTGTGTCTTTAAGGGCTGAGATTCCCAGAAACACTCTGGGTAACCAGAGCCAGTTGGATCCAGACACAGAATAAAACAGATCTTTTATAAGCACTTTAAGCATGGAGTTCTCACTGAACATCGCAGGGTACCAGGAGTGGGGTATGAACCCACAGAGACATGTATCCTGAGGTAGTCACCACAGACAGGCAAACACTATGGAAGGGTAGGTGACACCTTCTCCAAATCACAGAATGGGGGGAGATAAATGGCACTGGGTATGGTATTTTACCCAAGAGGATCTCTGACAGGCAACAACCATGGCAACAACCAGGTTGAGACAATAGAAACCAGGTTGAGATAATGGACACCTGAGACGTGACACAATCAGAACAAGTGGACTTGTCGACTCCTGAGAGCAGTAGCCTGATGTTGCAGGGGAACCCCATAGGTCCAACTGACAGCACAAGGCACCTTAAAGACTAATTGAAGCATTGTTAGTAAATGTAGTTATTAGATTTTGGCTTGGAAGGAAAGATGTGGTATTTGGGACTATGTCTTCCTAGAAATTCTGAGTGGGCACCATGAAGTTCTTGTTATGAACAGCCAGCTGGGAGTGGATGCAGAATAAAGCAAGATCTCTCAAGCACTTTATGTACTAAATGATCTTGGGAATCTCGCACCTCCCTTGTACTTTGGAGTTCAAGTCCTAAGGCTTCTGGATGCAGAGAAGAACTAAGCGACAGTTTAAAGATATCTTTTTTTTATGAGTCTACAAGGTTGGTTGATAAAGGTAATAGTGTGGACGTAATAGACTTCTGTGAGGCATTTGACTTGGTACTGCACAACATGAAATTAAAAAATTGGAATAATATGAAATTAGCATGGCACATGTTAAATAGATTGAAAACTGGCACACTGATAGGTCTAAAAAGTAACTGTAAATGGACAATGGTCATCATGTGTTCCCAGGAGGGTCTTACAGGGTCTGGTTCTTAATTCTATTCTATTTAACATTTTTATCAATGAGCTGGAAAAAACCAGAATCATCCCTGATAAAGTTTTCAAAACAAAAATTGGGGGAGTGGTAAATTATGAATAGGACAGGTCACTGATTCAGAGCAATCCAGATTGCTTGATAAGCTGGGTGCAAGCACAAAATATATATTTTAATATGGCTAAAGTTAAATTTATACATCTTTGAACAACGAATGAAAGCCATACTTACAGGACGGGGGACTCTATCCTGAGAAGCAGTGACACTGAAAAAGATTTGGGGGTCAGGGTGGATAATTAGCTGAACATGAGCTCCCAGTCCAACTGTGTGGCCAAAAGGGCTAATGCAATCCTGGGATACATAAACAGGGCAATCCTGAGTAGGAAAGAGAGGTTATTTTACCTCTATACTTAGCACTGGTACAATTACTCATGGAATATTGTGTCCAGTTCTGGTGCCCACAATTCAAGAAGTATTTTGATAAATTGAAGAGGGTTCAGAGAAAAGCCACAAAAATGAGTAAAGGATTAGAAAACATGACAGTAATAGATTCAAAGAGCTCAATCTAGTTAGCTTAACAAAGAGAAGGTTAACGGTTGACTTGATTACAGTCTGTAAGTATTTACATTGGGGAACAAATATTTAATATTTAACAGTAGACTCTTCAATTTAGCAGAGGAAGATATGACACAATCCAATGGCTGGAAGTTGAAGCTAAACAAATTCAAACTGGAAATAAGTCATTTTTTTTTTAAAACAGTGAGAGTAATTAACCATTGGAATGATTTCCCAAGGGTCGTGGTGGATTTTCCATCATTGACCATTTTTAAATCAAGATTAGATGTGTTTCTAAAAGAGATGCTCTAAGAATTATTTTGGTGAACTTCTGTGGCCTGTGTTATACAATAGGTCAGTCTAGATGATCACAGTGGTCCCTTCCGGCCTTGGAATCTATAAAAGGGCATAAGGTATTTAAAGGACACAGGGCTTGAGAGAGGTGCAGCCATCCTGTAGCTGTCAAGTACTGCTTAAATAAGTTTTATGGCCACATGACTCAAACAATGTGGGACTTCACAGCTCTATGGTGGTATTACCTTTGGAGAACAAGAATAACCTATTATTAGTATTGTTGAGTTTATTCTTTTCTAAAACTCTGGTTGTCTACTTACCTCTCAGATAAGAGAGTGGAATATGCTCTGTCTCCCACATTATAACACTTTCTATGACATGGTCAGGAAAAACATCACTAAGGTTCACATTTCATACGGATAATCCACAGAATGACTTACTGCAGCCGATCATATTTGCCATTAAAAGGTACGTCTACACTGCAGTGTAAACCCAGGTTAGTGGGACTTGAGTCAGCTGATGTGTGTTAGGTAACCCTGGGCTTGACCATCTGCTTTGTATTTTAACACTAAGTTAAGGACTTCTGACCTGTGCTCAAACCTAGGGCTCTGGTGTACACACTGCAATGTGAAAACCCAAGTCAATGTAACCATATCCCAGATTCCCTAGCACCCCTGCCTCAAAATGTGACCACCCTAGGAACATGGTGCACTGTGGGAAAACTTTACTGCCTGCTCTTCAAGTTACCAGGAAGCACCTCGCTTTGCAAAAGACTTGATCGATTTGCTCTCCATTGACAAACCAGGAGGCTCTCTGATGGTGTGCTTGCAGATCAGTGATCAGAACAGAAAGTGTTAACATTGACCTGAGTTGCAATCATTTTCCAAGGAGGGAAACTTCTATTTTCAATAGAGTGGATTGCAGATTGTTGGGATAGAGAGGACTAAGGAAGTTGTCCCATGGAATTGTGGGATACTTTGGGGTGACTCCAAGGACCTGAGTCAAGTGGAACTGCAGCTACACTGCAAAGCAATAGGGGTCAGACCCTGGGTCCTGTCTTAAATCAATCTCAGACCCTCCTCAGCCCTGCAGGATCCTGGAAACCTGGGTCTCAGCCCTAGGTTAGCGTAATTGCAGAGTAGAAGCACAGATGAGTTAGCCTTGAGCTGCAGTGTAGACATACCCAAAAAGCCCAGTGTTCTGATTTGAAAGGCCATGGTAGACTTGATATGACAGGTTTTCAGCAAGGAAAATGAGTAGAGAACAGTTGGATCACCTCGTTTGTGAACATGCTTCTTCCCTAGAAATGAACCAATTCACTTAAGAAATGCTGGTATTAATGACTCTCACATGCTTTTGCCCCCCCCCCCCGATCTTTTGGGCTTTCTTTAGTAATATTACTTATTTAAATCAAAATTATTGACATAGATAGCATGACATTTCATATTCTAACATCAGGTGCAAACATTTAAGTGCAGGGTAATGCTGACATGTTTGTTTTTTTAATAAAATAGTTACACTGTATTTTGACTTTGATGGCATCATAACTCCAGGCAGATTATGTGATATGTGAAAGTGTTAACAGTATGATCAATTTTATAGAGAAACATAAAAAATCTACTGCACACAAAGTGTTAATTAAATGCAACATTATATATACTATTGGAACAGATTCTTATCTCATTTATACTGCCTGAAGAGCAGACTAACTCCGTTAGTTAATGGGATTTATACTGGTAAAGAAAGAAGTTGGATCACAGTGTGGATACTTTCATATCACCTCATCTGCCTGATGTCATAATGCTGGCAGATAAAAATCAAAACAAAAGGTAACCATTTTTTGTCAGTGAGTATAATTATGTGTGTTCATAATTTTTAAATAAGAATTATAATGATAACGTATAAAAATGCAGGCCTCATCAGTAGATAATTTAAATAATGTGCGGCGTTCATGGCTCATCCAATCATGTTTGTGAACTAAAGGGAAAAGAATAAGCTAAATGTCTCTTACTTACTAACCGGTGTGCCTGACTTGGTCAGGTCCACGTTATTTTATCTTTCAGCAGTTTTTGCACAATAGGTGCCTGAAGGCATTTGGGTACATTTCAAACACATTCAATCTCATACTATGTAACCTTTCAAAAGGTTTTGTCCTACGAAAAGCATCTTTTACATTTTCAGTAGAAAATGCACTTCAAGACGATGCTTTTAAGCTACTTCACGGCTTCCAAACATCAGCACAGTGACACTCTGAGAACACCAGGAAGTCCTGGTTCCTGTGATGTGAGTGCTGTCCATGTGATAATGGAGTGTTTCTCAGGAAGGACATAGGAGCTGTGGGGTGACTTGCTATAGATCTTTAATGGCTGGTAAATGCATTACCAAGTTTTTGATCTGAATTATCTGCAGCTACAATCAATAGTACAGGGATGTCTGCAAGGCTAATTGACATGAGAAGATGTGTATTTGCTATGGATTTCTACTTTGCTCAAATGTTATTGTTTCTCCTCAAGATGCTTGCCAGCAGGGGAAGTTTTAGCTGTTCTCCATATTTCTCAATAATGGCTTTTTGACTCTACATACTGTGGATGCAAATAATACTTTCCATTTCTTTCTCTCCTTTTATCAAACAGGTTTCTAAAATCCTGGTTCAGCAGTCCAACCCTATCTAGACAAACACTTAAATAAGTGACTAACTTTTGGGATGTTTGTAAATATCCCTGAGCAGGGATAGGCATAACCATGTACTTAACTGCTCACTTAATCAGAGCCTAAAATTCTGAGGTTCTGTATCTTCCTGTATGTATGAACCAATTTTGAATGGTCTCAGAATTAATAAAAATAATAGCAACAGGTAATGAGTACCTGACATAAGTCTCTGTTCTGCCACCAATACTCATGCAGAATAGTACACTACTTATGAAAGTAGTTCCATTGAGCGCTACCAGTGAGACTGAGGTTCGACTCATCTTGAGTAAGAGTGGCAGAATCAGATGGATAGTCAGGAAAACACAATCAAATTATCATAAAAATATACATCTAAAAACATCTGTATTTGAGGATTTCAAACCACTTTACAAACATTCATGATTTAGGCCCCAATCTTGTAATCACACATGTGAGACACTCCATTAAACACATTTGTAAAGTTACTCAGGTGCATGTTTACAGGATTGGGCCCTTAGGCCCAGATCTTTAAACGTATTTAGGCATTGCATTGCTCAGCATTGCAGTGCCTAACTGATTTAGGAGCTTAAATCTAATTTTTAAAAAGGGTTTTCACCCTCACTTCAGAGCAGGAATGCTGTTGGATGTAGGCTCCTAAATCAGTTAGCCATTGCAATGTAATGCAGCACAATGCCTAAATCCCTTTAAAAATTTAAGCCTTACTCCTCACAGTACCTCCTGTGAGGAATGTAAATAAACATAAAGAGCTTTTCTCAATCTCTTACATACCAAAGTTAATAGTTCTTAAGTGAATTTAGCTGTATGACATGTGATTTTACCAGTAACTCCAACTCTATGTTCTAAATTAATTTAAAATATTTGCATTCTACTGAAGAAGCTTTAGTACTAAACCCAAAAATTGAATAATTGGTATAAACAATCTGAGCTTCTTTTTCACTGTTTATCCAAATGTTTGCTTGAGGATTACTTTGATAATCAAATTGAATTAAAATCTGTACCAACACTGATAAAAACTTGAGAAAATAGCTTACTAATGAACTGATCTCAGTCTTGGCTTTATTTTGTTGCTATTGCTATTGAGTAGTACAGGTTTTTCCCCCCTAATTTTCCGGAGAACTATAGCTGTAACTTATTCTGGTTAAAAGTGTTCAATTCTAATATCCACACCCCCCTCCCGAAATCCTACTTAAAAAAAGAATGGATTTGCTTTGGCCTAATAATAATTTTGAGCACCCCTGAAGCTTCAACAGGCTGTCAAATTAATACAAAAGTCACAGATTTCATTGTCTGGTATTAGTTTTAATATAGCTACTGTGACGGGGCAAGGCCAGATGGCTATAGAAAAGTAGTGGGAGATAGATATATTAGCTCCAGGCTAAACAAATCCCTGGTACCAGGATAAGTGAAATGGCAGCTGCTCCAGGTCAGTTAAGACCCCTGGGGCCAATTAAGAACTTTCCAGAAGGCAGGCAGAATGCTACGTTGATTGGGACACCTGAAGCAAATCAGGGGCTGGCTGAAACTAGCTAAAAGCCTCCCAGTTAGTCAGGTGGGTATGCATGTCAGGAGCTGTGGGAGGAAGTTGTGCTGTTGGAGAGACTGAGTAGTACACACCATATCAGTCACAAGGAAGGAGGCCCTGAGGTAAGGGTGACGTGGAGCTTGAGGAAGTGAGGGCTGCTGTGGGGGAAGTAGCCCAGGGAATTATACATGTCCTGTTTCTAAAAGGTCAGCTACCATAGCTGATACTATTAGGGTCCCTGGGCTGGAGCCTGGAGTAGAGGGTGGGCCCGGGCTCCCCCCCACCTTTGCCCCCTGATTAATCACTGAGATTGGGAGACAACAGAGACTGTGCAAGGAAGGATAACTTCTCCTCACCTCCCTCGCTGGCTTATGATGAAAATGGCTCAGTAGACTGTGACCCTTGTCTCTAGAGAGAGAAGGGTTATGTGGAGGGTCACAGTGAGCCTCTGAGGCTAGCGAAATCCACCAGGAAACGCGGGACCCACAGAGGAAAGGGCAGAGCTTTGTCTATATATATATACACACACATACATACATACACACACACAAAGATAAGTTGGAAGTTGCCATACAAACTGTAAAAGGCTAATTAGTTAAGATGAGCTATTATCAGCAGGAGAAAAAAAACTTTTGTAGTGATAATCAAGATGGTCCATTTAGACAGTTGACAAGAAGGTGTGAGGATACTTAACTTTGGGAAATAGATTCAATATGTGTAGGTTTCAGAGTAGCAGCCATGTTAGTCTGTATCTGCAAAAAGAAAAGGAGGACTTGTGGCACCTTAGAGGCCAACAAATTTATTTGAGCATAAGCTTTCGTGAGCTACAGCTCATTTCATCGGATGCATTCAGTGGAAAATACAGTGGGGAGATTTATATACACAGAGAACATGAAACAATGGGTATTACCATACACACTATAACAAGAGTGATCAGGTAAGGTGAGCTATTACCAGCAGGAAAGCAGCGGGGGAAAAAAACCTTTTGTAGTGATAATCAAGGTGGGCCGTTTCCAGCAGTTGACAAGAACGTCTGAGGAACAGCGGAGAAGGGGGGGCAGAAATAAACATGGGGAAATAGTTTTACTTTGTGTAATGACCCATCCACTCCCAATCTTTATTCAAGCCTAAGTTAATTGTATCCAGTTTGCAAATTAATTCCAATTCAGCAGTCTCTCGTTGGAGTCTGTTTTTGAAGGTTTTTTGTTGAAGAATTGCCACTTTTAGGTCTGTAATTGAGTGACCAAAGAGATTGAAGTGTTCTCCGACTGGTTTTTGAATGTTAGAATTCTTGATGTCTGATTTGTGTCCATTTATTCTTTTACTTAGAGACTGTCCAGTTTGGCCAATGTACATGGCAGAGGGGCATTGCTAGCACATATCACATTGGTAGATGTGCAGGTGAACGAGCCTCTGATAGTGTGGCTGATGTGATTAGGCCTTTGATGGTGTCCCCTGAATAGATATGTGGACACAGTTGGCAACGGGCTTTGTTGCACGGATAGGTTCCTGGGTTAGTGGTTCTGTTGTGTGGTGTGTGGTTGCTGGTGAGTATTTGCTTCAGGTTGGGGGGCTATTTGTAAGCAAGGACTGGCCTGTCTCCCAAGATCTGTGATAGTGATGGGTCGTCCTTCAGGATAGCTTGTAGATCCCTGATGACGCGTTGGAGAAGTTTTAGTTGGGGGCTGAAGGTGATGGCTAGTGGCGTTCTGTTATTTTCTTTGTTGGGTACTCTTCTGGCTCTGTCAATCTGTTTCTTCACTTCAGCAGGTGGGTATTGTAGTTGTAAGAACACTTGATAGAGATCTTGTAGGTGTTTGTCTCGGTCTGAGGGGTTGGAGCAAATACGGTTGTATCACAGAGCTTGGCTGTAGACAATGGGTTGTGTGGTGTGGTGGTCCAGATGTACATAATTACCAAGCTTTCTAAAGTAGACGAGAATGACTGAAATTCACATAGCAACTTTCTTCCAAAATCCTATAGCGTTCAAAGCACTTTACAAGGTACACTGAATATATAAGAACCTCTCTTTTCCCCCCCTACCTCTAAAATGCAACCAGCTCTGAGGTGGAAGGTGGCAATGCTCAAACAGTATTGTACAATTTAGCTAAGGACAGAAAGTGAATACATTACTCAGCTGAAAATGAAGGAGGAAATTTACATGGGCATAATATAACCAAGTGCAATTAACTAGAAGGTCATTGAGGTTAACATTGCTTCCACAGCAAAAAGACGGGGGGGGGGGGGGGGGAAGATTTTTTTTTTAATTTAATCTAAGAGACAGCACTTCCAACAGCAGCACTATGCCCTCTAGCAACATAGTGAGACATTTGTTCAGCTTCTGACACAGAGGGAAAAGTGCCACTTAATGAATCATCAGTACTAATTCCTGCAACATGTAGATTTTCCTTGGGGGTCTCCAATCCAAACTCAACCCCATTTAGTTTATCAGATTTGGCAGGATCATGACCCAAGGTGATATGGCTGTAGGACAAACAAATATATCTCTAACAATTACTGAAGAAAAATAGATTTGTGTCAACAGCACTGAAATAAGTTTATAAATATAGGACATAGAACCTAAAGATATTTCACAGCATTAAATGAATTATTCAGATTACCTGGTTGATTAGTATTCTCTCAGAAACGTAAAAGCAGCTCCTCGTATCATTAGAGCTGGTGGAACAATTTGATCTCCCCATGATATCAGAACTTGCTACTGCTCCCCTGGTAGTCTGTGCCTGTGAGAGCAATGCCACTATCACAGTGACCAACTTAGTCCCTTCCCTCCAGATAAAAAGCCTGTGCAGAGACTGAATTCACACCCATTGCTATGGTACGCATAGGCATTGCCTCCGCTGCACCGTTTCATCAACAAACAGCGGAGGAGCACACATTGAAATGCTCCTCCCGCTGAGGTCACCCCCCTGCTACGCCAGCATAATAAAAACCCCTCGGCAAGCGGCACAGAGCTCTTTGTGCTGTAGTTAGGTCGATGCAGTGTCAGTGGAGACAGTGCCCTTGGTTACGTTGCCCTAACTGGCCTCCAGGAGGTGTCCCACAATGCCCACCCTGACCACTCTGGTCAGCGGTTTGAACTCTACTGAACTGAAGGTACACAGGTATGCACCCTTCCCCTATTTAAAGGCCTAGGAATTTTTGAAATGCCTCTTCCTGTTCGCTGAGTGTGCACAGTCCATGCAGCATCTTCCCAGCTGACCATGCCGGCTTTCCACAGCAGAGAGTCTCCCACGTAGTACACTGGAGCTGTTGGATCTGCTGAATCCATGGGGAGAGGAGGCTGTGCAGTTGCAGCTTTGCTCCAGCTATAGGAACTTTGATACCTATAGCGGATTGCCAACCCTTCCAATTTGGCCAGGAGTCTCCTGAAATCAGGCTCAATCTCCCAGAAACTACTGAAGCCAAACTGAGAGATTTTAGGCTATTAAAAGTCCAGCTCCCTCCCTGCCCTGGCTCTGTGCTGCTCCTGGAAGCTGCCAGCATATCTGGCAGCGGTTCCTAGATGGAGGAACAGCCAAGGGGACTCTGCACACTGCCCCTGCCCCGAGCACTGACTCCACAGCTCCCATTGGCTGGGAATGGGGAACCCCAGGCAATGGGACCTGTGAGGGTGGTGCCTGCAGGTGGGGGTGGCACGCAAAGCCACCTGGCTACCCCTGAGCCTAGGAGCTGCTGCCGGACACGCCGCCACTTCTGGGAGCCACCCAAGGTAAGCTCCACCCAGCTGGAGCCTGCACCCCGAACCCCTTCCCACTCCCCTGCCCCATCCCTGAGCCCCCTCCCACACCCAAACTCCCTCCCAGAGCCTGCACCTGAACCTAGGAAGCTGAATAACACATACCTCCTCCTCAGCCACCCTGGAACCTGCATGGGACATAATAAATCAAAAACTTCCACCCAAACCCTTGCAACCAGGAGTCAAGCAGCTGTGGCAGCACCAGGGGAGGCTGAGCCTCCCTGGCCAATTATACCCGCCACCCATAGGCTCAGGTTGGATAGCCTGGAAAGGAGATAAGGGCAGGAGCAGAGGACAGATGGACAAGAGTGGATGATAAAGCTACTGGAGGGCCAGACAGAGATGGTGAAGTCCCTCATTACACTGCAGTCTGAACACATCCATGCATGACTCGTGCTGCAGCCAATACAGAACTCTGTTCCATGCTGTGATAAATGAAGCGGGGGGTAGCTGCCTTTTATGGACACTCAACCAGACAGTTAGCTGTAAAATCCCTCTAGGTGTTCTCTTCTTGCTTTACCTGTAAAGGGTTAAAAGTCCCCCAGGTAAAGAAAAGGAAGTGGGCACCTGACCAAAAGAGCCAATGGGAAAGTAGAACGTTTTTAAATTGGGGGTGGGGGAAACTTTCCCTTTGTCTTTTGTTCTCTCTGGGCTACAGGGACATGGAGCAGCAATGCTTTAAGCAGCTTTAAACCAGGTATGATTATAGATGATCAATTCATACCTTGAACCTACTTATCTGAAGCATCAGAGATGTAAGTAAAATTAGGGAATGTCTAGAAAGATGCAATTAGGGTTATTTCTTTTATTTCTTATTGGCTTCTGGACTCCTCTGTGCTAACCCCAGATGCTTTTGTTTGCTTGTAAACTTTTAAGCTGAACCCCCAAGAAAGCTATTTTGGGTGCTTGATTTTTGGAATTGCTCTTTTAAAATCTAGCAAAAGCCTAAGTTCCAGATGTATTTTTGTTGTTGTTTTTAATAAATTTTACCTTTAAGGACAGGATTGGATTTTTGGTGTCCTAAGAGGTTTGTGCATATGTTGTTTAATTAGCTAGTGGCAACAGCTAATTTCCTTTGTTTTCTTTCTCAGCTTTCCCCAGATGGGGGGGGGGGGTTTGAAAGGGCTTGAGGGTATCCCACAGGGAGGAATTCCAAAGTGCTCCTTCCTGGTTTGGGGCGGGGAGGGAGGGGTTAGCATTTGAGTGGTGGGAGCTTTTACCAAGCCAAGGTTAAAAAAAAAAAAGCTGTAACCTTGGGAGTTTAATACAAGCCTAGAGTGGTAAGTATTAATTTTTTAAAATCTTTGTGAGCCTCCACCTTCTGCACTCGAAGTGCCAGAGTGGGTATTCAGCCTTGACACATGCCCTCCTCAAACTCCCCCACCGCATTCCTCATGTGTTCCCGGTCCCTCCAGTACCCCATGCTCTCCACACCTAGGGACCGGTTTCATGACAAAAGCTGGAGTTACACACCACTGTGAAAGCCCTAACCACGAGACTGTTCCTCATTGCTATGCCCCGTTTGACCAAAATTTTTGGTTTTGTCCTGTTATTAAACTTAAGGCTGAAATAAGTCTTAATGACGTGTGTATGACATAAATAAAGTGCTAACATTCAAACACAGTGGCTGTAGGTAGGAATATTTGCTCAATACAATTAACACTCAGGAAGCAAGTGATACAGGGGTAATTCAAGGTGGCAAGTAAACATTGCCTGTCTGAATGCATCACATAAAGACACATTACTGGGAATTGTTGTCAAAATGCTCCTTCAAAGCTCCCTGATTCGAATAGCCCCCCGCTGTATTGCTCTGGTATCTGGATGCTCAAAATCAACAGCCAGTGATTAGCCTCTTCAGTCAACCCCTGGGGAAACTTTTCCCCCTTTGGTTCACAAATATTATGCAGAGTACAGCAGGCAGCAATGACCATCAGAATATTTTCCCTCATTGAGGTCTAACTTGCCAAAAAGACAGCACCAGCTGCCTTTTAATCAGTGAAAGGCACATTCCACGGTCATTCGGCACCTGCTGAGCCTGTTGAAGCACTCCTTGCTGCTGTCTAGGTTCCGAGTGTAAGGCTTCTTCAGCCAAGGGAGCAAGGGATAGATGGGGTTTTCAAGGATCACTATGAGCATTCCCACATCCCTCATTGGAATCTTCTGGCCTGGAAAGAAAGTCCCTGCTTGCAGCTTTCTATACAGTCCAGTATTCCGAAAGATGCGTACATCACGCACCTTCCCTAACTACCCCCATTCATGTCAGTGAAACGGCCCCGGTGATCCACCAGCATCTGCAAGACCATGGAGAAGTAGCCCTTTTCAGTTGATGTACTCCATCATAAGATGGTCTGGAGCCAAAATTGGGATGTGTGTTCCATCTATTGCCCCACTGCACCTAGGGAATCCCATTGCCTGAAAGTCATCGATTATTTCCCGTACAATATGGAGAGTCACAGTCCTTAATAGTAGGAGGCAATTAATGGCCCTGTACACTTGCATCACCACAACCCCCACAGTGGGTTTTCCAACTCAAAACTGATTCACGACTGACCAGTAGCAGTCTGAAGTTGCCACTTTCCACACAGTGATTGCCACACACTTTTTCACAATGAGGCAGCTTTCATACTGGTGTCCTTGCACCTACAGTTCCAGGAAGGTGGATTTGTGCATCCGAAAGTTCTGCAGCCACTGCTTCACAATGTGATCCCACTACTTAATGCTTGTTTCCTGAGCCCAGTACCAATGGACCACCGTGTGCAGCTGTTCCTTGAATGCCAGCAGAAATCTTGAGTTGTTTGTTTCTACGGCAGACAGCAGGGTAGGCATCACCAGTTCACTCTGTTTCGCAGCTCATGAAATACTGCAGGAGCAGCTACATTCATCAGACTCGTCAGCAGTTCAGGATCCGTGCCGTCAGGCAGAGATGGCGGGTGCACAGTTTAAAAAGGCAAGTTGACAAGAACGTCTGAGGAACAGCGGAGAAGGGGGGGCAGAAATAAACATGGGGAAATAGTTTTACTTTGTGTAATGACCCATCCACTCCCAATCTTTATTCAAGCCTAAGTTAATTGTATCCAGTTTGCAAATTAATTCCAATTCAGCAGTCTCTCGTTGGAGTCTGTTTTTGAAGGTTTTTTGTTGAAGAATTGCCACTTTTAGGTCTGTAATTGAGTGACCAAAGAGATTGAAGTGTTCTCCGACTGGTTTTTGAATGTTAGAATTCTTGATGTCTGATTTGTGTCCATTTATTCTTTTACTTAGAGACTGTCCAGTTTGGCCAATGTACATGGCAGAGGGGCATTGCTAGCACATATCACATTGGTAGATGTGCAGGTGAACGAGCCTCTGATAGTGTGGCTGATGTGATTAGGCCTTTGATGGTGTCCCCTGAATAGATATGTGGACACAGTTGGCAACGGGCTTTGTTGCACGGATAGGTTCCTGGGTTAGTGGTTCTGTTGTGTGGTGTGTGGTTGCTGGTGAGTATTTGCTTCAGGTTGGGGGGCTATTTGTAAGCAAGGACTGGCCTGTCTCCCAAGATCTGTGATAGTGATGGGTCGTCCTTCAGGATAGCTTGTAGATCCCTGATGACGCGTTGGAGAAGTTTTAGTTGGGGGCTGAAGGTGATGGCTAGTGGCGTTCTGTTATTTTCTTTGTTGGGTACTCTTCTGGCTCTGTCAATCTGTTTCTTCACTTCAGCAGGTGGGTATTGTAGTTGTAAGAACACTTGATAGAGATCTTGTAGGTGTTTGTCTCGGTCTGAGGGGTTGGAGCAAATACGGTTGTATCACAGAGCTTGGCTGTAGACAATGGGTTGTGTGGTGTGGTGGTCCAGATGTACATAATTACCAAGCTTTCTAAAGTAGACGAGAATGACTGAAATTCACATAGCAACTTTCTTCCAAAATCCTATAGCGTTCAAAGCACTTTACAAGGTACACTGAATATATAAGAACCTCTCTTTTCCCCCCCTACCTCTAAAATGCAACCAGCTCTGAGGTGGAAGGTGGCAATGCTCAAACAGTATTGTACAATTTAGCTAAGGACAGAAAGTGAATACATTACTCAGCTGAAAATGAAGGAGGAAATTTACATGGGCATAATATAACCAAGTGCAATTAACTAGAAGGTCATTGAGGTTAACATTGCTTCCACAGCAAAAAGACGGGGGGGGGGGGGGGGAGATTTTTTTTTTAATTTAATCTAAGAGACAGCACTTCCAACAGCAGCACTATGCCCTCTAGCAACATAGTGAGACATTTGTTCAGCTTCTGACACAGAGGGAAAAGTGCCACTTAATGAATCATCAGTACTAATTCCTGCAACATGTAGATTTTCCTTGGGGGTCTCCAATCCAAACTCAACCCCATTTAGTTTATCAGATTTGGCAGGATCATGACCCAAGGTGATATGGCTGTAGGACAAACAAATATATCTCTAACAATTACTGAAGAAAAATAGATTTGTGTCAACAGCACTGAAATAAGTTTATAAATATAGGACATAGAACCTAAAGATATTTCACAGCATTAAATGAATTATTCAGATTACCTGGTTGATTAGTATTCTCTCAGAAACGTAAAAGCAGCTCCTCGTATCATTAGAGCTGGTGGAACAATTTGATCTCCCCATGATATCAGAACTTGCTACTGCTCCCCTGGTAGTCTGTGCCTGTGAGAGCAATGCCACTATCACAGTGACCAACTTAGTCCCTTCCCTCCAGATAAAAAGCCTGTGCAGAGACTGAATTCACACCCATTGCTATGGTACGCATAGGCATTGCCTCCGCTGCACCGTTTCATCAACAAACAGCGGAGGAGCACACATTGAAATGCTCCTCCCGCTGAGGTCACCCCCCTGCTACGCCAGCATAATAAAAACCCCTCGGCAAGCGGCACAGAGCTCTTTGTGCTGTAGTTAGGTCGATGCAGTGTCAGTGGAGACAGTGCCCTTGGTTACGTTGCCCTAACTGGCCTCCAGGAGGTGTCCCACAATGCCCACCCTGACCACTCTGGTCAGCGGTTTGAACTCTACTGAACTGAAGGTACACAGGTATGCACCCTTCCCCTATTTAAAGGCCTAGGAATTTTTGAAATGCCTCTTCCTGTTCGCTGAGTGTGCACAGTCCATGCAGCATCTTCCCAGCTGACCATGCCGGCTTTCCACAGCAGAGAGTCTCCCACGTAGTACACTGGAGCTGTTGGATCTGCTGAATCCATGGGGAGAGGAGGCTGTGCAGTTGCAGCTTTGCTCCAGCTATAGGAACTTTGATACCTATAGCGGATTGCCAACCCTTCCAATTTGGCCAGGAGTCTCCTGAAATCAGGCTCAATCTCCCAGAAACTACTGAAGCCAAACTGAGAGATTTTAGGCTATTAAAAGTCCAGCTCCCTCCCTGCCCTGGCTCTGTGCTGCTCCTGGAAGCTGCCAGCATATCTGGCAGCGGTTCCTAGATGGAGGAACAGCCAAGGGGACTCTGCACACTGCCCCTGCCCCGAGCACTGACTCCACAGCTCCCATTGGCTGGGAATGGGGAACCCCAGGCAATGGGACCTGTGAGGGTGGTGCCTGCAGGTGGGGGTGGCACGCAAAGCCACCTGGCTACCCCTGAGCCTAGGAGCTGCTGCCGGACACGCCGCCACTTCTGGGAGCCACCCAAGGTAAGCTCCACCCAGCTGGAGCCTGCACCCCGAACCCCTTCCCACTCCCCTGCCCCATCCCTGAGCCCCCTCCCACACCCAAACTCCCTCCCAGAGCCTGCACCTGAACCTAGGAAGCTGAATAACACATACCTCCTCCTCAGCCACCCTGGAACCTGCATGGGACATAATAAATCAAAAACTTCCACCCAAACCCTTGCAACCAGGAGTCAAGCAGCTGTGGCAGCACCAGGGGAGGCTGAGCCTCCCTGGCCAATTATACCCGCCACCCATAGGCTCAGGTTGGATAGCCTGGAAAGGAGATAAGGGCAGGAGCAGAGGACAGATGGACAAGAGTGGATGATAAAGCTACTGGAGGGCCAGACAGAGATGGTGAAGTCCCTCATTACACTGCAGTCTGAACACATCCATGCATGACTCGTGCTGCAGCCAATACAGAACTCTGTTCCATGCTGTGATAAATGAAGCGGGGGGTAGCTGCCTTTTATGGACACTCAACCAGACAGTTAGCTGTAAAATCCCTCTAGGTGTTCTCTTCTTGCTTTACCTGTAAAGGGTTAAAAGTCCCCCAGGTAAAGAAAAGGAAGTGGGCACCTGACCAAAAGAGCCAATGGGAAAGTAGAACGTTTTTAAATTGGGGGTGGGGGAAACTTTCCCTTTGTCTTTTGTTCTCTCTGGGCTACAGGGACATGGAGCAGCAATGCTTTAAGCAGCTTTAAACCAGGTATGATTATAGATGATCAATTCATACCTTGAACCTACTTATCTGAAGCATCAGAGATGTAAGTAAAATTAGGGAATGTCTAGAAAGATGCAATTAGGGTTATTTCTTTTATTTCTTATTGGCTTCTGGACTCCTCTGTGCTAACCCCAGATGCTTTTGTTTGCTTGTAAACTTTTAAGCTGAACCCCCAAGAAAGCTATTTTGGGTGCTTGATTTTTGGAATTGCTCTTTTAAAATCTAGCAAAAGCCTAAGTTCCAGATGTATTTTTGTTGTTGTTTTTAATAAATTTTACCTTTAAGGACAGGATTGGATTTTTGGTGTCCTAAGAGGTTTGTGCATATGTTGTTTAATTAGCTAGTGGCAACAGCTAATTTCCTTTGTTTTCTTTCTCAGCTTTCCCCAGATGGGGGGGGGTTTGAAAGGGCTTGAGGGTATCCCACAGGGAGGAATTCCAAAGTGCTCCTTCCTGGTTCGGGGCGGGGAGGGAGGGGTTAGCATTTGAGTGGTGGGAGCTTTTACCAAGCCAAGGTTAAAAAAAAAAAAGCTGTAACCTTGGGAGTTTAATACAAGCCTAGAGTGGTAAGTATTAATTTTTTAAAATCTTTGTGAGCCTCCACCTTCTGCACTCGAAGTGCCAGAGTGGGTATTCAGCCTTGACACATGCCCTCCTCAAACTCCCCCACCGCATTCCTCATGTGTTCCCGGTCCCTCCAGTACCCCATGCTCTCCACACCTAGGGACCGGTTTCATGACAAAAGCTGGAGTTACACACCACTGTGAAAGCCCTAACCACGAGACTGTTCCTCATTGCTATGCCCCGTTTGACCAAAATTTTTGGTTTTGTCCTGTTATTAAACTTAAGGCTGAAATAAGTCTTAATGACGTGTGTATGACACAAATAAAGTGCTAACATTCAAACACAGTGGCTGTAGGTAGGAATATTTGCTCAATACAATTAACACTCAGGAAGCAAGTGATACAGGGGTAATTCAAGGTGGCAAGTAAACATTGCCTGTCTGAATGCATCACATAAAGACACATTACTGGGAATTGTTGTCAAAATGCTCCTTCAAAGCTCCCTGATTCGAATAGCCCCCCGCTGTATTGCTCTGGTATCTGGATGCTCAAAATCAACAGCCAGTGATTAGCCTCTTCAGTCAACCCCTGGGGAAACTTTTCCCCCTTTGGTTCACAAATATTATGCAGAGTACAGCAGGCAGCAATGACCATCAGAATATTTTCCCTCATTGAGGTCTAACTTGCCAAAAAGACAGCACCAGCTGCCTTTTAATCAGTGAAAGGCACATTCCACGGTCATTCGGCACCTGCTGAGCCTGTTGAAGCACTCCTTGCTGCTGTCTAGGTTCCGAGTGTAAGGCTTCTTCAGCCAAGGGAGCAAGGGATAGATGGGGTTTTCAAGGATCACTATGAGCATTCCCACATCCCTCATTGGAATCTTCTGGCCTGGAAAGAAAGTCCCTGCTTGCAGCTTTCTATACAGTCCAGTATTCCGAAAGATGCGTACATCACGCACCTTCCCTAACTACCCCCATTCATGTCAGTGAAACGGCCCCGGTGACCCACCAGCATCTGCAAGACCATGGAGAAGTAGCCCTTTTCAGTTGATGTACTCCATCATAAGATGGTCTGGAGCCAAAATTGGGATGTGTGTTCCATCTATTGCCCCACTGCACCTAGGGAATCCCATTGCCTGAAAGTCATCGATTATTTCCCGTACAATATGGAGAGTCACAGTCCTTAATAGTAGGAGGCAATTAATGGCCCTGTACACTTGCATCACCACAACCCCCACAGTGGGTTTTCCAACTCAAAACTGATTCACGACTGACCAGTAGCAGTCTGAAGTTGCCACTTTCCACACAGTGATTGCCACACACTTTTTCACAATGAGGCAGCTTTCATACTGGTGTCCTTGCACCTACAGTTCCAGGAAGGTGGATTTGTGCATCCGAAAGTTCTGCAGCCACTGCTTCACAATGTGATCCCACTACTTAATGCTTGTTTCCTGAGCCCAGTACCAATGGACCACCGTGTGCAGCTGTTCCTTGAATGCCAGCAGAAATCTTGAGTTGTTTGTTTCTACGGCAGACAGCAGGGTAGGCATCACCAGTTCACTCTGTTTCGCAGCTCATGAAATACTGCAGGAGCAGCTACATTCATCAGACTCGTCAGCAGTTCAGGATCCGTGCCGTCAGGCAGAGATGGCGGGTGCACAGTTTAAAAAGGCTGTTGAAAAACAGCACAAAGTGAAGTTGGGAGCCCATGGAATGATGGGACGGAAAGAACTGCATCATGGATGGCAAGCATGCCCCCACGATGCACCACGATCTGTTCCCAGAGCTCCCAGCAGCAGAGGGTGACACTGGGTGGCGAGTTGCACAGTGGGACAGCTTCCCACAATACAACACTCTCTCTGTCGATGCAAGAGTAACGACTGTGGACGTGCATCACAGACACAAGGAGCACTGACTGGATGTGCACAACTGATGTAAATAAGGCGGGCTTATGATTGTCGCCATGATTTACATTAAGTCAATGGAATGTAGTGTAGACATGGCTAGAATTTAGTGTTTCTCCAGAGTGTACGCCTTATGGGTTCTGGATTGGGGCCAGTTTTTTCATTTATTTTTAAATCATTCAGTGTTCCTTGACTACCCCTGTGCTGGTGGAAGGCTGCTGTGTGAGAATGGAGTTGATTATACCCAGTAGCAATGTCTCCTCCTCAGCCCTGACTGGTGGTCTACAGGACGGCGGCGTAGGAGTGGAGGTTATGCTGGACAAAGGAGAGATTGTCATCACCTCTTTCAAAGAGGGGAACCTTCTTCACATCCTGAAGCATGAAACTAGTTGACCAACAGTATTAGGGAAGGGAAGAAAAAAAAAAGTGGTCACTGCTTAGTGACCTCACAAACTGCTGCCCAGTATCTAAGCTCCCTTATCTAAGCAAGGTAACCGAGATACTAGTCAAATATCTGGATCCCTGTCAGTCAGGCTTCAGCACTTATTGCTCTGGTCAATTATTTCTTTCTCTTCATAAACAAAGGCAGTACATCCATATTCCTCCAACTGGACCTCTCTGTGATACTGATATTATTCACCACCAAATATATCTATCTGGCCTCCAAAGATCACCTGGTGTTTGTGTATAGTGCCTCATACTTTGTAGTGCTACCTAAATAAAAGTAGCCATTTTTTAATCAAATGGCTTGATTTATTTCTGACTATATTCAGATCTGCCTCCAGATCTCACTCACTTCTGTAGCCTCGCAAGACTCAGCCCTCTGTCCAATATTATTCAGTATCAACACGAAGATCGGGAGAGCTGGTGAGACAACATAAGTGCCAACAGCACATGGATGTCACCAGGCTCTACATCTCTTTTATGTCAATCATAAATACCTCTGTCTCCTGACTTTCTCAATGTGCATCTGATTGTTGTTAAAATGTACTCTTTTGGTAGACTTTGTGGGATTATGGCAATAAATGAACAATATTCCTGCTTTATCCTCACTATGGTGATTTCACCTAGCACATTTAGAAACATTGAGACAAATAGTTTGGAAATGTCCTCTAGTCATTTGTCTTCGAAACACCTGTTGTTTGTTCCATCAGTTGTAGCTGCCAAGATAGAATTTTCCCAAGTTTACCAATATGCTCATATTTGAGAGTTCACATAAAGCCTTTTCTGGGACTTTAAAAGTGTTTTTTAAAATATGAAAAGCCTATTTTTAATGCATAAACATTTATATATCCCTTGAGATGCTGTATCGGAGTTGTATTTTCCTAAAGCTTTTCTAACTAAAATGCACCCCCTCAATTACATGCAGTGTAGTTGTAACCATGTCAGTCCCAGGTTATTAGAGACAAGGTGGGTAAGCTGGTCTAATAAGAGGTATTACCTCACCCACCTTTTGTCTCCCCCCTCACCGGTTAGGGTTTTTTTTCCGATTTGCAGGAATTTTGATTAAAATGTATTATTATTAAATGTGGGTTTATTTGTGCCCCATACCCTGGCAAGGACACTGTAGGCTTGCTATCAACTAAAGTAAGAAGCTTTCTCAAGTTGTGATAAGTTCTTTAAGGAGCTAAGTATTAAAATTCATATTAAAAATAATGAATAATGTGCAGATATTTTGTATAAGAGAAGGAAAGAGAAAAATAACCTTGAAATTTAACTATATATTCAAAATAAGATATTCAGGTCAAAAGTACTGAATATGAAGGTAGCGGCCACTTCTTGTATTGTTCATTAGAATAAAATAAGTAACCTCATCCCTTCAGGTTCTTCCAGTGATGGCTGATCCCTTATTCATTAGTTGACTAATAATGAATACATTTTTTTTTTTACTGACAGTTTTCATGTGCCAGGGAAAGACCTTCAAGGATTTGTTAAGAACGGCATCCAGAACAATGTTATATTAGTCATGGAAAAACAAAAATCAAATGGAGCTATTTAGGAAAGGGGTTTTCAAAAAAGGATATCCTCTTTCATAGATTTCAAGGCTAGAAGGTACCATTCTGATCATCTAGTCTGACCTCCCATATAACACAGGCCACAGAACTTCCCCAAAATAATTCCCAGAGCATACATTTTAGAAAAACATCCAAACAGGATTTAAAAATTGTAAGTGAAGAAGAATCCACCACGACTCTTGATAAGTTGTTCCAATTGTTAATTACTGTTAAAAATGTAGGTCTTATTTCTAGTCTGAATTTGTCTAGCTTCAGCTTCTTGCCCTTGGGTTGTGTTATACCTTTCTCTGCTAGCCTGAAGAGCCCATTATCAAATATTTGTTTTCCATGTAAGAACTTATGGACTGTAATCAAGTCACCCCTTAAACCTTAACCTTCTCTTTGTTAAACTCAATAGACTGAGCTCTTTGAGTATATCATTATAAAGCATATTTTCTAATCCTTGAATCATTACTGTGGCTCTTTTCTGAACCCTCTTTAGTTTATCAGCATCCTTCTTGAATTGTGGACACAAGAACTGGACACAGCATTCCAGCCGCAGTGCCAAATATAGAGGTCAAATAACTTCTCTGCTACTCAGGATTCCCCTGTTTATGCATCCAAAGATTACATTAGCCCTTTTGGCCACAGCATTGCACTGGGAGCTCATGTTCACCAGATTATGCCCCATGACCACCAAATATTTTTCAGAGGAACTGCTCCCCAAGATAAAATCTTCCATCCTATAAGTATGCCCGTATATTCTTTGTTCTGAGACATATACAGTTACCTTGAGCTATAATAAAATGCATATTGTTTGCTTTCACCCTCCTTACTAAGCAATCCAGATCTACAAACTTCATCAGTCATTTCATGTTTTCTTCTAAGTCATTAATAAAATGTTAAATAGCTAGGGCCAACAACCAATCCCTGCGGGACCCCACTAGAAACACACCTGTTTGATGATGATTCCCTGTTTACAATTACATTGAGACCTATTCCTTTGCCAGCTTTTAATTCATTTAATGGGTGCCATGTTAATTTTATATCTTTGTAGTTTTTTAATCAAAATGTCATTTGCGATGATGTCAAATGTCTTTCAGAAGTCTATTACCTCAACACTATTACCTTTATCAAGCTTGTAATTTCATTAAAGAATATATCAAGTTAGCTTGACAGAATCGGTCTTTCATAAACCTTTGCTGATTGGCATTAATTACCTTACCTTCCTTTCAATTCTTTATCAATAAAGTACCATATCAACCACACCATTATGTTGCCCAGGACCAATTTCAGGTTGACAGCCTTGTGACTACCTGGTTTATCCAATTTACCCTTTTCAAATGTTGGCACAGCATTAGCTTTCTTCCAGTCTTCTGGAACTTCTCAGGTGTTCCAAGACTTATTGAAAATCAACATTAGTGGTCCAGGGAGCTCCTCACCCAGCTCTTTTAAATCTCTTGGATGCAAGATATCCAGTCTTGCTTACTCTTTAAGTGAATAAGGAACATAGTCCTTGTTTTGATTATCTTGTCAGCTGGCAATAATTTCAGTTTTATTCCTTTCTGATTGCTACAGAAGGAACACACATCAAATCTCATAAGTAATGCCACTATTCCTGCATCAGATATAAAATTTTAACTGTCCACTCTCTTTTCTATTTTGCATTTGGAATAAGTTAAGATGGGATGGCTCAGGAATCAATCATAGGATACAGGTTTCAGAGTAGCAGCTGTGTTAGTCTGTATCCGCAAAAAGAAAAGGAGTACTTGTGGCACCTTAGAGACTAACATTTATTTGAGCATAAGCTTTCGTGAGCTACAGCTCGCTTCATCGGATACGGTGTCTTTCTCCTCTAGGTTATTTGTTCAAATGCAGCACAAGTTCATGAATCATTTCTACTCATTTATTCACAGCCTGGCAACTGGTGCAGTCATTTACATCTATGGAAAGTGGGGGTAAAATACTGCCAAGCAGAACAGTAGTGGTTTTACACTCCCTTTGTGCATATGTGAGTGCCAGGCAGAGCAGAATCTGATTCTATGCATCCACACTGTGACTGGTACATCATTTCTGAAGGAGGTATGTTTCTGTTCTTCTCAGAAGGAACAATGTGCTTATTAGACCTCCTGCCTGCCTTTGGTAGATACTCATATGCCCCATTTTATCCCTGCTCCCTTTCCTCTGAACCATCCTCACATATTCCAAGATGCACAGCTCCACATACCTTGCAGAGCTAGACTGCCAATGTACCCTAATGCAGAATACTGTCATTCATCAAGAATTGGGAACAAGCTATCCTGCACCCCCCTTTTTTCTCCTTGTGCTCCTGTGCCAGAGGAATATTGAGCCTGGTATATTCAAAGTGCCAAGAATATCTCCAAGTGCCAAGAAAAAACATTTCTTTGGGAGAGAGGATCCTGGAAAAGAGACCTATTTGCAGAAGATAATGAACTGAGAAGACAAAACTACATTTAAAATGTCTAGAACTAGGAAATTAAAAATACATTAAGTCTAATTTTCAAAGCCAAATACTCTTTCAGAATAATTTTTGGTATATTTTTTGTATTTGGAAAAATTAATAAAAATATATAAATACAAAAAAGTAATTTGTGGATTGATTCCAACATTTGTTTTTTAGGCCTTACCAATAATTCAGTTCTGCTCTGTCCTGGGCATCCCTTTGTCTTCCTTTTCCTGATGGTCAAGGGAAAATAATTAGTATTGTTTATTCTTTTATCTCTGAGATGAAAGGAAGACAAGTAGGATCATGACTTGAGAGGTGGGAAAAATGGAGAGGAAAAAGGAAAGCAAGCATAGCAACAGCTGCTGAGCAATCCATTTGTAAAACATGAGGGAGGGAAGGAAAAAATGTTTACAGCTTTGGAAGAATTTAAACAAAAAAATCAAGCAGATCTCACAGAAGTGCCTTTATTGACAAAGAGAGGAAATATGATGCAAGCCAACTGTTCGTTTTTTCCTTCTCCTGCTCACTAAACCTGACCAGTGTCTGATGCCTAATAATTATGTGTCTTCTGTTACAAAAAAGCACTTGGAGCAAGATTCCCTGAGCCAATTAGACAGGTTACTTTCAGAACACACATGATACAGCATTTCTCATTTGTTGACCTTTGGCCATCTCTACTGATGGGCTTGTCTCTAGATCATCAGAGTATTAGCTCAATTACAAACACTGTAGATAAAAAAAATGCTAGGAACCTCATTCAAATTTATAGTTGAGGCAGACTATGTGGGCTGACACTCCAGCTCCTTCTTGTGTCACTGAGCATAAATACTACAGTCAAAGAAGATAAAGCAGCATGAGGTAAAGTGGGAGAGTCAGCTCAGACTTCCAGCTCTAAATATTCTTATTGGTGGCTACTTAAATGTGCTTGTTTGTTTGACACTGAGTGTCCCTTTTAATGATGCATGCAATGTTTAGTTTTCATGTAGCAAAAGCAGCACAGACATAAAATGTAGGTGTAACAGAAGGTCTGGCCCTTTAAGGGCCAGGAAGAAAAGGAAGCAGCTCCTCTTGCTATGGAGGGAAGCCCAGAAGGTAGGTGCTTGGAATTAGCTGACCCAACTGAATAGCACCTCATGACTGGGTCTGATTCCAGACTGGAGGATATAAATGAGGACCCCAGCTCTCTGAGGGGGTGGAGGATCAGGAGACAGCTGAGAATACATTCCCCTATGGCTGCAGCAGAAGGCTGCAAGAGGGAAGCAGACAGGCAGGCCAGCCGGCTGGTCCTGTGGCCTACCTCTCCTCCCCACAATGGGGAGGTCCAGACCCTCTGGTTTCCAGAGGCCAAGGGGCCCCACATTCTCAGCCAAGAACAGGGCTTTTGTTTTTGGTATTGTTCTACATTTCCTTTTGTTCTGTTTTAGAGAATAAACAGCCATGAGGAAAGGGGCTATAAATAGAAGTAGGGGTGGGTGATTGTCCCAGTTGACATGAGGTGTAGAATATGAGCATAGTGTGGAACTACCTAGTGGTAGCTATGGATCCTGAAGCTCTAATAAAATGGATGGGACAGCAACGGCACCAATAGCTGCAGCAGGTCCTGGTGCAGCAGCCGTTACGGCAGCAAGAAACACATCAGGAACAGGAAAACTAGCAGCAGTTCATGATTTGCCTGCTGATACAGGATGCCCAGATTGGTGTGAGCGGTGGGGAGGAGTCCTCCCTAAGATGGGGACACAAGATGACCATGAGGTCTTCTTAGAAACCTTGGTGTGGGTGGCTGAGGCCCATTAGTGGCCCCAGAAAATGTGGGCCAATAAATACTGTGCTATCTACTATGCTTTGGGTATAAGTATGAAAATAGACTATGGGATGCTTAAGGCTGCCATATTGGATTGTCTAAGTCTCAGTGAGGAAAGGCATCAGTGGTGATTCAGATGGGTACCATTTTCCCCAGACTCAGCCTACAGCAGTAGGCAGCAGCTGAGAGAATTTTGCTTCCATTGGTTGAAACCAGAGACATGTTCTTCAATGGAAACAGTTAAGCTGATTAATATAGAGCAATTCTGCTAGATCCTGCCAGTAGGACCCAGAAGTGGGTCTGTTGCCACTGACCAACTTGCCTGGAGGAGACAGTATGCCTTGTGGAGAACTTTCTTGAAACAAAATTAGATTGTGAGTCAATGGAAAAACCTGAGCGGTAGGATTCCCTCGTGTCTGGGCCTATGAGGGGGTGGATGCAGGATACAAGACTCCTTCCAGGAAGAGAATCACTGGCCCATGGCATATGTTTACAGTACCCAAAGAGATTAAAATCCAGAATAAACCAGACAGTGGACTGGATATGATGGGTGAAGGGCCAGCAGCAGATTGGTCCTTGGTGGAAAGGAAGGAGGGATCCCATAATTTGCTTTACTTGTCGACAGGAAGGCCATGGGTATAAAGATTGCCCCCATATGCAGTGTGACTATATCAGCGCCTATGCTTCAGAAGCTCAAGAAGACTCTGTGGTCTGAAGAGATATGTTGTCCCATTTCTGACTGGTGGAACCAAGGTGCTGGGTCTAGTGGATTCAGGTTCGGGGCAGACATTCATACAGGAGCAGTTGATTGCATCCCGTGGAACCTCAGGAATGAGTGGGCTGAATGTTTGTGGGCTGCATTCATGTGTATGTACGGCCCTACCCTTCAACCAAAGTTAGCTTGACCATGGGAGTCTGGGAGGTCAAAAAGACTGTGGCTGTAGCTTTGGACCTAGGTTAGCTGATGGCATACATCAGAGATTGGGCCCTGTAGCCAATTTCTTGAGAGTTGCTATAAAGGCAGGATCAGAACCTACTCTCCTCACCTAGGGTGAGGATAATCTAGAGAGAATGTTTCCGTTTTCTGCCCTCAAGATGTTTGGTCCCTGGATAAAGCTCCATCACGTCATACTTTGGGTAAGCCAGTCAACTCCAGTCATGAGCACTTTACTACAGTGACCGGCTAGCCACACCCCAGGAACCACCAGAGACAAATATGATACTCTCAATTATTTAAATCTAGAGAGAGTTAAAAAAAAATCCACAAGGTTTAACAAATTAATTTTTCAACCAAATTTTTTTTTTAAAAAAATGGTTGGAAAAAGTGGGGGAAATGATTTTTCAACAATGTTTTTTTTTTTTTTGGTGGGGGAAAAAATGAATGAATAAGTATTAAGCCTTAGATTGGGCATACCTTGTGTAGCCATTTACCCCTGGGATAAATGAGTGCAATTGGGTGTAAACTGCTATAAAATCACAATAGAAGTATTTTACTCACCCTTTTGCATTCATGGAAAGCAGGGATGAATTGAAGCCACTGTGTGTAAGGGCTGCTGAACCAGCCCATAACATAATCCTTGTTTTCTTTGTGGCATGGAAGTTAGAAGTGGAGTTTGAATCTAATCAATCAGTAGCTCAGGGAACACTTCATTCCCAGCATTATGACTGAAAACAAACCCTTCATCAATCTCCCCTGCTCCTGTGAAGAACACAGGGTTAGATCCTCAGTAGTGTAAATTGGTATAGCTCTATTGAGGTCATCATTGCCTGAATATTGTATCGGCATTTACACTAAATATAAAAATCAATGGAACTATGCTGATTTACACCAGGTGAGGATTTGGTCCACAATTGCAGATAAAGCATCATTTCATAAAGTGGTATGGACTGAGTTTTGCTGAAGTCCCCCTTTTTTTTTTTTTTTTTGCACTTCCCCTATCATTATTCAACCAGTTTCATGATTAGACACATGCACTAAAAAAATCTTTCATCCCCCTTCCCCCCACCCAGGATTATTCATGACAAATTTACAGCTCTTAATACCAAGCCTGGGAATGCTCTAGAGAGCACGTGACTCACATGGAGAGCTAATAAAATGATCAGTCATCAGGTGACATAACGAACATCTCATTTCTTTGCCAGTCAGAGCCTGTTTAGTGCTGAGAGGAAATTCATATTTTTTGAAAAATTTCTGTCCCATTCTGTCACCAGCCCATCTGTCCCTACTAGCACTGAGTCCAAAATTCTAGCAGAAGTAACTCTGGAAACTTTATGGACACTGAAAGAATTTACTTATCACTGAGAGGTTCCTGTGGAGATACTGTTAAAGGAGATCTTTGATGAGAACACTATAAAAATGAAACCTTGATTAAAGATGAAGTGAAGGAAAATTGGAGGATTTGAATTCACTTTCCCTCTTGTTGCCGTCAATACAGCTGCCTAATTGTCCTCATTCACCAATGCCTTGCAACTTGCATAATTATTTATATCTGTGCAAAGTGCGTGTAAGGAAATGAGGGATAAATTCTGATTTGGTAGCATATTAGAACCATCTTGCACAGGTGTAAATGGCTACAGAACATACAAGGTAATGGAGACTTAGGCCCAGTGATTCTTACACCAAAACGGTAGGAAAGCCAAGTACAGGTCTCGACCTAAAGTTCTCGGATGGCAGTGTAAAAGACTGCTCTGACATGCCAGGCTGGCCTGTAATGGGTTTTAAATGTCATTTCAGGATAGATTGAGAAATGAGGCTGACCTACTATTTTAAAAAATAAAAAAGATTTTTCTCCCCTCAAGGACACAGTTTCTGAGCGGGAGACAGGAATCATCTCCACTGAAGGCTCCAACCTGAGTTTTTATTTTCTCCAGTTCACTACTCAGCTGTAGAGTCTTGAAGGAGAGGGTTATGAGTACCTTTCATTTCTTTTGTTAAATTGCAGATTTCATGTACAGAGTAGAAATTACATTTCTGGCTTTGATTAAAGGGATGTTTCAGGGCCATTCCTTTTAGTTTCTGGAGAGATCTCCTGATAGCTTCGATGACAAGGAGAGATCCCATTTACTGATCAGTACAACCAGACATTTCTGACCCTATCCTTTATACCCAGTTTTTAAATAATCTTCCTAACAAGAAGCGCTTAAGGAGATGAAATATAAAATAGACAGTTAATTATGTATATGGAGAAAGTGTTTGAATTAAATGAGGATTGTTCCCTATGAGCAGGGAGAGCTTTAAAATGTTGAAATATAAAATGATTTTAATCATTAATATTTTAAATGGAAATGAATTAGATGGAAATTCAGCTGAAAGTTACCTGGAGAACTCCACAGGAGGTTCATGCTGAATACAGGAGATTCCTCTGAACTTTTGCATTTCCATGATGTGAAAAATGAAAGTGCAGGTAAAATGTAAAAACTAAATACAATAATGGACTTTTTTTATTATTTGATCTGAGAACCATTACTTCGAAGCCAGTACAAAACTTGCTTGACCTTTTTACATCCCAGCTTTCATTAAATGTAAGATGTACTGAGTAAACAGCCAGAAGTAATAATCACTTTCTGGTATAAATTACATTTTCCTGAAGACACTTAGCAGATATAGAAGGTTAAATAAAACGTATAGACAAATGAGATAAGACAACCTGCACAAATATACGGTAGCCCAGAAGGCTTTTTTCATAGATACCTTGGCATCTCAGCTGGGACTGATTTCCAATGGCGCCTCACTACTTTTCCAGTGCTCACTTGCACATCCAATAGAGTCTAACATCTGCTGCTGTCCTGTAGCCATGAACCACCAACTTATTCAGCTGTGTCCATTACAAATAGTGCTCCAGTCCTGCAAGCTCTCGTGAAGTCCACGGGACTTTGTGCATGTGCAAAAGGTCCACCTGCCTGGATTTGATTGCAGGACTAGGCCAAAGTGGTAATGCCATTAGAGCAGACAGGTTTCCTCCCCCTGTGTGTCAGTTAGGCTGTCAGGCAGGCTAATTTAATAGTACCCTTCTTAGCCCACTTCCTGGGGCTCTCTCACAAGCACAGCATCTGCCTTTAAACAGTAATGTTTTAATGTAAATAATCCATTTAAAAGTACACTCCCTAGTGTAGGGGTATTGCATACAATTTCTGGGCCAGATCCGACATTGATGTACATCCTGAAATCAATGGAGTTATATCAGTTTACTTCAACGAAGAGTCAGGCCCTCCTCCAAACAGTCTATTGTAATGAAAGCACTTTCCCACCCCCGAGACTAGCACATATGGCTGCTGAGCACTGCTCCTCATAAATAAGTAAGGAAATAGACAAAGTGATTGAACGAACCTGGTGTGCTTCTGCCTTTGCTTGCATGTCGTACCCTTTTCCTCCCCTCATGTCTTACTTCACTTTCTGAATTAAAGATTGTCAGTACAGGGTGTCTCTCTGTCTGGTTTTAACCTTGCTTAGCACAATAGGTCCCAATCCTGAGCTGGACCTGGGGAATGCTACAACAATAAAGAAAGGCAGTAAACGGCTCCAATCAGCAGCTAAACATTCATTAAATACAGCTGAGCTGTAAAATAGCAAAGGTCAGGTACTCACCTTATTTGCTAGTCTGGCCCCTCTTCTTTCTGTATTCCAGCAGGTAGCTTTCTTAATAAATATATAGATCTAAAGCACGTATTGGGGAGCTTCCTCAATACATTGGTCCTGATTCTGCATTATCCTGCACCTGGTCTAGCCAGTGCAAAGTAGGTAGCATTCTTCTCTGGTAGTTGTACACCTACTTTCCATTACTGCTTTATAGGTATAAAAGACTATACAAGATGCAGGGCAATAGAGAATGAGGAAACTTTAGCCTACTACCTGAGCTACAAACCTACTTATGTCCCTAATGAAAGTGTCAATAGAAACAAGGGCCTGCAGCAGTATACAGAATGACATAGCCCTAGGTTTATTTGACTTTATCTTACAATAACAGTTTACCTTTGCAATTGCAGTTACGTTTGCGGAGATAGGTCAAAGCAGTAGAAGACGCCCTAATCAAAATGAAGCCTGGGTGAGAGTAAACATCTGGAGCTAATATCCTGAAAACGTTGCTCGTTTAATGATTGCGTACGTACTCTTATCACAGCTGTCAGAGCACTCAAACCAAAAATATAATTTAGGACTGGCTAGCTGAAGTCACATATAGTCTGATCTTCTCTGTATCATAAAGTATAAATAGCTAACTCAGAAGAGACAAAAATCACACAATCACTCTCTGGTTGGAATCTCCTTTCTCCTATAACTATGTAGTTTTATTTACATAATTCAAAACAATACACTGAAGCATAGGCCCTCCAACATCAAACCCCATTTTGAGATGCTGAGGTATACTAATATATCTCTCACCAATTATGATTTACATACTATTTCCGTAGTATAAAATTCCTAACACATAATCTATTAGCACTGTTGCAAGTGTGCATATCTATTATCACTAACTGCTTAGAAGCTCTCATTAGAAATCAGCAACTATGTTGAGCAAACATTTGCTTTTAACTTAGTGTGTGACTGAGAGTTTCTGTTAACTATTGGCTTAACCCGACAGCCCCAGCATATTAGAGGTGGTGAGTAGCTGCTCTGCCACATTCTATTTAGCACCTCATGTTGAGAACTTGTTGCATACATGTATGTGACAGTGTTCAGGTGTTACAAGGGCAATCAGGAAAATAGCAGGTGTTTTGAGACCATAATAATATTAATGCTCACTGATTCAGCATTTTGGATTAATTACAAAGGTCTTTGGCCATCATTTGCCCAATATTTATATTAGGGAGAGAGAAATCAACTAGAATAAGCTTGATGAAATTCACCCAACAAGTCAGAGGTAGCTCTAGGAATTGAACTCCCATCTTCCAGCTAGAATACTGTTTTCGTAGTCTCTATACTATGCTGCCTGTCCGGAAGATAAGCTTTCAAATATGCAACGCTTTCTAAGAATGCTTGTACTGCAACAAGAGATTTGGTCTGCTGCTTTGGAGAAAGGTCTGCAGGAGAAAGGGACCATGGTGCTTATTGTATTACTTTTGTTTACACTATGATACTTGTATTGCTATGCTTGTGCATTAAAGATTTCTATAGGGTAACACCTGTAGAAATATAGGTATAGTTTTTCAAACTCTTGTCAAAGATGCATCTCTCCCAAGGAGCGATAGTTTGCAGCTGACGTATTTGCTTTCAGATCTGTTTGAGCTGCGTGTAGATACGGTTCTAGAACGTGGGCTCCTTAACAGTAGATGGGGACTAATACAACCCTATCAGGTGGAGTGCTCCTAAGTTAGAGGGGGTTTTCTTTTCATTTTTCTTGCAAATCATATTCCCACAGCCTGCATTTGTTCTCAGACTCTTATCCGTTTGGATGACTGAGCCATAAGGAATAGTGTTCATAATAAAAGAAATTCTAAATCATTGTGCAAACAACTCAAGGGAAACTCTACACTGCAGCACCTGTGCCATCTTCCCTGCCACTTGAATACACCTTCATAAATTGCAGATCACCACAGTTGTTAAGTAAAATGACTTGACTTTACTTCAGCCTGTAGCATCTAGAGCAGTGAGGAGCTAAGATAAACGTACTTGGAAGTTGCTTAACTTGCTCCATCATCTGTTTAAGGTGCCTCTGCATGATGTAGCCCAGGGTGAGGAAGAATTTGCACAGTACTCTGCATAATAGCATTCCTTTATAACCTCCACTGAACTGAGTGCTATGGGGAGTGGGGGAGAGTGGATGTGATGGGAACAGAGACAGGGCATGCCCATGGATTATTGCAAATACTTAAATACATCCAGAAGATGAAAATAAAATGTGGAACAAACAGGATTTTTCAAAAAGAAAAGGAGTACTTGTGGCACCTTAGAGACTAACCAATTTATTTGAGCATGAGCTTTCGTGAGCTACGGCTCACTTCATCGGATGCATACCGTGGAAACTGATTTTTCAGTTATTCCTACTGCGAACCAGGAATAGCAACTCAGCCGCTCAAGTGTGCTTCGGAGGGCTTGTCTAGAATGGCACTTTACAGCGCTGCAACTTTCTCACTCTGGGGTGTGAAAAAACACCCCCCGGGGCGCTGCAAGTTTCAGCGCTGTGAAGTGCGAGTGTAGACAGTGCAGCAGTGCTGGGAGCCGTGCTCCGAGCCCTGGTAGCTATTCCCCTCGTGGAGGTGGGTTTTTTACAGCGCTGGGAGAGCCCTCTCCCAGCGCTAGTGCCGCCCCTACACAGCCAGCGCTTCAACGTTGCTAGTGAAAACATGCCCAGAGGTTGCCATAAAGTGACCTTGCTGAGGCCATGACAATTAGAATAGAAGTGTAGGACTGGCAGGGACCTCGAGAGGTCATCTAGTCTAGTCCCCTGCACTCATGGCCGGACTAAGTATTATCTAGACCATCCCTGACAGGTGTCTGTCTAACCTGCTCTTAAAAATCCCCAATAATGGAGATTCCACAACCTGCCTAGGCAATTTATTCCAGTGCTTAACTACCCTGACAGTTAGGAAGGTTTTCCTATTTTCCAGCATAAACCCCCCTTGCTGCAATTTAAGCCCATTGCTTCTTGTCCTATCCTCAGAAGTTAAGGAGAACAATTTTTCGCCCTCCTCCTTGTAACAACCTTTTATGTACTTGAAAACTATTATCACATCCCCTTTCAGTCTTCTCTTCTCCAGACTAAACAAACCCATTTTTTTCAATCATTCCTCATAGGTCATATTTTCTAGAACTTTAATAATTTTTGTTGCTTTTCTGTGGACTGTCTCCAGTTTTTCCACACCTTTCCTGAAATATGGTGCCCAGATCTGAACACAATACTCCATCTGAGGCCTTATGAGTGTGGAGTAGAGCAGAAGAATTACTTCTTGTGTCTTAGAATCATAGAATATCAGGGTTGGAAGGGACCTCAGGAGGTCATCTAGTCCAACCCCGTGCTCAAAGCAGGACCGATCCCCGACTAAATTATCTGAGCCAGGGCTTTGTCAAGCCTGACCTTAAAAACCTCAAAGGAAAGAGATTCCACCACCTCCCTAGGTAACGCATTCCAGTGTTTCACCACCCTCCTAGTGAAAAAGTTTTTCCCAATATCCAACCTAAAGCTCCCCCACTGAAACTTGAGACCATTACTCCTCATTCTGTCATCTGCTACCACTGAGAACAGTTAGCAACACTCCTGCTAATTCATCCCAAATGATATTTTCTTTTTTTGCAACAGTGTTACACCATGGACTCCTATTTACCTTGTGATCTACTATGACTCCCAGATCCATTTCTGCAGTACTCCTTCCTAGGCAGTCATTTCCCATTTTGCATGTGTGCAACTGACTGATCCTTCCTCAGCGGAGTATTTTGCATTTGTCTTTGTTGAATTTCATTATGTTTACTTGAGACCATTTCTCCAATTTGTCCAGATCATTCTAAATTTTAATCCTATCCTTCAACAGATTTGCAACCCCTCCCCACTTGGTATCATCCACAAACTTTTATAAGTGTACTTTCTATGCCAATGGTGGGCAGCTTGCGGTCCACGGGTTGCATGCGGCCCATCAGGGTAATCTGATTGCAGGCCGCGAGACATTTTGCTGACGTTGACAGTCCACAGGCACGGCCCCCCACAGCTCTGAGTGGTGAAGTGCGCTGTTCCCGGCCAATGGGAGCTTCAGGAAGCGGCGACCAGCATGTCCACCACTGCTCTATGCCATTATCTAAATCATTAAGGAAGATATTGAACAGAACTGGATGCAGGACTGATCCATGCAGGACCCCACTGAATGTGCCCTTCCATCTTGATTATGAATCACTGATAATTACTCTCTGGGAATGGGTTTCCAACCAGTTATGTACCCACCTTATAGTAGTTCCATCTAGATTGTACTTCCCTAGTTTATTTACAAGAAGGTCATGCAAGACAGTAGCAAAAGCCTTACTAAAGTCAAGCTATACCACATCTACCACTTCCCACCTATCCACAAGGCTTGCTACACTGAAAAAAAGTATTAGGTTAGTTTGATATGATTCGTTTTTGTCAATATTCATGTCCACTATTACTTATCAGCTTACTGTCTTCTAGGTGTTTGCAAACTGATTGCTTGATTATTTGCTCCATTATCTTTAGTTATTAATGGGTATGTCACAGTTGGCTGGGGGCAGAGCAGGTGCATGGTGGGCTCTGCTGCTCTCCTGCTGTTGGAACAGTCCCTAGGGGATTATGCTAGACAGTGTAATTTAGCGCAACTCTGTGGCTGCTCTAACTTGCATCTGCGTAAAATTACGTCTATACCTGGAGCTGAGGGTATGAGATACTCATGCTATTTTCTAAGCTGAAAAGTCCCAGTTTTATTGATCTCTCCTCATTAATCTCTCTTTTGTCTTGAAGACAAGACTGGGCCCCCATTTTAAATGAATTTTTACTTGTCAATTTTAAGATAAAAGTTTGCCTAAGTCAAAATTGAATAAGGATCTCAGCATCTGGCCCATTGACTGGTACTTTTAATGCATGGGGGAAATATTGTTACAGTAGTGATCTATATTGAGCAATAATGCCGTGGCCTATAGCCTTGAGCACTACTTCCTATTCTCAGTTACTTTTTTTACCAATGAGTCAACAGTGTCTCTGTCTTCGTGCTCTCTTTGGATCTCAGGGTTGGAGTACAAATTTGTTGTCCTATTAGGAATAATTCAAACTGGGCTCAGCCAGTATCTCTAATCTAACAAATCCAAGATACATGTTAATAAGAAGCAACAGATCGTGGGTTTTATGAATATCTAGTATGAAACCTTGGATTTGTTTGTTTGCTATCAACATGAGCTGTTTCAAAGTAAAAAAAAAAGAAGAGCAGATCATTTATGTCAATCTGCCTGGGTGGTTTTTTTATTTATTTTTTCTATCAAGATAAAATGCTGTGCTAGCTTTTGAAATCAATGAATTGCGAACTGAAGAAAGCAGGGATAAAAACAAACTACAAACTGATGCAAAATCATTGGCAGGCATTTCCAAGCAATATATTTTAAAATGATTTAACTATGCGTGTGATTTAAAATGAAAATTACTTAATCCTGTTTTGTTGTTTGTTTATTTTGGTGTGTGTGGGTTTTTTTTTTTTTTTTTTTTTCAGTATTGGGGACTTTTCCCAAATTCTTGGTCCACACTTAGACTGTAAAATCTTTAGGACAGAGATTGCCTCTTTTTCTGTATTTATGCAGCACAGAGCATCACAGGGCTCTGATTTGATTAAGGGCTTTGGGCACTACCTTGATACTACTAAGATACCAATTATGCCATACTGGAATTGTGAACATGAACTAAAATGTGTTCTGCTTCTTCTTCTTATTGTTTTTAATCAGTATTGCTCAGGTATTAGTCAATGGAGCTTTTAGCCTGATTTTCAAAAGTGTTGATTGAGCAGCTATCTATTTTGGTAGCTTAACTATGGATTTAGGAGTCTAACTTAGGAGATCATTTTTGAAATACATTGCATTAGTACTGTCCATGAAATATACAAGTTAGGGCATGTTGAATCACATTGGATAAAATATCCTTTCTTCATAACCACAAACCTTTGTCCAAAACTTGCACTAAACCTGAATGGAACCCTTTGCAGGTCTGAAGAAGTTTGGTTAATTCACATTTTCCTCATTATTTTTAATGTTCACATGCCTCTTCTTTTCAGAGTTCCAGGAGGAACGCAATGCACTGAGAGTTGATCTGAAGTCCATTGAACTAAACATGAGTCTTTCTATATGATTCAGTGGGCTTTGAACGAGAACCTTAGACTGAAATATCGAAGGTATTTAGCTGCCTAAAACCGGTGAGATAAATATTTTGCACAGGCTGACTTTGGAGATTTTCTAGTTTGATCAAAAATAGCAAGTAAGGAACATTTCATGAGAAAATCTCCCATCCCAATTTCACAGACACCAGAGGTCTGAAAAATATATGTAAGTTTCTAACTCATTACAGAAATAAACCTCCAAATCTATCTTAGTTTACCCAGAACTATTACAATTCTGTATATTCACACCATTTCTGGTGTGAGAACTCTTTATAACTAATTTCTGAGCCAATTAGAGAAGTCTAAAGTATATTAGAATCCAAGATTTATAGTTAAAAATAAAATATTTCTTGTATCACATTAATAAATCTTACCTCCTGGAATCTACCACATTGGATTTCCAAAATTATAATTCTGGCATCTAATTCTGTGACTATTCCAAATAATTTTCAACACTATGTTTAGGGTGGTGGCTGGGAAGCTGAGTAGCATTTTTTTCATTTATGCATCTTATGAGGCACTCCATGGTCATAGAATATCAGGGTTGGAAGGGACCTCAGGAGGTCATCTAGTCCAACCCCCTGCTCAAAGCAGGACCAATCCCCAATTTTTGTCCCGATCCCTAAATGGCCCCCTTAAGGATTTAACTCACAACCTTGGGTTTAGCAGGCCAATGCTCAAACCACTGAGCACCTTTTCATGACATGAACATTACATACTGTGTGGCCAGGAGTCTCACAACATGACCTGCTCTACTTCATTTTTCCCAAGTTTAAAATAAAGGGCTGTTTTGTTGTATCATTGTAATCTGTTGAAGAGAATGTTGCTCATCCAAGCAGCCAGTAGAAATATTACACATTTTACATGCTTGGATAGTTTCCTAACATGTCCACTGTTAAAACGATGAGGATGAAGAAGGTATGCACATGAAAAAAGGCAAATAGGTTTAAAGGGTTTTCTTGCCTCTTTTAGATGCCATAATTGTACACTTGGGACAGATGCTACCAAATTACTGGATGTCAGTAGTATGTTTTCAGAGCACGTCTGGGTTTTTGGTGACTCACTTGAAATCTGGGCATGAAGAACCCCAAATAAGATGTCTTTGAAACCCATTTTAAAACTGAGTTTAATGAAGTAGCATTCCAAGTGTTCTCAGTGGCATTGTTTCCCCTTCCAGTGCTAAATTACCAATGTCAGATATAGTAGGCTTTCTCCTCCCTCCCACCATTTTGACATTTTTTATATTTTCAGGAATATTTCCATGTGAAGTAGCTGCCTACACCTGTGAAAACCAGCTGACTTCAGTGGACCTAACAGTCCACTCGGAAAATCAGGTTTCTTATGGACTAATTTGGATGTTTTTAAAAGAGTTACAGTGAGGTATTAATCAATATGCTTCACTGTTAAAGTGGTGTCTGATGTGTGGAATGTCAGGGGTACTGAAGGAAAGGTGAGGGATCTGAATAGTCTTTAAAACTTTCATAAGTGGTCAAGATAGAAGGCACTTTCTATGGGAAAATCCAAGGTCCCAAAGGGTTACGTCATTCTAAACAAGTACTTGCTACCTTACAGGTCCTGAGACATCTTCAAACTTAGGAATTTTTCTTATTGCAAATGAAGTGTTTATTTTAACAATGAATATTATTAGGTGATTATTAGAGAGACAAGGTGGCTGAGGTAATATCTTTTATTGGACCTTCTGTGGGTGAGCGTTGGTCCAATAAAAGATATTATCTCACTCACCTTGTCTCTAATATTCTGGGACCAACATGGCTACCACAACACTACATTTGCTCATTATGTGACTTATTAGTTCATTATGTATTCAATTTATTTTCTTTGCTTATGCTTCTGATTACATCTTTAAACATAAAATTCAGTGTCCCTGAGCTTCCAAGGGGTTGCCACATCTTAAGCTAAAAGCAGTACTGGAAGTGAAATGCTGAGAACTACATGCCATTAGGTGAGAGAGGCATTGTGAAAATAGCAAATGTTTTCATAATTATTGTTTTAAAGATAATTACACATGAACTGTATTTGGATGGCAGATTCTAGGACTGTGCACAGGAATTCTCTAAGTCATCCAGTTGTCAGGGGTTTGAACCCTGAATAAAGGTGCAGGGTAATTACTGCTGAAACAGAGTGACAGGTGCAACTTATTAACGCCAACCAGGAGTATAAGAGATTGGAAAGTCTTGCTCAGTGGGACAGAATAGCTTCTGTATGGGTAACATACTAACAGCCAATCTTAGGGAGAAACCTTAGGCTGAGGTTTTCATTCTGTAGTTATTGAATTCCCAACAAGACAGTTCCTAACCCTGGCAAGGGGCTAAGTTTGGACTGTATTCAGAATGGCCATGATTCAGCAAGGGACTGAAGCATATGAGTAGTTCCATTGGCTTTAATGGGACCATCTTACATTTAGTTAGGAATGTGAGCGTGCAATAAACAGGGTTAATAGCAATATCTCATTGGAAACAAAACAAAACTTGCAGGAAGCCACTTTGGACTCATTCCTTTATCTCAGTTATCCCAAGTTCAACATTTTCATTCCTGTATTTTGAGCTGAGTTCTTACTGTTTAAGGTGTATATTTTAAAATATTTTATTTCTTAAGAATCTGAGTAATATGGCGGCAGTCTAAACACCAACGGGGTCTAAACAAAATTCTACATAGTTTCTGATAGTTGAATCAATCTTTGCAGACTAAGTAGGCTGTAGCAAAAGTGACAGAAATCTCAATTTTAGATTAAATCAACCATAAAGGTCTAAAAATAAAGACTATGTGCTTTCAAATTCTTCCTCTGAGGCATATTCACCAGTTTACTGCTTTCTAAAGTTATACACTTGTCGTCCAGTATCCCATGGCTCCCCTGTCCAGCAGAAGATGCACATTGATATCCTGGTGTTATGCTGAAAAATCATAACAATGTTGAATAATGCTCCTGAATTTAAAATAACTGACCTGAGTCTGATCTCGCTGACACTGTAAATTAGCACTATTTTCACTGAGGCAAATGGATCTAACAGTGGTGTAAGAGGAGAATTTGGACAATTGATTAGCATAGGTGATCTGAGAAAGGTTAGAAGATGACAAGGGAAACAAAAACCTGCACCCACTCATTTCAAGTCTTAGGGGCATAGGCCCAGGTCCTCAAAGGTATTTGGTGCATTGATTTACAGGGGCTTTAGCCACTTAAATACTGAGGATTTGGGCCATATCGATGGACATGAATAATTCCCATAAATATTAATGGGAGTTACATATATGTAGCAAGAGAAGACTATCACACCTAATTTATCTTTCTCTATTAAACTACTAAATACAAGTACATTTTATGAGTGTAAACAAATTTGTATGCATACATTCAAAGAACAGATAAAGCTGACATTCTTTCACAATCTTTACATGATAACTTTATTTTCAGTTTTCATTTCTTAAATTGCTTATCATACATAATTTTTCTTGTAATTCCATAAATATATATGGACAAACTGGACACATTAGTCTCTAATACAGGCCTGGAATAGGAGTTAATGAGCAAGAAGAAATAAATATACATATAAATACAACATAATATAGTGTATAAGAATTTGTACAGTGTTAATATACAGTATGAACAGCAAAATTTTGTCAACTCAAAAAAGCTTATTGAATGTAGACATCAGCCTAACCATCTTTGGAATCTGAATAGCACCTGTAACTAATAAATGATTGTCAAAAAAATTCTATTCAATATATTTAAGTAAAAAAATTACAGTATTGCAAATTTTAAAAAAATCTTGTTAGTCAATAAGAGTGGCTACTACATATTTAATTATTGCATAGCAAATTCTGTTGGTAGGGAGCAGAAGTGGTGCATTTTCAAAGTAGGCCATGGGTGGAAAATGCAGCAATGTCTCACTTAAGAAAGGATGCGTTTCACACACTATTTTGAAAATGCACGGTATTCTTTCGGATGAAACTTTCCCTCGGGTCATAGGCTAATGCAGTTTTTTCTCTGTATTGTGTACCTTCAAGCAGATTGAAACACATGTACAAAAAGATAACTCGTCAGCATGATGTTTTAACTTTGACATTCATTAAACTTCAGTAAGTACTTGCTAAGGTTTTCTAAACTCTTGGTATTGGCCCAATTTTTCAAGGCTCTATTATTCTTCTGGTGGCTGCTGCATTGAATTCAAAGGTACTTAATGGCCCTCAGCACCTCAGAGAATCAGGCCATCAATGTATGGAGTACTTTAGATGAAATTGTACCATTTGTTCAGAGATCATCTATCCAGCGGTTCTCAGACTGTGGGTCGCGACCCCATTTTACTGGGATCACCAAGGCGAGCATTAGACTTGCTGGGACCCAGGGCTGAAGCTGAAGCCTGAGCTCCCCTGCCCCTCACCCAGGGCAGAGGGGCTGGAACTCCGGAACTCTCTCCCCACCACCACCCAGGGCAGCAGGACTGGGGCTCCAGCCCCTTCTGCCTCCCACCCGAAGCAAAGGGGCTCGGGCTCGGGCTCTGGCTCCCTCTCCTTCCCACCCAGGGTGGTGGGGCTCAGGCTCCGCCTGCCTCCTCTTGGGGTCATTTTGTTGTCAGAAGAGGGTCATGGTGCAATGAAGTTGACGACCCCTGATCTATACAATATTTCTACAGTTAGATTATTAAAACATCCCCTTTTTAATAGCAGTTACAATACTTGATGGTATTTGAGGCCATATTGAAGATGTGGGACATGGTAGAACACCAGTGATATTTAATATTTCAATTCTCTCTTTGAATGAATTTCTAATATAAATAAAACCTGGAAGAAATTTTAAAATAATGAAATATATTCCTGTAGAAAATTTTCAGTTTCATTCATTTGTTGAAATCCACTTACAAATGTTTTACTTACCAAGCACAGAATAATCACTATGTATATAGTGAGTTACAAACTGTGCTTGGTAAGTAAAACATCTGTAAGTGGATTAAAAATTATATATAAAATCCATAAAGAAATAAAACACATTCCAAATAGATATGAATAATGAAGACTACAATCTGCTGAAGAAAGGCTTAAAAAGAGCTAGGTAACTTTCCATTGGATTTAAATAAGATTTGTTCAGGTATTTATTTAAATATGCCTTTTACATTTAATAATCTACATGTCTTCATTACTTCATAGACTATTAAAATGGTACACGTGTGAAAATTTAAGGACTGATTCATTAGGAAAATTATGCGGGCACAACCTACTTTATGTCTTGTCACATAGCTAGTATTTGTTATATTATATATGGTACCCCTGAGGACAGGTATAGATAGTTAAAAAGTAGGGTGTTAAAGAGTAGAAACAGTTAAGAGTAGATAGTTAAAGAGTAGTAATCTTGGCTCCTTTGAAGTCAATGGGAGTCTTGCCATTGACTTCAGTGGGGCCAGGATTTCACCCTCAGGTGAATTTCAAACCTGAAAAAATCCATTAATTTACTGTAACATTCTCCCTTTGAGAAATGTATAGTATGTATGTACCAAAATTCCTGTAACCTGTTTCCATGACCCTGATTCCCTCTATTCTAGTAATTATATATATGGTAACATGGTGTATTAGGTGCAAAAGTCAATAGGACACTTCATGTATGTATGATACCATAGTGAGTATTAAAGTGTAAATACCCATGCTAGTCAAGGGTCAAATCTTCTCCTGGTAGTCCAACGCCTCAGCTGCTGGTCAACATTGCAAACACAGATTTCTGAGAATCTGGCCCTAAATTTGCAATGTTTGTTTAAAATAATAATAAAATAAAAATATTACAATGACTGACTTTTAAAATATTTGGGAGGCTTTCTAATTAATTTTATGGGTTTTGTTATACATTTGCTAACTTTCTCCTGTGGCCATGTACTTTTCTAAACTGTAATTGAGAGGTAGATGACAGGAAAAGAAGATCTACTGAACTGCAAAACAAGAATATGCAATTTATGCTGAAAAATATATTCTACACTTTTAATGCAAAGAGGTATACACTAATATCAATACAGTAAAAATAAAGACTATATAGAAAGCAGTTATTAAAATTGAAATGCTAATAACCAATAAAACCAATAAAAGCTCCCTTTATAAACCTGTATAGGAGTAGAAAAATAGTTTATCTATTGAGAAATTAGCAAAAGTTGCCTTAATTCCATTTTTGTACTAGGCAAAAATGTCAGCCTAATTTACAGCAATGTAGTCTAAAAATAACTGTCACTGGTTTTGCTTACTGAAACCCTGAGGTATGCATCATGTCAGAGACAGAACTGATGGTTACATGTGACTTATATGGTTTGTTATATATGATCTAAACCAGTGGTTCCCAAACTTGTTCCGCCGCTTGTGCAGGGAAAGCCCCTGGCGGGCCGGCCGGTTTGTTTACCTGCTGCGGTTCACTGCTCCAGGCCAATGGGAGCTGCTGGAAGTGGCATGGGCCGAGGCACCTACTGGCTGCCGCTTCCAGCAGCTCCCATTGGCCTGGAGCAGTGAACCGCGGCCACTGGGAGCCATGATCGGCCGAACCTGCGGAAGCGGCAGGTAAACAAACCGACCCGGCCCACCGGGGGCTTTCCCTGCACAAGCGGCGTAACGAGTTTGGGAATCACTGATCTAAACATTACTTATCTCAACCCCCTGAAGTCTCAGCCCCCACAGGGAGACTGTGGAAAGTCACATAAGTATTTAAAGAAAAAAAGCAGAAGAAAACACTTCACAGAAGTCACAATATACCAGATACTACTTCTATTCTGTTACATCAGTGTAGAGAGAAAACAACAGAATGAGAGGGGAAAAGGAGAGGAGGAAAATAAATGATGTGATAAGAGTAGTTGAAGAGAAATAAAGACAATAAAACTACCAAACTTCAATGTTTCTTATTTAAAGGCCAAAGAACAAGAGAGAACCGTCATCAGTATTCTTTAGGCCTGTTCTGCACATAGACTGACTGAACAATTGGGCTCCTATTTCTCCATGGTGTGCGGAGGACCATGTCTTCTGAGCCAATACTAGCAACAGTCTCAATGCAGTAAACAGAGAAAAAGTACGGCTCAAAGTCAAAATGAAGTCACTGCAGAAACTAATGAGCAGCCATGACAATGGGTCAGAGAGTGAAAGGAGTGACAGGTATTACACATACTGACCATCTTGTTATGCAGTCACACACATTTGTATTCACAATGTTTTTCCCATCCTTTCTGTATGATAGAAACTTGTAAAAGAATCTTGAAAGAAACAAGAGGAAAAGATTGTGCCCTTCTTGATGCTGTGTGACCTGGTAATGTGAAGGAAGCAGCTAGTGAGCCTACCTAAAGCACTGTATGGGTTTCTTACAAGGACATATTGCTAACCCATTCCAGTATGGCTAAGAGTCCTGATCTTCCATCTTCCACCTGATGAAATGCATCTGTGATTTTGGAGAGCACTTGCATCAAAATGTGAAAACACCCCACTTTTCAGCCTTTTAAAAACTGCTGTAATAGTATTTTCAACACACACTAAATTACATGGCAATACCTTGATTCAGTGTCCCATGTTTTGTTGCCTCATTAATTCACCATGCAACATTGTACATGAACCATTTGGAACTGACCAGCTCCCACTAAATTCAGTTGCACAACTACCATTGACATCATCTTTGGGAGCAAGGGTTGACACGTTATGTTAACAGTGAGACAAATCTCTCTTATCCACACTGAAAAGTTGGCAGGTATAAAAGAAAAGGAGTACTTGTGGCACCTTAGAGACTAACCAATTTATTTGAGCATAAGCTTCCGTGAGCTACAGCTCACTTCATCGGATGCATCCAATGAAGTGAGCTGTAGCTCACGAAAGCTTATGCTCAAATAAATTGGTTAGTCTCTAAGGTGCCACAAGTACTCCTTTTCTTTTTGCGAATACAGACTAACACGGTTGTTACTCTGAAACCAGGTGTAAAAGAGTCATACAAGGAAGAGACTTGATATGAAATATGGCCCTATTGAAGTCAATGGGAGTATTGTCATTGACTTCTACAGAGCCAGGATTTCACCCTCTAAATGAGAGCAGTGTTTAAAATAATGACAAGGGAAAAGTTCATAGAATCATAGAATATCAGGGTTGGAAGGGACCTCAGGAGGTCATCTAGTCCAACCCCCTGCTCAAAGCAGGACCGATCCCCGACTAAATCATCCCAGCCAGGGCTTTGTCAAGCCTGACCTTAAAAACTTCTAGGGAAGGAGATTCCACCACCTCCCTAGGTAACGCATTCCAGTGTTTCACCACCCTCCTAGTGAAAAAGGTTTTCCTAATATCCAACCTAAATCTCCCCCACTGCAGCTTGAGACTATTACTCCTTCTTCTGTCATCTGCTACCACTGAGACCAATCTAGAGCCATCCTCTTTGGAACTCCCTTTCAGGTAGTTGAAAGTAGCAATCAAATCCCCCCTCATTCTTCTCTTCTGAAGACTAAACATCCCCAGTTCCCTCAGCTTCTCCTCATAAGTCATGTGTTCCAGTCCCCTAATCATTTTTCTTGCCCTCCGCTGGACTCTTTCCAATTTTTCAACATCCTTCTTGTAGTGTGAGGCCCAAAACTGGACACAATACTCCAGATGAGGCCTCACCAATGTCGAATAGAGGGGAACGATCACGTCCCTCGATCTGCTGGCAATGCCCCTACTTATACATCCCAAAATGCCATTGGCCTTCTTGGCAATAAGGGCACACTGTTGACTCATATCCAACTTCTCGTCCACTGTAACCCCTAGGTCCTTTTCTGCCCAACTGCTGCCGAGCCATTCGGTCCCTAGTCTGTAGCGGTGTATTGGATTCTTCCGTCCTAAGTGCAAGACTCTGCACTTGTCCTTGTTGAACCTCATCAGATTTCTTTTGGCCCAAGCCTCCAATTTGTCTAGGGCCCTCTGTATCCTATCCCTACCCTCCAGCGTATCTACCACTTCTCCCAGTTTAGTGTCATCTGCAAACTTGCTGAAGGTGCAATCCACACCATCCTTCAGATCATTTATAAAGATATTGAACAAAACTAACCCCTGGGGCACTCCACTTGATACCGGCTGCCAACTAGACATGGAGCCATTGATCACTACCCGTTGAGCCAGACAATCTAGCCAGCTTTCTCTCCACCTTATCGTCCATTCATCCAGCCCATACTTCTTTAACTTGCTGGCAAAGAATACTGTGTCAAAAGCTTTGCTAAAGTCAAGGAACAACACGTCCACTGCTTTCCCTTCATCCACAGAGTCAGTTATCTCGTCATAGAAGGCAATTAGATTAGTCAGGCATGACTTGCCCTTGGTGAATCCATGCTGACTGTTCCTGATCACTTTCCTCTCCTCTAAGTGCTTCAGAATTGATTCCTTGAGGACCTGCTCCATGATTTTTCCAGGGACTGAGATGAGGCTGACTGACCTGTAGTTCCCAGTAAAGATGGGCACTACATTAGCCTTTTTCCAGTCATTTGGGACCTCCCCCAATCGCCATGAGTTTTCAAAGATAATGGCCAATGGCTCTGCAATCACATCCGCCAACTCCTTTAGCACTCTCTGATGCAACGCATCCGGCCCCATGGATTTGTGCTCGTCCAGCTTTTCTAAATAGTCCCGAACCACTTCTTTCTCCACAGAGGGCTGGTCACCTTCTCCCCATGCTGTGCTGTCCGGTGCAGTAGTCTGGGAGCTGATCTTGTTCGTGAAGACAGAGGCAAAAAAAGCATTGAGTATATTAGCTTTTTCCACATCCCCTGTCACTAGGTTGCCTCCCTCATTCAGTAAGGCCCCCACACTTTCCTTGACTTTCTTCTTGTTGCTAACATACCTGAAGAAACCCTTCTTTTTACTCTTAACATCTCTTGCTAGCTGCAACTCCAGGTGTGATTTGGCCTTCCTGATTTCACTCCTGCAAGCCCGAGCAATATTTTTATACTCATCCCTGGTCATTTGTCCAATCTTCCACTTCTTGTAAGCTTCTTTTTTGTATTTAAGAGCAGCAAGGATTTCACTGTTAAGCCAAGCTGGTCGCCTGCCATATTTACTATTCTTTCTACACATCGGGATGGTTTGTCCCTGTAACCTCAATAAGGATTCTTTAAAATAAAGCCAGCTCTCCTGGACTCCTTTCCCCCTCATGTTATTCTCCCAGGGGATCTTGCCCATCAGTTCCCTGAGGGAGTCAAAGTCTGCTTTTCTGAAGTCCAGGGTCTGTATTCTGCTGCTCTCCTTTCTTCCTTGTGTTGGGATCCTGAACTCAACCATTTCATAGTCACTGCCTCCCAGGTTCCCATCCACTTTTGCTTCCCCTACTAATTCTTCCCAGTTTGTGAGCAGCAGGTCAAGAAGAGCTCTGCCCCTAGTTGTTTCCTCCATCACTTGCACCAGGAAATTGTCCCCTACATTTTCCAAAAACTTCCTGGATTGCCTGTGCACCGCTGTATTGCTCTCCCAGCAGATATCAGGGTGATGGAAGTCTCCCATGAGAACCAGGGCCTGTGGTCTAGTAACTTCTGCGAGTTGCCGGAAGAAAGCATCGTCCGCCTTATCCCCCTGGTCTGGTGGTCTATAGTAGACTCCCACCATGACATCACCCTTGTTGCTCACACTTCTAAACTTAATTCAGAGACTCTCAGGTTTTTCTGCAGTTTCATACTTGAGCTCTGAGCAGTCATACTGTTCTCTTACATACAGTGCAACTCCCCCACCTTTTCTGCCCTTCCTGAACAACTTATATCCATCCATGACAGTACTCCAGTCATGTGAGTTATCCCACCAAGTCTCTGTTACTCCAGAGTTGGCTGATTGGGAAAAATAAGACCTTGCTGAATTCAACCAGGATAGTTCACAGTTCATGCTCTGTACTGAGGAGGGCTCTGGTACGTGACTCCTTATGCCAGAAGGTGTAATGTCAGAAGGTATTTTTGTGAGTTTGGGGATAATCCAGAAGTGGAGACCATTACAAACAGTTCAATGAGGAGCAGATGAGAGGGTTCGTGTACATCTACATGCATTAAAAGCTTGAAAAAAAGAACTAACCTGACTCATTGGTGTGAAGTCTTTCTTTGTAGTTAAAAAGGACAGTACAGAGGGAGGGAGGTCACAAAAATAAAAGGAAATTAACTGCATGTGAAGATATGCTCTAAGAAGCTATTTTAAAAAATAACCATATAGTAGAATGGGAAAAACACCACTACATAATGCAGTGTGCCTGATTGTCACACTACTATAAAATTTCAGTGGTGTTATTCTTATATTAACCAGGTGTAAGCAAGAAGAGGATGAGGCCCAAACTCTATGGCTGAGGTCAGACAAAAAGAGGCTGAGGTCAGCACTAACATAACTCCTATAGGAGAGCAATTCCCACCTGTTTATTCTGTGAACTATTGTCCAGTGCTGCAGAGTCAGTTTCACCAAGTAAAGGGCTTGTCTATTTGCTGCCAATACTGAGTTTGCCATTCAGAAAGATGAAAAACACCTTTTTCCTGTACATTACACCATAGGACTACTTTGATTAGTAAGGAATTTGTAAGGAAGTGGAGGGAGAAAATATTAATAAGGAAATGCCAAATGACCCATTTGTCGTTAATCATAGAATCGAAGGGCCTCATCCAGCAAGGTGCTGAGAGCTATCTGAGATACTATAGTAAACACCCTTTACTTCCATAAATAAAGAGGGAGTTGCTTAGCATTTCCCAGAATTAGGGCCCCAAAAAGAGATGGAGAACACTAAAGAAAGTTGCTGATGGTACTGCTTAAGGAGTATGGTACTTCTTAGCATAAGTAAGGATGCCACAATGTGGCCCATAGGCACAGTTTTATTTATTTCAGTGTTTTGTTCTCCCTGAAGCAAGGCAAGGCAGGGCAGGAACTGTGACCGAGCCCTGTGGTGACACAACTCTGGACTGCCCATTACGCAGCACTGAGCCTACTTTCAATCCAGCCCAAAGTGAGCAACAATAGGTGTTTTCTCTGCAAGAAATGCTTGTATTGTGCATTAGACACTGCTGAGATTCCTACAGAATCACTAGATTTTTCTCAAAATGGTCCAGCTTTGCTGCAAGACCATTGGTAAATGTCAATTTACATTTCTGCACAGCTTTGGAAGTGGATTCAATATATTACTGAAAACAACTCTGAGCCTTGAAAGGAATGACAAAGTGTTGCATCTGCTATGGCAATTCATTGTACATTAAATATAATAGCACATCAAAAGAAAAACAAAAACCTGATGTAAATGATCAAATTGAACATGAGTACTGGGGCAAGTCTACCTTAAATGCACACACATCTGTCCAATTTTTCACGGATTTCTTTATTTATTTTATCTGAGAAATTGGGATTTCATCTTCCGCTTAGTTTATCAGTATGTTTTATATGTTCACACCTTTCAGAGCTTAAAAAAAAGGTGGAGGGAGGCCAAATTAACTGCACAATAGTATGTTTTCCTGAATCATGTCTGAGTGGTGCATAACCAGTTCATAAATGTTTCATGAATCTGACCCTTAATTTTCTCAATTTCAGATGCATTTATACATAGGTACCTCCCTTCAACATTTATGAATAGCACCTTCCCTTACCTAAATAAAACAGAAATATTTTCATTTAACACACCATCACTTTGAAACTTCTGCAAGCCTGGAATTAGCTTTTAGCATTAGCCTTCAAGAGTAATCATAGGGGTAGATACTGTTTAGTATTTGCTTGTATTTTTGTCCTCCTTTAAGAAAACAACCTGTAATGTTTTCAGTTGAAATTGAATGAGTATTTCTGAAATACTGTAGGTACAACACCAAAATCCAGTAAAAAAAAAAAGCGTACCACAGGCAGTGGCAATGCCAGGTTTCTCACCCTGCGCTCCCAACATGTCTCAACTGTTTTACAGAGGTCTCAGTTCTTGGCCGTTCTGCTCATACAGTCAACAAAGGAGTTAGTTTACGCTTAATGTGTTGGGTGGGTAGATGGGAATTGTAATGAGGTTACCTGTGAACAAGGACCCGAGGTTAAATCTTAAAATTCCTTTCACATAGGCTATCAAAGGATAATTACCTTCTGTGAATAAACATATGGCTCTCATTTGAACTAATTGCCAAAGGACTGATTGATCCAAAGCCCACTGAAGTTAATGGAAAGACTCACTTTGACTTCACTGGGTATTGGATTAGGTCACTAGAGATAAAAGGCTGAACCATTCCAATCCCCTGAACCAGTTAGTCCTTCTTGTTAATTTAAGTCTATGTATCTGATGAATGATATGGTAGCTACCCTTACAAGCTATGTACCACTGACATGTTCATCTTTATTTTTTTTTAATACAAACAGCTTTTTAAGCTAATTTGGATTAATGCTGCCTGAGTGTTCTCACAGTTCAAAAGTAAATGTTTAAAGATGTGGCTAGCTATCACTGGACGAAACAAACACTTGTATTTATTATATTGAAACATTTATTGCATTTTAGCAATAAAAAAATCTACCTTTTTCTCTTCTAACCTTATCTTTTACATCCCCATTGTAGTTATATGTATAAATACATCCTTTTGATGTAGTGGGCATACATTATAAAAGGGCAGGCAGTTTCTTATGCACTTTACTCAGGACATTTCAATATTTTGTCTTCCTTTTCAGATCTTAACCCATAATCTGATATCCTTCTTTAATACTAGAGGCCAAAATATGGTGGTGGGGAGAAGTCAACAGGCATTGGCAGTCAAGAGGGTTAAGACAGATGGCTTCTGTAACAAGACTAAACAGATACTGTTGCGTTAGAAGTTATTTTGGAACAAGAAAATTTGTCATGGAGGACCTTAAAGTTTAACTCTCCCTGACTCATACTGTCTATAGTCATAGTTGGAATGGACTCATGTGCATGGAGTCGCTATCTCTGAAACCTAAAATTCTTATCACCAAAATAAACAAACAAACAAACAAACAGTCAGTGGTAATTTGGCAAATTTGGCAAATTTCTGTTTTCATCCAATATTGTGACTGATCATTATTATTACAAAACCTGGCCTGTATCTTGACAAAATACTTGTAATGGAAGTCAAAAACATTGATGTCTGAGCCATATTTCATATTAAATATTAGTTTCCCTTTCCGAAGAATCATTGAGTACTTTGTCAGCCCTGTTGGCAGCCTCCTCATTCTCACTGTTGGTCAAAGGTTCTGCTTCCTTCTTTAGTGCTTTCTGTTTTTTATCTTCTAAATTCTTCTCTTTTGCCAAAAGCCTGTAGTTGATGGCATTGCCAATGAACAACCAAATACTTGCCACAATCACAATTGATCCACAGACAATGTACATGTATTTATAGTCTCCAGTTATATCCACTAACCAACCTGAAAGACAGAAACAAAACGAAACCACACTTGAAAATATTCCGACTGTAGACAGAAATAAATTCCAGATCCTTCCACAGGTATTATCAATATATGTCCTGCAATAAAAAGTATTTTCAACATGATAAAAGTTGTCCTATATTGGGCATTTTCACAGACAGATGTACAGTGCAGCTGTGACAAATTTTATATTAGTTAGATTGGCAGTTATTGCATTCATCATCTGTAGTAAAATAATTGAAAGACTAAGGAAGTAGAGCCTAGTCAACAATAGTAGGTTGTATACTTTTCTATTCAAATCTGTCTTTTTTTTTCTCCTCCTAATGTCTTTCTACTGTTGTTTTGGAATGAATGCCTAGCACTCAGTGCGGCTGCTTGCAGACAAGAATCTGGAAAGGTGTCTGCCTTCTCAGCTGCTGTCACTATGTCTCATTGTGCCGCTGCTATTTGTGTTCCACTTCTTCTGTCCCCAAAGACAGAATATTTCACCTTGGTGTGCAGACACCCCTGTCATGAAAACTGAGTTTCACACGCTGAAGTGTGTTCCCAAACTTGTATGGGTAATGGTTACTCTCCAGGGTGGATCATCGGCAGCAAAGATCAAATGTGGTACCTCTGTATCTTAACACATGAACTTCTACCGTCTGAGCTAAAAGAACTTGCTCTGTTAGTCCCGGTTGTATCAGGCTCGTCAATCTCAGGTTGACCTTGCCACTGCCAGAAGGGGAGTGCCACAATGAGCAAGCATGATTTACGTGCATAAGCCATTTAGATCAAAGAAAAATGTATTCTGACTGCCTTTTCGCATTGTGTCATTCTTGTAATTCTGTTGCATTTTCTAAACTCTAAATTAAAAGACGGGCTCCCATTACAGCAAAGCACATAAAACACATGCTTAAGTTACGTATGAGTAGTCTTATTGAAGTCAATGGGATGATTTACATAATTTAAATATGTGCTTAAATGGTTTGCGGGATTGGGGCCATAATACTGACATACCAGTTAGACCTGGTCAAAAGTTAGAATTTCTGTGGGAAACTCCAACATTTAATCACAAATTTTCCAAATCAGAATAAAGTTGAAAAACGTCCAATATCCTGCTAAATGAAATTTCGGGGGGGGGGGGGAGTTTTGAGTCAATCTAACAGTTTTGTTTCTATTTTGATTTATCTATATATTTATAATTTTTGTATATTTTAAAATTGTGTTTTAATGAACTTTATAATATAATGTGATAGAAAACAATAGAATATATATAATTTCAAAACAAAAAATGAAATGTTTTATTCTGATAAGGTCAAAATATTTCACTTTATCAAAACGCTTCCTTTAATTTTTTTCCATTGGAAAAGTGTTCCATATGAAATTTGTTGACCTGCTTTAATATTAAACTTAAGTACATTTTACAAAGCATTTAAAAGCAGTAATGTTTTATCTAATGCAATAAGACCTTTGAAGGTAATGCACAGTGGCTACCCTTTATAAAGTTAGTAGTTTTTGCCTTAAACAAATAGAAATGTTTACCTCAGTATTGGCAGTATTCCCTATGCTTACTACTGGGGAATACTAAAATAATTTATATGTTGAGATAATAATATAGTCTACAAAAATATTAATATATTGTTGCAACTTAGGTAGATATCCCAGGCAATTTGCTAATTTGTAATGGTGCCAGTCTCAAAGAATTATTAACAAAAATTAACTTAATGTTCATGCATGAGATCATCATAATACTTTAAGAGACCTGAACAGATCAAAACTGGAATATGAGCTTTTCAGCCTATTCATCCCTACTTTGTTTTCTCTGTTCAAGTAGAGATATTAACAAAGGTGACTATATCCAAAGGTGATTATATCCAAAATGTATCCTTTTTAAAAAAATCCACATAACAAATATAAGAAAAATAAATAGCTGTATACTTTATTACTCCATTAATATTAGATTTAATATTAATATAGGTTTCAATGTTTGAGGTGATGGGATTTTATTAGTCATAGGCACAGTCCCTCCACTAGGTGGCATGCCAACTGTCCGTGTTAGAGGAATCTATTGTGTTCCAACATCTATGAAAATAAGATGAGATCAGATCATTTGGAATGACTTGTATAACTGTTAAATATTAATTTCAATAAAATAAAGTGTACATTTTATAATCAGCTGGCATCATTTACATTTTCATTAACAAATAAGTTCAACAGATGTTATTTTAGTACAAATTATAGCCTGGGTCATGCAAACATTTACCTATATAACTTTACTCACTTGAGTAGTCCCATTGACTTCAATGGAAGTACTCCTGCCTGTAGTAGTCAGCGTGCAGGAAAGAGTTTGCAGTACTAGGATCTACATTTATAATTCACACCTATAACATCTAATATTTTTTAGCTCAAATGTATATATTTGTATATTTTTAGTTCAAAATAATATTTGGTCAGGGATTTTAAAATTGGATTTTGGGCACCTAATTCACTAAAACTCTTTTGAAAATCCCAGTTCTATTATCAGAATTCTAGTGGTGATCAGTATGTGAAAATTAACTAGCACTGTCTTTTCATAATGAGGGACAATGCTCTGCTTATGCTCTGAGGGGCAGCATCCATCAGAGCCTTCTTGTGCGTGCACCTTACCTAGCCATGTTGTGAGAAACAATCTTATTTCAATAACCTCCCTTGTACTTGGGATTAAAGCAGTAAGGTAGTAAAGTAGCATGTGGGGAGCTTTAAAATGACAATTTATATATGTATCATTTTATTTTTAAGCAGCCACTGGTTTGGCAGACATTGGTTAGGGAAATTAGGAGCCATTTTGTGAGGTAGCAACTATAGATGTAGCTTCTTTGCTATGGGGAATGAAGTGGAGTCCCATGAATGTAGCCAATTTGACAGAGAGGGAGCTGTGCTGGCCAGGAGGTAGTGGAAGCACCACTACGGAAGAGATGCTCTCAGCACTTCTAACTGCCGAGTAAAGCACATGAAAAATAGGACTGGGTGGCTAGCAATGAGAGCAAATACTGTATCTTATCTCTGTATGTATCTCTACCTATATAGCTACATACATAGCCATGGTGGCCACACACCATACACACACAGGCAATATAAATCTGCATATAAATCTAAATCTGTGATATGCCAAAAAGAAAAAGGGGGAAAAAAAAGGTAAATTCAAAAGAACAAGCGGTGAAAAAAACATGACAGTTCTTCTGGCAACATTAAGTAACATGTGCATGTCTAATATTTTAGATACATATAAATAATAACTTAAATATTTACACTCAGCCCAGTGACATCAGAAAGGACAATAAAAAAGAATCCTTACCTCCTAGAGGGGGGCCTAGGAGAACAGGGCAGCACTCCACAATTGTGACAAGTCCCACAGCACTGGAAAATCTGGCAGCACCAACGAGATCCATCAATGACTCAAAAAGGATACTGCTAACCATTCCAAAAGCAAACCCAAAAAGTACAGCATACACCACCAGGCCTGTGTAGTCCTCGGCCAGTGGGCACATGATATGACAGATGCCATTGTACAAGACAGCAAAACTAAAGAAGTACTGGATTTTTGGCCGGATGTATTTGGAGTTTGCTACAAGTCCCATTGAAGGCCTAGCAAACATGTCTACAAAAGCTAGAATAGACAGCAAAAAAGCAGCAGAATATTCATCAATTCCCTTGTGTTTGGCATAAGGAGCCAAGAATACTATTGGGGCAAAGAAGCCAACAAACATAATAACATTTCCTGACAAATAAACCAGAAACCCTCTGTGTTTAAAGAGGGATAGATCTAAGTATTTATTCACGGTTTGCCAGAATGACGACTTCTTGTTATTCATGTGTAAGGCTGAATCTCCTGATCCCTTCTCAACATCTTTTTTCACAGGAGGGACTGGTTTTGGTCCAACAGGTCTCATAAGTGACCCAGCCACACAGCAGTTCAAAAGAAGTCCTCCCAGAATGAGAAAGCTTCCTTTCCATCCAAATGCATTAAAGAGAAATTGATTGAGAGGTGCCAGTGTGCTTAGAAACACTGGACTTCCAGCCATGGCCAGTCCATTAGCAATGGGACGTTTCTTATAGAAATACTTGCCAATCATAGTCAAGGCAGGCTGCAAGTTGAAGGCTAAGCCAAGACCTAAACAACAAAAGAGCACAGCATTATTGCATGTAATACATTGAAAACCCTTCACGATAAGCAGACAAAATCATTCAAAAAAGCTAAAATGCCATTCAGAAATTCCAAATGAAGATAAAATGCTATCAGCACTGGAAAATGAAATGTGGTTTCACTGCTTTCCACACATTTTAATGTCAGCACTATGTCACACTCGAGTTCTGTCATTTCCTGGTATTGCATTGCAATAAAAGTAAATACTCATAGTAGTGTTTGAGCAATTATATAGACAATGGAGTGACAGAGGAACAATGGTATCAAGACCTTGAATACACCATTTTTGTATTTTACTAAGCTGCAAGACAATTCTCTCCTGGTTCATTTCACAAAAGTTATTAAATGTCACTTCATCTACAAAAGAGAGCACATTATATTTAGAAGTATAAATCCACTGGCTTTTATCCCTCTATCCCTTTTTAAGGTTGAACATGTATCCAAAGTAAGGTGTAAAATGATTAATAAATAATGATTTTGCAGGAAATCCAGCCCCACATCCACAGCTCTGAAGGTCCTGGTAGTGGAATCACTCGTTAAGTGGCAACTGCACTGGGGTGGGAAAGGGGCTGTGTGGGGATGCACAGCCCCAGCTCCCTGCACAGCAGAGCACAGGGGTGAGGCAGAGTTGGGCCAGATGTGCAGTCAGAGGATCCACCTGTGGTCCTTCTCTTTGGGTGGGGATACACCAGAACCGCTGAGTTTTAGTAGCAATGCACCCGCTATGTAGTCTCAGAGGAAGGATTCCTTCCCTCTTCTCCCATGGGCAAACCCAGTACCTAGCTCATTCCTTGCGCTAGGTAGTGGGTCTCTGCATTTGACTCTTAAAAAGTAGAGAGGTGAGGTCTTAAACAAAACAAAACAAACGAGAAACCCACCACATTCAGTAAGAAAGGGTTTTTTTCAAAATGATTAACTTTTACTCAAGTCAATTACAGATAAACATAAGCTTTGATGTAGTGACAGAATAAGATCTCATTTGTGTATTCTATGCTTCTATATGACCTCTAAGCTCACCTTTTCTTTATTCAAAAGAGATGCTTTTAAAAAATTAGAATCCCTTTGGTAGCGAGGTAATTTAATCTAGTGGTTTTATTATTACTTTAATTCCCACCCTTTGATCAGTTCCTAGAGCTTTGGTGATTTAGCATTTGTTTTCAGACAGGAATATTTTTATTCTGGGGCCAGCTGGACCCTGCCCAGCATACTATTTTGCCGAATATGGATATATATATAGTTTGTGAGCCTATAGAGCTTAGTATAGAGTTTGCGTGTCTACTAGACCACTACTCATCTCTGCTGTTTTATTCATAGTATGGTATGACTGAAAGCTAAAAAAAAATCAATGCAAAATCCAATACAAATTACTCTAATAAGTGCTGTCATGCGTCAGTCAATTCCGGTATTGTAATTATAGTGCAGTACAGTATGGCACATACATAGGGCATTTATTGAATAAAATAATCAGAGGTGCATGAAATAGCCCAAGCAGTAATTTAATATCCTAAAAATCAGTTTAAAGGAGTACAGTGCAGGATAGCTGAAATTAACTGGACTAGTTACCATTTTTGAACCAGTTACTTACCTCCAACAATTCCTACGCATATGTAAAGCTCCAGGACACTATTGCAGAAAGAGGAAGCAATCATTCCAAATGAACACAATACACCTCCTGCCATCATCACTGGCCGGCAACCATATTTGTTCACCAAGACACTGCTTATGGGACCTAATGGCAGGAAAAGGATAAATGATCCATCATGCAGTGATAAATATATTTGCAGTTGAGCGTTTTCAGTGATTAAAAGTCCCTCCCTGTGAGTCTGACAGCACAAGAACTTACATAGTAGAAGTCAAAAGAACTACTCACCCTTCCTGGGTGTATTTGAAGAATCTGGCCCTACATAATAACCTGTGATCATGGAAGTGGATCAAAGGATGTAAGGCATGAGTGTAGCAAGCTTGTTAATTACAGTTCTCAGAGAACCAACAACGGGCCCAGTCAATGGAAGTTTTGGGTATGCAAGAAATGGAGGATTAGGCCCACTGTCTGCAGTCTAGTTCAGAATTTCAAATGGAAGGAAGTTGTTTAATCAAAACTATAATTAACAGAGCAGAAGAGATCTCTAAATGAGTCAGATTACACCTTTTGATAGAATGAAAGCTCTTCTGAACTCCCTATAACTGCTGCTGTTGACTAGGGCAACACACTTAATTATGTCAATGGGACTACTCACTTGTTTAAAGTGTTGAAGTTGTGCATAAATAACTCACAGCTGAGATCTATTTTCCTTGTCCAGATCTGAATGAGAGTGATAATGGACAGTATTATTTTGTTCTGTAGTCTGAGGCTTCTGAAGTATGCTTGGTATAATGGCCTAGAAACTTTGAAAATATGGCTACAAACCTGTTTTTTAGTTTCAAATGAAATTTATTCCAGTGTCATTTTGTCCATACCAAACAAAGAACCAGCATGCAATCTGTCATGATGTGCACTGTATGTTCTTTAAAGGCCCACAACAGGAATAGATGGTGTCTGGCATATCAAGACTAAGAAGCCGTCAGAGTTGCTTTAGGAAGCTTGCACTACACCTGATTGTACTATATGTATCCCTAACCATCATTAACAGCTTTACTTTTTTAAGCACTATATTCACTCCATTTAAAAAGCAGGGTGGGGGTGTTAGATTTAGAACTGGTGATAAAAGAAACCAGATATAAAGTGAAATGTCAAACATTACATTTGGTTTTACTGCAAATCATTCTGGTTCCTACTGTGTATTGGCTCAAGTACAAATTTCTCATAATAAATACCTAAAGAAATATACATAAGCATTTTCATTGGCAACACAAATCAAGTTCAACAAAATTGGAGATACACATTGTTTGCAATATGTCCTACTTTGGGTCCAAATGTTTGACCTATCTTAAAACTGATACTATTAGTGATGGGTTACATGCAAAAGTCTTAGGCCCATACCATGCCATCAGTATTTTAAGTATAAGTCTCAACTGAATATGATGGAAGTAGGTTGACCAGATAGCAAGTAAGAAAGATCGGGACAGAGGTGGGGGTAATAGGCATCTATATAAGACATAGATAATTATATAAGCCCCAAATAATTGGATTGTCCCTATAAAATCGGGACATCTGGTCACCCTAGATCAATGGTTTTCCAATTTCCTTACTGGGGACCCAATTGAAGAAAATTGCTGATGCCCATGACCCAACAGAGCTGGAGATGAGGGGTTTGGGGTGTGGGGGGCTCAGGGCTGGGGCAGAGGGTTGGGGTGCAGGGGTGAAGGCTGCGGGGTGGGGCCAGGAATGAGGGGTTCAGGGTGCGGGAGGGTGCTCTGGGCTAGGGTAGGCGGTTGGGGTACAGGAGGGGGTCAGGGCTCTGGGCTGGGGGTGGAGGCTCTGGGGTGGGGCTGGGAATGAGGGGTTTGGGGTGAAGGAAGGGGTTCCAGGTTTGGGGGGGCTCAGGGCTGGGGCAAGGGATGGGGCGTGGGATTGGAGCACAGACTCACCTATGGCAGCTCCCAGTCAGCGGCGCAGCTGGGCTGCAGAAGCAGGCTTCCCGCCTCCTCCTGGCAGCACGGATAACGCTGCACCCTGGAAGCGGCCAACAATGAGTCCCACTCCTAGGTGGTGGTGCGCAAGCAGCTTTGAACGACTCTTGCCCACAGGATGCTTTGAGTGGGGGCAGCACACGGAACCCCATGGCTCCCCGCCTAGAAGCCGGGCCTGCTGCTGGCCACTTCTGGGGCCCAGCGCAGTGTTGGAAAAGGACTTTTTAAATGTCCCAGTTGGCAGTGCTGACCAGAGCAAGGCGACCAAGTGCATGACATGCCGCGACCCAGTATTGGGTCGCGACCCACGGATTGAAAAACACTGTCCTAGATGGAAGTGCAGTTTAAAAATCAATGGCATGATACAGTCTTTAGTTTCGTTAAACACACTGAAGTCTGGATACTTTCCAAAAGGTTTCCAGCACAGTTTTTAAGATATTTGGATGAGAGGCCTTCTCATGAGATATACAATACTTTTCATTTCTGGTCAGGTCAGAAATACTTTGGGAACAGTTCACTATGTGATAGATTGGCATGTCTTCTTTCAGCACTAAGCATAAAAAAAAAAATTACTGAGAAGCATGGAACTGAGAAATCAAACTCAAAGCTTTGACCAGATACTTCCTGAATTGTGACCTGAAGCTTACTGAATTTATGCTCTCATGAACCATGATCCAACCATGAAGACTCCTACTGAGAACACCCTTTTGCCCGTCCTGGGATGTACAACTCCAGGAAAGAACCATTGTTGCATTGTGTACCTCAAACCAGCACCCTGAAACCCCTATATTCACTGCTGTCATGTAATTATGATATGTTTTGTACAAAGTAAGCCTCATGAGATATCATCTTAAAAGTCTTGATCTGTTGAACATTAATATACTGTTGGATTGTATATACTACCATTTAATTTGAAGTTTTATGAAGTTTTGATGTGTGTGTTACTAAAATATGTTGTGAGTTTGGGAACACCTACAACCAGCCTTTCAGGTACTACAATGGAGTAGCCAGACATGCTGATGGTGAATTAAAGGTGAATTCACTTGCCCAAAGGCCATCCCAGAAGACTTTTCAGAAAGAGCATGTAGACAATGGAGGCTCCTTGACCAATGGGGGTGGACCTCCACATGACAAGCATAAATCTTTTCAGGAAGCTGGAAGAAACTATAAAGAGGGGAAGTGACATCACGACTTGGCCTCACTCCCCCACAACTCAACCCCTGGAAACACATCTGGAGGACAAAGACTTTGAACTGAGGAGGGTGGTCCCAGACCAGAGCAGAGTTCTAGCCTATGTACCTGTGACCTGTTTATACCATCCATCAGGATGAGACACTGCTTGATTCAAATCCTATTCAGTTTATAGAAGTCAGATTGTGAATTTACTTTTATTTATTAGGTAATCAACTTTGAGCTCTATGCTTACTATTTATAATCACCAAAAATCTACCTTTCTGTAGTTAATAAATCTGTTTTCCATTTTACCTAAAGCAGTGTGTTTTGGTTGAAGTGGTTGGACAATATCAGCTCAGGTTACAAAGGTGAGTGTGTGTCCTCTCCATATCGACTGGATAATAAACTTACACTGGTCAGGCTTCTAACAAGGACAAGATGGCATTTCCAAGGGTTCCAGGCTAGAGAACTGGGGGCAATTGGCTGGATCCTCTCTATTGTTGGTTTATGAGTGGCTGGGAGAAGCACTCATGTAACTCAGTTGGGTGTGTCCCTGTCTGTGGATGTCTATGTCAGTGCAGTACCTGACAGAGGTTGGCCACTTGTCACTTGTCACAGCATCACAGTGTGAGAGGGATACCCCAAGTTGGTGGGACAGAGGGCTCAGCAGTCCCACAGTTCAGGTTGTACCTCAGGAACCCCATCACAACCATCATGCTAGGAGAGAGTGGGAGAGGTGAGCACTCAGAGAGCTGGGTCCCAAGCCATTTAAAGCTTTGTACATTATAAACAACATCTTGAGCTGCATGTAGAGGTGTACAAGATTATGGAATACTGGAGTTATGGACTTCTAGCAACTTGGACCTCTTCTCATGAGGGAAGAAGAATCAGGAATAGGGAATGGGTTCGAAGAGCCATGGAAGAATGGATGGGAGGCACACATACTGGAGCGTGGAGTGTTGAGTGTTGGAAGGATATGGGGATGGCACCCGAGAGGGGTTTCATTACAAGATGTATTAAATTGTTGACTCAGATTTATTAATACAAACACCAAAAAGCCACCGAGGCACCACTACCAACTATTTAAAAGCACAACCAAACATGGAGACAAAACCTGAATAGCCTTCACCATACACCACAGAAACTAATTAAAGAAAATAATTAGGCAAATACCCCCACCCTCCCTAAAAATGACCCTTAAAACAACATTCTTCATCTCAGAAGCCCCACAACAAAAAGTATCCTGAAGAGGAACATATTGGGGCTTTTTTTTCAGAATGGGAAAGGGGAGGGAAAGAGAAGATTCATGGAGAAAGTTCTGCCAGCATCTCCCTGGAAACTGTAGCTCAAGCATCTCTACTGGCATGGGCTGCAAGTGACGCTTCCCCTTGGAGAGGCTAGCCCCCTACCCTGCTTTGTCCAGCTGAGGCCCAGTCTATTCCAGCCAAGGCCACACCTCCGCTGCTTTCAGCCCCCTTCTCTCCTCCACAGAGAAGAGCTTGGTTGGGGCCACTGGAGCAGGGCTGAGAGCTTGGTCCCGGCTGGGGTTGAGCTTTCAGCCTCAGCTGGGTTCATAGAGGAGCTCTCAGCCCTGGCTCAAGCTCTGAGCCTGGAGCCCCTCCCCAATTTAGCCCTTTTCACCTGTACCCCCCAAGGCCACACCCCATTTCACCCCTTCCCCAGTGGCCCTGCCCTGTCACACCCCCACTCTGCCTCCTCCACGCTGAGGCCCCTCTCCCCTCCCCGCTGTGGCCCTGAGACCAGAAAAGCTACGTGCCCCCACCCTGGCCCTGGGACCATGGCGGGGGGAGATTTTTCTGGGGGCTCCAAATCCGCCACTGCCCTCCTCCTCCTGGTGGCACAAGGTTTGGGGAAGCTTAGCCTCCCCCAGCCTTCATTATGTGCCACCCATGTCTACTGGTCTTAAATTATGGCAGTAATGCATGGGGAAATAAATATCTCATGAGTGGAGAGACAAGGTACTCCAAACATCACTTTCCTAGACCTGAAGAAGAGCTCTATGTGACTCAAAAGCTTGTCTCTTTCTCCTCAACAGAAGTTAGTTCAATCAAAGATATTACCTCACCCACTTTGTCTCTCTAATATCCTGGGACCAACATGGCTACAACTACACTGCGTACAACAATGAAAGATATTGTAAACAGGCAGGTCCCAGGCTATTTAGCACTTTTTAGGTCAAAGCCAATACTGGCTTAAACTCCAACTAGAAGGCAACCAGTGCAGATCCCAGAGAGCCATTGATCTATTTGAGATCCCATGGTCTTGGGTGGGTGGTAGGTGAGGATAAAAGGGAAGAATTGGAGGCACCTGTGCTCTGCATGGCCATTGAGTGTAATGTTGTTTTAAGCACAACTTTTAAATCAATTTGTTGACTTTCAAACTTCTTTTTAACTACAACATTCTATTAAAGTTTTTCCTGTAAGTTATCAACATGTATTTACCACCTTAACTCCAGTTTAATTTTGTTTTCTGGGAATATTCCAGTACTTCAGTTTAAAATACAAACATATGGGGAATGTTAATTGTCATATAAACCATAATGTTGGGTTAAGCCACTGCATGAGGAAATTCCATATATTTCCCAGTTTCAATCAGACCTAATAAGTGGATTAAACATTTTCTGCTGATGTCTTTGCATATACTTTGTTTTTAGAGTCTCATAAACTACCACATATTCATCAGTGTATGTGGATTTACGAATCTGCATAAATTCTAATTGTGAGCATGCAATCAGGCCTTGCACGGGCATGCACAAATTTGATTTTACATTTAACTGCAACTAAAATCATTTAAGTAATGTTCACATCCAAGCATGTATTGATATCTGCTGCAAATTCTTCTTTTGAATATAAAGCATATTTCAACCATTCAACTTCAAGAAAAAAATCAGTTGCAAAATCATGCCATTTGCTAATATATATATGTATATATATTTAAAAAATAAGTAAAAATAAATTCTGATTCAATATGCAGACTTCTTGACTCTTACATGGGAAAATTATGTACTTTCTATTTCTATCCTTGCCTGGATTTTCACTTAATTCTTCTCTGGCTGGCAGGGTGGGCAGACTTTTCAAGGGAAGAAGGGAACAATTCTCACCTGTGTATGTGTCAACCTGGATAAGAGGGTTACAGAGAGATGGTTTGGGAGAGGGTCAGGGAGCTGTACACAGGCGGCTTTTGGTAGCTGAGGACGCTTTTCCATCCTTCTTCCTCACGTGCCTCACTGAAAGGTAGATTCAGCTCTACATGCAGGGGAGGTCTGGCTCCATAGCTCATACATTTGTGGGATCATCTGGTGGTCTTGTTTGTATGTATGAGACCAGTGAGTCAACATGTAAGAGGACTGATGCAAGCTGGTTCTGAAGGTGCATGTACACTCAGCTAGTGTGCTGTCCTTTCCACTAGCCCTTGTGGCTAGATGCTTTCTGAGGTAGCCAGTCTGCAGGAATGTACAAAACTGAGGCAAAACACTGTTTTAGTAAAACTGACAAGGATGCTGAGATCGGTCAAAACTCTTCTTCCTGGGGACTGATTTGATCAACAGAGGAACTAACAATACCATATGATTCTGCTAAAGCCTTCTCTTTATGCTTGGTCATGACTAGACTTCTTACATCAGGACTGCTTAGCCCAGATGTCTGCTCTCCAGAGAGCCATTTATACTTCTGTTTTATCTCAGATTGGAGTGGACCAAGTTCTTCCCAAAGATTTGTTTTTTTTTCCAGGCTCTGACTCTGACCTATTGCAATACGGTCATACTTAAGGGTGGGGAAAGGGAGGAGTTTTCCCGAAGTCCATGGCTGGAAAAGTCACAGTCCCAAGCAAAATGTTGTAAAAAGGAACCATAGTCCTAGCTCCACCATAAAGCTTTAGCTTCCACCTCTCCTGCTGCATCTTGAGGGAAGACAGTTCATCCCTTGAGATGGTAAACATATGGCCTCTAAAGGAAATAATTCATAACAAACATGTGCCAGTCGGTGATGTCTTCTCCCTTGGCCTCCCAAAGATACTTAAGGATGCTCTTGGATGTTTCTAATAGTTCTTCTCCTTGCTTTTCTCTTTAAAAACTTCTCACTATTATGGGGGACCCCAGAGGTATATAACAAATACAGGAAAATATGGTTTCCAACTTCCTCTTACTCCACTCCTTGCCCTTTTCAGAAATCATGGAAATGGAAGAGTGAAAATGTTGATGAAAAATGGAAATATTTTTGCTAGATATTTTAGCAAAATTTCTCCCATTCTCAATATAAAGTTATCCTTTCTAGCAGTCTAAAACTCTCAACACATTGCACATTCCTCAGATCACACAGAGGAAACATCACAGAAACATCCTGCTTGACTAAACTGGGAGGAACACTGGTCACAGTAGATAACCAGCTTGACAATAAAAGTCTAGAAGTTTTATCAAAGCAAGATGGACTATTCAGCAGATTATCAGGAGAGAGATGGCAACAGTTGAAGCCTTTTCAAATGGCAAAGGACTCTGGATTTTTATCTGGAGCTTTTTTCTTAAACTGTCACCAGTGGGAACACTAACGCTGGATATATTAGCCAGCTCTCAAAATCAGCACTTTTAAATTCTTCATCATGATCCCATGCATTCTCTATCCTGTGATCATGCCCAATTCCTGTGTGGCTTATTGTATACCCTCTTTTCAGTTGCTTTTCCTCTTATGTATTTCTCATCTTCTGGGCCTGATTCCCTGTAGCCTTGCAGCTTAATTAATCATTTACACTAATGCTACCGAAAAGCATGGGAACATTTTGCATCCACTTTGCACTGATGTAAATGACTACAAAAGACTCAGGGCAACAAAGTTTCAGGCTTATTGCTTTCTCACTATGTAAATTACACTTATCTTACACATCACAGGATGCCAGGTTGACGCAAATGGCACTACTTTAATCATTTAAATTATTTTTTTTTCACTAACGTACACCCAGCGTGTAATATACATCATTGGTTAAGTCACTAATTAATCTGACTTGTATTTTGCAGGTGCTTTAGTATTTGTTCAATGCATTTGGCTCTATATAAAGTACCTTTATACATAGGAAGGGTAACCTAAACTTGTGGCATGATAAACTCTATGACTCTCACTTGAAAGCTCTTAAATGAATAAGGATGAATATCACCTCTGTACAAAGCCTACATGCCATTTAATTCACACTTAGGTTCCATTTTGAGTGTTTACATGAGATTTTGCTGTGCAATTCACCTTGTGCTGGCCCCTCTGCACAGTGGTAAATTTAAACCTATTGGGCAGATCCTTAGGTGGTGTAAATCTTCATAGCTCCATTGCAGTCAGTTTACACCAGCTGAAGATTTGGCCAGAGGTGAACAACACGACTCTGGTGTAGAAATAGAATATATTTTTGTTCCCTTTAAATAAAAAAGGTACCAGTAATCTATGTTGTTCTTATCCTCTCACTTGCTAGTTTCTCTTTTCAATCACCATTTGAATCTTTCCTCTCGTGCTAAGCCATGACGCTGTACATGAGCGGCAGTTAAAAAAGACTACACATGACTGAATAATAAGGTATAAAAAGCAGATGTTTGAAGGAATGACACTTTTACCTTCTTAAAAAATACTAACTGGGCTAATATGATCTTAAAAGAACTTTACCAGTAAAATATTCTATTGTTAAAAATCATAACATGATATTTCTGCTGAACTGAATGTTTAGGACTCATTTTATGTGTTATATGTTTAATACACACACACTCACACACTTACCTGTTCTGATCTTTTATCATCCCTAAAAGGAATACATAGTTCATGAATGACCTAACTCTGAAGACAATGAAACAGCTTTCTAATGAAGGTTTCTAAGAGTTCAAAGGATGCAAACCAGATAATATTTCAATTTCATAATACCTAGATATTTCCATTTCATAATACCTAGAGGTAATGGTAGTGGCAGATCAGTTTTAAGGCCACAGAATAGAATAAAGGAAGATTTAGTTGGCATAAAATCTATATCCTGCAGAGCTCTCAGGTAGAATAACATTTATGAGTCCAAATATATTAGGTATACGCCATTAATTTATAAGAAGAAGAGAATCTAGGACAGTAGAATCCCTGCTTTCTTCTCTCTGTTCCATCATTTTTTATACTAAGAACCAGTATATTCCTCTTAGACAGATTTTCCACAAACAGGTAACACTCTTTCTGATAGAAGAAAAATGTTTTGTAACTTAACTTAACTTAACTGGATGATAGCTAATCAGACTGCAAAGATGATAACACCAGCTGGTACAGGTATCAAACTGCCACCAATGACCTTCAGTTCTACATAGAGGTCATCTTCAAGTCTTTCCTATGTATATGTATATGTACTTCTCATTGATATAATTTTTACTGGAACTAAAACTCTTTCATGCCCATATTGTGTTTAGTGTACTGCCCACTTGTGCTTTGAATTTTCTTCTGTCTTGACTACACTAAAGATTGCTTAATACAATGATAGCATTTAAAACAAATGTTAACAATAAATACTTCATACATCATACTTGATCCCTTTGAAACCATGCATTTGAAACGAGTCAATTTGAACAATGTGACACATTTGTACATAACATAAAAGTCATGAAAGAAATTGAAAATAAGCACAATAGTCTTATTTTAGCTTGTGGTAATATACTGTTATAGATGGCAGCCTGCCAAGTCCAATGATAAAAACACAACTACAAGATTGGCCATATGGTTGGAAAAGTCAGTGTAGCTCTTTTCCGTCTGGATTTAGACTTACTTCTGTTTTCTACCAGACTGGAAATGTCTGAGGAACTCTACAATCTTAAAAAAAACACATCTACTAATGTTAGTTTCGTATTTTACTACCTACAAAACCTATTTGCATGTGATGAGTTGATTTGTTTGAGTGACCTAGGTTAGTTTGCTAAAACAAAACCTTAGTTTTTCCTTTCCTGTATAAGCTACTTGCTCAACAACAAATGCTTTTTTGTAATTTCCTGACACTGCTTGCAAAATGGCTTGTGTGGCATCAGGTGAAACGTAAAATTTTTAGTCTGATCACATTTAAAACTTGTTCACATCCTTGGACAATGCTTTAAAATCTATTTTTGATAGGTCTAAATGCGACCAAAGGGATTTGTGAGGTGATACAATTTCTATTTCCAAAGGCTTTTGATCACTTCTGTAGGGTTGGGGGGAGGGGTAGGACGGGGGGGCAACACAGCATGGAGGAAGGGAACCTAAAAAAGGATACATGAGATTTAAAACTTGTCAAAATTTGCAGTACATATATCTACATATTCTCCCTCCCTTCCAAAAAAAAATGGGGGGGGGGGTTAATGTTGATTTAAGGTTGCTAAACTGCACAGCTCATTAGCACAAAGCATATAAAACAAGGAAAAAGCAGTTAAGTCTTTCAGTATCCCATCTGCTCTCCATGCATCTGTTCCTCATCTTAAGCTAAACTACCTCACTATCACCCATAGCCGACATACCTCCCTCTCCACCCTGAATAACTTTTGAACTCTAACCATGTTTACTGGTTATTCGTTCATGAGTTCTGTTGATTAATATAGGGTTGGTTTGGCTTTCATGTATTACACTGTACATGGCTCTTGTTATTAATAATAGTAATAGTAATTATTATTATTATTTATTATATTTTTACTGCAGTAACTCCTAGGAGCCCCAATCACAGAGCAGAACTCCAGTACACTAGGCACTTGGCAGGAGGATGTGGTTGCTAGTGGTTGTAGCAGGTAGCAGGCCAAGTGATTAGAACAGGCATTAGTAGCCAGGAATGAGAGCCCTGCGTCTGAGTTGAAGTCAGAGGCCAGGTGCCATAGCCAATGGTGAGAGCCAAAGTCAGGAATCACAGCCAAGGGTGAAAGCCAGGTTACCTAGAGTAAGGCAAGGCAGCCACAAAGCTGGGTCTAAGGAAGGAGCAGGGCTGGAGCAAGGCTGCATACAGGGCAAGGTCTAGGCTGGAGCAAGGTGGGAGCAATGCAGAAGCAGGGCTTGGAACAAGACACACACAGGTAGGAATCATAACTACAGGTGTATGTGATGAGCAGCCAGAGAACTGCTGTTGGACTTAAAAGCAAGCCTGCTAGCTTCTTCAGCCAATCAGAAGATGTGATCCATCAGGCAGTTTGACTGATGTCGTCTAGCTGTGCTCCTTAGGCTGTAGAGAGACTGAGCAGGAGCAGCTGCAGGGCCTTATTCCTACAGTACCCTCTCCTTTTGAGGGCACCCCGCAGGCACCCTCATGCCTGGATTCTGAGGGTAGTTTCTGGGAGAAGCTCAGAGCAGACCTGGGGTGTGGATGTGTTCCGCTGGTTCCCAGGACCATTCATAAAGGCTGTAATCCTCCCAGTCCACCAAGCATTGGAGTTGTCCCCTAACACACAGGGAGTCAAGGCTTTGTTTCATCATGCACTCATCCTACCCTTGGATTGTTACAGGTGGAGGCAGAAGGCTAGAATGGTGCAGGAAGGGGTTTTCGGTATATATATAGGAGGGAGACATCAAATATGGAATGAATCTTCAGAGACTTGGGTAATTGCCATTTGAATGTTACAGGTTGACCCATGCCTTACTCTAGAAAGCGCCCAGATATTGGTGGTCCAGCTTGGCCAAGAAGTGAGTCGATTTAAGATTGCAGGTGGACAGCCAGACCTTCCCTTCTATGGCAAGGTTGGGAGTGACCTGGCATTCCTGGTCAGTGTGATGCTTATATGCTTTCTTAGTTATTTGTAATTGCTCCCTGAGCTCATGGCAGAGATGGATAGCTAGATCTGCAACAATGGGTACTTGGAACTTCATGGGGACATCTGAATGAAAGTCATGATGAAACCCCTAGTGTGCAAAAAAGGGGTTTTGCTGGGTGAAGGCATGGATGGCATTATTATATGCAAGCTTTGCATATGGAAGCAGAGACAACAAATTGTCCTGATCATAATTCAAGAAGCAGTGTGTGACGTTGCACTCACTTATGAATGAGTATGAATGAGTATGAATATAATGTAACTGGAATATGCTTCATGCAAAAGATCTCTCGTAAGGTATCATTACAAAGCTTGTGGCACCTTAGAGACTAACCAATTTATTTGAGCATATGCACAAAGGAGTACACAAGTACTCCTTTTCTTTTCGTGAATACAGACTAACACGGCTGTTACTCTGAAACTTGTCATTACAAAGCTTATAATCTACTGAGTGTGGTCATCCTATTTGTATAAATGTATCACTCTTGCATCTGAAACTAGAAATATGAAATATAACTCTGAGGGCCTATTGTAATTATGCAAAGTGGGATTAATGGTGGTTTGAAATCTTGATGGCTCCCATCAGCCAGGACAGTTGACTGTGGATGGCTCTGTTTGCAGGCAGGCTTTCTGTGAATCAGGCTGGGAGGCATGAAGGCTTGGAGTCACATGGGAAATGTGACCATGTCATGTGGTACTGAAATCTATCTTAAACCTGGGGCTTTTCCATTTAGAAGTGGGGGTGGGGACCCAGACAGACAAAAGATTTCCACTTTGTGCCAAAGCCATATAAGCGGGTGGAACACAACAAAGGGGGTGGCAGTCGTGAGAAATCCCCTAGCTACCACCTGAGCTGGAACAAGGGCTGTACGAGGGGAAAGGATTGTGCCCAGACTAGGAAGGCGTCCAGTCTATGAAAGAAATGTATTGAAACATCTCTGAGGGTGAGATTTTATTTGTATTCAGTTTTATTACTGTATTCAGCTTAGACTTGCATGTTTTATTTTATTTACTTGGTAATTCACTTTATTCTGTCTGTTACTACTTGGAACCACTTAAACCTACTTTCTGTATTTAATAAAATCACTTTTTACTTATTAATTAACCCAGAGTATGTATTAATACCTGGTGGAGGGGCAAACAGCTGTGCATATTTCTCTACCAGTGTTATAGAGGGCGAACAATTTATGAATTTACTCTGCATAAGCTTTATACAGGGTAAAACTGATTTATTTGGGGTTTGAACCCCACTGGGAGTTGGGCATCTGAGTGTTAGAGACAGGAACACTTCTTAAGCTGCTTTCAGTTAAGCCTACAGCTGCTAGGGGATGTAGTTCAGACCTGGGTCTGGCTCAAACCAGACTTGAAAACTTGAAAACCCTCAATGAACTGCCTGTATAAATTAATGAAGTCTAAGAATTGATGTGCCCTAAGGATGTTCTTTGGCACAGACTAGCTGGATATGGCTGCAACCTTGCATGGGTCCATGGTTAGCTTGTTGGGATAATGTAGCTAATTATATCATATCCTGGTAAAACTCACAATTTTCAGGCTTCACACATAAATGGTGTTGGTGAAGTCTTTCTGTGACATTGCACATGTGGTGATCCTGAAGAGCCTGATAGTCAAAAAAGATGCAGATATTATCAAGATAAATGCCTACAAAGCCGTCTAGCACATCCCTGAAGATATCATTCATGAAGTGCTGGAAAGTCACTGGGCCGAAAAGCCTGATCAAATATTCAAAGTGTCCGTACTGTGTGCACTCATATCCCTTTCCAATCCGAACCAAGCTATAGACCAGAGGTGGGCAAACTACGGCCCATGGGCCACATCCGGCCCACAGGACCCTCCTGCCCGGCCCCTGAGCTCCTCGCCCGGGAAGCTCGTCCCCGGCTCCTCCCCTGCTATTCCCCTTCACCTGCAGCCTCAGTGTGCCATGCCACTGGCACAATGCTCTGGGCAGCCGGGCAGTGCAGTTGCAGAGCCGCAGCCTGACCCGGTGCTATGGGCAGTGCAGTAAGGGGGCAGGGAGCGGGGAGGTTGGATAGAGGGCAGGAGAGTTTGGGGTGGTGGTCAGGTGGCCAGGGCGTGGATAGAGGGCAGGGAACAGGGGGGTTGAACGGGGGCAGGGGTCCCGGGGGGGCAGTCAGGAAGGAGAGGGGAGATTGGATGGAGCGGTGGGGGGCAGTCAGGGGCAGGGGTTCCGGGGATGGTCAGGGGACAGGGGGTGGTGGATGGGATAGAAGTCCCGGGGGGGCCGTCAGAGGATGGGGGGTTGGATGTGGCAGGAGTCCCGGGACAGCTGTCAGGGGGCGAGAAGCAGGGGGGGTTCAGATAGGAGGTGGGGGCCGGGCCACATCTGGCTATTTGGGGAGACACAGCCTCCCCTAACCGGCCCTCAATACAATTTTGGAAACCCGATGTGACCCTCAGGCCAAAAAGTTTGCCCGCCCCTGCTATAGACCTGCAAAGGTCCAGTGTAGTAAAAATCTTAGTGGAGTGGAGTCTTTCAAAGAATTCATTAAGGAGAGGGAGGGGATATCCATTTTTAATTGTAACCCTGTTTAACACCTGATGGTCAACACAAGGCCTTAGAGATCCATCCTTTTTCTTTACACAGAAAATCGGAGCCCCATGGAAAGATTAATAAACCCTTTTGTAGGTTTTCCTGGAGGTAGTCATGGAGAGCCTGCAGTTCAGGGAGTAGATGTAGCTGAAAGGGGCTTCTGCACCAGGTTGGAGGTCAATGGGGTGGCAAGGTGTTTGTATTTTTTTTAACACACACAGCGACAAAGTCCTTATATTTGGGAGGTTGCACAGAGGCAGTGATAGGGGTCTTGGAGGTTGCTGAGATTCCCTGTGGATTAACCTGCTCAGACTTGAATCTTGGGGAAGGCAAACCAAAATGTAAAAGGCTCCTGGTCTGTGGTCCCCATAGTCAAGTTTCAGGAGACAAAATTGTTGGAAATACAGGGAGCTGAATTGTACTGTGCTCGCTCACCAATGAACGCATGGATTGTGGGTGGTGAGTCAGGGAATGACAAGAACTGGAAAGTGTGGTCAGAACCAGAGCTCAGAAGTCAGACACCAGAGCCAAGGGTCAGAATCAAAGTCAGAGGTCATGAATTGAAGCCAAGAGTCAAAACCAGGTTACCTGGAGTGAGGCAACGCAGGGGCAAGGCTAGGTCCAAGGCAGAAGCAGGTGCCAGATGCTGAAATGGATCCTTAATGGCCCACAGCTGGGCGGACTGTTACTGGTACCAGTGAAAATTTGGAAATAATATGCTTAATGCATAGTAATTTATTTGAGAAAGAATCGCACAAGCAGTAAAGTTACATAATACACATCTCCCTAATAATCCTCTTTTCCCCAAGCATTAACCCTCAGTAACTATGCTGGCCTTACACAGTATCCTGATTGGCAAACAAATCAGGTATAGCTACCAGTCCTAGATGGGGACTTCTTTTCTTCTCCTTTTTTCTCTCTCGGGTACTTAGTCTATCAGATGTCCCCTGAAGCATGGTCTTAGTTACCTCGAGGCCTTCTGGTTCAAACATCCCACAAAGGCCCCTCGCAGCAGGGTCTGGGTTACCCCAAGGCCCTCTGTCTCACAGCATCACAGATCTCTTCAGATGTTAATTGGGGAACTAACTAATTTACTTTGCTTAGGGTTAGGGTTATCACACTTATTCATATCAACGACAGTAATTCATAATAATTCAGCACTGTCCCAACACCGGACAGGGTCCAGGCTGGAGCAAGGTGGAGCAAAAGCAGGGCTTGGAACAAGATTAGCACAGGAAAGAAGCATAACCACAGGCATATGTGTTGTGCAGCCAGAAAATTGTTGCTACTGCTGAGCTTAAGAGCAAGCCTGATAGCTTCTTCAGCCAATCAGGCAGGGAGATCTGTCAGGCTAATTAGGTTGTTAGGAGACAGAGCAGGCATATCTGCATGGCTTTATTCCTGACAGTGCTGTACAAACACATAATGAAAAGACTGCCTCTTCCCCTAACAGTTTACTGCATATGGATTTGTACTGGTATACGTAAATTAGCAAGGTGTTATGTCAGATTGCAAATGGTAGCTGTGTAATGTTTTTCTGCAGTGTTTATAAAAAAGCTATACAAATGGGTGAGCGATATTGCTAATGATTGCTCTATATATGATATTTTTAAATCAAAATTACAGGATTGAAATCTGCATATTTATGTGCACTGGGGAAGTAGAGATGTGGTCAGTTAAGATTGATGGCTGGTTCAGGATGAGGCTGAAATTTGTGGGCTATGGGTTATATTTACGTAGAAAACTTTGCTGAATGTCTTAGTTGCTGTTTCCTTGTGTGCCTTGATGTGGATTTGTGTGCGATGTGCTCTGGAAAACTTAACTTAAAATTAATGCAGTTTTATACATGCGCACACACACATACACAGAGACACAGTAGAAGTTGTGAATCCAGCCAAAAAAAATTTTAAAGTGTGGGAATTGTCCCAGTTTTTAAGAAGCATATATCCACGTTGATTGTTATTTATATGGATAGCTGTCAATAATATTTATTATCCCTTGTATGCCCTGCTATGGAGCTTTTTTCTTACAACAAGGTAGCACAGTGGATTCACAAAATGGAAGTATTAATTAATACAGTTTGTAACACTTCTTTGTAAATCAGCAGGAGAAAACATTATCAAGTGTAGTCAAAAATAGGCCCAATTCTCATCTCCCATGTAAGGGCTGTATGGCCTCAGAATCAGTTTGCTTTAGTTCCACTGACTTCAAAGGAGAAGTTCTGTTTAAAAACTGATGGCACAATATTTTTTCAGGTCACACTTGCAATGATTTAAGCAAGATCCTGCACACATCTGAGCACTTGCTTAACTTTACTCATATGAATATTTCCATTGATTTAAATAAGACTATTCACATGAGTAAAGACATACACATGATAAATGTTTGCAGGTTCTAATCCTTAGAGTGGGGGAAAATAGGTAGTAATGAGATGAAGCCAAAATATCTATGAAAGCGATCTATATAAATAGATATAATGCAACACAGGGCACATATTTTACACAAAGGGTCCCTCATGCTATTGAAATGAAGATAGCTAGAAACAGAATCAGCACATGATACGTAAATTGCAAATACTCTTCTCAGAAAACCATAACATTTGGAAAACCAGCAGCTTGTAATTTAAGTGGTAAATGTGTCACCGCGAACATTAGCAAATTCACTGGCAAATGCAAGGTGCTTTGCAGAATTAATAAATGTTTCCATCAGAGGAAAAGACAGACTGAACTTTTCCTGCTTAGCATTTAACAGTGATTAATTCAATTCCCTTGGGGCTCATGTGCTTCCATGAATCTAAACTTAACATAGTTTTTTCATCTCTAAAATTTTCAAAGATCTCATCTAAACATTATTACTAGTGACCTGAACAAGGAACCACTGGCACAGAAGATTGCTCCTTCCTCAAATGAGAAACCAAACTGGAACCACTAACTTGTTAATCTAAAATTAAAAATACAGGACTGTTCTTTTAATGATAAACCTCATGAAATATATACTATTTTTAATGCTTCACAGGAGATTTCAGGAGGCATGATTCTCAGTTTAGCAGTGCCCCAAGTAAAACACTTAACAGTTCTCCAGCTGAGGCCCACTTCTTTGAAATATTATCTATTCATCTCAGTAGGTGTTTCTTTTTCTTTTTGTGTGAATGGTTGCAGGTGAAAGACTGAATACAGGTTGGCAATATCTTTCCTTATGCAGTTGTGCTGATAGGAGTATTGTATTTTTGAAAAGATTAACATGGACCCTATCTAATTTGTCTACTTCCACAGAACTAAGAAAAATTATTATTAACCTCATAGTAAAGATTAGGCATATTAAGTAATCCAGTGTCATGGACAAATTTCTCACTGCTCCTAGCAATATAGTACTTATCTATAGCTAACCAGTATTTATAGTAGTTCTTCTATCCTCAGAATAATCTTACTAGAAAACAGGTATGCACAGACTAAGACTATGCATTCACACTTTTCTTAAATGCATATCACTAAGAAAATAATCTTCTCAGTTTTAAACAATTTGCTGAAACACATTCACTGTAATGCCAAAGACTTTAGTTTTCAGAGTAGCAGCCGTGTTAGTCTGTATCCGCAAAAAGAAAAGGAGTACTTGTGGCACCTTAGAGACTAACAAATTTATTTGAGCGTAAGCTTTCGTGAGCTACAACTCAGTTCAGCTGTAGCTCATGAAAGCTTATGCTCAAATAAATTTGTTAGTCTCTAAGGTGCCACAAGTACTCCAAAGACTTTAGTGTAAGTCTTGATGTTTGTTATGCTGATATTAAGAGCCATTGTCCTCATGTGACAGTGGAGCTCCCAGTGATATCAATAAAAACATCAGAATTTATGAATAGCCATATTGTGTTAGACCGATGGTCCATCTAGCCAAGTATCCTGTCTTCCAACAGTGGCTGGTGCTAGATACTGGAGAGGGAGTGAACAGAACAGGGCAATTTATTAAGTGATCCAGCCCTGTCATCCAGTCCCAGCATCTAGCAATAAGAAGTTTAGGGACACTCAGAGCATGGAACTGCATCCCTGACTATCTTGGATAATAGCCATGGACAGACCTATCCTCCATGAACTTATCTAATTCTTTTTTGAACCCAGTTATGATTTTGGCCGTCACAACAATCCATGGTAACGAATTCCACAGGTTGACTCTGAATTGTGTGAAGTACTTCCTCTTGTTTGTTTTAAACCTATTGCCTATTCATTTCATTAGATGATCCCTGGTTCTTGTGTTATGTGAAAGGGTAAATAACACTTCCTTATTTACTTTCCCCACCCCATTCATGATTTTTAGTCCTCTATTATATCCCTTAGTAGTATTATATTTTCCTCAGTAGGATCTGACTTCCAATTTCTAAAGGATGATGTTTTGCCTCTAACTGCCTATTTTATTCTGTTCTTTAACCACGGTGACATTTTTTGGTCCTCTTACTGTTTTTTATATTATTTTATTTTATTTGTGGTATACATTTAATTTGAGCCTCTATTATGGTGTTTTTTAAAAGTTTCCATGCAGCTCGCAGGAAGTTCACTCTTGTAACTGTTCCTTTTAATTTTCCATTTAACTAGCCTCCTCATTTTTGTGTAGTTCTCCTTGTTGAAGTGAAGAGCTACTGTTGTGGATTTCTTTGGTATTTTCCCCATTATAAGGATGTTAAATTTAAGTACATTATGATTGCTATTACTGATTGGTTCAACTATATTCACCTGTTGTGTGCCACTTAGGACTGAATCAAGAATTGCTTCTCCCCTTCTGGATTCCAGGACTAGCTGCTCCAAGAAGCACTTATTAATGGTGTCTAAAAATTTTATCTCTGCATCCTGTCCTCCTATCCCAGGAGCGGGCAAACTTTTTGGCCTGAGGGCCGCATCGGGTTTCAGAAATTGTATGGAGGGCCAGTTAGCAGAGGCTGTGCCTCCCCAAACAGCCAGACTTGGCCCGGCCCCTGCTCCCATCTGCCCCCCCCCCCGCTTCTTGCCCCCGACGCACTCCCACTGGGACTCCTGCCCCATCCACACCCCCGCTCCCTGTCCCCTGACTGCCCCAGGAACCCCCACCCCTGACTGCCCCCCAATGCTCCATCCAACCCCTCCTCTCGTTCCTGACTGCCCCCCCGGGACCCCTGCCCCATCCAACCCCCCCTCCTCCCTGTCCCCTAACTGCCCCCTGCCACTCCATCCAACCCCTCCTCTCCTTCCTGACTGCCCCCCTGGACCCCTACCCCCATTCAACCACCCCTTCTCCCTGTCCCCTGACTGCTCCCGGAACCTCTGCCCCTGAGTGCCCCCCCGCCACCCCATCTAATCCCCCCACTTTCTGACTACCCCCCGGGACCCCTGCCCCCCATTCAACCCCCCTGTTCCCCGCCCTCTGATTGCCCTGACCCCATCCACCCCCCCGCCCCCTGACCACCACCCCAAATTCCCCTGCCCTCTATCCAACCCCCCCTGCTCCCTGCTCCCTTACTGCGCTGCCTGGAGCACCAGTGGCTGGCGGTGCTACAGCCGTGCCACCCTGCTGGAGCCAGCCATGCCGCCGTGCAGCACCGAGCACCGGGTCAGGCCCGGTTCTGCAGCTGCGCTGCCCCAGGAGCTCGCAGCCCTGCCGCCCAGAGCATTGCACCGGTGGCCCAGTGAGCTGAGGCTGTGGGGAAGGGGGAACAGCAAGGGAGGGGCTGGGGGGCTAGCCTCCCAGGCCAGGAGTTCAGGGGCCAGGCAGGAGGGTCCTGTGGGCCAGATGTGGCCCGCGGGCTATAGTTTGCACACCTCTGTCCTATTCCATATAACCAGTCAAAATGGGGATATTTGACAACCCTCTTTATTACTGGGTTTTCTGTTCTGTTTCTCCAATCTCCCCGACCATCCCAATATCACTGTCAACAGCTTGGTCAGGTGTTCGGTAGTATATTCCTACTGCTATACTCTTATTATTCAAGCATGGAATTTCTATCCATAGAGATTAGGCAGTACTGTTTGATTCATTTAAGATTTTTATTATATTTGACTCTATGCTTCCTTTCATAGTACCACTCCCCCACCAGCAAGAGCTAATCTGTCATTCCTATGTATTTTGTACCCTGGCATTACTGTTTCCCATGGGTTATCATAATTCCACCACGTTTCTGTGATGCCTATTCTATCAATATCCTCAGTTAATACCAGGCACACAAGTTCACCCATCAATATTTAAACTTCTTGCATTTATATACAAGCACTAATAAAATGTGTCAATATTTAGTTGTTTGCCTTCATGTGATGTAATTGAATGCGACTCTTTTTCATTTGACAGTTTCTCTTCAGTTCCTACCTGTACTTTATCAACTTCTATTCTCTCCTTTTTGCTAAGACATAGAATAAACTATGGGCATAGTGTTCTAGGATCATGGACAGTGTATGGTCCTACAAATGAAAGGCATTGCCCGCCACACTCACTGTTACCTTTCAGTCTCCAGAGTAGCTAGTCTGTGACACAAGACTTCAAAATGCATGACAAATGGCCAGAATGTGCAATACCTGGCTTTTGCTGTGCATCATGCCATGCTTGACAGATGATAATCATCTTTAACTATAAAACCTATTTTTAAAGATGAGTGCTCCATATGCAAATCAAATTGCAAAACCTGCCATTATTTTTGTTTTGCCTGTTAAAAGGCATAGTGGGGTGACATCTCTTCTTTCTTGTTTCAAATTTGTTTCAAAGAGGCAGAGAATATAATACTCAAAAAACGAAGATAAAGAGCTCAGAGGCTTATTCTGCATATATTGTGTCTACTAGTTGGGACTTCTCTTAAGATCTGATCCTGCACCACTGAAATCAATGGGAGTAGTGCCATTAACTTCAGGGGGTGAAGGATCAGCCCCTTAGGATATGTCTGTGCAGCAGGAGGGAGGTGTGATTCACAACACAGGTAGACATACACACACTAGTCTGCTTGAGCTAGCACCTAAAAATAGCAGCACAGCCACAGCAGCACAGGTGGTGGCTCAGGCTAGCCCCCTGAGAACAATCCCACCTGATTCCCTAGGGACATAATGAGGCGGCTAGCCTGTGCCACTGTGGCCACACTGCAATTTTTAGCCGTTAGCTCCAGCAGAACTAGAGCATGTACATCTTCCTGTATTGGGAATGCATTCCCAGCTGCTGTCTAAGACAGACCCTTAGAGTCCTAGATATCTTCCTCCTTAGCCATTCTTCCTTCTTTGCTATTGTTCTTACTTGCAATATTATTTCTTAGGAATGCTAGATTTAAAGAAAAGAGAGTGATTAAAATTATAACAATTCTCATTATTATAGTAAATGATAGTAAATTGAAATTCAAATTGTTGAAGTAACATATCTTTTACTCTTAAGCTTAGATCCGTCTGAATATTGCAAAAACAGTGTTTGCAACCATTTGTTTGAATTCTGAATGAGTTCTTTGTCTGCCTGTGTTTCATTTTATTAGCTATTGTCAAATGTTTCTATGCAGACGTTTTTTAAACACATGCTTGGGGAATGACTACACTTCATACAATATTCGTATACCCTTGCTCACGTGCATGTAAGTGTGAACAAGAGTATTAGCTATTCATTATTCCCTGTTTGTTATTCTCTGCTCATCATTCACTACTTCTTATTCTGTTTAAAAATCTTTGGTCATCCTGTCAGGGAGCAGAAACAATACTTTGTTATTCAGGTGAACAACCACATACCTCAGACAGCAAGTAGTCAAAGTGAACAGTTTATGAAGACCCCACATGCACTATTTGACAAATATCTATGAATAAGAAACATATTACCTGAAACTAGGATAAGTTCACTAGCAATTTGCAAATAGAAAAGACTTAATTTGTCAGCTAATATATTCATTATGAAGTAAACCAGCTCTAGTTATTATTGCTATTTGAATTTGTTTGACTGATGCAAATTTCCCATCATATTAGTTGTCTTATAATATTCCTTGTTTGCCTAGTATCTATTTATTTTTTCTATAAAAGAGTTTCATCCTACCCAATTAGAAATGATTTCTTACATACACACACACATTTATGTATATATATATATATATATATATATATATATATATATATATATATATATATATATATGAGACAATCTGTAATTTCAAAGAATTATAAAAAATAAATTGTAAGCGGCTCCCTTCAGCACTGTTGTACTCCCCTGCATTGGGACATGGTAATACAGGTACTCCCTGGCTCAGTTTACAAGGTGTGGGAGCTGGTCCAGAGGAAGCAGCATGTGCCATAAGCTTTGGCATACAGTCTTTAAATAGCTAATTAATAACCAACTCAGAATCTGACAATCTGTGTCCCTAAACAAACAAACATAAAGGCAGGAGCTTTGTTGCAGCTCTTTAATCCAGGATCCAACCTGGACTTGAGGTTCTGGGTTACTCTGGGGAGCTCCTCCTCTGTCCAAGTCCCACTCCGCACTACCCTCAGAACAATCAGGTAAGCCTTTTTAACTGGTCTGCTGGCTCCTTAGTGGTTTGTTTCATTTCCTGGCCCTTCTAAGGCCTCTGGAGGTCTAGATTTTGCTGATAGCCTGGCCTGAGAGGGTTTTTCTTAAGCAGGAGTGTCAGGGCACTAATGCCTCCAGCAGGGGTCGGAACAGCCTGACAGACCCTGTCATATACATAATCCTTATTTATGCATCTTGCTCACTCATTTATTTTTATCCTTCCTTCTCCTCCTCTTGTTTCTCCTATTCCCCCTGAAGGCCTCGATCGTGCAAACACTTACAAATGCACTTAACTTGGTGCACATGGGAAGTCGCATTATCTCCAATGGTACCATGTCACTTGTGTAAAGTTAGGCATGCACATATGTGTTTGGAGGTTTGGAGCTTTAAACTCTTTCCTTCTATTCCACATTACCATCAGGGCTGCCTTTAGTGCTCCTCTTCTCAGGGTTTCCTCAGAAGGAGCAACATAGCAAAACTAATGCAATCCTCAAAGTTCTACACTGAAGTGCTTTCTTTGGTCACCTCTATGAACAGGAGCAGCAGGGGCAGAGAGGAGATGTTCCATTGCTTGTGGGGTGCACTCCTTACAGACCAACCCCTAGTATGGAAGATTACTCTTCTGCTGCCCTTCCACATAATGTCATCCCACAAGCCCCTTTAGAAGTTGTGGATCACATTCATTTAATTGTGCTGCTCCTATTGCTGTTGTGGAAAAGAACTGTGTGCAGGAGCAACACAAGTGTAATTCTGATTTTAAAAATAATATGGCAATTCATGGGAAAAATGGAATCCTCAAGATTGCCTGCACAATGAAACCACTCAGTTAAAGCTGGAGACCCGTGCCAATTAATATCAAGGGCTTTCAAGTGTCCTCTTGCCCAGGCCAAATATTTTAAACTGAGTAAGACATGGATGGCGGGTACCATAGCCTGAGGAAGGCTGAGCCTCCCCAAGCAGTCTGGCATGGCCCGCCCCCAGGAGTGCCTGTGAGTTCCCACTCTTTTGTGGCCCAGGCTGGGGCTGGTCTGGGTTCGGATGGCCTGCCGCCAGGACTTGGGGAAGCTAGGACTGGTTCCCGCCTGGTGCTTCGGTTGGGGGCGCTGCAGTGGCTCTGGCTGCCCTGTGCTCCATGGCTGGGGTCAGGGGTGGTCGCACACTGGGTCGGGGTCGGGGGTGCTGTCGCGGTGCCGCCCACCCCGCACTCCAAGGCTGGGGTCGGGTGCTCTGTACTCTGGGGCTGGGGGGCAGGAGGCGCTGGCCTGGGGCAGGGGGGGCAGCAGCTGCGGTGGGGCTCTGGGCTCCAGCGGGGGAGGGGGCAGAGGAGGAGGGGCATGGCCTCTGGTAGAAGAGGAGGGGCCTAGCCTTCCCCAACTACCTCTTCATCCGCCACCCGTGGAGTAAGAATTAAATATACCCCTGAAGTTCACCTGACCACAGGGACAGAGCCCAAGAGAGGAACAACACAAGCCAGACAACTAGGTAGAAAATGTGAAAAGAGCTAAATCAAAAACACTGGGGGCTTCACAGGCAAGAGCGTCAAGCGTCAATGTGATGTGCACGATTGTGCCTCCAACCAATGCTTCATCCTGCATTTGTTGTTGCTTTCTTCCCAGTTAATCAGCTGAGATTTTAAGACTGCCTGCAGTTCCTTTTTGGAGACTGATAGCTTTGTCTATATGCGTGGGACATCTAAATATAAAAATTCAAATTGGGGCGGTGAATTCTGCTGTTAACTTAATATACTTATCCCTAGTTTATTCCCAACTCTGTTTTTGGTATTTCATCCATATTCATCATTGAAACCCCATACACACTTTCTGGACAACTAATATTCACTTTCTGAACAATTTCACCACCCAAAGGATATGGAATTTTTCCCCATTGTTATCAAGACAATGTGTATTCAGAGATACTCCCTAGTACCATTCATTGGATCAACAGACTGGGAACAAATCCAAGTCAGTTTAGTTATGTTCCTATATGGCCTGTAAATTATATATTTGATTTCAGAAACTATAGAATCATAGGACTGGAAGGGACCTTGAGAGGTCATCTAGTCCAGTAACCTTCACTCTTGGCAGGACTAAGTATTAGACCATTCCTGACAGGTGTCTGTCTAACCTGCTCTTAAAGACTTCCAAAGATGGAGATTCCACAACCTCCCTAATCAATTTATTCCAGTGCTTAACTACCCTGACAGTTAGGAAGTTTTCCTAATGTCCAACTTAAACTGCCCTTGCTGCAAATCCTATTTTTCTCCCTCTTCTTTGTAACAACTTTTTAAGCACTTGAATACTGTTATCATGTCCCCTCTCAGTCTTCTCTTCTGCATACTAAATAAACTCAATTTTTTTCAGTCTTCCCCAATAGGTTATGTTTTCTAGACCTTTAATCATTTTTGTTGCTCTTCTTTGGACTTCCTCCAATTTGTCCACATCTTTCCTGAACTGGGCACAATACTCCAGCTGAGGCCTAATCAGGGCAGAGTAGAGCAGAAGAATTATTTCTTGTGTCTTACTTGCAACACTCCTGCTAATACATTCCAGAATGATGTTTGCTGTTTCTGCAAGAGTGTTACACTGTTGACTCTATTTAGCTTGTGAGCCACTATGATCCCCAGATCCTTTTCTGCAGTACTCCTTCCTAGGCAGTCATTTCCCATTTTGTATGTGTGCAACTGATTGTTCCTTCCTCAGTGGAGTACTTTGCATTTGTCCTTATTGAATTTCATCCTGTTTACTTCAGATCATTGATCCAATTTGTCCAGATCATTTTACTAACAAATAAGCATTTATTAATATTATAAAATAAACATCTATTGATATTATTTACTGAACAGTATGCTTCACTGTTCTTATCCCTTTATCATAATACAAATATATGTGTCTAATTGGAAAGACAATTTCCACTACTTGAGTAAACTATTAAATAGCACTGCTGTCAGGATAACACTAATTAAGGTGGGGTGGGCAAACTTTTTTGTCCGAGAGCCACATCAGGGTTGTGAAACTATGTGGAGGTCCTGGTAGGGAAGGCTATGCCTCCCCAAACAGCCTGGCCCTCGCTCCCTATCTACCCCCTCCCACTTCCTGCCCCCTGACTGCCCCCCTCAGAACCTCCGACCCATCCAACCTCCCGCTTACTCCTTGTTCCCTGACCACCCCCTACTGGGACCCCCCACCCCTAACCGCCCCCCGGGGACCCCACCCCCTACCCAACCCCCCCTGCTCCCTGTCCCCTGGCTGCCCCGACCCCTATCTGCACACACACCCCTGGACAAGCCCCCCCCGGACTCCCACGCCTATCCAAACCCCCGTTTCCTGTCCCCTGACTGCCCCAAACCCTATCCACACCCCGCCCCCTGACAGCCCCCCCAACTCCCACACCTTCCAACCCCACCTGCTCCCTGTCCCCTGACCGCCGCCCCCCAGAACCTCCGCCCCATCCAACCACCCCCCTGCTCCCTGTCCCCTGACTGCTCCCTGCAATTCCCTGCCCCTTATCCAAACCCCCTGCTCCCCGTCCCTTTACCAAGCTGCTCAGAGCGGTAGTAGCTCGCAACCGTGCAGCTCGGCTGGAGCCAGCCACACCACTCAGAGCACTGGTGGCGCGGTGAGGTGAGGCTGCGGGGGAGGGGCTGGGGGCTAGCCTCCCCGGCCGGGAGTTCAAGGGCCGGGCAGGACGGTTCCGTGGGCCGGATGTGGCCCATGGGCCGTAGTTTGCCCACCTCTGAACTAACGACTAGTCTACACTGGCAATTCTAAAGCGCTGCCGCGGCAGCGCTTTAATATGCCTTTGTGGTCACAGCGCAGCACTGGGAGAGAGCTCTCCCAGTGCTCAACTCTCTCCCAGTGCTCTAAAAAACCCCCACCTCCATGAGGGGCGTATCTCCCAGCACTGGGGCACTGTCTACAGTGGCGCTTTACAGCGCTGAAACTTGCTGTGCTCAGGGGGGTGTTTTTTCACATCCCTGAGAAAGAAAGTTGCAGCACTGTAAATTGTCAGTGTATACAAGCCCCTAACTAAGAACTAATCAATGTCAGACAGTCTCAGCACTGGCAGCTAAACTGAGAAGTGAGTCAGGGAACAATGGTAACGAAAAACTGTTAATCTGTGAGGACCCCTGTCTGTACAATGAAGATGACAGCCTTTAAATTGCATAAAAACAAGATGCATGTTGAAATAAATGTTGGCTATAAGATTAATTGGCTAACACTGCTATGTTTAGTATTTAGAGATGGGTGCTGAAGTACTGTAATTGTTAGAAGTGAATCACAGATTTGCCTCATTATTACAGGAGAGGTGCATAAAACTGTACATATGGTGATACAATGCCTAAATCTAAATAGCACGCTTGGCAATTACGGTGTGAGCTTTTTAGAAGCTGTAGATGCTGCGAAATACTCTAACCAGTAAATGATCTTCTGGTGTGTCTCCTTTCAAACCCCCTAATATGAATGTAAATGTTTCCTAGTAGATTACAAGATGTTCCCAACTAGATTATCTTAGTTTTTACTTGTCTGAGGATAGAATTATTGGACTACTAGAATGCAGAATTGATGCCTACATCTGTATGCTTCTATTTATGAATTTAAAAACAAATGATTTGGAAAAAGAAGAAGAAGAAAACTATCAGTAAGATCAAAATAAAGGGCCGGTGCCAGCTCCACTGAACTCAACAAAGCTATACCAATTTTCAGCAGCTGAGGATCTGGCCTATTGTCGTTGTACATACACATGGTAGATTACAAATGCCAGGACACTCTATGCGGTGCAAACAGAGCAGACTATAAGTGTTTGTTTCTACCCCCATGATCTTAAGCATGGAAATTCAGGCTAGTATATCAATGTGGTTATGCCAGCATGATCGCTTTTGTTGTTCCTTGTGAATACTTAATAAATGGGCAAGCTGACAAGACCAGAAAAAACACAAATAAATTCTGCTATCAAACAACTCTGAGAATCTTTGTTTTTCCAGGCAAGTTAAAAATGAGACCTATGGGGATTGACAGGGTCCCTTTAATAACAGGATGACATCTAAAGGTTACACTGTTTGCTTTTCCTTATGGATCAAAAAGTCTTGAAGCAATATAACTGTTAAATACTTAGAAACACAGGAGATTTAAGATTGAAAGGAGCCAGAAGCCCTATACTGGTCCATCCTCCTGAGTTGGCAGTAGTAATAACAACACTTAGCACTTATGTGGTGCATTGAATCTTAACATGCTTGAAAGATATTTATTATACCTGTAACAGCTTCCCTCTTTCTGTTTTCCAAGTGGTCTCACTGTCCTCCTTCAAATCCTTTTCAAAACTTATTCATTTCATCTAGCTCTGCACCACTAACCTCTACTCCAGCTCAGAGCTGAGCAAAACATGGGAAGGTTCCATTTTGCAGGATTCAGAATGGAATACTTCCCCATTCTTTAATGAACATTTCAACAGTATTTTACACTGAATTTTTTATCAAAATCTTTTTAAAAAATCATTTACCACAAGTCACACTTTCTTACTGAATTAGGTTTTGGGAAAACAGAAACTTATTTCTGCTCTCTTGCTCCTCTTCTTGTCTTCCTGCTCTTCTCTCCCCTCTTCTGTTGTCTTTCTATCTACATGCTGCAGTAACGAGAGATGTGATCATTCTGTGGAGGCCTGATGATAATATTCCATTGAGTAAAGGGCAATGTTAGTGAAGACAGACAGACAGAAGACTAGCACATTATTATGTGCATAGTATCTTTCAATATTTTCCATATTCCATTTCTTTCCATGGTTTTATCCCATTTTAGTCTTTGCAGAACTTCTTGTATATATGTAAATCTGTGCAAAATATCTGACATGAAATATTAGAAAGTCAAGACGTGCAGTTTGTTATGATCTTGGTTAGGACTGCCTTTAATCAAGGAAGACTCAATAAGAAAGTGCGCGTATTGATGAACCCACTACTGCCAATTCTTTCAATTTCATTGAAAGTCTCACAATATCTGGTGTTGTGTAAAGCTCTTAGAGTCCGGTGATTACATGAGGGTCTCAGCTTTCATTTAAAAAAAAAAACAAGTAAGTATCTAACAATCATGGTTGTGGAGAAAAACTTGAAAACATGTATCTGGGTATACCCCAAAAGATTTAAAATAACCCCCATTCATTATTTATTAATTATTAATTATTATTATTATTTATTAATTTCATTTTATTAAAGGCAATCTGTGATTTCTGGGGGCCTGACTCATGATTTTTGAATGCTAAGGATTGGCAGTACTTTGAATGTCATTGCTCCTATCTAACTGTATGACGAGTCACACAACACTAGTTATACACCCACATAGAGCTGATTGAATAGTTTATTTTTTTGGTTCAGTGGTTGAAAAAAGAGTCAGTTCACTTCAAACTGAAACTGAATTATTTTGTTTGTCATCAGTGAAACAAACACAAAAACAAATGTGTTCAAGTCAAACAAGAACATGTTGCCAAGAAGGCCAATGGCATTTTGGGGTGTATAAGTAGGGGCATTGCCAGCAGATCGAGGGACGTGATTGTTCCCCTCTATTCGACATTGGTGAGGCGTCGTCTGGAGTACTGTGTCCAGTTTTGGGCCCCACACTACAAGAAAGATGTGGAAAAATTGCTAAGAGTCCAGCGAAGGGCCACAAAAATGATTAGGGGTCTGGAACACATGACTTATGAGGAGAGGCTGAGGGAACTGGGATGGTTTAGTCTACGGAAGAGAAGAATGAGGAGGGATTTGATAGCTGCTTTTGACTACCTGAAAGGTGGATCCAAAGAGGATGGCTCTAGACTGTTCTCAGTGGTAGCGGATGACAGGACAAGGAGTAATGGTCTCAAGTTGCAGTGAGGGAGATTTAGGTTGGATATTAGGAAAAACTTTTTCACTAGGAGGGTGGTGAAACATTGCAATGCGTTACCTAGGGAGGTGGTGGAATCCCCTTCCTTAGAAGTTTTTAAGGTCAGGCTTGACAGAGCCCTGGCTGGGATGATTTAGTTGGGGATTGGTCCTGCTCTGGGCAGGGGGTTGGACTAGATGACCTCCAGAGGTCCCTTCCAACTCTGATATTCTATGATTCTATGAAAACATTTCAAATGTGGATTTGAAATGACATTTTGAAACAACAAAATTCAACAACAGTTAAAATCTGAAGAGCAGCTGAAGACCTGAAGATGAGTTCTGTGTAAGCTTAAAAACATGTCTCTCTGACCAACAGAAGCTGGGCCAATAAAAGATATCACCTCGCCCACCTTGTCTCTTACAATTCAAATCAACATTCTGTTTTGAAAAATGTTGATTTTAAACAATATTTTATTTTGAAAATTTCATTTAAAAATGTTGAAATTGTTCATTTTGAAAATGTCAAAATAAAACAGAAAATTTTGAACATTTAGACATTTCCATTTTTTTTTAATTCAGCTGGAAACTATTTGCCAAACATTGCCTGAATTTTCAGTCCCCTAATAAATGAATTTTTGGTGATTTTACTATCAGTAGAAAAATTTCACTACTCCCAAAGTCCTGTTGCAGCATGCACTAGGTTTAATCGTAAACCAGGGCTGGATTCTCAGTGGGTGATGTCTTTTAGGTTGTTCTAAAGTCCTGTACAATTGATAGAACAATTTTTATAGTAGGGGTGCTGAGTGCCATTGAACCAAACTGATGGAAACCACTTCAAGCCAAGGGGTGCTGCTGCACCCCCATCACTGCTAATTCCAACATCTATGGTCCAACCCAAGTATATGGAGAGGATGTTCCCAGGAGGCCATTACATAGTGTTTCCATGAAAATGCAACTTTGCCCTTGGAATTTTCAAGTCAGCATACATTTTGTTAAAGTTATACACACTTCCTAGATTTCAGCAAAAATGTCAATGAAGCTTTTCATGGTGCGATTTCCAGCTTTGAGCTGGGTTTGTTGGGTGTTGTCATATGGCTGAACTCACATAGTGTTTCTTCTCTGGATTAGCTGAATTTATTTATTGCCTGTGTGCTGCAGAGCCAACAGAAGCCATTTTGACTTGTTTTTTTCTGTGAGGAAAATGTATTGTCCTTGATAAAAAAAAAATATTACCATAAAGTGGCCAAATAGGGAAGGTTAGAGTTATGAAGAGTGAAGAGGAAAAGCCTGAATATGATGCACTAGAAGAGGAAGAGACAGTGAAGGTGACAGGGCAAGAGAGAGAGCCAAAGAATTGTATATTTAGCACCTGAATTTTGCATGGACTAGAAGGGCAGTGACAATCTGTGGTGTTTTTCCCCCATATAGCAATGGAGCATAGAGAACCATACTCGGGCTCTTCTGAATATTAACGAAAATATATAGATGAAATTTGCTCACGTGAGTAGGGAAATAAGTGAACTTTGCTGGAAAGAATTAGCGACCAAGAGGGGTGCTGGAACAATTTTTACAGTAGGGATGCTGAGAGCCATTGAACCAAACTGTAAACCCTGTATATAATGGAAACAACTTCAAGCCAGGGGGTACTGCAGCACCCCCTGCACCCCTAGGTCCAGAACCTGTGGTGATGAAGTGCCGTCTTACTGTGGTTAGTGGCAGAATTTATTTGGCCTTAGAAATATATTTTCCTAATTGGCATCAAGAAATAAAACACCCACTACTGGCAGAAACCTTATTCTCCATGAGCTATTGTAAAGTAGCTTACTTCTAATGATTGCAATGTATCACAAGTTCAAAATAAATTAATGGCCATTAAACCACAGGCTTCTCATGATTTATATTACAAACGCTGCCTAGACATCATGCATTACCAGAACCACCTTTCATCTGAGGAGTTATGTTGATATTCTTCAGCTAGAACACATTAAAATGATCCAGTGAAATATACCAGCTTCTGCAAGAATTTAGCATGTGTGCTTGTAATGAGAATATTATTTAGGTTTACTCGTAAACGAATTATTTTATTCCTTTAGGAAGAACTATGATTCTCTAGTATGAATTAATATGTCTCAATGAGGACTGACTAGACAGTAACCTGACTGATCTAACTGATGTATGTATTTGAACAGTTTGCTACTTACATTTTTATAGCATGTAGCAACAGGTGGTGATCAAAACAAATTTGTATTTTGCCATTTTCCTTTAATCCTAGATAAACTCTGCTTTCTCAGTGGTCACAGGGCATGAATCTTCACTGCCTTGTACTTCAGTAATTATTTACAGCTGTGAAAAGTTACTACAAAGTTACTAATCAGAATGGCAGTAGTGTACATCTTCTTTGCATACACTTTGTACTTGTGTAAATGATGACACGAGGTGCAAAACTGGAGAATCTAGCCCACACATTGTGGATTTAGTTGTTTAGTGGGACAAAGTACTCTCCTGTATAGTTAATTAGCAGGCAAAAGTTTTGTGGCATTCAGACTGAGTTTCAAGGAACAAGGCAGACAGTCATGATTTCAGAACTCTATTTCAGAACTCTTTTAAAAGAATTTTGTTTAATGACTACTGTTCTTCTGGTGCCTAAACTCCTCTGCACAGTGGTCACAGCTGCCATAAAGGCTACTGAAAGCTTGACTCTTTATTAGTTGTCTGAGAAATGGCTCTGCTGCAACTTCACGGCCCATACAGAGTGAAAATTTTAGTTTCTCTGTCCCTTGCACAGCCAATTTACTCGTGGAAACAGAGGATATAATGGAAACTGTTTTGCAATCTAACTACAGTGAATTATATGGCCCCATCAATGTATTATTTGAGTATTTTGCAATTTTTAAACGTATGTATTAGAGGTGAGTGAATTTTGGAATTTTTGCCCCACAGGAATTCTGACATTTCAATGTTTGTTTTCATCCTAAATTAGGATGAAAAGTTGAAATTTCAAAATTATTGATGGAATGAAAATAAAAAAAATATTTTGTTTCAACATTTTCATTTGAAATGAAACATTCTGACATTTCCAAAATCAGCATTTCATTTTGGTTTGTTGAAATTATTTGAAATGTTTTGTTTCAATTTCCATTCCCATTCCCATTTCCATATTGTCTTATGGTAGTTGTAGTTTGGAAGCCTGATGCTCCCAGTTTCCTCTAAAGAGGCTCCCTAGCAGGACTACAGCAGCCATAAAGCAACCAGACTCATATGACCCCCATGTGACACGACACAGCTCAGTCAGAGGGGAGTCCCTTCATTGTATTATAGGAGTCCTCCAGGAACCTCAGCCCATAGGAGAGAATTGAGTTTTGAACTACAACTCCTACAAGGCAATACATGCATGATAGGGGAATGCAATTTAATGTTGAAACAACTCATGATGAAGCATTTCATGTCATGTCAACAAACTAAAATGTTTTCATTTGGGGTTGAACAACCTGAAATGAAATGTTTCATTTAGATTTACCTGACAGAAAACTAATATTTTCAGCAAAATCTATTTCTTTTTAAATTTGTGGAAACTAAATTTTTTGTTGAAAAATCACTGTGTCAGAAAATTCTTTACCAGTTCTAGTATTTATCCTTACAACCCTGGTAAGATAGGCATCACCTCTATTTTACACATGAGACACAAAGAGTGACGTGCCTAAAGCTACATTTATCTCTGTTTTGGAAGCAGCACTCTCCCTGATTTGTGAAGGAGAAGCTGGGTCCTATACAGCAGTGAACACAGTTTGGGTGTTTTTGATGAGATAGTTGCTATTCCTTCACTGGTGAAACTTCATTAAAATCAATGGAGTTACACCAGCTTAAAACTTAATGGCTTCTAAATAAGATGCGAACCAAATTCTGTCTGCAGACACATGCACAAGTACCATTGACTTCACAAGGAGTTTGTAATAGCTCAAATGATGGATAAAAATGCTGATCAAAAATTTTCTGTCAAAACTTTTTCACCAAAATAAATTTTTTTGCAGGAAGTATCTGCTTTCCTTGAAAAAATGATTTTGTTTTAATTGGAGAACCCAAAAATTTTCTGCAGGACACTGAATGTTTCTGGATTTTGGAAATTTTTGGACAAAAAAATTTGGTTTTCAGTTATAGAAAACTGTTTTTTGAACAAAGTTAAAATGCTCCTCTGAAAAATTCTATAATAACAATAACAAAACATGTTTTCATCAAAAATTCTGCTGAAACCCTTTAACCCCACCTGCTCTAATATTGTTTTGCCTTTTTGTTTGAGTCATGTTGTTTTAGATCACTACCAGCCTTGGTTTATCACACCAGATTACTGTCCCACCTCAGTACCTGACTAGAATAATTCACTACAGTCCAGGGGCCTGATTCTGCTCTAACTTACACCACTTTTGCACGGTGTAGCTCCAGGGAATCAATAGAGTTACTTTTGAGTCTACACCTATGTAAGGAAGAAGAGAATCAGACTCATATTTCTTAAAGCTGAGCTGCAGAGTGTCCTCAAATTCCAATTTTATATCTCCAGGGAACTTTTTTAAAGACTTCTGACTCAAAGGTTAGAAGTAGCATGGACTCCTGGCAATAGTTAATCAGATAAATATTTCTTTATTGAACTATGATGTTAAGAAGTAAGTTTGCAATAAATTCTATAGAGGGAGTCTTTTATATTTAACTAAAGATCCTTAAATAGTGCTCTCTCTTTTTTTAAGTAACAGTTCTGAAGTTTCCTGGTAGGTGTGATCCTAAGAGCACCACAATGGCAGTTGGCACACTGTTGTCATGATATATACCCAAAAGATGGGATGTAATATATCACTGGAAAACTAATAACTCACTGATTATTAATATTCTTGCATGATGTATGTGTGAGAAACCCACAAAGCACTTTTTACATATGCACTGCAAATATGTTCTTAAAATGTATTTGGCAAGCAGTGCTAAGCCACACCTGTTCCAGACAAAGGAATGTGGTTTTATCTGCTTGAATGTATCTCTGATGTAAATTAAGCAAGGGGTGACCAAAGACAAAGAAAATCATGTTTATATGCAAAGTAAACAAAGCCATCAGGAGAGGAAGTGGGGGAAAATGACTACTTAACAATCTTGAGAGGGGACAGAACCTGCAGCTCTAAATAACCTTCCTGTTTCCTGAAGCAAGGTCATTGACTTTTGGGAAATATAAGCAAGGACAGAAACCACTCTGACATCCATCACTCGAAAGATTAAAGGGACCAGAGTTCTTGAAATCAGAGAATGGTGGGTCTTTCATACAACGGGGGTGAAGTCTCTGGTAACTGAATGTATATGAGAAACCTCCTTAGACAAAGATTGTAACTTTTGAAAATTGTTTTCATGTTAGAAGTATATTTTTACTTTTGTTTGCTTATAACCCTTTCTATCTTTATTCCTTATGCTTGGTATTACTTAAACCTATGACTTTTTGTTTAGTAAACTTGTTTTACTTTTACTATAAACTAATTCAGTGCTTTGATTAAATTAGAATGTTTGTTATCCTCACTCAAGGTAAAGAGCTGCTGGGTCCTGTTCCTTTAAGGGAGCAGTGAACTTAATAACTTCTCTAAGTGTTCAGCAAGAGGGCTGGACACTACAGCACAGACAGTTTGGGGAAAATTCAGGACTTGGAGGGTGTTGGGGTTATTCTGCAAAAAGGATGTGGGCTGTGTAAACCAGGGTGTGACCTGAATGCTTGTGGTCTATTGGTATCAGGACTGTGAGCTGCAGCTAGGGTGACCAGATAGCAAGTGTGAAAAATCAGGAAACTTTTTTTTCAGGGTGGGAGAAGTATAGTTGCGTATATAAGACAAAGTCCCTAATATCGGGATGTTGGGTCATGCTAGCACCCAGAGTTGTAGGGCAGGCAGTGACACAGTGCCTTATTGGCCTAGGCCGAACCCCAATGCATGCAGAGCAGGATTTTTCTCTTCCTTCTAAATCATAATGACAAACTGCATCATTTTATAGCACAGTGATGAAAGAAAAAGGCGATGGTGAGCAATCACATTAGATAATGTAATGATTTAAAATTTTAAAGTACATTTTACGTGGAAAAGATCATTTCCTTTCAAGACTTAAAGACCCATATAAATGGGAGCAAAATAAGAAACAGAGATAAGTTTAGCAGCAATAGGTCTTATACTGAAGAGCTTAGGCAAGTGGTTATCTAAATGAGGAGTTCAACTCCATCTTAGCTGTTAATCCTCTCTATTTTATTTATTTATATTTTGCTTTGGAGAGAGGTGATTAATACTTTATATATAATTTCATGTTACTTCATTTAACATGTGGGAATAAATAACAATTAAGGATGGGATTTCAAGAGTGCCTAAGGGAAGCAGGCCACTGAAGCTAAACTGGTTTAAGACCCTGATCCTGAAGACACTAAGGGCTGGTCTACACTACACAGTTAGGTCAGCATAAAGCAGCTTTTGTCTACCTAATTATGTCAGTGTCTACACTACAGCCTTCCTCCTGGAGATGTCAGTGCCCTACTACCCCAACATAATAAATCCAGCTCCACGAGAGGCATAAGGCTTATGTCGGTGTAGTTAGGGTGACACAGTGTCTGTGTAGACACTGCATCCCTTACATGGGCTGTTGGATGTCTTGTCAATGTCATGGCTCCTGCAGTGGAATTGACAAGAAAGCTTGGAAGCTACAGCCCAGCTACCCTCCCCTCCTCTGGAGAGCTGGGCGGCTGGACCCTGCTCCCAGCTTCGAGCCAGGGGAGAATGGACTCCACTCCCAGCTGGAAGCCAGGGCAAGAAGCCCAGGCAGCCAGTGATCCCAGCTGGGAGCCAGGATGAAAAACACGGGTGGCCAGACCCCGCTCTCAGCAGGAAGCCAGCGTGAGACTCCTCTCCCTTGGGGTGAGAAGCCCAGGGCAGCTTCCCCCACTCCCAGAGGGGAATGGGGAACTGATTGGGGGCAGCCCTCCAGAAGGTTGTGAGCCCGTGGGGCAGCCAGGCTCCTGGCAGGGAGCTGCCAGTGGAGCTGAGAGACTGGACTCTCAGTTCCTCACACTGCCCCTTTTAGGTTAGTGGAAGTGCTCCTGGTGTGGGTGTTTACCACTGACTCAAGGAGGACAGCGTGGACATGAATCACCACAGTAATTACTGCAGTGGCTGTAAATCAACCTAATACAGGTCGACTTATATTTCTAGTGTTAACATACCCTTATGGGCTTGCTTAACTTTGAGCACCTGAGTAGTCGATCATAACTTTGAAATCAATGGCTCTACTCTACACATATGCTTAAAGAAAAACACATGCCTAAATGTTGGCAGGGTCAGAGGCATAGTGATCTCAGGATCAGGCCCACAGTCTGGATTCAGTCTCAGGAAGCTGTTCTACATGCTTGAAACACCAGCACAACTCTGCAGATGAAGAGTGTCATTCATCAACGTGTGTCCCAATAGCTCCACTTGTCTGATTCCTTATTTTCACCTCAATCTTTTTCAGTAGCAAGTAGTCCACGGTGGCTTTATTTAAGGCCATGTCTACACTAGCACTTCTGTCACTCAGGGACATGAGCTGGTTTTATTATGTTGACAGGAGAGGTCTCTCCCATCGGCATAATGCGGCTACATGAACGATCTTACAGCAGCACAGCTGTATTAGTTCAGCTGTGATGCTGTAAGTTTGTTAGTGTAGACATAGCCTGCATCAAAGCAATTTAAGGCACCAATTTTAATCATGATTTAAATCAGCAAACAGAAAACCTTGATTTAAATCATCAATTTTAATTGTGTTTTGTATTTGTACTTTTTTATTTTCTAAAGAAAGATTGTTTCTTTACCTGGTAACCATTAAAACATGTTGATTTGCAATATAATATAGCCTTTAAATGAAATTAGGTGCTTCTTTTTATTAACCAGGAGGATACTGTATATCCAGATATGTTTATCTATGGAATTGTATAGCTTAACTTACATTTATTCAGATTCTTAATGTTTACATTCTTTATTGTGTAGAAAATGTTGAACAATACATCTCTTATTTACTAGATGATGATTAATCTTTTACTTGTAATTTGTGTCAAGCTCTATTTGGATGAAAATTAAAATTTAATTGAAAAAAATTAAAATGACTGCCTCATACCTTAAGCTGTGTCCAGCTTGCTGGGGGAAGGGGTGTAGGGCTTTACAGGTGTAGGGCAGGTTGGGGGTGAGAGAGAGACACAGAAGCTGCTTCAAACATATAGTGTGCAGTGTGGCAACGCTGACATCCCCCAGGGACTGGAAGGGCTGGGCAGTTGGGTGAGCCTGGCAGGAGAAGCCCCCTTTCCCCAGACCACATGGAACAGCACCCACCCTCTCTGCCCTTGGAAGTGGCAAAATGCCAGGTTGGTCAGGACCTGCTGTGAGTATCACACAAACCACTCTTTTCTTGGGTTGCTGGGAAGGAATTTTTCCCTCACCACCAGATTGGCCTGGAGTGTGGGGTGGGGCTGGGGGCAGTTTCATCTTCCTCACAGCAGTCTCAAGGGGGCTTTGTTATGGTGAGCACTCATTATGTAAGTATGGGATTGATGTCCAGTGCAGGTACTCCATAGGGAAGCATACAGTGACCAGATACATAGCTTGGTAAAGGATTTAAAGGAAGTGTTTGTTAAAAGAGCAGAATGGGGGACAGAGGATGGGAGTGGGGCACCTATGACTGGCGCAGCAGGGAGCCAACCCTCCCTTCCTTTATAGCCCACCGTAACCCTCATTTGAGGGGTAGGGGATGGTAAGATCCCAGAATAGAAGAAGGGGATCCTGGCAGAAGCCCCCAGGGAAATGATCATGGAGTTACATGCACTGTACACTTTTATCTGCCAGGTAGTCCCAGACATCTAATAATAAAGTTGCGGCCTGATTAAACCATATCCACTGTCTCCTATCCTTTCGGTATAGCCGAACAATGCTATTTTTTTACATTTTCAATTAAATAAAACTACCTTAAATGTTCTGAGTACATAAGATAAAAAGTTTAACCATACTCATCAGGGCCGGGCCACAACATTTTGGCACCTGAGGCGGGGAGCTCAAATGATGCCCCCATGCCCCCTCGCTTGGGCCAAAACTTTGGAAGGTCTCAATTCTGCCTTCTTCCTGTTCTACTCCTCTCATCATACTGCTCTGCTACCTACCCCAATAAAGAAGAACTAACAACTTAAAATGCCTTGTTCAAAAATTTTAAGTAACACTTAACTTTCAAATGCCTGAGCAGCAAATGTAACTTTTCTTGTCCGCATAGTAAACACTGGCATTTTTATCTGTTTGAATAATCAATGTGGTACTTTCCGTGCCTTTTTGGTTGCAAAGATTTGAACTGCTTCCTGAAGGTCCACAGTCTGGGCCAGCTCATGCTCTACTGAGATGGTTGCAAGGCCGACCAGCCTCTCCTGTCTCATTGTGGAGCGTTTTTATTAACTTCAGCTTGGAGAAGCTGCATTCTCCACTGGCAACTGTTACAGGAAGTGTTAGAAGTATGCGCAGAGCAACAAAAGCATTTGGAAAGAGGGTGGTCATCTTATTTGTGCACATATATTTCAGAACAACCTTTGGATTTGATCCTGCTGAAATGTATCTTGAAAGGGCTTTTAGTTCATCACCTAAATCACTCGCATCAATATCGCGCATGTCATCATGTGTCAACCCTGTCACTAGTGCCCTGCATTGCTGGTGTAGGTCTTCTTCAGGTATAGTGAGGAGTTTTGGAATATCATACAACATCCCAAATACACTGCTGTGTTCCTTGAGCTACATGAAACGTTCTTCAACTGACTGTATTGCATAATCTAGCACCTGGTTAAAGAATTCAACTTTGAATTGTTGTTTGGGGTCTCTTATGGGATTATCTCATGCCTCGTAATCAAAATGTTGTCTTCTTCAGTGACTTGTATTCTTGAATGGGTGGGAAAATAGCTTCAGTGTGAAGTTCCTCTGCTAACTTCTGTGCACTCTTCAGAACGTTTTGAAATCCCTCATCTGACCGGTAAGACAGTAGGTATGACTTTGCTTTGTCCAGTTGTTCCATTGCTCCAGATAGATCAAGGTCAATACCTTGGAGTCTCTTGCTTACAACATTTATTTCAAACAGTATGTCATGACACAACACTAAGCCCTCCTTCCTCCAGCACAGCACTCCACCATCTCTGTGCATCTAGAGCAGAGAGAATACATATGCACCAGCAGCAGACACAATTTTCTACACTCTGGGTCCTAGTGGTAGCCCCCCACAGTCTGGCACCTGAGGCAGCCGCCTCAGTTGGCCTCATGGTAAGGCCAGCCCTGATACTTGCTGTGTATTTAAAATGAACTCATTTACTAAACAAAGGAAGTATTATCTGTCGTTAGTGAAGGAAAATGATTGTTTCTGGTCACTATGTCCTTCAAGATTTCAGAACTAGAGGACCTCATCCTCTCACATCTAGTTTTTATTCATAGATTCTTGCTTTCTTCAATTCCCAATTGGTTTCTTATCTTTGAATTAACTAGACATTGAACTGAACTACATTACTGAGATGAAATGAAGAAAATATTCTCTTTATAACTCAGAAGAGGCCATTGCTTTCTAAAGCTGATTTAGCACTAATGAGCTCTGGCTCCAGGCACTTAGCTGGTGACTTCCACCAGTTCAGTGGTTTGACTTTAAAACTTGTTGTAGCTGTAGCAGTGTTGTTGTAGCTGTGTTGGTCCCAGGATATTAGAGAGACAAGGTCGGTGAGGTAATATCTTTTACTGGATCAACTTTTGTTGGTGAAAGAGAGAAACTTCCAAGCCTCACAGAGCTCTTCATTAGCTCTAAGACAGATGGGAAATGTGGGAAAACTTGGTGGCAAACAAGGACTACTTAAAATTATTTTTGTATTTAATTTAAATTATTTTAATATACTATAAGAAGTTTAGGACTTAACATGGGTTGTGAAATTCCAAGTTAATTTTAAAATAGTTTTATTTTTTAAAAACTAAACCCGTATTTAACTTAAATTTAAAAAAATCCCATTTCAACAAACAAAAACATCTAATTTATTTTTAATTGATTTTTATCCACCCAGCACTAAATATCCCAGAATGCATAGGTTTCAATTTGACAATCACCTGCAGATTCATCAAACATAGCACACAGCCAGACTCACCATCAATAGAGTATTTATATCCCAGTGTTAGTTCTTTCCTTTTACTGCTCTTTGCTGGGCAGAGGTCCAGAAAGCAAACAAGGACCGTAGTCTCACCATAATAAAGCTATGTTTGTTCTTTTCTACCTTTAAAACTTTATGCAGTTCACTCCCATCTCCAGCATAGAAATTATGGTGTCTCCATTCCCTCCTAAACTGCCTGGTTTCTGCAAAGGAATTCTCTAATATCTCTACAAATAGCATCTCTGTGCAGCAATTAGGGAATTAAACCATAGCACCTGTGAAAATTAGAACCATTTTAATTAGATGTGTAAACATCAATTTAAGATGCTTAACATTAGACATTCACGTTTGAAAAATGTGGCTGCAGGGATTAATTGTGCCATTTAGGCACAGACCAACTGAAGGAGTAGTTCAGAGCAAAACCACCCTGGGAGAAGTTCAGAGAGGGATTCTACCTTGAGGAGACAAAATTCTTCTTTGATTTCTCCTACACCTGGGGAGGGCACACCCACAGCTACACCGCTTCAAGCTCATTCTCTCACTTGTGCCAATCCTGCCAAGCAGGCCATTGCAAAAGGGCTGTGCCACTTTCTCCCTGACCATTTAGGGCAATGTGTGCCCCTTGGAAAATAGGGAGCATTCCCTGTGCTCCCCTGGTCACAGAGACTATGGCGGGGTGGGCAAACATTTTGGCCCAAGGGCCACACCGGGTTTCTGAAATTGTATGGAGAGTCGGTTAGGGGAGGCTGTGCCGCCCCAAACAGCCAGGCGTGGCCCGGACCCCATCTCCTATCCGACCCCCCCTGCTTCTCACCTCCTAATGCCCCCCTCCCTGGGTCTCCTGCCCCATCCAACCCCCCTTGTCTCCTGACGGCCCCCCTGGGACTCCTGCCCCATGCACCCCCTACCCCCCGCCCCGCTCCCTGTCCCTGGAACCCCTGCCCCTGACTGCCCCCTGCTGTCCCATCCAACCCCTCCTCTCATTCCTGCCTCCCACCCCCAGGACACCTGCCCCCATTCAACCCCCATTCTCTGCCCTCTGACCACTCCTCCCCGCCCTGTATCCACACCCCTGCCCCCAACCACCACCCCGAACTTCCCTGCCCTCTATCCAACCCCCCGCCCCTCCTCCCTGCCCCCTTACCGTGCTGCCTGGAGCAACGGTGGCTGATGGCGCTACAGCAGCACCGCCCAGAGCACCAGGACAGGCAGCTGCGCTGCCCAGCTGGAGCCAGCCACGCCACCACGCAGCACAGAGCACCAGGTCAGGCTGCGGCTCTGCAGCTGCACTGCCCAGCAAGAGCTCACAGCTCTGCTGCCCAGAGCAGTGAGCAGTGCAATGAGCTGAGGCTGCGGGGGAGGGGGAACAGCAGGGGAGGGGCCGAGGGCTAGTCTCTTGGGCCAGGAGAACAGGGGCTGGGCAGGAGGGTCCTGCAGGCCGGATGTGGGCCGTAGTTTTCCCATGTCTGGTCTATGGTGTCTGGCTCTTATGCAGACTGGGTAAGGTGAGGAAATTCATTATGCCTTCCTCTATTGTTCACATGCTTAAGGGCCAAACACATTCTAGCATTAAGGAACATACAAGGTGGAGATAAAATCCAAGTCAAATTAGTATTTCCACAGAGGTAAAAAGCTTATTCTTATAAAGGAAGAAAATGTTCACTCAATCCATTCCTGTTTCTGGAAAGGCAAAGAAGGCGACACACAGAACTGCAAAACGTAGGGTGCCTCATACCGTCAGAGAAGAGTTAATATGGCCAGCGGATAGTGACTTTTACAGGGAAATGCCTGGGGACCTGCTGCAAAGAAACTGAAGTATATTCAACTTTTAAAGCACACAGTAAGCAGAAGAACTGATGACAGATCCACAGATTTCAAGCGTCAGTTGATCAATCAACTACAAAAGAGTGTAAACTTGGCAGTTCATTTGGATTAATCAGGAAATACATCCAGTTGAGATATTATTTAGTGGGTGATGTGATTTAGGCAAGCTATATTAAGGGAAATTATATTTGTTACGAACAACTGCTCAGTGAACAACTTCAGCAAAAAAAAATGTATATAAGTGGATAACTTTATGAGCGCTAGCAAATTGTAATGGCACCACAACTGGTCTCACAATTGATAAAGCTGTGGCATTGACAGAGAAACATTGTTAAATGATATGCAGGATACAAAATGTAGTATCAAATACCATATTTGATTATTGTTTAATGCACCAGAAGCTCTGCTTGCTAACAATGTGTGCAGAACTTCACAGTGCGAAAAGTTGGTCTTGTGGATAAGGTACTAGACCAGGGTCAGGTCTACACTTGGAAAGCTTCGCCAACATAGCTGTACTCATATGCTGTCTCAGCAAACTGTTCCTACGGTGGATACAGCTTATACTACCAAAACTGCATTTGTGCTGGTATAGCTTATTCCAGCTCCCCAGCCAAAATAAGATATACCAGCAAAAGTGCAGTTTTACCAGTATAACAGCTTCTACCCAAGGGGCTTTTTCCAGCACAATGATGTCAGTCACAAATCACATCTCATCATACCCCTAACTGATGTAGCTATGCTGACAAAACTTTGTGACTCAGGAGATTTGGGTTAAACCATTGTTCTGCCACAGATTTCCTGCGGCACCTTGCGCCATTTAATCTCTGCCTCAGTTCCCTATCTGTAAAATGGGTATAATAATACTTCCTTTCTACCCCTGCGTCTGTCTTGTCCTACTTAGATTGTAAGGTCTTTGGGGACGGGTCTGTCTTTTAGCGTACAGCACTTAGCACAATGAGGCCCTGATATCAATTGGGGTCTCTATTGGTAATGTAATATAAACCATCATAATAGCGGGAATTTAAAGAGAACAATTAAATTGTGAATTTTGTAAAATCAATGCATTTCATTATAATCACTTCAAAGTTTTATACAGAGATATCGGAACAGAGCATGTTGCTCGCAGATGTTATCAGGAGGGAAGCTGTTGTAAGGGGTGTTAGAATTAAGTGAAGAAATCAACATCTTTTTTCACAACAAAGTCGTCTAGTTTAATCACATTCTTTGATCTGCTTGTCAAAGCTAGTATAGCTAAAAGAAATATTTCCTCATCTGAATAAACTTAATGCAAATCTGTAGTGCAACTGCTTCACTGGTTTTTGACTTTGGGAAAAAAAATAGCTTGCCAAAATTAGTAGGGACAGGAGTGGGGGGAGGAGGGGGGACTGGTCATGTTCCCTGTTACTCCTGAAATTCTGAGAGGGGAAAAATGCAAAATTTGCTTTTAAATAAGCAGTTATAATTGATCGTTTGGCAAAGGTGAATTTAAAATTAACAGAGTACTAAATAAACGACACAAGAAGGTTTTGATTGAATAGAGTAACCTTTTGCAGTAGATACTGCATGTGACCTCCCCACAGAGCTTGAAAACTAGTTAATTAAATTAACTGATACATTAGTCTCAGAACCCAGGTCAACACTGTCTCATTGTTTGTATTTTGGAGTTCCCTTAGGATCAGTACCCATCTCTCGCTAATAAGTCCATGATCTACTTGTTTCCATTATCAACCACATATATTTATGAACTACAGTAGGATTCTTCTGAATAATAACAGCTATTTGACTCTGACTTGGAAATATCTTACAAATGAGCCTCTATTCAACTCTGTTCCACTGGAATATACGCTTGAAAAATAAACAGGCAAATATTTCTTTCTAATTCCAAAACAATGGAATAGTTATGCTTTATAATAGGTACATTGTAAAACATTAAGTTTATTATTTCATTTAGTGTGGCAATATGATTACAATAGTATACACAGCAGGACTAGATAGACTTTTCCTTCCCCATTGTACTTTCTTGGGTGTCTGCCTAAGTATCTCAGGATTCCATATGTGCTACACCATTGTTTCTTGACCTTTTGAGTCCCATGACACACTTATCATAAATATAAGCATTGTATGATCCTTGATATGATGAACCATTGTGGGAACTAATCCAATATTATTAGTACACACAAAGTAAGCATGCTTTACAAGTTGAATGCACATATCAAAGGACAAAATTTGTCCCTTGATATCTATCTTAAACAAACCAAAGGTTTTAGTCCCTCAGAGACTGTACTTTATGGTGTATTCTATTTATTATTGTTTTTCAGTGACTGGTTACTCCGAAAAACTTGGGGCAGGAATAAAGAATCTTTATTTTTGGATAGCAACACTGATAGTATTAGCGCTTTGCTGATATAAGTGCCCAGCTTTAAAAAAAAAAAAGAAAAAAAGATAGAGCAAGTAAAACTGGTTAGTGATTAAAGTAGTTGCTCTGCTGAATGATAAATAAAATAATTCATGTTACATGGATGTATTTAAATGTGAGTGGTTTGAATAATGCATGCCACGTAAAGAATTTAACTTGAAAATATATTTTATGGTATACACTATATTGTCATTTATCACAAATTTGGGGGAAGGAGGGTTGCGGGGGAGATAGTTTTCTGACATTTTAATGTTTCTAAAGCAATTATTTAGAATTATGGTAAACATTATAATACTTATAATTATAACATTATAATATGAAATCAAATGGTATTTCTCTCCATAGCAGCATATTCCTAACTGTGAGGCTGGCTTCCCAGGGGAAGCTCAAGCGACCCCAGGGAGAAATTATTATTATTGAATCTGAGCCCAACATGAAGACTGACAAGAAAGGAAAAATAGTAGACTGAGCTCATCCACATGTTTAGAGTAGTCTGAAAACAGCAACATTAAAAAAGTCACCAGTGAGGGCCCTTTTTGCATCTTTCTTCCTGCGTCCAGTTAAATAAGTGTTTTCTGTGCATTAGGAAAGCTTGAGGATTTAGGAGGAGGATTGCTATGACAGTACTTAGAAAACTGTCCTACAGAGTACACCCTCAATCTTATTAGCAAAGTCTTGGAAGCGGCATAGGAAGAAGAGGTTATACTGGCCTATGAAGGATTTCTCAGGCTTCTTTAACCTGCAAGTCTTTTTTTTAAATTAAGCTACTGTAAGTTTATACTATTTTTGTTACTCTTGAAACTTCTTTTCTTGTATTTGTCTCAGTTTGTTAATGAGATTCACAATTCTCTGTTCTTGTGTCAGCTCATTATGACTCCCTTTCCTTTATCTGCAGTCTCAAATTAACTTGACATAGATGTTGTACATATATTTTAAACTAAATGTGAACTATTCCCTCATGCCCATGAGGCATTTGGAAAGTTGATACATTCTGTTTTCAATGACACTTTAAATTAGGTTATTAAAATTCAACACTTTGCATATTCTGGTGGGGAATATAGGTTTGTCCCTCACAACAAGGGATATAGGTCAGAACAGGAAAGTTTCTCAATCACCTTCTTCACATCCACTCAGATTTGTGTGCCAAGCTCTATAAAAATCAGTAAAAACCTCTCAGTACTTCAACAGAAAAATCACAGGGACCTATTGCTAGTGTAAAAGTTAAAAATGCAGTCATCTGTTGTTTGTGTTACATGGATTTTGCAAACTGTCATTTCCATAGAGCATGCCATTTCGTCTTCACAGCAATATCACTGAAACACCCACTGAGGTAAAATTGCAAATATTTTGAACGTACCATATGAAAAGTTATTTTCCCAATTAATATTTGACAAAGACACGATGAGCACTTGTCTGTAGGTTATTTTTGAATTGTCATCTGAACAAACCTTTTCAGAATTTGATGCTATATAAAAATAAGTAACCTAAAACATACATATCTTAAGACATGGGGAAAAGAGAGATGAGAAAAGTGAACTACTGTACTTTTTGTCCACTGTCAGAGCTCATCTAGTGTGAAATTGTCACAATTATTACTTAAGTTTCTATAGCATCTTTCATCCAGAAGGATCATAAAGTGCTTTTTAAATGATCTATTTCGAAAAATTACTTCACTTAGAATGGAAATGGATCCTTCTCTGGATGAACTAGGGCAACTCTTCAAGGGATTCAGTCCTGCTAAATGCTGATCTTTCAACTCCCTTTGAAGTAGAAGTTGAGACAATGGGAGTTAAGGGCACTTAGCACCACTCTGGTTTGGGCTAGGACACCATGATCTATTGCAATTCCTTTCTATCATGCCTGTGGGTCTTTAATTTTAAGTAGTGCCAGTACCTGTGGGGAGTGGGGATGGAAGAATATTTTAATTAATAAAGATGTGATACCATTTTGTCTTACTCTCAATAGTATTGTCTGTTTTCTTGTGAAAAGTTATCAAATAATGGAAGGGGACTTTGAAGTTGTACATAGAAATGGCCATAATTTTATTTATTTATTTATCTATTACAACCATAAAATACCAAAACACTTTTCTTTGAGAGAAATGTTTCATTCTGCTGTGCTGAACCCTAAATAGTCATTATTGGGACACCATGGAACTTATCACTGAAAAAAAAAAACAGTAGCAAAGCAGAATCTAATAGCAAAAACAAATATTATTTCCCAAGGAAAACTAACACATAGGGTCAGACTTGTCTGGGGTGTACTGAGCTGTCACATGGAACTGGCTTCAGAGTTGTCACGAAGGGACCTATCAAACTTTTATTGCAGACAATGAGAATCTTTCCATTGACTTTAATGGGAAGTGGATTGAACCCTAAGAAGGCAACCATTTGGAGGAAGCCTTCTGTTTTACTGCAGCCACTTTTTGGCAGTTAATGCTGTGTAGAGTAAAAAGTGAATTTATGAAATAAATAGAGAGCGAAGTTTAATATATTTATCTATAGTTATATAAATATAAAAGTAGATAGGTAGATAGAAATAAGTTGCATTATAGCTACTGACACATAAACCCTACAACATCCTGTGTCTTGGCCTCCAGTAAAATAAGTTTGGTGGTCTCAATCTCAGTCCCTTGTGATCAGGAATCCATCACAAAACCATCACCTTTAATTTAACACAATTGACAGTTTCTGCTCAAGAGAGGCAGAAGAATGAGTTGCCATGGCGACTGAACTACTGCTCCTCTCCAAAGAGAATGATTCAGTCTGCACAGGCTGAACAATATGGGGAGCTCTCACTGCCACTGGCTGCCCATTGTCCATGTACCATGATGATCACACAGAAGACATTGTTTTCAGGGTTGGCAATTTAATCAACTTGAACAAACAGAAAATAACTTACTAACTAAAAAGAAACACAATATATGTGCTCATTGTTAAAAGCATACAAGTGTGCATTATATCGGATTGAGAGGGGAAAAGGGTTTCATATTGATTTAATTTATACTATTTGCCACCTCTGCTTAGTGCTTTCCTAACAGGGTGAACACTGTGCTTGACCTTTTTGCTGGAATTCACCAGGACTCCAGGAGACCATACGGATTGCCAGATGGTCTGCTGCAATTTAATGCCATTTATTCTAAGTATGAAGTAAGTGATAAATATAATTAACATTCTTTTAGCTCCTTACTGGATGTCTTTTATTACTTTCATTTTTTTTCAAACATTGAAAGGTAAGTTAATATCTTGTTACTGAGACACAGATGCCATCTAATTACTGCAAGAGGCTGCAGCCCCTAAGCAAAGAACCTCTGAATAGATTCAAACTTACTCAAAGACCCCACTGAGATGATTAGTAGGCAGAATGCTAAGCCATAATGAGTATGTCAGATCTTAAGAAGATTTTTTTCAGGTTACCTCAATTAGCAGTATGCTGAACAAAGCGTACCAGTAACATTTTAGATATACCTAGTGCACTTCATAGTAAACAGTGCAGCTTGTACCTCCTACTTATTTCAGATTACAGTACATCAAATGCTAGAATGCAAACATAGCCATATCCAGAAAGGAAAAACAATAAAATGATTTCCTTCTCAAATGTTTTTCTTGCCTATTTCATATTCTTCCAGTGATTGTCTAAATGGCTTATTTTTTAGGAAGCAGTTATACAGTAGCTGTGGCTTCAAAGAAAGTTTATGTTGGGCAGGGTTGCTCACTGTTAGCATTGTAATAAGACATCAAAATAACTTTACACAGTTTTCTTGTACTGATGTTATTTACATTGACTGAGGTATACGTTGGTTAGTCTAGACTGAATGGCAAATTATCAGGTTGTTGGACACTGGATTTAAAGAAATACTAAATAAAAAATAGGTAGTATTGTTAGGATATAGAAATTCAGGCCTGTCTGTAAAGGCCTATACTCTAAGAATTTAGGTGTATTCTTATCACTTGGCTAGTTATAGAGGTATAAAAGAAACCATCAAAATCACTGTCTGCCGGTGTAAGAGCCTTCCCTTACTGTGGCAGACTGAGGCCCTGTTCTTAGGCTAAGCAGCAGAGGCAGCCACAAGCTGGGAAGCGAACGGTCACATCCTCACATTCCAAACTAGTCACATTGAAATAAGGTGCTATTGGGCTGTTAGGAATACAATCCTGTCCTGATAATGCCTATCGCCTCCAGAGAAAGGGAAGTGCCTAGAAGATGTAAAAGGAAACTTAGTTCTTGCATCCTGTCTGGCAAGAACTCACTTATCAATAGCTGGGATGTGAAATCCTCACTTCTGTATTGTTTTGTCATTATAGTTCCCACTTTGCTATTGTTTATTTGCATGGTCTCTGTCTGGTTCTGTGATTGTTTCTGTCTGCTGTATAATTAATTTTGCTGGGTGTAAACTAATTAAGGTGGTGGGATATAATTGGTTACATAATCAAGTTACAATATGTTAGGATTGGTTAGTTAAATTTCAGGAAAATGATTGGTTAAGGTATAGCTAAGCAGAACTCAAGTTTTACTATATAGTCTGCAGTCAATCAGGAAGTATGCGGGGGGGGGAATGGGAACAGGGAATGGGGATGGAGAATTGGAATCATGTTTTGCTAAGAGAGGGAATGGGAACGGAATGGGGTGGGGAAATTGGAATCATGTTTTGCTAAGGCGGGGGAATGGGAACAGGGACACAGGTAAGGCTCTGTGGTGTCGGAGCTGGGAAGGGGGACACTAAGGAAGGAAACTGAAATCATGCTTGCTGGAAGTTCACCCTAATAAACGTCGAATTGTTTACATCTTTGGACTTCGGGTATTGTTGCTCTCTGTTCATGCGAGAAGGACCAGGGAAGTAAGTGGGTGAAGGAATAAGCCCCCTAACAAGTATCATAAACAAACTCTTTCTGTTTTGTGGTCTCCTAAAATGAACTCTTCCATTGTTGAATATTATATAATTAGCATTCAAACTATTAATAATTAAGGGCCAAACTGAGAGATTATATGGATGGTTGTGTAAATTAAACATTAATCCCAGGCAACAAAACACTTACTTAAGGTTGCAGGACAAATCTGCCTTTACAAAACTTTGCAGTGATTAGAGGGGCATGTTACAAACAGTTAGACTCCACGCCCTCAGGAGGCCCAGGACAGAAGGCACAGCTAAGAGGAAAGGGAAGCAAAAATGGCTTTAAGACACTTTTGCACCTCCCAGATTCTGCATGGAGCAGGGGCTAATACAGGAGCCTCTAGCCTTGCCCAGAATAGGCCTGGTACAAAGGACTATACTCCATCTCCTGTCCTAGCACTGCCCCTGAACATCCCAGGCCAGAGGCTGTGAGGTCTACATCTGTAAGGAAAAGGACTAGGAGCTTACTCTGTTAAACATGAAAGTGTATGTCTCCAGCAATCACTTTTTAAGTTTATTGGGCCTGATATTACCATGCTGTATTACTATTCAGGTGTCACTTGTGAGAAATATGTGGGTGCTCTTTAATAATTATGAATACTATATCTTAATCTGCCTCTGGCCTATTTTCAGGACAAATATATTTTGACTAAGTGTTTCCCAACAGAGAACCATCCTGAACATTCCAGACACGAAGGAGGAGATGTCTTATGATAGTCACCTATCAGCTTCCATTGCCATTAAATGACAATACCAGAATTACTGGCCCTGATAACCCTGAACTAGTCCCCTGGAAAGCCTACAGTACCAGTTTGATTGGGAAGGCCAAGACCACTAGCACTTAAAGAAGCCTCCAAAAGAGTGAAGAAACCAGTCAGGGTTTTAAAACACACTCTCCAGGGTGTGGAGAGAGATACTCAGACAGAGCAACCCACAGGGGTGCCATTATGGGATGGTAGTACTTTAGATAAGATAGGCATGTGTACAAGTTTTATTTTTAGTCCTTTTTTTCCTAATGTATAATTATCTTTTTCTAATCTTAAATACAGTTATTTGTTTGTTTTCAAGAACATGGTGTGTTGGAATATTTATTCACTGTCCATTCCATTCTCAAAGGGAGGAAATGGAGGTGCCGGAAACCCAGTAGGACCTGCAGGGTGATAAGCAGCTGGTATACATGGGGACTGCTCTGGATCTTGGTCTAAGAGTGGAATAATCATGAGATTCCATCCAAAACAGGTAACGGCAAGAGGTCTAACACCTCAGGGGAAGTGCCCTCAGAGAGACCACAGGGGGAACAGAGGGCCAGCTAGCCTCATAAACTTGATATTAATATCAGAATTTTCTAAATTTAAGTGCAATCAACTAATGTTTGGTACTGGGAACACTTTGAGGCCCTGAGCATCATTGGCAGATGAGAGCACTCAGCACCCCATTGTAGTGCTCAGCACCTGGCAATATCAAGCCCTACATTTGAACTAGATGAACCAATGAATCAGGTAGACTAAATTTTATTGCCCTCCTTTATGCGCATGGTTTTTAGTGTGATTAATTGATTGAGTGATTGATTTTTGGAGGTATTTTTGGCTAAAAAGTGACAAAGTTGGAACCTTTTGTCCAGTTATGGACAAATATAGTAGAACAACTTTACCTTGGTTCCAGACCCAACCCTGACATATATTACTTTTTAGGTTTAAGAAAGGATCAGGGGTTGGTGAAATAATTGGGTTCATGATGGAAACATAGATGCAACCTTAACTGTGGAGTAGATACAGCTATGCCATAAGTCAGGGTATGGTGAGTGAGTGTGTAAGCAGGCAACAGGAATTAACTTTACATTATTTAAGACTACACAAAACGCTAAAGAGCTATACCATTTGTTAGTTTCTCAAATGCCTTACCTCCTGCATACATAACAGCCAACATAATCGATGATATCCAAGCTATCTCACTATATGATGTGTGGAAGATCTCCTGAATTTCCTTGAAGAACACTGTGATGGCTTTTGGGAATGCATAGGAAAATCCAATGGAGATAAAAGCCCCAAAGACCACAACCCAGCCCCATCCTCCATCTGGGGGTGCGTATTGTGGTGCTGTTGTTGCTGGCGGCATTGTCAGGCTTTGTTTTCAAGCTAGGCTGTAAATGAAAAGTAGAAATAATGTTTCAAATAGCGACCTTTTTGCTTTAGCACACTGAATTTAACAAATGCATATTATTGATAATAATGGCAACGGATTATAAATCATAATCACAATAGAGAACAAACTCCCAAATTGTACTAGAAGGCTTGGGATGATATAGCATGAATACTTGCCTTTAAACCCATATCTACCCTAGAGGGAGGGGGGGAATTACTTGGCAATAGTTAGTCAGAGAATCCCATTAAGTACCTTGTAACTGTTACAGATTATTGATTCCAATCACTGAAGTTATATTTAGCAATTAATCACTTATAGAAAAGTGACATTTTGGGCCAGATTCTCAGCTGGTGGGAACTGACATAGCTCCAGTGTCTTAAGGATTTGCCCTTTTAATTCAAACACGGGTGTCAAAATATAAAGTAAATCTTGATTTCACCCCTATAGTAAATGATGGTTCAATTCAAAAGTTGCAATCCACTGTTACTAAATGCCATTTCAATAACATCTACTCAAAGTTTACAAGCCTTTGGGAAATAATACCAAGTAACAAATTGCCAAAAATGCTTTTATTAAATTGAACACTATTTGAAATCTCCTTCACTTTTACTATCTGAAAATGGTTTTTTTTTTAAGTTTCAAATCAGATTTAAATTCTCTGTGTATCCATCATAAAAGTTTTAAAAAGTTATGATTCTGTGACGTGTTTATTTTTGAAGTTTTCAGACAGGTTTGTTGGCATACTTTGATGTATGCTGCAACTCATAAGAATACAGTGCTTCTTTCAGATGCACATTACAGAACTTGACTGTAATACTTTGCTTTTCTTACATACACAGAATTCCTACTGATGTCAAAGAGCGTTCTGAACATGTATAGGTGGCAGAGTCTTAAAGTCAATTGCTGTGAGGATATCAGAGCAAAGTTTTTCACCAAGAGAATAAATGGCTCAAACTTTTAACAACTAATAATTTTATTTTGTAGAAAGCTTCAGGAGTGAAATCTTACAGATATACCACTTCATGTTCCTCTTATGGGAGGGATAACAGGTGCAACCAGCAAACACTATGGAGCCCAAGAATTAATGGACAAATCAAATCAACCCCCTGTCCAATTAAGGTTTATACTTTGCTCATCTGGTATCTGAACACTAAGACCATCCACATCCTGCTTAGAAATCAACTTGTGTCAGTGGAGAACATGTTGGATAGAGTGTCTGCTTCCCAGTCCTGCCATCCTCCCACCAGGCATCTCCCGACCCTAAAAACATAGAGCACCAGTCATTCAGTGTTTACTTCTGTGCATTTCCAGAACATGTAGAGAGCATGCAATAAAGCTTCCACCCTCCCCTTCTGTTCCTTTTTGGGCATTTCAGCTCTGTTTTAAGCTCAAGTGATCATCTCTGTACCACCAACCAAAGTTACGAACCCAGAACTATGTGTAGGTTTCCATTATGCATACTTTTGCCAGTGGATCTCCATGTGATTTTTTTCCATGCCACTTAAAGACTGCTCAGATTTCTCATAGCAAATTGTATCAGTGGTGGCAGTGATATGATTACCTTTAGCAAAAAGTAAAAAATGAACTGTGTTAGCTTAAATTAATCTCTCTGCAGTATGCTTTGAGTACACCCATAGTAAAGTGCACATAGCAATGCATACAGTATATGTTAGAAAAAAAACATAGGGTTGTCTTTAAGATTACCTATTACCAGCCTAGCCCATACATAAAGTCACAGCACTCCAAGATTCTCCAAGATGATTGTAAACATCACCTCTGTAATAACAGACCTCCACGAGCTAAATCAAACAAAAATATATTTGGCTCCTATGCAAAGTTGGAAAAGCCTAAATAATTTGGCTTTTGCATCACATCAGATATGCCTGGTTTTGGCAGGAATAGGTATCTGTTACAAACATACAGCACATAATATACACAAAGTACAAGACAAGACCTTGGACCTTATTCTGATCTTACTTATCCTGTTTTACTTTCATGTGACTCCACTGAGTTACACTGGAGTGAGAGGAGAATCAGGTCCTTTATTTGAAAGAAATAAAGAATTTGGACAATGGGGACAAAGAGTTTTTTCTAACCTCATAGATTGCTAGTTGAGGTTTAACTTCAGCAAAGCACTTACGCCTATGATTAAGCGCCTTGTTGAATCAGGGTCTGAAATGCTAAAATAAAAAATAAAAAAATAAATAAAAATTCTCCTGGCCATCCAGAAGACATGCTAATTTATTAATCCCACTTCTAAGCATCCAGAAAACAAACTCAGTTTAGCATTAAATACACTACTTCATTCCTATAGGTAGACCAACTGAGGGTGTACTACAGGGTAATTGCGGAGATTCCTACCTGCCACTGATCACAATTTCCTTCCTCTGCTGACAAACTTTTTGGGCAGATCCTACAAATACACATTAAAAAAATTCAGACATGAATCTATTTTCCTATATTTCATCAGTTTGAACTGAAGATATTTCAGATTAATGTATCAACATTTTATCCCAAACTAAAATTATACCAATGCAGTCTATACACCATCAACTTTTAAGTCCATAATGTAACACAATTTAAAGTGATAAACTGAGTAAGTCCTCCATTTAAAAAAATAAAATATACCTGTTTAAAGATCACTACCATCACATCACTGAGAAAAAGTTGAACAAATATAGTTTTCGTACCCTACAAAAACATAAACCCCCAGGAAATTCATCCATTGCATAGGCTTTTCCACCAGGTGTTGGGCTGGCTCTGCCTGTTCTTTGCCCCTATGGGACAGGACCCTATTGTGCTAAGCACAGTTATCTAGATTTCACTTTGCTCACTGGAATCTAATTTCTAGCCACGAAGAAAATCAACTGGGCAAAAGTTCAGTCCATCTCTGTGGATGGTTCAATGTCAAAGGTTAGTGCCAATGAAAGCCACTGAAAGAAAGAAAAGAAAGAAAGAAAGAAAATATTGCAGTAACGAGGACAAATTAAGACCAATAACTAGAGAAAAATAATGCATCTTGATATCATGCACTTCAGCTTTCGGTCAGTCATGACCAACATGTTCAGATTGTTCTTCTCCCAGTACTTTATTAATATTCTGCAGTTGCCCACTGCCAATATGAACCATCAACAGCTTGTCAAGAAATATTTTGAAAAGGTTTGTCTTTCTCATGTTTACAGAGACTCTAGTTTTATGGTGAGTTGCAGTTTTGCTTTCATGTGTATCTAACAGTAAATGTTTTTAAGTTTGGGAGATTTTTTTAAACCAAAGTAGGCTTGCAACTCCTTTGTGCTTGATTAGGTAGCCATTCATTTGTGGTGGAAAGAAGTTGGGACATGAAAAATCTGCCCTTAATTAAGGTACAATAACATTAATACTTGGCATGTGTCCAGTGCATTCCAAACCTGTAGGATGAGCCAAGGATAACAAAGGGCTTTGCAAAAATGTGTGCATTAAGCTTCACAATGCCTCGTGAAGCTGTTAAGCGTTATTATCCCTTTTACAGATGGGGAAACTAATGTACAGAGAGGATAAATAACTTGCCAAAGTCTCACAGTAAATCAGTGACATAGTAGGGATAAGGATCATTGTCTAAGTGAAGTATGTGGTAAGGGTGCAGTTTTCATAAGCACCTGCATAATTTAGGAGAGTAAATCCCAATGATTTGTACAGGGGTCTGCTGGCATGGATTAAATTGTAGAATTGGGACCCAAGTCAAAAAGAAATTTTAGGTTTAGTGATTTGAATAATCTAATGATATACCTTAATCCCAAACTCGTTCATCACTAGGCATGTCTACCACATTTAAAATCAGTGGCTTGCTGGTTGCACCAGTCCAAAAGAATTGACTGCACAGGAATTACACTTTCTGCAATACAGAGGAAAATGGTCTTGTTTAAACTCTGCAGAAAGTACAGTTTTCTAATATTTTTATAAACTGTTGTTTATTGGGCTTTGGGTAATTTCTTATTATGGCAGGAGACACCAGATAGCATGGTCAGGCATACTTGTACACATTCTTTATATTACCCTGTGAACACTGTTCAGTCTTTGAAGAAATGTTGTATTTTTGTTAGTTTTGTGATGAAGGTTCTTTTGAGGGAGGCTGCTGCAAGCAGCAGGAGAATTTGTGCTCTGTCTTAATCTTTATAAATACAGCCAATTCTAGGGGCAGTTACTCAGGGCACTGGGCATTGCAATATATTTTGGCAAAGATGCCTCAAAGAAGAGAATTGCTTGTGTAACCCACACACCTTCTGGGTGTGGTGTTCTGTCCCATCTAGTGGCAGTGAGACCACTTAGAGAGAGAGACAAAATGAGTTTTCTCTACAGCATTAGCTAGCAGCCAGTTGGCTTCTAGCTCATGCAGTAGCAGCTCATGCACTAAGCTCTAAAAGCCTCAGGTTCAGTCCTGCCCAACAGCTGGGGTCTGTCAGCATTACAAGTGGCAGCTTATCCAGGATTTCAACTGCAAAATCTCTGACACTCAGGATGCGCTTCCTCAGCTAGGGGAAGTACATAATCCACAAACAGGGGTGAAAGTGGGCTAGTACGGTGTACTAGTAAGAAGCTGGTACCAGCCCGTACACAGCTGATGTTAAAGTTCTGTCATGGCAAAGGACCTTCCTTAAAGCACTGCCACGGCAGCACTTTAACACCGCTGCCCCTTTTGCCCCCCACCCCACCCCTGTCAGTAGCCCTGCCGATAGGGACCCTACCGAAAGGGCCGCCAACAGCGGGGGGCAAAAGGGGTAGCTGCCCTGGGGCCAGCGATTTAAGGTCCCAGCTTCGATCCTGCCCGCCGACAACCAGGGTCTGTTGGCGTTACACTTGCATGCAGTTTGACCACTTCTTTTTAAGGACTAAGGTATATAAAGTAAATGAAACAAGTTACACTTAAAAAAAATACCCAGACTTTGCTTAAATGATTTTCCCTCAAATGGGAAATGAATTTGGAAGGTACCAAATTATGGCTGACTGTATTATGCCCATCTGTGTTTTCTAATAGTAAAAATACTCTTCCTTCCAATGGCATAACATATTGTAAGGATGAAGTGTTATACTAAAGGTGCTTTAAGTATAGAAATATACTTTGTTGAAGAAGAGCAAGGAAGGAATATAACAGGGGTCGGCAACCTTTCAGAAGTGATGTGCCGAGTCTTCATTTATTCACTCTAATTTAAGGTTTCGCATTCCAGTTTTTAGAAGGTCTCTTTCTATAAGTCTATAATATATAACTAAACTATTGTTGTATGTAAAGTAAATAAGTTTTTTAAAATGTTTAAGAAGCTTCATTTAAAATTAAATTAAAATGCAGAGCCCCCCAGACCGGTGGCCAGAACCCGGGCAGTGTGAGTGCCACTCAAAATCAGCTCACGTGCCGTCTTTGGTACGTGTGCCATAGGTTGCCTACCCCTGGAATATAAAGTACTTTTTCTTGAAGACATGATGGAGAGATTTCAGAGTAACAGCCATGTTAGTCTGTATTCGCAAAAAGAAAAGGAGTACTTGTGGCACCTTAGAGACTAACCAATTTATTTGAGCATAAGCTTTTGTGAGCTACAGGTCACTTCATCGGATGCATCCGATGAAGTGAGCTGTAGCTCACGAAAGCTTATGCTCAAATAAATTGGTTAGTCTCTAAGGTTAGTCTCCTTTTCTTTTCATGATGGAGAGAATGATTGTACACATATTAAATAAAGAGGCACCCAGCCCACACTGTGGACACCCATAGGCCATTTGTTTTATGCAATATATATGGTAATAGACTGCTCACTCCAGTGCAATAACTATACAAATATGCCCCAGCAGGCTTTGTAGTTAAATAAGACCCCCACACACATCCACTCAAAACAGGTGTAATAATAAAGGTTCTCTGCTCTGCAGCCCAACCCCTGTACAAATGAGAAAGATGAGCTATGTCTTATGCCTAGAGTGTTAACAAAGTCAAGCTCCAGCAGACCAATGGTGGGGGGGGGGAAAGGGGGACAAGTTCCAAGGCCAAAAAACTTCTGCTTAAAGAGCTTGTCTGTTTGATGCATGGAATGTAAGGGAAGAATCCCGTTCAGTGAGCTAAACAACAATAATTTCAGATGTAAATCCTCATGTCACTGGGAATATTGGATGAATGCACTTAGGGTGAAATTCACCCATGTTCAGGGGACCAACACAAAGCCTAGGTATCACTTAAACCCCATTCCCCATTTAATATTTCAAAATAGGGTTTATGTGAGTTAAGTGATGCCTAGGCTTTACACTTGCCTTATGCACATGGGTGAAGTTCACCAGAGAGCATGATTCAAATACCACTTACATCGGTGTAAGGCCCCGATTCAGCAGAGCACTTAATCACATATTTAACTTTAAGCATATGCTTAAGTCCATCCTGTGATGTGTCAGTCCATATGCTTTATGCAAATATGCTTATGATATGAACATGACATAACTGAGATATACTTTATGCAAGAGGGCTCATGTGAGATATCATTGGAAAGGTTATGATTTACTGAATGTGATTATCCAATTTGTATAATTTCTGTATCTGAAGTTAGGAATATTGACTATGTATCTGTATTTCAACTATGTTACTTTGGGTGATGCCCACTGCTAACACTTCAGGTACAACAATGGAAAAGCCAGACAGGGAGGATGGCCCATCAACAAGGACAATAGACTGTGAAAAGCTTGGCCTTCCTGTGGACGCTCCATACTGCAACTGACTCATGGGCGCTGTGATCCTACAAAGTCAGGTGGTCTTATCATCTGATGCTAAAACATTACCTGGGACTTCTTGTAACTTTCCACTGTAAGGGAAGGGGGGGGGGGGTCAAGTTTGGGAAACAAAGGATTCCCGCCTTATGTAAATCCTATTTAAGGGTGGGGAGGAAGGCAAACAGGACTCCTCCTCTCCATGGCTGTCTACCCAAGAAGAAAGTCTGCAAAAGCCATCTGAAGGGAAGGCAATGGAGGAGTCCAGACTGAAAAGGAATATAACTGGAACTCTGAACCACAGAAACTTTGCAACCTGCCTGCAACAATATCTAGGGTTAGAAAAACTATTTGTAACCAATGTCTTTAGTGAAACTAGCTTAGTTTGCATGTTTGATTTCATTTGCTTAGTAATCTGCTTTGTTCTGTTCGTTACCCCTTTTACCTCTTAAAATCTGTCCTTTATAGTTAATAAAATTTGTTTTGTTAATTATTAAACCCAGTTTCTGTAATTTCTAACGGATGAGGGCAAGAAGTGTGCACACCTCTCTCCACATTGAGGGAGTGGACACATTTTATAATCTATCTTTGGGTTTGCACTCCAAAGGAGGTGGACATCTGAGTGCTGGAGCAAGTCCCTTAAACTGAGTCTTCCCAGAGCTGATCTGCAGCTGGGTGTGGCCCTGCCTGTATGTGTTAGAGGAGGCTTCAATAGCCTGGCTCAACAAGACAGGTAAAAGGGGGCCCATACTGGCAGAACAGGTAGACTCAGTGGTATCTCAGCACATCAGGTGGCTTCCCAAGGGTCCAGCCTGTCACACATCCCTTTTCAGCAGATCATACAAGCAAGTGCTTATGTGCTTAGCAGTACTGAGGCCAAATCTGAAGCAGCTTTTTAGAAATCAGTATTGTTACACCAGTGTAAATAGGGTTGTCAGGCATCTGGTTTTCGATCAGAATGCGAGGTTGAAAAGGGTCCCTGGCAGTTCTGGTTAGCACTGCTGACCAGGCCATTAAAAGTCCAATCAGTGGCGCAGAAGGGCTAATGCAAGCTCCCTGCCTGCCTCAGCTCTGCGCAGCTCCTGTAAGTGATGGCATGTTTCTCTGGCTCCTAGGTGCAGGGGCAGCCAGGGAGGTTCCGTGCACTGCTCCCACCTCAAGCACTGGCTCCGCAGCTTCCATTGGCTGGGAACTGCAGCCAATGGGAGCTGCAGGGGTGGCGCCTGCGAGTGAGAGCATGTGGGGAACCCCCTGGCCACCCCTGTGCCTAGGGGCCACAGGAACATACTGGCCACTTCTGGGAGCCACATAATATAAGTGCTGCCTGGAGCCCACACCCTGAACCCTCTCCCACACTCCAACCCCCTATCCCAGGTCAGAACCCCCTCCTGTACCCAAACTCCCTCCTAGAGCCCACACACCGTACCCCCTCCCACACACCAACCCTCTGCTCCAGCCTGAGCCCCTTCCTGTACCACAACCCCCCACTCCCCCAGCCAGAGCTCTCACTCCTCCACACTGCCCAACCTCTGCCCCAGCCTGGAGCCACCTTCCACACTCCAAACCCCTCGGCCCAAGCCCTCAGCCCAGAGCCCCTTCCTGCACTCCAAAACCCTCATCCGCCACCCAACACCAGAGCCTGCACCCCCCGCCGGAGCCCTCACTCCCATACATACCCAAACCCCTGTCCCAGCCCTGAGTCCCCTCCCACACCCCAAACCCCTCATCCCTGGCCCCATCCCAGAGCCTGCACCCCTAGCTGGAGCCCTCACCCTCCTCCTCTGCACCCCAATTCCCTGCCCCAGCCTTGAGCCTCCTTCTGCACCCTAAAACCCTCATTTCTAGCCCTACCCCGGAGCCCGCACCCCAAACACCTGCCTCAATCTGGTGAAAATGAGTGAGTGAGTAAGAGTAGGGGAGAGTGAGAGGTGGAAGGAGGGTGAATGGAGGGAGGATGAAGTGAGTTGGGGCCAGGGCCTCAGAGAAGGGGTGGGGTCTTGGGGAAGAGGTGAAGCAGGGGGCAGGGCAAGAGCGCTTGGTTTTGTGTGATTAGAAAGTTGGCAACTCTTTGTAAGTGAGATCAAATTCTGGCCACCAGACTCAACTTTATAAGTGACTTTAAGCTTCATTGAAATGTCCATATTTGTTGGGCAGCTACACCACAGTAAGTGACCCAAAGTTTCACCTCAGCTTATACTTGGGGTGATTCTTTAGGTCAGTCTCAGTCTCCTTTTTAGCTGTTTCATGGTTCTGTTAGGACTGATAACAACAGCAATAACACATCTCCTGGGACATTATGTCAGCATATTTTGAAGTTCTATGACATGCCAGCAAAGAGTAGCACTGGAATGACTGTATGAACATTGGGGAGATCTTAGGTGAAATCCTGGCCCCATCGAAGAAAATGGGAGTTTTGCCATTGACTTCAGTGCGACCAGGATTTCACCCCTAATATCAAATCAAATTAAGAAGTGGACACATGGATCTCTGAACAAAGGAAAACTGAGAAAAAGTAAACCAACAATTAAGCAAGAAGTTTAGAAATTAAAGACACATTACTGCACTCAGTCTGTCAAATAGAATAATTTATTTATGTTTCCTCAACTAATTAATCTTTTCTCAACTAATTTAATTATTTTCCTTGGATTTTGTTTTTACTTTTCTTCACCTCACATCCAACCATGAAATGGTGCCATGTTGACTCAGTATTTGTGTTGAAGAGCTATCAGAAACACTTTCAAAACTGCTTATCACTCATTGATATTCATACATTAGCTGATTCACAATAAGATATCAGTCTCTCTGTTAGAAGATCTTAATGATTTTCAGACAGTGTAAGACCACTGAAATTTGTAATCATTGTTTACAATGAATTAGAAAATTCACAAGTATTAGACACTTCATCAAATAGATCAAATTTGGAAAATCATCTCTTTTGTTAATATACAAATATAAAGTCTACACCAGGGGTCGGCAAACTTTCAGAAGCAGCTTGCCAAGTCTTCATTTATTCACTCTAATTTAAGGTTTTGCATGCCAGTAATACATTTTAACATTTTTAGAAGGTCTTTAATATATAACTAAACTATTGTTGTATGTAAAGTAAATAAGTGATGTGCCGAGTCTTCATTTATTCACTCTAGTTTAAGGTTTCGCATTCCAGTTTTTAGAAGGTCTCTTTCTATAAGTCTATAATATATAACTAAACTATTGTTGTATGTAAAGTAAATAAGTTTTTTAAAATGTTTAAGAAGCTTCTTTTAAAATTAAATTAAATTAAAATGCAGCCCCCCCCCCCCCGGACCAGTGGCCAAGACCCGGGCAGTGTGAGTGCCACTGAAAATCATCTCGCATGCCACCTTTGGCACGCGTGCCATAGGTTGCCTACCCCTGGTCTACACCAACCCTATAATATTATACTGCATTCAGGATTGGGGCTGTATTGTGCTAAGTGCAATACAAACATATATGAAGACATGGTGCTTGCCATGAAGTGTCAGCAATTCCATTTAAATTACCTCAAGAAAATCATCCTATAGACTATCTGTAGCCTTAAACATGCAACACCACAGCCAAGTCAGAGTGTGTGTATCTAAATGAAATGTAACTGGTTAAATGTGAAGAATTAATCAGTTTTGGCAATAAAAGTGATCGAGTCTGGTGCCAGCCCCTTTGCTAAAATTAATCACTCTACTGGTTCTTCTGTTAAGTTTAACTTTTCCCTCTAGCCTTTGGAAAAATTCAGACCAGCCAGCCTTTCCACAACACTTGCTTTAGTAAGGTCAGTGAACCCACATTTTACAGTTCAAACTGGAGGCTGTATGCACTGCAAGGATACTGATCCACTTAGTCTATTTTTAACCATTTACTGATAGTGGGGGAAACAAATAGAAATGGTAAAGCGGTAAATAGAAATGGTAAAGTTTCTAAAGCGGTAGAAACTTTCTAAGTGTGCCCTGGAAAAACCTACTGAACTATTTGCCTTCCAATAAAAGGAATTGACATTAATGCTAGATTACACAGAAAAGAAGGCAAGTAGTAAGGGTTTAAAGAAACAGTGAAAAAAAACTTGTATAGAAACTTACAAAAGGAGAAAGTAGACTTGAAAAAAAAATTACCTGAGAGTTACTAAAACTAAGGGGGGGTGGAGAGGGAAGGAAGCCTTTCAGTCATATGTGTTCAGTCTGAACAGAACAAAATTCAAGTGACATTGATTAGAAGAGAAAAATTGTCTGAATTGTGTATATTTCATAAGATCAGAGAAATACAAGAGAGTGAGCCCATTTATTGATATGAAAACTAGAATTAAAATGACACAGATAATTTGAGCTGAAAAATCAAACCAATATAAATCGCCAAGAGAGGACAAATATGTTGTTCCCTTTACCAGTAAAGGTTACACTATGAACTACTGAATTCAAAACACATTGAGGTAATCTGAGAATTACAATACTATGTTATTACAGTAAATAGAATGGGTATTTCAGCCATATGTCTTGACTTGATATTAGTGGAGGTAGGAAATATTACTTACATTAAAAAAGGATGAGAGAACTGAACTGATGCGGCCTCAGAATCATAAAAAATATTAAAACTCCAACACATTTTATTTCAGGAGTGGGAGATGTTTGGCTCAAACAGAATGTTTTCTCAAGATAAAGGCCAGTTAATATAATATCTGTTTATGACATGTTGCCATTTTTAAAAATCTTCTGTCTGGCTATTGCGAAGTATGCCAGCCACATAACACCACAGTGGACTTGCTGTTTATGTCCAGCCCATTTAATTTTTAGTCTCTGTCATGTCTGTACTTATGTTTCAATATTTCTTAACTGAGTTATATCAGTGGTAAAGAACTGACTTTCGTTTGCATGGTGTGTTACCTGGAACTGGTAGCTGAATAAAAGAACATTTAAGTATATGCAAAAATGTTTGTTTTTCTATCTGAACCACGACAATAAAAGAATTCACTTGAAGTATGCACCAAAACTAACATAATTTGGGGGCAATGACAAGGCTTTAGCATAAACAAATACAAGGAAGGAAGAACTTAGGATTGTGTTTGACTTCCATAGGAGGGGAGAGGATGTTTAATTACAAACTTACTATGTACTTTGTCCAAGTGTTAATGAGCTGACGCAGTGATATATATACAAACTAACTTTAAAGGACAAGATGGTTTAATCAAATGCTAATGTGTATTTTGCCACCCATTGTAAAAAACTGGACCTGGAGAGATCAAAAATCCCCCTTTTCTTTAATGGAGGAAGTTTTTACTAACACAGGACACATCCTCCTATGAGCATATCACATTGCTGTATCTCTCACAGTCATGGAGAGGCCTGACATTTCTACAATGGTACAGATAAGATAATCTTTGGATGTTCTGTAACAAAGTTTAGAGCCTATGTAAAGATTCGTTTCTCATTATTTATGTAGGCACGTATCAATTTACATTCCTTTTCTATTTTTCCTCTTTTTTTCTGTAACTTGCTATAGCCTCAAGGGATGCAGAGGAAAGTGATACAGAGAAAGTTTACATGCCATGCTAAGGTTGTGGTCTTCCTCAAGACCACAGTGCCACTGAATAGCTGAGGAGCCCAAGAAGGTCCAGACCAACCCACTAAAGTGTGCAAGAGGAATGTTATATAATTCCAGAGTGGCGACCCTCCCAGGCCAATTCACATGCACTGAACACAATAAATGTTTAGGGTATGGTGGAGAATCTGGGCTTTAACCCCAAATCTTAGGGAAACATGCATTTAAATTATTTACTTCCCTGAATCCCCATTTTCACCCCTCAAGAGATACTTCTACCAGGCCTGGCACTATTCAGTGATCAACCTCCAATGCCCAAAGTCCACAATAAAGACACAGGCAGAGCTCTCTCTCTAAGTTCTTCTTTAGCATATAAGCATTTTTAATTAGAATTCACAGGACTCCCTCCATAGCTTGTTACAAATCTTCTTTGGAACAACTAAATAGAAGGAATTCCTTTACATAACTCAAATGGATGATCTTAACATGCAAATATAGATTCATTTTAAATAAAAATAGCCCTGTAACTCGGCATTAATCAAAATGTATCATATGTTAATCAGTTATTGTAACATTGTAACATATAGCAATCATGAACTAAAGTCTATATTGATAACTGAATTACTTTATTCCTCTTAAGCTTTCTTTGTCAATCAGCAAAAAACCAAAACCAAAGAAACAAAAATATGCATTAGTTGAAGGTATCTTTCTATATTTCTACATAATCAGAGAAAAAGTTTTATACTCCAGATTATTTTTCTGTCAAATGTGATAATATATAGCAAAACAAGTGTTTTCCATCATCATTAGAAAATATAGATCAAAACAATTCAAATCACAAAAATCCAATATAATAGCTGTAATAAGAAATGAAATACATTCTGCTTTTTTTACATATAGTGAGCTTGGAGGGAACAGAAATATAAAGACACTCATAATATTTCTATGATACCAATTAGCAAAAGGACACAGTAAAAATATGTGCATAAGAAACTAGGTAAATCATGTTTACCTGGAAGCTTAATAAATCAAGAGTAAACTCTATTGAATGTAGGACATTGAGAACATCAATCTGAACAATGAGTCTCCTGTCAGTTTCAGGATAGAAGTTTAATCAGTTCAGTAGCAAAAAGTCATGAGTCATGCTTTTCTCAAGTGACATATAGATACATATAGAGAGTAGACTGCTGCCATAAAGTGTTTATAATTCCTATTGAAGGTCAGCTTATACATAAAAACAAGATTTTATCAGAATATTTTATACATGAAATTTTGCATAATGTGTTAAAACATGCAAAATATATTATACATGTATATATCTTGTGTGTATGAATTAGAGGGACAGAGAGGCTACAGTAGAGGTTTATAATAGAAGATCTTTTGCATTTGCAAGTAACTGACAATGCAATGCAATGCAATACAATACAATGCTGGAATCACACCTTGAGAGCATCATTGTCCACTGAAGGTCACTCTTTCATCCCACAAAACAATAATAGATTTCTACATATACAAAAATCTCAGCTCTAGAATATGTATGTATTATTATAATCTTTATAAATATATTTTTGCCTTAAACATGCTGAAAGATTAAACTGTAATCCTGTAATGAGTGTGCATGGACTCCTGCTTCCACACTCAGACCAACTGATCTCCATGGGACTCAGTGTGGGGGCGTCTGTCCATGATCACTCATCGCTCATGGATTGGACTCTTAGTAACATCTCCTAACAGGGTCAAGTGACTTTCTCAGTTAATAGCACAGCTCCAGCTGAAATAGCAGCAACCATCTTGGATAGTAGGATGTAAGTGAACATCTCTTCCATTTCCAGTTTCCGCCTCTCACACATATTTTTAAATTTCACGTTTACTCAGAATGCTGCTGAGTACCCATCTTGGTCTTCCTGGAGGAAGTTTACAAATATTTTAATTTCTTTTATTTTTGCATTATTTTTCTTTTCTCTTTATATTTTGCTTCTTATAGCCTGAGTAACTTAAAAAAAGAAGCAGAAAAGCATTACATCATCAAAGTCAGAAGTGGAAAAGGCCTACTAAGTCACCAGTCAATCTCCCTGCTCATGTAGGATTCTTCCCTAGAGTACATTCGATAGCACTTAGTCATGTTCTAGGACCCTACAGTGAGTTACGGGGCAACTCTACTGGTTCATGGCAGAAGCAGACCCAGTGGTTTTCATTAGTGAGCCAGACCAGGTGATATTCCATTCAGGAGCCTAAAAGATTTTGTATGTCTCGGAATCACAAGGGACTTGAGTAGTTCCCAGAAGCCCTCCTCTCTTGCCCCTTAGTCCTTGCTGACTAAAAGAGATATACAAAACCATTTATACTCTTGGATTGGAGCTAATGAGACTCCCCTGTTCTGGCAGATGAAGATGAAATTTTTGTCTAGTGAAAAACTTTGGTGATAGGTTAAACTGAACTGGTCACATGACTGGTGATTAAAGACATGTGTGATGAAACGGAAGGGCTACTGATTCTGACCATTTATGTTTTGTAACTCACTGTGTATTTAAACGTATGTCAAGAACACCCACAGCCTTGGATAGGCACCAACATGTTCTAAAAGAAATTCCACACCCAACTGAAATAAATAAATAAATAATTCCATGCAGGGTGCTAGAACTAGACATCTTATCACACCCAGTTACATTGTCTAATAGCAGAAATATCACTGGAAACATTTGATGGGCGAGCACTGCTCACTATGTGAACACTATCATTTTATATGTCTGTGTACTGTGAGTCTGATTTGAATCTTGCACATATTGCGTGTTTAAAGTACACAAACAGCTGGGCTATTTTTACTGTGAATTCAAGTTTGAGAATATTTTCCTATTATGATCAATGACAGCATTATCTGAGGAGAATTGTGATCAGGGAGTTGTTTTGTCTTGGTCAGGGAAATAAGCTGGGATGGCAGGTCACCAGGGGCTGGTGAAACTAAACCATATCAACAAGGCACCCTCTATGAGCCACATTATGCACACTAGAACAGATTCTGATTCCATACTAATTTTACACCATTTACTGTCATGGAGTTAGTCCTGATTTACACCAGTGTAAGTGAGAGGAATATCTGATTTATAGTATATAAGGTCTGTGACTATGGTATACTATACTATATAGGGTAGGCTATATATGTATACATTATACTATTGCATAGCATCTATGGTCTGGGTGCTGTACTGCAGTGTACAGCATCACCTGCTGACAGCCAGGACTCCTGGTGGGGGGGAGGTGTGCGGCTTTTCCGAACTCTGGAAACTCCAGTGGCCACTGTACACATGGTTGCCCTGTGGGACTGCTGGTGGGCTTGCAACTAGGGGAGTTGGGTAGGGGGGAATGCTCAGGTGGAAAGGGGAAGAGCTCTGAATTAGGGAGTTTGGAGTTGATGTGGAGGGAGGTTCTGAGCTGTCGGGGTTTGTTAGGAAATGGGAACTTCTCTACCTGAAGGGGAGGGGTCTGAGTTTGGGTGGCAAGGGGCTCTGAGCCTGTGGGTTACCATGGAGTGAAGAAGATTTTAATGAGGGGAGTGTTGCAGTTGAGGAAGGCACAGGGACTGGAAGGAGGGAAATAGACTGGCAGATTTGTGTGTGAGTGAATGAGAATGTGAATGAAATGGTGGGAGGTGTAGTGCAAGACAGTGTGTGGAAATAGAAGGCTAGAAATCAGTATGAACAGAGACAAACTAATTCAAAGTTTGTCATGAGGAAAACTATAATTATGCACATTATGGATAGGCTTGTGACTAGTCTCTGTATGGTTGTGCAAGGTAAGGGGATATGCAGGATGCCTTTACTAAGCCTTCCCATTTATGAGTCTGCTGAGATGAGGGGAAAGAAAGAAAATGTACAGAGAGTCTTTGTACCCACCCAGTTCTCCTGCAAAGGAGTGGGGCAATTAGTGCTGTTTTCCTCTCCAAGGCATAACAGAGATATGGCCACGATCAAACTCTCTTGCACAACGGGAAGTGGTTGCAAGGCTGCAGTGTGGTGGAGTCAATGCTACATATGTCATCCACATCCTAGCATCCACATGCTACATTTGTCATAGCTCTGGAGACATTATTATGCAGTATTCAATTGGCTGCAGTCTCCACCTGTTATGCACCTGAACTATTGCTGTGAACTTTTAAAGTGTGGCATACACTTACAGTATAATTCATGTTATTACCTGTAATTACACTGAACTAATAGTGTTGAATCTTTCACTGAGTCAAGGAAAACTTCTTACTCTCTATCCTAAGCAGGGTTCCTAGATAAATAATTTCATAGACTATTTTTATGTGTCTTTTCATCTACTTTTGTACTTGGTCACATTAAAACAATCCAGAAAGTGGCCACTTAAATGCACCACTGATATACTAACTCTAAAAATAATTAAAAGATTAAAAGTATTTTCTGAATTAGTCACTGGAATATAAAAATTGATTTCTAAACCTATAAGAGGAGCAGTGAAGATATAAAAAAATATAAATATGCCATTTCAATAAGAAATTAGAATAATTTTAAAGTAGAATGTAAAGCTCTGGTTTTAGAAGGTGACCAACTTTTGTGCACACTTAACCATCCATACAAAAGCCTTTCGTAACACCAATATCTGTATGTGCAAGTAAGAGCTTTTAACAAATGGAGTTAGCATGTGTAAAATTTATCTCCTGTGAATTCAAGCATTACGGCACAATCCAAAGCCCACTGAAGTCAACAGAAGGGTTCCTATGGGTTTTGGATTGTGAAAAATGCACATTCAGTTGTTTAAACACCCTTTCGAGCGGGGGTGAGGCCTTCTTTGAAAATCAGGCCCTGTAATTTTAGCATTATACTATGATATTCGCTGTCTAATATTACTAGGGTTAAGTTCTGCATTCAGTTATAGTACTTGTGCCATTGTACTGTGTCAATGTGGTTGCACTTCGTGCACCTGGGGACACAATATGGCCCTTAATATTAATTAAATATGTATCAACATGCCTAAGCATACATCACATATGTTTAGGTAAGAGAGTGTGGGGAAACATAATTACCAAAATATGTATGTATTATATTAACCCAATTAGAGCACTGTTCTATTCAGAAGATTTGTATTAGATGTAACTAATCAGCCTTTGTCTACAGCTTATACCCTCCAGATATCCACAAGAGCTTTCCTAATCTGACTTTTTTTGTGACCAAAACCATCATGGGTAAACAAAAACCCAACATAATCAAAATGGCATATCTTTTCAACATTCAGTTCTGTAAGATGGGGGGGAAATCATTGAAAGTAAAACATGCAACTCCTTTTAGGCATGTGGGATAAAGCTAAGTGCAAGACAAAGCTGATCACCCAAGATTTTGATGAGCTCAGGAGGAAAACTAAGAGATTTGCTCACAACTTTTAGTTGTAATACGTAGATCTCAGCCATTTTGCTGTGCCACTTCACAATTAAGTATCTCTAAAACTACAATAAAAGACCTCATTATGAATACAGCATGGGAGGTGGCTCTTACAGACAAGAACTATCAGCATAACCCATTGCTATGGGCTGTTAAATTCCAGTTGGATAACCTACACATAAAAGGCTAAATTGACTATTACAAGAGACTTCAGTAATCCAATCAAACTTTTTCAGTCACTCACTACATGTTACTGTAGCCTGGATCTTATCCAGTGGTGCAAGAAGAATTCACTTCTTACCAGTACGCTGCACCAGCTAAAAGGGAGGGAGGGGGTACGTGACTTCCCCATGTGATTCCTCACGTGATCCCGCCCCGAGCCCAGCGCCCCAGGCTCTTCTCCTCCCCCACCCCATGATCCATCCCACGTTACCTGAGGAGGGGGACCTCTGGCCTCCTCCTGCTGCGACGGAGACTTCTGAACTGTAGGGTTCTCTGGAACTGCAGCAGCGAAAAGAGCAGAACGTGGGACCGCCAGGCAGCCCAATGCTGGCAGCTCCTCCAGCGTGGCTGCACCACCCCCAACCCCGCCCCCAGCCCTGTCCTCTGCGGTACAGACCCCGGACAGGAGACGCACGCACACAGCTTCCTGGAAGGGTTGAGGGCGGGGCTGGGGGGTAGTACAGCCGCACCGGAGGAGCTGCACGTTCTGCTTCTTTTGCCGCTGCGGTTCCTGGGAATGCCTGTGGTTCAGGGCTCTCCCAGAAACCGCAGTGGTGAAGGGAGCAGAATGTGGGGCCACCGGGCGGCCCCTCGCTGGCAGCTCCTGCCATGCAGCTGTACCTCCCCCAGCCCTGTCCTCTTGCGGGGCTGCTGTACAGACCCCGGACAGGGGATGCAGACATGCACCTGCGTCGAAGGGCTGGGGGCAGTATAATCATGCCAGTGAAGCTGCTGGCGTGAGGCTGCATGGCAGCCCCACGTTCTGCTCCTCCTGTGTCCTTTCAGTACGCTGTACCAGCTATAAATAGCTTACTGGTGTGGCGTACTGGACCATACTGCCCTACTGCACCACTGATCTTATCTGCATTAATAACATCTCCAAGGTTCATTATAATAGACAAATTCCTTAATATAGTTAATCAAGAATTGCTTGACTCCCTAAAAAAGCATAACAGGCATATAATTATCTTCTGATTAACATGATTCAGAAGGAAAATATGTTTATGTTCTATTAGAAAAAAAAATTACCTTTTAACCACTCTTGAAAACCAAAGAAACATGAGTAGGCCTTGAGACTCTTTTTATGAATAACATTCATGAAATATGCAAATCTTGCAAAACGATAAATATGGCCTAGAAATAGCAATGTTATTTACTTGGACTAGACAGTCATATTGTACTTGTGCTTCCTCCATAATTAGACAGAAAAATGATAAATTATAGTTAAATAGCCCAGATACACGACATATCTAAAAGCTTTCATAACAGAGATATTTGTTTAACTGCACGTCACTGTATGAAGACCTTTAATTTGTCTATAAGCACAGCAAAGCATCTATTGATTTGCTCTAACTGACCATGCATACTTGCTCTAATGTGAAAGTTCTTGCACATGCTACCATGTAACAGCAAAATCATTAACTGCCAATAAAGCACTTGAAATGGAGTGCTTCTTTAAACAAAAGATAAGAAAAGATGGTTTTATGGCAGCTTTGCACCACAGAGACCCTACTACAACCACAGATGAGGACTTTATTCTTAACAGTCAGAAAGAAATATATATTTCATCGAAACAAAACAACCTTAAATATGACCCCCAAATGGTGGTTTTTAATAGCATTGTTTTTATTATCTTAATTTTTTTTATTCAAATATTTCCTTTTATTGGACACTGCTAAGTAGGTAATATCAATTAATATATTAACTGATAATAGATTTTTGCTATTTCTTGATAATAATGCTGTTTAAATCGTTGAGTAAAAAAAAAGCATATAGCACTGCTGAAGTATGTGTCTAAGGTACTTCTATGACCTTGTTACCTGAGCACCCCACCGTCATTAATGTATTAATGATGTAAGGTAGGGAAGCTCTATTTTATACAGCTGGATAAATGAGGCACAGAGGCACAGAGAGTAATTTGGCTGATGTCACACAGAAAGTCTGTAGTAGAACAAAAAACTGAACACAGATCTGTCAAATCCTAGGCTAGAACCCTAACCACAAGCCCATCCTTCCTCTCATGCATGTAGATTTCTATATGAAGCTGATCAATGTATTTGAGGGTACATGTATCATTTTTCTCTTTTCACAGTCTTTTTCAAGAAGTATTTTGCATTGTGTGTATGTTTTGAGATTCCTAATGAAATAATAGTATTGATTTGAGGTCTGTGTTAATGTTGCTGTATTGTGATGAAATATGCATTTCTTTGTGTTTGATAAGAATACTGTGTCTATGTTTATCCTACTGGCACATTTATGAGATCCTTAACCATGCTGCCTGCCAAGGGCCCATATCCAAGATGTCATGGAGGGATTGTCGAGGATCATCTGGCCCTCTGACTACTACCCCATGCAACTCATCCATGTGGGCACTAATGATACTGTGAGGTATGACCCTCAGCAGATCAGAAGTGACTACAGGGCTCTGGGTGTAAGGGTGAGGAGGTTGGGAATGCAGGTGGTGTTCTTTTCAGTCCTTCCAGTCAAGGGTAGGGGCCTGGGCAGAGACAGATGCATCCTGGAGGTGAATGCCTGGCTGCGAGGATGGTGTCACCAGGAAGGCTTCAGCTCCCTTGATCACAAGATGCTGTTCCAGGAAGAAGGACTGCTAAACAGATATGGGGTTCACCTATCGAGGAAGGGGAAGAGCATATTTGGCTACAGACTGGCTAGCCTAGTGAGGAGAGCTTTAAACTAGGTTTGATGGGGGCAGGTGCCCAAAGCCCACAGATAAGTCAAAAACATGGAGACCTGGAAGAAGGGTCGGAATCTGGGGGGAGCAAGGGCTGTTATAGCAGAAATAAGGGAGAGACAAGACAGAACTGTGGAGGTAAATCAAATCAGTATCTTAGATGTCTGTATACTAATGCGAGAAGTATGGGGAATAAGCAGGAACAACTCAAAATGCTAGTAAATAAACACAACTATGACGTAGTTGGCATCACGGAGACTTGGTGGGCTAATACACATGACTGGAATATTGGTATAGACGGATACAGCTTGCTCAGGAAGGGCAGGCAGGGAAAAAAGGGAGGAGGTGTTGTCTTATATATTAAAAATGTACACACTTAGACTGAGGTTGAGATAGAATTTAGAGACAGACTTGTTGATAGTCTCTGGGTAAGGATAAAAAGGGTAAAAAACAAGGATGATGTCATAGTAGGGGGTCTACTACAGGCCACCAAACTAGGAAGAAGAGGTGGATGAGGCTTTTTTTAAGCAACTAACAAAATCATCCAAAGCATAGGACTTGGTGGTGATGCGGGACTTCAACTACCAAGCAGATGTTGGGAAAATAACACAGCAGGGCACAGATTGTCCAACAAGTTCTTGGAATGTACTGGAGACCATTTTTTTTATTTCAGAAGGTAGAGAAAGCTACTAGTGGGGAGGCAGTTCTAGATTTGATTTTGACAAATAGTTTGGAACTGGTTGAGAATTTGAAAGTGGAAGGCAACTTGGATGAAAGTGATCATGAAATGGTAGAATTAATGATTCTAAGGAACGGTAGGAGGGAGAACAATGAAGACAATGGATTTCAAGAAGGCAGACTTCAGCAAACTCGGAGTTGGTAGATAAACTCCCATGGGAAGCAAGTCTAAGGGGAAAAACAATTGAAGACAGTTGGCAGTTTTTCAATGAGCTACTATTAAGGGCACAAGAGCAAATTATCCCACTGCATAGGTGTAACGTTATTGACATGAACTGGGACCACATAGATCATTGTTGTAACCAAGGGTCCTGTAATGCACCAAATCTTGTATAAAGGGGGTCAAAAAGGTATCTAAGACAAGGTTATGGTTTGCTGGTTATGATTATGCTATCTGTATATGTGTATCATTTTGTAGTTGAAGTTATGAATATTGGCTCTGTACTGTCTGTATTTCAAACTTATGCTATGCTTCTGGGTGATACCCCAGACAAGTTGGTGTCAGCTCTGCCTACCCTGCTTGATGGCCCATTAAGGACCATCAGCTATACAATTGACCCATTGAGAGAAGGCAGACACACCTTGTGACTCAGCAAGGCATGCAGCGACATGCCTATGGACAGAACTCTGAGGTTTTTCCATGCCATGTGATGGACAGCTTGTCTTTGGGACAAAGAAAGCAGAGACCACATGGCAAGAGACTATAAAAAGCTGCTGCAGCTCCTCCATCTTGTCTTCAGTCCTGCTTCTTATACTTTGCTACAAACGGAAGCTCTACACAAAGGACTGATGACCCATTCCAGCTGTGGATGTCCTCCAGAGACTTGATTTGAACCTGCAGTTTATTCCATCACTGCTACAAGCCTGAACCAAGAACTTTGCCATTACTGTATGTAGTTGATTCCATTTAACCAATTCTAGCTCTCATCTATATCTTTTTCCTTGCATGAATAAACCTTTAGATTTTAGATTCTAAAGGATTGGGAACAGCATGATTTATGGGTAAGATCTGATTTGTATATTGACCCGGGTCTGGGGCTTGGTCCTTTGGGATCGAGAGAACCTTTTATCTTTTACTGGGGTATTGGTTTTTATAACCATTCATCCCCATAACGAGTGGCACTGGTGGTGATACTGGGATACTGGAGTGTCTAAAGAAATTGCTTGTGTGACTTGTGGTTAGCCAGTGGGGTAAAACCAAAGTCCTCTCTGTTTGGCTGGTTTGGTTTGCCTTAATGGTAAAGGAACCCCAGCCTTGGGCTGTAACTGCCCTGCTTTAAGCAATTTGTCCTAAATTAGCACTCTTAGTTGTGTCCCGCCAGAACCAGCATAGTTACAGTAGGAAAGATAGGAAGTATGGCAAGAGACCACCCTGGCTTACCCAGGAGATCTTCAATGATCTAAAACTCAAAAAAGAATTCTACAAAAAGTGGAAACTCGGCCAAATTACAAAGGATGAATATAAATAAATAACACAAGTATGTAGAGACAAAATTAGAAAGGCCAAGGCACAAAATGAGATCAAACTAGCTAGGGACATAAAAAAAAAAGAAAACATTCTACAAATACATTAGAAGCAAGAGGAAGACCAAGAACAAGTATGCCCCTTACTCAATGAGGGGGGAAAATGTGGAAATGGCAGAAGTGCTTAATGACTTAATTTCGGTTTTCACCAAGAAGGTTGTTGGCTATTGGATGTCTAACATAGTGAATGTCAGTGAAAATGTGGTAGGATCGGAGTCTAAAATAGGGAAAGAACAAGTCAAAAATTACTTAGACAAGTTAGATGTCTTTAAATCACTAAGACCTGATGAAATGCATCCTAGAATACTCAAGGAGCTGACTGAGGAGATATCTGAGCCATTAGCAATTATATTTGAAAAGTCATGGAACACAGGAGACATTCCAGAAGACTGGAAAAGGGCAAATATAGTGCCCATCTATAAAAAGGGAAATAAGGACAACCCGAGGAATTACAGACCAGTCAGCTTAACTCCTATACATGGAAAGAGAATGGAGCAAATAATTAAGCAATCAATTTACAAACACCTAGAAGATAATAAGATGATAAATAACAGTCAGCATGGATTTGTCAAAAACAAATCGTGTCAAACCAACCTGATAGCTTTCTTTGACAGGGTAACAAGCCTTGTGGATGGGGAAAAGTGGTAGATGTGGTATATCTTGACTTTAGCAAGGCTTTTGATACTGTCTCGCATGACCTTCTAGTAAACAAACTAGGGAAATACAACCTAGATGGAGCTACTATAAGGTGGGTGCATAGCTGGTTAGAAAATTGTTCCCAGAGAGTAGTTATCAGTAGTTCACAGTCATGCTGAAAGGGAATAACAAGTGGGGTCCAGCAGGGATCAGTCCTGGGTCCGGTTCTTTTTAATATCTTCATCAATGACTTAGATAATGGCATAGAACGTACACTTATAAAGTTTAGGAATGATACCAAGCTGGGATGGGTAGAAAGTGCTTTGGAGGGTAGGATTAAAATTCAAAATGATCTGGACAAACTGGAGAAATAGTCTGAAGTAAATAGGATGAAATTTAATAAGAGCAAATGCAAAGTACTCCACTTAGGAAGGAACAATCAGTTGCACACATACAAAATGGGAAATGACTGCCTAGGAAGGAGTACTACGGAAAGGGATTTGGGGGTCATAGTGGACCACAAGCTAAATATGAGTCAACAGTGTAACGCTGTTGCAGAAACAGCAAACATCAGTCTGGGATGTATTAGCAGGAGTATTGTAAGCAAGACACAAGAAGTAATTCTTCCGCTCTACTCTGTGCCGATTATGCCTCAACGGGAGTATTGTGTCCAGTTCTGGGCACCACATTTCAGGAAAGATGTGGACAAATTGGAGAAAGTCCAGAGAAGAGCAACAAAAATAATTAAAAGTCTAGAAAACATGAGCTGTGAGGGAAGATTGAAAAAATTGGGTATGTTTAGTCTGAAGAAGAGAAAACTGAGAAGGGACATGATAACAGTTTTCAAGTACATAAATGCTTGTTACAAGGAGGAGGGAGAAAAATTGTTCTTCTTAACCTCTGAGGATAGGACAAGAAGCAATGAGCATAAATTGTAGCAAGGGCAGTTTAGGTTGGACATTAGGAAAAACTTCCTCATTGTTAGAGTGGTTAAGCACTGGAATAAATTGCCCTGGGTTGTGCAATCTCCATCACTGGGGATTTTTAAGAGCAGGTGGACAAACACCTGACAGGGATGGTCAGGATAATACTTAGCCCTACCTTTAGTGCAGTGGACTGGACTAGATTCATATATTCATAGATATTAAGGTCAGAAGGGACCATTATTATCATCTAGTCTGACCTCCTGCACAATGCAGGCCACAGAATCTCACCCACCCAATCCTGCGATAAACCTCTCACCTATGTCTGAGCTATTGAAGTCCTCAAATCATGGTTTAAAGACTTCAAGGAGCAGAGAATCCTCCAACAAGTGACCTGTGCCCCATGCTACAGAGGAAGGCGAAAAACCTCCAGGGCCTCTTCCAATCTGCCCTGGAGGAAAATTCCTTTCCGACCCCAAATATGGCGATCAGCTGAACCCTGAGCACATGGGCAAGATTCACCAGCCAGATACCCAGGAAAGAATTCTCTGTAGTAACTCAGATCCCACCCCATCTAACATCCCATCACAGGCATTTGGCCTATTTACCATGAATATTTAAAGATCAATTAATTGTCAAAATCATATTATCCCATCATACCATCTCCTCCATAAACTTATCGACTTTAATCTTGAAGCCAGATAGGTCTTTTGCCCCCATTGCTTCCCTTGGAAGGCTATTCCAAAACATCACTCCTCTGATGGTTAGAAACCTTCATCTAATTTCAAGTCTAAACTTCCCGATGACTGATTTATAACCATTTGTTCTTGTGTCCACATTGGTACTGAGCTTAAATAATTCCTCTCCCTCTCTGGTATTTATCCCTCTGATATATTTATTGAGAGCAATCATAGATGACCTCTCAAGGACCCTTCCAGTTCTATGATTCTATGATTTTTAAACATTTGTGCACTTTTAAGTACTTGCGATTTGTAAGTCATGTAAGATGAAAAGAAGTGTTTAAAGGCACTGACTTGGGACTCAGGCAATCAGGGTTCATTCCCTGGCTCTGATACAGCCTTTCTGTGTGACCTTAAGCACATGTTCAAGTGCTTTGGTGGGTCCATTCATGTTCACTTTAGGTTTAAGTGCTTTGCAGAACTGGAGCCTTTCTGCCAGTCAGTCATTTGAATCATGGCATAGTGCAGTGGCTCTCAAACTTTTTTACTGGTGAGCCCTTTCACATAGCAAGCTTCTGAGTACGACCCCTCCTTATAAATTAAAAACACTTCTTTATATATTTAACACCATTATAAATGCTGAGTGCAAAGTGGGGTTGAGGTGAGGCTGACAGCTCGTGACCCCCCCCCATGTAATAACCTAGCGACCCCCTGTGTGGTCCCGACCCCCAGTTTGAGAACCCCTGGTGTAGTACTACTTCATCATCATTTAGGGGGTTGTGAGGCTAAATCTATTAATGCTCAAAGTGCTCACATACTATAAACATGGGGGTCATATGGTCATAGATGACAGTAAGCTGGCTGAAGCTCAATGCACATGAGACTGAGATGATGGTTGAGGGGTGGGGCAAGCAGCTTGAGGAAATGGTGGTGGTAATATCAGCCCCTTTGATTGAGAGTGTGTTTGCCATCAGTTATTAGTTTTCACAACTTAGGAGCCACCTAGATTGCCCACTCGTCTCCAGTGGAATTCTAGGTGTTGGTTATGACCTATAGAGCCCTAACGGGCCTGGGATTGTCTTATGTGAGGGGTTGCCTCTCTCCCCATGCCAAACTGCCACAGCTACAGTCAGCAAGAATGATCAAGATAGATCCTCCTTGTTATAAAAGAGAGGAAGTGGCTGGCAGGGCATTGTGTGTGACAGCTCTGAGACCCTGGAATTTGCTCACCATATCTGAAATAGCCCAAATGTGGTGACCTTGCAGGCATTCTCCAAAAATAAACTTGAGCTGGGTTCTGGAGAGTGCTGAAGGTATATATCCCATATTGATGAACAGGTGTAAAGGAGTTTCTGTAGCTGGCTGGCTGAAGTCCTGTTGAATTGATTGTTTTAATTCTGTTGAGATTTACGTATAATGTTAATGTCCTGTGGGCCTTGGATAGGCATCTTTAGAGTTATTATTTAAATCCAAATAAATAAAAGTACATAGATAATTGAGTTTATTGTAATCATCTAGCAACCTTAACTAGGTTTTTTAAACAATTTTTGGGATCATTTTGATTGTTTCTGAATTCCCCTGGGCTGTTTTTGTCGTTATCTATTACATAGGTAAATAAAGATAAAGTTATTTGATATGGTATGAATACGGGGTCACCCTCTCTTTAAATTAAAGGGATGAGCTGAGCTGACCAAACTAATAATGGCTATACAACAAAATCCATATTCCTCTAGCTATTTGGAAATTGTAGAAAGAATCTGTCAGTGAAAATGCACCGTCTACAAGGAAAATATCACCCCAGCATGTTTTCAAGGGTCATGAAAAGCTCTCAAAGAGAATGAATTTTAGATAAGTACCAACTCTGGTATCTTTGTTTGGCCACTGAAATAAATCACTGATGAGGGGGGCTATTGCGGAATATATTCCCTATTGGCTTTTTCTTTTCTCTATCCATTTTCAGTGATGGAGAATTGTGTCTAGTTTTTCAATAGAAAATCCTTAAACATTTTATTATTTCTGCCCTTGAAAACTGAGTCTTGCACAAGCCAATGTCAAAATCTATCTAATCTATCTGCATTTTTAAAGTGCTTATCACTCTTGTACTGTATAAAGATTAAAAACTGACAGTAAGACTGCCTGGGGATAGTCAGTAAAATCTATTCGTGTTTTGAGTGTTGTGATATAATGGGGTTTCACTGGGCTGATAAAAAGACACAAGAAAGCCTAGGCTCTGCACAAAACTTTCAAAGAGTTATTTTGAAGGCTTAATTTCAAAAGAAATATTTAGTTTATTCAATGTTTTCAGAACAAATTCAATATGACTTAAACCTAGAAATAAGAAGATATCAAATTGTAGTTATTTTATGCTGGGGACTCAAAAAGTGAGACTACAAAACTGATTTCATGTTTTTGAAAGTTTAGGCCATAGTGTCCAAGACTTCTCTCACTAAAGTAAACAGCAAAAAACTTCCACTGAAATCAGTGGGAACAGGATTGAGCCTAAAACTATCCAAAGGAAATTAAATTAATAACTTGGTTTTATTTTCTTCAGTTTTGGTCCAGCACACAGGTTTTCAAGATGTATGTATGTGGAAATTTCAAAGGGGGAACAGTAACAAGCCATTTTGAGCTACAGAATGAGACAAACATTAGGCAAAGCAACATTTCAGATCATGAGAATTTTTAAGGATCTAGCTCATAAATGATTAAAGCAAATTCTTCAGGCTTTGCAAAAATATTCTCCCGTGTCTTCAAAATAAATCTGGCCATTTCCAGGCTAATTACATTTTCCAAACCAAAGTGGAGGGCAGCCTAGTAGCAACCTTGATAATGGGAAGCAACCACCTCTGTAAAATTCATCCCACTGTATTTCCCTAATGGAAGTCAACAGATGAGCTTTCAATTATATTTTGAAGGTCAGCAAATTAGGTATTCAAGAGACCAACACAGAAAGCAGATTCCAATACCAAGGGCCTGGTACCAAGAATGCCCTGCATCTAGTCCCCCAGAGTTCGAGTCCAGGATGCACACGTAGCTCAGCTGATTTTAAGTCAGGGACGGGCAAACTTTTTGGCCTGAGGACCGCATCGGGTTTCTGAAATTGTATGGAGGGCCTGTAAGGGGAGGCTGTGCCTCCCCAAACAGCCAGGCATGGCCCGGCCCCCGCCCCCTATCTGACCCTCCCCCCGCTTCTCATCCCCTGACGGCCCTCCCCAGGACTCCTGCCCCCCCCAACCACCCCCCCCCGTTCCCTGACGGCCCCACGGGGACTCCTGCCCCATCCACCCACACTGCTTTCTGTCTACTGACTACCCCTGAATCCCCCACCCCATCCAGCCCGCACCTCTCCTTCCTAACTGCCCCTCGGGGACCCGTGCTCCATCCAACTATCCCTTCTCCCTGACTGCCCCCTGACACCCTGCCCCCTAACTGCCCCCCGCCACCCCATCCAACCCCCCCCTCCTTCCTGACTGCCCCCCCTGGAACCCCTGTCCCATCCACCCCCCCACTCCCTGTCCCCTGACCACCACCGGAACCCCTGCCCCTGACTGCCCCCCATCACCCCATCCAACCCCTCCTCTCCTTCCTCACTGCCCCCCCGGGACCCCTGCCCCCATTCAATCCCCCTGTTCCCCACCCTCTGACCGCCCCAACCCCTATCCACACCCCCAGCCCCTGACCACCACCCCGAACTTCCCTGCATGCTATCCAACCCCCGCCCCCTGCCCCCTTACCATGCTGCCTGGAGCTCCGGTGGCAGGCAGCGCAGCTGCACTAGGACAGGCAGCCACGTTGCGCAGCACGGAGCACCGAGTCAGGCCGGGCTCTGCAGCTGCGCTGCCCCAGGAGCTCGCTGCTCCGCCGCCTAGAGCATTGCGCCAGCAGCGCAATAAGCTGAGGCTGCAGGGGGAGGGGAAATAGCTCGGGGCCGGACAGGACGGTTCCGCGGGCCGGATGTGGCCTGGTGGCTGTAGTTTGCCCACCTCTGTTTTAAGTGCTGCAAACGACCAGAAACAGAGAGGTGGGCTGTAAGTCAGCCAGGGTTCAGGACGCAAAACAGGTAGGGCTTTACAGATGAAATCAAAGCCTGTGACATATCTGGAGTAGTGTTGTTTTACATTGCTTAGCGGAGATAAACAACAAAAAGAATTCTGCACAAGCCCAATTAATGTTTGTCAGTATTTTGCAGTATGTATATATGCCTGTTAAATAGATAGGGGAACAGTGTCAAAACAGAATTTGTTCATAATGAAAAAATCAGAATAGTTGCAACAGACAATACAGGAAAGCAATACATTTATTTCACTGATACATCAGACTGCTGTGTGCATAAACATTTCTTGAAGCTTTGATTGAATTTTGTCATTCACTCAGTCCACTGAACTTGTCACACACTTCTTATTTAACCTATGTCCTTCATGTTTCCAGTATTTTAATATCTATGCTAGCTCTCTCAAGGATACAGCCGGAGGACTCGATTGAGGATTCAGATAAAATATCTGATATCATAGTAGAACAAGGTCACCTTTGTATCCTTGTGACCAGAGCCTTGGTTCACCCTCATTGACCCTGCATGCACTTATGTTCTGTGTTAAATCAAGCAAGAGTAGGGAAAGGAGAGTTGTTTATGCAAGAAAGTCTAGGCTGATTCATGTTAAACCTGTACACTTGTTACAAAATAGGCAATCAACTTTCACCTTTCTGATTCTTACTTCTCACTTAGCTTATGGCTTCTTTGGCTTTTGTTGTTTGTTCGCTTTTGTTCACTCAGAGAAAGCCTAATTCTATATTTTTCACGGAAATCAGTGAAGCCAGGGTAGGCTTCTTTTGTTAGTGTACAATATATAGCATTCAGAGAATTTTTTTTATAAAAAACATTCATAACTAGTCCTCAGCATGATGATAATAATCTGTGACAAGCAACCAGAAATCCTTGAAAACTTTAACAGTTCCACAGGAAACGTTCTGAGTCTCTCAAGGAATAATAGATAGTATTATTCATTTTTCATGAAGCTGAAAAGGGGGGGAAGACCTAAATCATATTTTGAAATTTGCTGAAAATAGATGTTTTTTCTTTGTATTTCAGGAAGAAACTTTTGACCTGTTCAGATTGGCTGCAGCCTATTGAGCCTCATCCAATGCCCATTGAAATCAATGGAAGTACTTTCATTAACTCTAGTGAGAGTCGGAAAGGTCCAATAGAATATGCAGTTGCAAATATGGAACTGTAGTATAAAATAATCTTTTTATTCTATTATTTTTTAAAGCCCTGTATGGATATAGATGGGGTCATCCCTCAGTTCTTCCAGTCTCCATTCTCTCCTCAAACTAAGCAGTGCAGAGTGCAAAATGTTTCTGGAAAAGAACTGGAGCATATAACAATTTTCAACTGTGAAATCATCCAACAAATTTTGGAAAGGGCAATAAATAGTTCTAGGACAAACTGCTGGATTATATTTTATAGCTCTTCATCAATAAAGAATTGCACAGAAATTTCACCTTAGAAGCAGAGCTTTTATTCTCTTGTAGGGTTATGATTCTTGAAAACTTTTACATCATTTAAATTCCCTTTCATAGCCTCCCAAACCCTTAACTTCTTGTCTAGGTATTCAGCACACACCAAGAGCTCATTGCTACAGTCCCCTCATTGCTATGTGAGATTCACTGTTTCCTGCAAAATACGCAGTCTCATGGGCTTGGTCCCACCCAAGTTTCCCCTTACTGTAAATAGAGCTAGAAAGTAAGATCATTGTAGATACTGTAGGGATCAGAAACAATGCAGAAAACTGAGCAGCCAAAAGGGCGTTTATCTTATAGCAACAGCTCACCTTCTGGAACAAATTACTTAGCAGGGGCAAAAAAGCTAATTATATGTAGCACTCAAGGAGCTGCATAATCTCCCCCAAACTTTGTTTCCCCTCTCTAATTTAAAGTAGTCCAGGTTCCAAAGGTAGAAAAATCAAGGGTTCTTGATTGCTGACAAACTATACAAAACTATTCATAGACCTTCTTAGTTGTAGTTACAAACAGCTAAATGTGAGAGGTTTTCCCCCACCCCATTTTTAGTATGGTTCATAGGCCCAAAGTGATATAAAATGATAATGATAACATCACAATAATGGAAGAAGATGTAGTGGATGGGGGAAGGTGAATTAACAACTACTTAGGTAATGGATAGAGGAAACGGAGTCTTAAAAAAAACCACCATGGATGAATTTTCAAAACTTGGCCTTTATTTGGGCACACTAAATTTTTGAGTAATATCATAAAAAATAAAGAGGAGGATTGGTCTAGAAAGGAAGAATGATGTTGTTGTTTAAGCACTGAACCAGGACTCACAGGCCATGATTTTCAAAACTGATTACTGATATTTCAGAATTCTATTTTTGTGAAATCAACTTGTTGAGCATTGATGCTCTGACTCTGACCTGCTCTGCATGTATTTTGCACAGGTGTGTTGTGGAAAATGAGACACACCATCTGTTTGGTTCAAAGAGCCTGAGGCCTTTTATTAGATACAAGCATGCAGGGAGAGGGAGACCGAGATGGTCATGCGCAGGTGCCACCCTGGTCTCTCTCTACCCTGCTCCTATAATACCAGTCTTATATATGTCCAAATCCAAGCCAAATGATACATTTCCTTATTAGTTATTTTTCACCACTTAAGCATTATTAATAAAGCCTTATAAGCAGATAACAGAAAGACAGTTTCAAAATTAGCACTGTGCTGACACACCTTGTTATTATCAAGATCTGCGGTTTGCTGTGGAGGCATTTTGACTACGGACTTTTGCAGGGTGGAGAGTGCATATAATGGATGGCTAGCAACTCTTCCAGAGGCCCTTTGGTTCTTTTCTAGTTAGAGATTGGCCTAGTCCATTATCTGGGTCAAGTGCCAGCCCAGCATACGTAAATGCTTTTAGCTTAAGCCAAGTCTTACAGGATACAGGCCGTAGGCCTCTTGCGTTACAGCTCATGCATATGTTGCATATAGTGCATAGATTGTGCCGCAGAATGGGAAGGGGTCAGGTGTTGTATCAACCAGGCAAGGTACTCACAAGCTTCAACAGGACTTTATTTTCAAAGTGGAAACCTCTTTACCAAGCTGCTGCTGCACCGTATGTAGCTTTCTCCCAGCCTCGCAACGCTTCCCCGCTCCTTCCTGTTTCCTGTCCTTTCGGACTCCCAACAGCCAGTGCTCCCAATTCTAATAATTACAAGCAACATGTAAACACCACATTCCCTCCTCTTTTAAGAAACTCTCCCACTTAAAATAAACATTATTCTAACCACAGGAACAAATATGAAACAAGACACTATACTGTTGGCAGAAATATTACACTAAAAACAGTGTAGATACTACATAACATAGTCTCTAGTCCAGACAGGTGGTTGTCTGGGTCTGACAGCTTGTCTCTCAAGCCCCGGTTCCAGTGCAATGTCTTGTTGTGTTGGTACTACTGTGTAGTCATCCAATGCAGACTGGGTGTTGGCATAATCTCCTCTTGGTGCATAGGCAGTTGCAAGATAAGAAGCGTTCCATACCTGCCCATCAGCAAGTCGATAGGGGTAAGGTCCCTTCTTCTCTATGACTTTAAGAGGAGCTGTGAATTTATGGTCCCCTTTGCGTAAAATTCCAGGTTTTCGTATTCTAACAAAGGAACCACACTCAAACTTTGGTTCCTTAGCACCCCGCCGCTTGTCTGTGAAAGCTTTAGACTTTGCTTGTTCTGTTCAACTGTTTTTCTCACATCATCCTCAGCTGGGGCATCAGGTCGTGCCTTTAACAATCCAGCAATGTTCAGTTTAGTATTCATCTGTTTCCCATGCAGTAACTCTGTGGGTGATCTTTACGTTGTGGCATGTCGTGTAGCCCGGTATGCTTGCAAGAAATCAGCAATGAAGGGTATCCACAATCGCCCTTCCAGTTTAGCCGTTTGCAACTCTCTTTCAAATTTCTGTTAAACCGTTCGATTTCCCCCTTGACTTGAGGGTAATATAGGGATGACCTTCTGTGTAAAATGTTCCTCTGTGCTAGAAAAGTTTCAAACTCCAGGGAAGTAAGTTGATTACCATTATCTGAAACCAGTTCTTTGGCGTTACCTTGCCTGCTAAAAACTGAAGAGAGGAACTTAATTACTGTAGCAGAAGAGATTTGTGATGTAAACGGTACCTCAGGCCATTTACTGAAATAGTCTATTAAAGTGATGGCATAATGGCAGTCACTTGGAGCAGTATCAAAGAGTCCTACAATGTCAATCACCACTTTTTCCCATACAGATTCAGGAAGAGGAACAAGCTGTAATGGAGGAGTACATGTCACTGCTGTCTTATCATGCATTTGGCAAGTGACACAGGATTTTATGAGTGCTTCAGTTTGAGAGTCCATCCCTGGCCACCAATACAGATCCCATAGTCATTGTTTAGTTCAGACAATTCCTTGATGAGTATCGTGTGCCAGGTGTATGAGTTTTGACTGTAATTTTTCTGGTACAAGAAGCCGGTGTGTACCTCGTAGCACACAGCCATCAAACAAAGAAAGTTCATCCCAAACTCTAAAATAAGGCAGCAAAACTAGGTCAAGGTTTTTAGGGTGATTGGGCCATCTCTTTGTCAGAAATTCCTGCAGTTTTTGTTGAATTGGACACGCTGAACAAGCAGCTTGAAATTGTTCTCTTGTAACTGCAGTGAGAGTGCTTGTAATAAGCACAACCACTACATCCTCATCCTCCGGTGGACCATCTGGTGAAGGCAAAGGCAGGCAAGAAAGGCAATCAGTGATCACATTTTGGTTTCCAGGCTTATATTCCAGTTCATAATTGAAAGAGAGTAATCTTGCAGACCATTGAGCAATATGGTATCCTGCTCTTCCCAGTCCTTTAGTTGTGTGCAACGTCATCAAAGGGCTGTGGTCTGTGCGCAACTTGAACATGTGGCCCCACAGGTAAGTTCTCCATTTTTCAGTAGCCCAGACACAAGCAAGTGCTTCTTTTTCGACTGTAGAATATTTTCTCTCAGCAGTACTTAGTGTCCTTGAAGCAAATGCAACAGTCCTCTCTGTGTTGTTCTCATGCAGTTGTGTGACGATAGCTCCAAGTCCATAATCAGAAGCATCAGTAGTTACAATTGTGGGCAATGCAGGACTGAATAGTGCAAGTACTGGACTATGTACAATCAAGTCTTTCACCATTTCGAAACTGGCTTGTGCATCCGTTGTCCACACAAAGGCTGGACTTCTCCGTAGTAATTCCCGTAAGAGTTCAATGACAGAAGCATAATTGGGAATGAATTTTGCATACCAGGAGGTAAGGCTGAAGAAGGAATGTAAGGTTTGCAAATCTGTTGGAGGAGGAGCATTTGAAATTGCCAGGATATGATCTGGATCAGGTTTTAGTCCAGCCTGTGAAATTGTATGCCCCAGAGACGAGAGTTCAGTTTGTCTAAATTTGCATTAGGACCTATTGAGCTGGAGGCCTGCTGTGCTGATGCAGTTTAGTACAGACTGCAGGTTATTATCATGCTCCTCAGAAGTATTTCCAAACACGATAATATCATCCAGACAGCACCAAACTCCATGTTGATTCTTCAGAATCAATGACATTTTTTTGAAATGAGAGACCGTATGGAACATGTATAAAACTAAATAGTCTCTCATGTATAATAAATGCTGTGAGGTCTCTGCTATCTTCATGCAACATAACCTGGTGGTATGCCCTCTGTAAATCAAGAATAGAAAACAACTTTGCTCCCCGGAGTTCTGCAAATACTTCTTCTATGTGAGGAAGAGGATGGCTGTCAATCACAATAGCTTTATTTGGATCCCTTAAGTCCACACAAAGGCGAATGCCTCCACCCTTCTTCTGCATCACTACTATAGGTGAAACCTATTCCGAGGAGTCGATCTCCTCAATAATGTCCTTTTGAACAAGTTTTCTAAGTTCCTCTGAAACAGCTTCCCTGACTGAAAATGGTAAGTGCCGTAACTTCTGTCATACAGGCATCACATTATTCCGCATTTTAACTTTATGCAGAAACCCATAAGCACAGCCAAGTTACTCCTCAAGCTGGTGTTGGGTCCCAGCTGAAACTGGTGTGTGTACCAAAGAAGTGCTTTGCTGAGAAAGATCAATCCGTCCATTAACTACCCTGAGATTTAAAGCAGCCAATAAATCTCTGCAAATGATAGGAGTGCTTTTGTGGACAATGTAGAACTCTGCATTTACACAGCAATCACCAAAAGTAACTATTACTGGCAGGCAGCCATGTCCTGGAATATGGTTTTTCAAATAGCACACCAAGTGAAGTTTGGGTTCAGTAAGAGGCACATCTTTAAAGTAATGCAGATAGATGGAATCAGGTAGTATAGATAGTGCTGAGTCAGTGTCCAACATTAGCTGAATAGAGTGTGGTTTGCCTGAGGGTATGGCTGAAACGTTTACAGTGCACTTTATCTGTTCTGGAATATGTGCAGTCGTGATTTTTTCCATGCTCAGCACAGTAACATCTGGTATTGTAACTGCATGCACCTGTTGATTGAACTGGCTACTGCGACATACTTTAGCAAAATGTCCAATCTTTTTGCAATGATTGCACTGAGCTACTTTTGCCGGACATCCTGTGTTGCTTGCAAGGTATTGTGGGGATCCACAGTGAAAACATGCTTTTACTGTATTTTGAATTTGCTGATTCCGTGGTTTTTCATTAGTTTTCCTCTTGCAATTGTGTGTCTGCAGTTGAAGTGAACTTTTCTGCAAAGGAGTCACAGCTTGGACTGTGCCTCCTGTATCCATGCTCATTATTTTGGCTTCACCTGTAGCTGACTCAATCTGAGTAGCAATGGTTATTGCTTCTTCTAGTGTATGTTGTGGTTCTAGAAGTAACCATTCTCTTACACGAAGCATGGTTGTTTTCTCAATGAGCTGGTCACAAATTACAATCAGACTCCTCAGGGAAGCAATATACTGCATTATAGTTTCCCCTGGTTTCTGCTCACGCTGGTGAAATCTGTAGTGATTAGCTACTACATTCACTTTTGGCACAAAAAAATTCTTTAATGCAGTGAGTGCAGTCTCATATTTATCATCTGCAAGGGGAAAAGTGTAAAATATATGCTGCCCTTCTGCTCCAAGGCAGTGGATTAGCAGAGCACACTTGCTTACTTCAGAAATCTCTGTAGCACTGACTGCAAGCAGATAAGTCTCAAACATATGGATCCAGGTAGTAAAAGCAATTGGAGGCTCACCAGGGCTTTGCAGAAAGGGTGCAGGTGGGTTCAGAGGCAGAAGATCCATCCTCGTCGCCAAAATGTTGAATCAACCAGGCAAGGTACTAACAAGCTTCAACAGGACTTTATTTTCAAAGTGGAAACCTCTTTACCAAGCTGCTGCTGCACCCTCTGTAGTTTTTTCCCAGCCTCTCAACGCCTCCCCCCTCCTTCCTGTTTCCTGTCCTTTCAGACTCCCAACAGCCAGTGCTCCCAATTCTAATAATTACAAGCAACATCTAAACACCACATCAGCTCAATAGTAATTTCTCCCACAGGTGTAAATCATAAGGTGGAGGAAAATGAAGCATCAGGCCTTGTGTGTGCAAGACAGTGAACAAAAACTGAACATACACAGTTGCACACACAGAAATGGAGACTGGATTAGAAACCTTTTGAAAATGTAGCACTTGGAGTTTAAGTCTCCATCTATTTATATTAGAAGCACAGACCAGAACAGAGACACTCTTATTTTATGTCTGTACAGCTCCCAGCACCTTGGACTCCTGATTCTAACTGTGGCCCTTGGGTTTTGCCATGATGTAAGTAGTAAATAACATCTTATGCTACTGAGTAACATTTTGAAGATAAACCAATTCAAACTATTTGTAGTTTTCTTAATTGATGAGGCTGGAGGTTTTCATTCAGTAGTTATAAATTAATGCAGAATTAACAAAGCAGCAATGGAAGCATTCTTTCACAGATATTTCAAAACCTAGTGGTACTGTAAAGTTTTATTCTTGGAATATACTACCATTTGTTTCTTAATTAAAATTTAAATTTTTTAGGTACCACTAAAAATGCAAAACAATTTTCTTCCCTTAATGATCCTTTCTAACCTGTGAATAAATTAATATCCAAATACCTGAAGAAAAATGTGCTTTTACAAGGGTATTTAAAGAAAGTGCTAGATGTGCCAATAGTGATACAGAACAATGTCTGATCACTGACAGTAATCAGTTGGCTCAGCCTAGAGAAATGAAGAAAACAAAACCTTAAATATTTACCACATATACATCTTCCAAGTTTATGAGTCCAGTCCAGTTCTCATTGAAGCCAAAGGAAAAATTCCATTGATTTAAACTGGAGCAGGAGCAGACTCTTTGTTAATAACATGAACAGTGATTTCAAGAATGGTTTCATATTTTACAGAGAAACATATGAGCTCAATCAGTGTTACAAACTACATAAATATGCACCCAAACTATTTGATAGCCAGCATCATGAATTATATTTTACAATTTGAAGATTTTTCCTTTAAGCTCAAATTTCCAGCTCTGAAGGAATTCTGAAAACTCCTGTAATATTTCATACATATTGCATAACATGTTTTGAAAGATGTCCCAACAACAAAGATATTACTAAATTACAGTGACAAACATTAGAAATGAAGCCAAAAAAGAATTTTAAAAACATCTACACTTTCATTTTAATTTATTTTCCATTGTAAATAATCCCATACCTTACACAATTAGTTCCTCCTGTAATCAAACTGCAAAGCACTTTGCTACTACTTAAAATTAATGACTAATGGTCCACAAAGCCAACAAGGAAGTAAATTTATGCCAGCTGAGTAACAGGCTGAACCACTCTCAGCCAGTTACATCCAGATAAATTAAGCATGTCATGTGATACTATGTCAAAGCTAACGTATAATTTTCCTACTTCCATTCAGGTGGTATGCATGTGACAAATACAACTTTAAGTTTCCAACAACAGATGTTGTTATAGCAACTGAATAGGGCATTCAGAGATACTGTGTGAAAGTCACAGATGACAGAAGTTATAAGGAAAGACTTGATTTATAATAGTTTCACAGAACTTTAATTCTCGGGCCTATTGGTGTTTTGTAAAAGGATTTCTATTACAGTTTCTGAAACTACCAGGGAACATTAAAACTCCTACCGTAAAGAAAATGAAATAAATGTAAATTTTCAGTCAGTTGGAAGTTGTCAGAAAAGGAGGCTAGCACTTTAATGCAGGTTTTGAAAAACAAGTTTTGGACTAGAATAGAATTTAGACCTTATTCTTATCTCATATTATTGTAATACCATTATCTTCAGTGGAGTTCCTCCTCCTTTACAGTGATATAAGAGTGATTGGAATCTTACATTCCATGCACAAAGATGATAGGATTGGTGAGAGGGAGGCAAAATTGGATGTCTCCTGAAATTTCCATGAAGCAAAAATACTGTATTTTCATGTCTGGAGCAGTGTTCCCTCTAATTTGTTCCACACATGTGTGGAATGAATTTTGTTATGTGCACCAATATGGAAGTGATGTGTGACACATCATTTTCATATTGGTTCACATAACAACATTTGTCGGGGGGGAGGGGTTCGGAGTGTGGGAGGGGGCTCAGGGCTGGAGCAGAGGGTTGGGGTGCAGGGATGTGAGGACTCTGGCTGGGGTGCGGGCTCTGGGGTGGGTCCAGGGATGAGGGGTTCAGGGCTGGGGCAGAGGTTTGGGGTGTGGGGGAGTGAGGGCTCTGGGGTGATGCTGGGGATGAGGGGCTCAGGACTGGGGCAAAGTGTGGTGCAGGGGGTGAGGGCTTCGGCTGGGGATGTAGGCTCTGGGGTGGGGCCGGGGATGTGGGGTTTGGGGTGCAGGAGGGTGCTCTGGGGCTGTGGCAGGGAGAGAGGACTCCCCCAGCTCTCTCTACCCGCAGCAGCACCTGGGCTGTGGGGGAGAGTCTCCTCTCCCCGCCGCAGCAGCTTCAAGGCTGGGGCTGCGGGATAGGCACCCCACCCCCGGCCGCAGCAGGTCTGGGGCTGAGTTGGGGCCAGAGGAGGGGCGCCACAGCTGCGGTAGGTCCAGGGCGGGGCTGGGTTCAGGCCACTCCTCCCCCGGCCGCGGCAGGTTGGGGGCTGGGCTGGAGAAGGGGTGCCTCTCCCCCAGCCGTGGCAGGTCCCAGCTGGGCAGGTTCCCTGAGTGCATGTGTGGAGCTAAATGGGCTGCTGCGCAGCCACGCAGCTTACAGGGAACTTAGGTCTGGAGCCATATATGTGTTTAAATAAGTACAGTGATTTTAGTTATGAACGTGAAAGACCATGTGCTTGCGGGAGAGGGAGAAATGAAGAAAACAATAAAGGAATGTTGGAAGGCATAGAAGTTTAACATGCTGAATTCAGCAAAGAAATTGTGGGAGAGCAGAAGGAGTGGAAAAACAATAAGAACCTCAGAAAGTAATATGAAAATAAGCTAATAAAATATTTTGGTTACAAAAAATGAAAATGGATGGTTAGAGCTTCAGATTCTTCAAGGTGCTAAGCATTCCTATGACACAATGAGTGGCCTCAGCTTCATCTGATCAGAGATGTTGGCATCCTTTTGTCTGCGAGAGACAGTGGAAATTACAGCCTATGATGTAGATGGTTTGCAATGTCTCATATGACTAAATAGTTCAATCCGAGGTCATTTGCAACAACGACCTTTGGCAGTTGTTGCAAATGTATGTATCATAAAACCCTCTCAAGAGGTGCACGGTTACTTTCGTAGTATCACATTCTACATGACTCCACTCTCACACTTCTAACCCCATTGTAGTTCATGGAGTTACACCACTGTAAAATTGGTGTGAGAGCAGAATCAGGCCCCTTGTGTTTAATGCCTGCAATAGGGCATGCTGACTGCTTAAAACAGGCTACTAACCCAGTAAAGCTCTATTCCCAGTTCAGCCCAGAACAAAGGCATTCTGGAGGTTGTAGTTCCCAAAGGGACCATGAAAACTGTAGGCAATAGCCAGGAATTCTGGAAAAAAGGAGGGAGGAATATAATTAAACTCTGTGCCCAGATAAGTAATGAGAGAGCAGGGCGGGAGTAAGGCCTAATGTAGACATCTCTGCTAAGAGTGGCAGAGACTCTGTCTCTCTCTAGTAAAATGACCTGGAAAGAGGGCCTAAAAAGACAGCCAGATGGCTGGGTAAAATACACCCAGAGGGAGGGATTTTATTTTGGCTGGTCTCACAGCTGTAGTTTGTGCTTGTGAGTTCCTTTCTGATTCTGAGGGCCACCGGGAGATGTTGGTGTGTTATTTTGGATGGGTGGAAGATTTAAGTGAGGGATGTGACCCAGAGAGAGAAAGAGAAAATGAGTGGATGAGATGCAGTTATACCTGGAGAAGGAGGAAAACTGATAGGCTCTTGATGGGGGGCTGTTGCGCAAGGATAAGACAGGGTAGATGTTTCAGATTTTTGTTACTCTAGAAGAGGAAACTCTTGATGTAGCTGCAAAACTAAATTAGTCTATTAAGAGTGGGAAACTAAGGCATACCTACTTTTGTATGATGGAAGGGTTGCAACGCCTTTCAGGGATTTCTCTTTCTTTCTTTGACCTTAGCCCTCCTACAGAGAAGGTACCAAACTGTCACTTCATATTGTAGGTTGCAGTGCAAATTAACCCTTCTCTTTAGCTCAAATTTTGTGAATTGACTGATGGGACTGTAGTAGAAAGAGAGAGCCTGTGACAAGGGGCCTGATGTAAGGCCTCAGGCCTGAACTAAAGTCAAGCCCGGCTGACATAAAGCAGAGTTAGCAAAAGTCAGGCCAAGTAATGGACCTGTCCTGTTACAAAGCAGATGCCTGCTTGCAGGCTCATTGTCCAATACATGAACTTGGCAAGAGTACGGCTGGTGTTGCAAAAACACACACACGTTCCTAAGTACCAGGCACAGGACACTCATGCAAACATATTCCAGAACGGTTGTACTGAATCACACTCCCCAAAGATAAGGAGAGCAGACTGACCCCTCCTAAAGATAAGATCTGAATGACAGTGTGATGGATAGACATCTTTTGATCAAACCAACATGCACAAGGTAATGGGTGGCAACAAATCATGTCAGGGGGCAGTAATTAACTAGGTCAGTGGGGCAATATGTAACTTGTTTGTATTGGTATATAATGTGGTGTCTGAGAGGGAGTGTCTTTGGCCAGCCTCAGGGGGCAGTGGCTGAGCCACTTGCAGACACTGATCCGGGAAGCTATGATCGTGCTTCGTTGGCAGTAAACGTGGCCGGGTGCCTTCACTAAAAACCGAGTCTGTGGATTTATTGGGCAGTCCGATCGAAGTCTGCTGTATCTGCTATCTGCACAGAGCTGGGATGGCACACTGAGAAAACACACACACACAGCCAAACATCTGACCATAGGGACAGTTGTGATAACACAGGAAACTTCATCTCTCCCCTTGAGACTGTACTTTGTGACATCTATGATACTCACAGCAAAGAGGGCTTTGCCCCTGTAATTTCCTCTCAAACCCATGCATTCCACTATGCAATACAGACCACTGTGATTGCTAGCAATGTCCAGCATTCCAACTGACCAGTTTGATTACCCAGTAATAGCACTATTTTCCTCAGTTTATATCCACTTCTTGAATTGCTGTAACTTTTATTATGAAGCTAATTACATTTTCCTACATAAACATCTCAGACTGACTGCTTTTTCAGTCTGCTTAACCAGCTTTGCACAAGGAAACTAGGCCCTCGAACCTAAAATTAAGTACACTGCTTGCATTTTCATCGCATGCTGCTATTGCACAAGCAGTTCAGCCAGACTATGAAGCCAGATGTTAGTACATGCTGCTGATCTAAATCATCCATGCCAAGTTAGAAATGAATAACATGAGATCATTGTGTACAAATACACTACTTACCAAGAAACAAAATATAGTGCATTTTAAGTGAGAGGTAAAACACATCGTACAAGGCTTTTTTCATATAGTGTAATTAACCCCTTCACATTTTCACACACTACTGCAACCCTTCATCAAGGATCGGAGGTGAGGTATTAAGTAATATAAGGTTAAACACTATGAGAGCTTAGTTATGCTAAAAGACATAATATACAGCATTTGATCAACTGATTGGTTGTTACAAATGAATTTCATAATAATATTGGGGCTATTTATTTTACTTATTGCAGAAATTCCTGATCAAGAAAGCTACATTCATGTTTTATTATTATTCCTGTATTTAAAAAAATCTAAATTAAACTGGAGTTAAGATTAAGGTTGAGTATGTATCAGTTATTTCATAGTAAAAACATTTCAGAGATGATGTGATTATCCCTAAAACAAGTTTTACAACTCCAGGAAATTCAAAGTTGAAGATAACCTTAAAAGAAATCCAAACCTACTAAGATAAGGAAATGCACGTAAGGCACCCAAACACCTTTAACTCCATCCTGTACTGATGCTGTGCAATGACCAGACAATTATGATTAGTGTATAATTGTGTTTGTAGTCCCAGTGTAGATTAAAATAATTTGTAAAGACTCTTTTCTTTTTTTTCCTTCATTTTTCCTCCTTATTTTGTCACTACATGTATTTGGGTCAGGCTGGTGTGCAGCTGCATAACAATAACAATTATTTGTCCCTGAGACCATATTTACTCTTAAGATTCAAAAAGACATCAGTTTGTCCTCATCAAACAGATCTTTAAAGACACTTGCTTTCAGGGGTGATATTAAGACTCTCTGGGGATTTGGATGCATCCATGCTGCTTCACACTTCTCAGGTTAGATATTTCCACCTCTCCACCAGTTTAGACAAGATATCTAAACTTACGCAGTCCAATCCCATGTAGTCAAGCCTATCATGAACAGATTAGTCCTCGTTCTCTTAGAGTGAGCCAATACTGGCCTCATCAATCTTCTCTCTGCCCAGCCAGCATCAGAAAGTTTTAGAAAACTGACTTGTGGCTGTGCGAATTCTTGCTGCTCACTTTCATGGTGTGTGCCCTTCCCCATGCTGTAATAATCAGCTGTCGTCTTCATTCTAGACATTTTCTCAGTCCTCCTCCCTTCCTACAACATGTCATAGCATCACTGACACACACCAGGAAAGCATAGCTATCCTTTCTAACCACCATGCTCCCCCAACACTTTTCCTTTGGTAATGTAACATGACATTGTGACAGGGCATGAGGACCATTAGAGGACCTCACACCTTCATAGTAACTCTTCAGTTCTGGCTTTCCTAGTTCCTCCTCTGAAGCAACTAGCAAATAATACCTGCTATTGGATTCTCCCCGCATGACCCTTGCCCTCAGGTTACAATATGATCTAACATTATATATGCATCTTCTTCAGAACATAAGAACAGCCGTGCTGGGTCAAACCACTGGCCTATCTAGCTCAGTATCCTGTCTTCCAACAGTGGCCAATGCCAGGTACTTCAAAGGGAATGAACAGAACAGGTAATCATCAAGTGATCCATCCCCAGTCAACTATTCCCAATTTCTGGCAAGCTTCTTCTCCACTGAGTTTTAATTTTGGTCTCTTGGAAGCACAAGACCAGCCAGCACTAATCATTCATAAGAGGTACCTCCTACTGTTGCTTCTCTGCTCTATTATGACCCACTATTGGTTGCTGTGTCCCACTGATCCTTGTGCTCACTCCAAATGCTGGCCTGAATTCTAATGGTGCATGATTAGTCCTCCCTGCCTGCTTTGACCAGTAAAGGCAAACATGAAATATGAAAACTAAGCCCAGAAATGTGGGCTGAGTGCTTTCAGTATCCAGGCAGTAACATGAACTGTTTACAATTATTATTATTCTGTGAACTCCTCTTATTCAGAATGCATCATTCTCTGACTTTGCAAATACCTGTGGTTTTGTGGCAACCCAGGGCACTGTTGATCTCACAGAATGCACAGAATTCACAGCATTCTTGAATATTTTAACAAAACTAGAAGTCTCAGAGAGAAATAAATTACCAATGAAACTAGAATCCTAACTGATTCAGTGCTGCACTCAGGTATTCCTGTTAAATTCTATTAAAAAGCTTAAAGGGATGCATTAAGGATGTCAGTATTGTTCCTATTATAACATTTCCTGGGTCAAGTCTTAAAGGAAGGATATTCACCCACATTTTTTACTCTACACTGATAAGTCTGTACTTTCCCCAACACTTGTAAGTCTGTAGTTTTCCCACTGAAATTATCATGATTTTGGCAAATCAATTTTGTCAATTTTTAAATATAATAATGAAACTTCTGGCTCAATACTGGGTACCCCTGCTCTTTTGGACTGACCCAAAGGAAAAGCATTGGGTTATTATAAATCATTCTAGGATGAGCAGGACTCAGGTTAGCATCTAGCCAGCAGCAGGAACTGTATGATACAGAGTTACTGGGAAGAGGAAATAAAGGCACTATAAGGATTTTGGAGCAGGCACTGTGTCCAGAACAGCATAGGGACCTACTGTGCAGCAATGTGGCAGGGAGAGATCCTCAGTGTGACAGTCAGAAGATGCCTAGAACACCAGAAACTGAAGACTAGGCCTGTGAGACCAAAGGCCTAGGACTCTTATCTCCTCATAGAGAGGTGCACATAATGAAGCTCCTTGGATCTTAGACCCAGGGAACTCTGAGAGGTTAGCTTGTACTCTTTATTTGGATGTCCTCTAGTCTACATCTACGCTACAAACCACTGGTGGCAGCATGGAGTGTATATGTAGCTACATGCTTTAGTGAAAAGCAGGCTGGGCCCACCTTGCTGTGGGTAGCTATGGATATCAGTGAAAGACTCTGACAGAAGGGTGGTAGGGGGGGATGGTTTCAAAAGCTCCTTGCTGCCAGAGCCTTTCACTGCAGCAAGGAAAGGCTCTGCCTCAGCCCTTCCCTGTTGCCTCCCTCCTGCCAGAGCCTTTTTCCGCACTGCCGGAGTTTCTCCCTGCTGTGAGGAAAGGTTCCTGCAATGAGGGGCTGACAGAGCCTTTTCCTACTGCTGGAGTCTTTTACTGCGGCAGGGAAGGGCTCCAGCAGCAGAGAGTTGCTTTCCCCACTGCTGTCCTTGCTGCTAGAGGAGAAATGTGCCAGCAGCAGGGAGCTGCCAGAGCACTTCCTCCCTGCCAGAGCCTTTTCCTGTGGTAGGGGAGCTGATGGAGCCTTTCCTTGCTACCGACTCTCCCTCAGAGTGTGCATGTGAGTACATACCCACACCCTTCAGGCATCTCTTTCCTCTATTTGTCTCCTAAGCCATATCTTACTGGCTAATTATACCTGTGCTGGGGGGCTATGTGGGTATGTCCTCTACACGCTGCTGAAAGAAGTGTGCAGTGCAGACATACTTATTGTGGTGTAGTTTGGAAATTATCTACTTTCCTTTTACAGCTAATGTGTGAGAATCCTACCGAATAAGTTTGCTTCTTTTCTTTCCTGTCAACTGTTGTGAAAATTCCTCTTTTACTTCATAGTAGGATTCCACCAATGGACAGAGTCTGTAGAGGCCAGTGCTTGGCATGCCCATAGTGCTTGTCACCAGCCTGTGGTACACAGAGCACCCTGACAAATTACTAGAAGAAATTGTGTACCACAGCAGTCAAAATGACACCCTGCAGTGGGCTCAGTAGAGGAACCTCTGCTCCCATTTTATTACTATGACTTTTGTTGTTTATACAGATGTCTTACAGACAAATGAAAACCACAGCCTCTGCCCTGAAGAATTTACAATCTCATGAGCACAATCTTGAATTTACAATCAAATGACCTCAAGATAATGTACAGCACAGAAGACGGGCAGGTGAGAGAGCTTCTAGGTCTACATTGAATACAATCATGTGCTCTTTTGTGTTTGCAGTGAATATATGCATCATGCTAGTTAGTTTTATTCATACATTTTTATATATGTTGTTTTTATTAATTTGATGCAGGAGCATCAGTCTGCATTGTGAAACGAGAGAACTGAAATAAGTAATATTTCAGGAGTGACTTGCAGAAGGAGAGCATAGTTGCACAGCGTGCAGGATGACATGTAGAGGGCAGTGCAGGAAAAAGTACAGAGGAACGTATATCAAAAGGATGTAAAGGAAGCATAAAGGGAAATAGAACAGAATTGGAAGACAGCAGGGCATGAGGGGGTGGCGTGGTAAAAAAAAAAAAGAGCTCAGATATAAATAGGGTCAGAGATTCCCTAGACGTATGAAGGTGAGTTTGAGGAGTTCGCTTTTGATGTAGGAGGAGAAGACCCAGTGAAAAAGGTAGTGTTTGGAGTGGGGGAGGGGCTGGAGAGACGCAATTAAAGAATGAGTAGACGATAAGGTTAGCACTGGCATTTTACAGAGACAAGAGGATGCAAGGTGAGAGTCAAGTAGGTCAAAGAATAAGAGGTTGAAGCAGTATAGGCAGGAAATTACGAGGTAATAGACAAAAGTATTTGCATGAGGGATAGAATTACTTTTTAAAAAACAATGTATATTTGTATATATAAATCAGGCATACACGCAGGTGCTTGATATGGATGCACAAATCTAGGATGTGAAGGGCAGGCTGAGGTGTTCTCTTTTCATAATGTTGAGCTTGAACTGTCAAACAAACATCCAGGAATTGATATCTTAGAGCTTTGAAACTGGAAGAGGAGGAAAAGCTGAGATAAAGATGTTGATTTGGGAGTCATCAGTGCATATATGATATATGTAGATAAAATACTCTTATAAGCACTAGACTGATCCGAAGAATGGATAAAAAATCACCCAGGAATAAGATGTAATCTTTAGAATAAGGGGCTACGTACAGAAATATAGGCAATCTGGTGGAGAGGGAGGTAGAAGAAACCAACAAAGGAGACACTAAAGGATTTGTTAGAGAGTTCTCAGAAAGAGAACCAAGATGGAGTGGTTGACTATGTAAAAGAGCAGAGAAATTGAAGAGGTTAAAGATCATCCAGCTGGTAGGAATGGAAGGGAGCAAATAAGAGAAAAATAGGGCTTTAAAACTCAAAGTGGGGGAAGCAGCACTCCCACAACATGCTCCTCCCCTTCTTGAAAGCATTCAGAAGCCTCTGGACTGCAACTTCACAGGGTCAAGACTTTGTGGCTTAGTGAACAGTGGTGGTGGAGCAGGTGAACAGTACTGTAATCCCAAGGCTGTAATGGTTATCTGCATTAGAGCTAATGTTGCTCTGTACCACACATACTTTTGCTCCAGACTTGCACTCCCTTGTTTTCACACAGGTGGAACCTGAATGTCACAGCCCACGCCTTCTCCTTAATCCTCAAACCTTTGCCGCTGAGGGAGTAGACATTTTCTGAGCTTTCTATTCATCTTCAATAGGTTTATCTGTAGAAAGATATAGTATGGCTGTGATGCTCCCCATGGGGACCCAGGGCTGTCAGATATCTCCCCACAACCAGCCCTTAGTGTGAAGCAGCCTTGTCTGTGCCTGGTGTGGATCAGCTCCCTGATTACACCAGCCTCTGGCAACACAAGCACTGCCTTCCAGGCCTCGCTCTCTCTGTACAGATAGCAATAGGCATACACCAACCCCTGAGTCTTCCAAGCATTCCCTGCCATGTTGAGCCCCTTATCCACTGAACACTCACTGAATGACTGAGCTGTCAATGTGATGAGACCATGAAGAAGGCTAATGCATTCCTAAGTTGCATCAGGCAAGTTATTTCCAGTAGAGACAGGGAAGTGTTAGTACCATTATACAAGGCTCTGGTGAGACCTCATCTGGAATAGTGTGTGCAGTTCTGCTCTCACACGTTTAGGAAACATGAATTCAAACTGGAATAGGTACAGAGAAGATCTACTAGGATGATCTGAGGAATAGAAAACCTACCTCATGAGAGAAGACAAAGAGCTTGGCTTGTTAAGCCTAACCAAAAGAAGGCTGATGGGAGATATGATTGCTCTCTATAAATACATCAGGGAAAAATACCAGGGAGGGAGAGGAGTTAAGTACCAATGTGAACACAAGAACAAATGGATATAACTGGCCACCAACAAATTTAGCCTTGAAATTAGGTGAAGGTTTCTAACCCTCAGAGGAGTGAAGTTCTGGAAAAGCCTTCTAAGAGGAGCAGTGGGGGAAAAAAACCTAACTGGCTTCAAGACTGAGCTTGATAAATTTATAGAGGGGATGGTATGGTGGGACTGCATAGGATGGTATATGGCCCATCGGCGACTGTCAGGAGCAAAAATCTCCAAGGGGTGGAGATCGGACACTAGATGGGGAGGGCTCTGAATTCTTTTCCAGATATCTGCCTGGTGGGTCCTGCTCACATGCTCAGGATTTAACTGATCACCGTAGTTGAGGTCAGGAAGGAATTTTCCCAGAGGTCAGATTGGCAGAGACTCTGGGGGGCTTTCGCGTTCCTCTGCAGCATGGGGCACAGGTCACTTGCCGGTTTAAACTAGTGTAAATTATTAATTCTCTGTAATTTGAAGTCTTTAAACCATGATTTGAGGACTTCAGTAACCTCTGCTGAGATTAGGGGTCTATTTAAGGAATGGGTGGATGGGGTTCTGTGGTCTGCAATGTGCAGGTCAGACTAGATGATCACGATGGTCCCTTCTGACCTTAAAGTCTATGAATTACCAGATCTGCTGTTCCCAAAGAACAGTACATACCAGCTTGTAAAATTCAGTTTAGGACCACCACCTTGCTTAACACCACAGCATTAAGAAATATTTATTGTGAAAACAAGAATAAGTTTATTATCAAAAATTTCAACATTCAAATTAGAGAGAGTAAGACTATTGCAAACAAATGGTTACATGTAAATCAAAATCATGACACTTTTTCTAGAGAGTACACTTAACAAGTTACGATCTTGTCTAAAGAAGTTCTCTCTCACCCAAAGTTCTCTTCACTGTTTTCAACCAAGCCTGGTTCAGACCCCTTTTTCATGATGCAAGCTTGTTGTCCTTTTCCTTCCTCAGTACCTTGGTGTCTTCTTTGACCTCCCCCAAATATAGTCAAACAAACCTTTGAAGTGCTCCTACCACACAGCATTCCCTTCCCCCTGCTGTTCTTCTCTTCCTGTTAGATCTTTCTGAAGTTCCCACAATCCTTCATTTGCATTCAGTTTAGACTGTTGATAGGAAGCCCATTGTAAATGAGACAATACTCTATTTACATGCCAGCAGGTAGATGAATGAACCTCTCTTGTATGACAGAAATCCTGTTTTTCACCTTTGGTGGTGATCAATGCCTACAGATTTTAAGACCATATTTTCAGTGTACATACATAACTCCTTTCATAGTATTTGTACATACATTTTACAATGATACCGATGACCAGTGTGACACCAGCTTTTATTTAAGACCTTACATGACCGTCTTTGGTGAATCAGAAGGCACATACCAGAATCAGGAGATTTCTCGAGCCACTCTACACCCCTTTCTCAGTTGGTATTAAGAGGTTTTTGGGTTACAATGACCCTTCATACTCTTGCACCTGTGTCAGAGGTCCTCAACATTTTATTTTTAATATGATACAAGATTAACCAGCTAATAAAGGAGAAATTATTTATTATTCCCAAATATGAGTTAATATTGAAAGATTAGGTAAAAAGTGTTTCCTTGACTCAAGACAACTGTAAAATTAATCAAATGTAAAATATTTCTATAAGCTGTATATTGTAAAATGATAGTTAATAGATAAAAAGATAAAAAAAACCCATGGTCAAATAAGAAATAATACTTTAAAAAACCCACCCCATTATTAGCTACACTGAATAAAAATGAGCCAGCTATGGGTAATCACGCTGGGAGCAAAGTTCTTCAGTGACTCAAAGGTTCTAGATATAATAACGGTTCAGTGTAAAGTCCTCCTGATGTTCAGCATGTGTTTAAGTGCTTTTCTGGATCACAGCCAGACTGCTCAGCACCTTACAAGATGGAACTCTAGGGGTGCAACATAGCTGAGTTGAAGATTGCATCCTCCTTTTGATCTCCTGTGTACAGATCAGCCACATTGTAGTTGGTAAACATTGTTTTTGACACAAGCAATGCCTGCCTCCCCAAAAGAAGCAAGACGGTGGTACGGCTGGCCAGTGACAGAAGGAAACATACGCTGTTCTCTCTCCAAGGGTGGAAGAGCTTCTGCATCAACACATGCTGCCCAGGAGGAATTCTAAGTCAATGCAGCCCATCAAGTGGGGCCTGGCCTCTGGCTTTAAGCCACAAACTAGTCCTAGAGTTATAAATGCTTCTTAAGTAGATTACCTATTCCTTAAGTAGCTCTGTTCCTATAGTTTGTGACTTGCACTCTATATGATTTTATAAAAATATGCTAATGAGAGTGAATATAATGTAACTGGGTTATACTTCATGCAAAATGTCTCTTGTAAGGTATCACTACAAAGTTTAGGAGTACATGTGGCACCTTAGAGACTAACAAATTTATCTGAGTAAGCTTTCGTGAGCTACAGCTCACTTCATCGGATGCACCAGAGCTGTAGCTCATGAAAGCTTATGCTCAAATAAATTTGTTAGTCTCTAAGGTGCCACAAGTCCTCCTTTTTTTTTTTTTTTTTTTGACAGATACAGACTAACACAGCTGCTACTCTGAAACATTACAAAGTTTATAATCTACTGAATGTGTTCATCCTACTTGTATGTATGAATCATTCTTGTATCTGAAACTAGAAATATAAAGACAGATTTCAGAGTAGCAGCCATGTTAGTCTGTATCCACAAAAAGAAAAGGAGTACTTGTGATGAAGTGAGCTGTAGCTCACGAAAGCTTATGCTCAGATAAATTTGTTAGTCTATAAGGTGCCACAAGTACTCCTTTTTTTTAGAAATATAAAATATAACTCTGGGGGGCCTATTTTAATTATGCAAAGTGTGGGCCATTAATGGTGGTTTGGAATCTTGATGGCTCCAATTAACCAGGACAATTGACTGTAGATGGCTCTGTTTTACTTGTAAGTCTTCCTGAATACCAGTGTGCTGGCAAGCAGGTAATGAAGTCTTACAGTGACATGTGATCATGTCACCTGAACTGGAATCCATCTTTAACCTGGTGTTTTTCCATTGAGAAGGAGGGGTGGATACCCAGAGAGGGACAAGGGATTCCCGCCTTATGCAAAAGATATATAAGCGAGTGGAACAGAACAAAGGGAGCGGCCATCATGAGAAATCCCCTAGCTACCACCTGAGCTGGAACAAGGGCTGTATGAGGGGAAAGGATTTTGCCCAGATTAGGAAGGCGTCCAGTCTGTGAAAGAAACTTATTGAAACATCTCTGAGGGTGAGATTTTATCTGTATTCAGTTTTATTACTGTACTAGACTTAGACTTGTGCGTTTTATTTTATTTCACTTGGTAATTCACTTTGTTCTGTCTGTTACTACTTGGAACCACTTAAATCCTACTTTCTGTATTTAATGAAATCACTTTTTACTTATTAATTAACCCAGAGTATATATTAATACCCGGGGGGGGGGGGGGGGGGTGGCAAACATCCATGCATACCTCTCTATCTATTGTAAGCTTTATACAGGGTAAAACAGATTTATTTGGGGTTTGGACACTATTGGGTGTTGGGCATCTGAGTGTTAAAGGCAGGAACACTTCTTAAGTTGCTTTCAATTAAGCCTGCAGCTTTGGGGCACATGGTTCAGACCCTGGGTCTGTGTTGGAGCAGACTGGCATGTCTGGTTCAGCAAGACAGGGTGCTGGAGTCCCAAACTGGCAGGGAAAGCAGAGGCAGAAGTAGTCTTGGCACATCAGTTGGCAGCCCCAAGGGGGTTTCTGTGACCCAACCCATCACACAGTTTTTGCAGGAAATTAATCTGACAGTTCTTTAAATGCCTTTCTGTTTTAGTAGCAGGCGAAGGCGTGCCTGTTGACAGTGCACCATAATGTTTCAGAGTTTTATAAACAGAACCTGATACAGCTGCTGATAGCTTCTCTCAACCTTCTTGCCCTTGAAGGAGCATGTACTCCTTATAATCACATGATAAAATGCAAAAAGGCCTCTATTACAATACCACTGAGGGTATTACTCTTAATTATTCTACATTTCTGTCACAGTGGGTTTGACCATCAATTGACTTCTGAAAAGGCCAAGCTATTTCAAATTTAAAGGTTTATTATTAGGAGAAATTGACAATAAATAGTATTTCCAGTATAACTCAAATATATGCCTTTCCATTTATAATTAAAGGAATAATTACATTAACAGGGTTTCTGTTTCATAGATATATAGCATGCTCTTTGTTTCATTCCTACTCTATTGCTCTTAATAGTGTTGAAAGGCATAAACAAATAGTAAATAAGCTCTTATTGTGTGTCTGTTATCCACTTCCAAGAATTTCATGCCATAGTGGCTAGTTTGTTGCCTAAAAGGTATAGAAGCCTCCAGCTTCCATCCAGGACACACCACACGATCCATTGTCTACAGCCAAGCTCTAAGATACAACCGTATTTGCTCCAATTCCTCAGACAGAAACAAACACCTACAAGATCTCTATCAAGCATTCTTAAAACTACAATACCCACCTGCTGAAGCGAAAAGAAAGATTGACAGAGCCACCTACTCAAGGACAGGCCCAACAAAGAAAATAACAGAACGCCACTAACCGTCATCTTCAGCCCCCAACTAAAATCTCTCCAGCGCATCATCAAAGATCTACAACCTATCCTGAAAGACAATCCCTCACTCTCAAAGATCTTTGAAGACAGACCAGTCCTCGCTTACAGACAGTCCCCCAACCTGAAGCAAATACTCACCAGCAGCCACACACACCAAAAACACTAACCCAGGAACCTATCCTTGCAACAAAGCCCGATGCCAATTCTGTCCACATATCTATTCAAGTGACACCATCATAGGACCTAATCACATCAGCCACGCCATCAGGGGCTCGTTCACCTGCACATCTACCAGTGTGATACATGCCATTATGTGCCAGCAATGCCCCTCTGCCATGTACATTGGCCAAACCAGACAGTCTCTATGCAAAAGAATAAATGGACACAAAACTGACATCAGGATCATAACATTCAAAAACCACTAGGAGAACACTTCAACCTCTCTGGTCACTCAGCAACAGACTTAAAGGTGGCAATTTTGCAACAGAAAAGCTTCAAAAACAGACTCCAACAAGAAACTGCTGAACTGGAATTAATTTGCAAACTAGATACCATTAACTTGGGCTTGAGTAGAGACTGGGAGTGACTGGGTCATTACACAAATTGAATCTGTTTCACCATGTTAAGTATCCTCACACCTTCTTGTCAACTGTCTGAAATGGGCCATCTTGATTATCACTACAAAAGTTTTTTTCCCCTGCTGATAATAGCTCATCTTAATTAATTAGCCTCTTAGAGTTGGTATGGCAACTTCCACCTTTTCATGTTCTCTTGACCCACAATTTACTATTTGTAAATGGACTTTTACAAACCAAAAAACTAGGAGAAATGCTGTCTGGCACTTTCTCCCATAATGGAAATGTTATAAACTACTAAAGATCTATTTCCCTGTAGTACCCAACTTTGTAAAAAGTTGTTGTTTTTTTTTATAAAGCTTATGTGATCTGACAGAGCTCACATTTGTTGGCTCCAAAGCCTGCTATAAGGGGCCTGTGTTCTCTTGGGCTTTCTCAGGGTGACTTGACATATCTTGGGTGGCTAGTTGCAGGCTGTAAATTTTTGCTGGGTTCTTAATTGTCAAGTTGGCAGTTTGTAATATTAATGGGCTATATTGTAAAATGCCTTTCAGCAGAAAAATCTTTTGTCTTGATATTAGTTACTTAGAAAAAAAAATATTTTCATTTCCTTTGAAAATTTCCCCCCATTTTTGAAAGAAAATAAATCTAAACAAAGTTTTTCTAAATGAAATATTTTGAAAAAATCATTTTTGAATTTTTAGGGGTTTTTTGTCCTCTCACCATTATTTCTTCCCTGTATTTTCCACTAGAAAAGTGAGGGAAAAGGCTATATATATGTTTTTTAAGTTGGGTTTTACTTTTCTCACACTTTTACAGTGGAAAAAAATTTAAAACTGTGCAAAAGTGTGTTTTCCTTAATTCCACTTTTTACAAGATTTTCCAGTGGGGAAAGTTAAGAGGCGGGAAAAAAAAAAGAAAAAAAAACACCTTTCTGTAACGTGTGGCAAATTGCCAGCACTACTTTGATGGGTCTCACGCTTTCTCTTCTTGGGGGGGGGGGGGAGTTCAGGGCACCATTTCTCGCCCCTGAACTGGGGTATTAATTGCCCCACTAGTGTCCTAGAGGAGGGGAGTGGAGAGGGAGGGACCTGGGCCTGCCCTCTCCTCCGGGTCCCAGCCCAGGGGCCCTAGGGATAGCGGTAAACCATTTGAACTAGTGGTTCCTTCCCTGGGCTACTTCCCTCTCCTGCCCTTCAGCTTGTGGGGCTTCCTGCCCTCCCTCTGCACAAACCAGGTGTCCCTTTACCAAGGGTCTTGGTCTTCTAAGCCCACCACAGCACTTCTCCAAACTCCCCGCTGCTTCCCTCCAAACTGCTCTCTGCTCCAACACCAATCCACTCTGCTTCAACTCCTTCCCTTGTCTGATTGAAGCAGAGGGGTTTTATCAGGTGACTGGCTTCAGGTGCTCTAATTAATCTATAGCAAACTTCCTTCCCTCTACAGGGAATAAGGCTCCCTTCTTAAATTCTCCTGCTGCCCTCTGGCCTGGACTTTCCTTGCTTTTTGCCCCTTAGTCCGTGTCCCCCCCCCCCCCCCCCCCCCCCGTGACTGGGCCAGATGCTTTTTTTTCGTGGGGGGGGGGGTTTGCTGTTTTTTTTTTTTTTTTGCTGCTGTTCGAGTGCTGGTCGGCTGCCAGCTTGCCTGCCAGCCCCCCCACACCTGCCCTCGGACACTGCTACTGCTTCAGCTGCAACCCCCGGAGGAGGGGAGGAGGACTGCCGACCCTCTCCCCAGAGGAGGGGAATGGACGCCCCCAGACCCAACTATTTTGCTGTTCGTTTGTGGACCCGCAATAAATCGTCTTCTTATCTTTGCTTGGCATTTTTGGAATGGCTCCACAAAGACCGGGAGAGAAGACAGCCGACAAAGACATCGCCCAGGGAAGCTACAAATCATTGTGGAGGGGGCTGTAAGACTGAGTAACTTTTGAACTGTAATCTCGTGTGGGGGGAGTCTGACAGTATCTTAACTGCGTTTGTAGGGGCACAGGGGGTGTGGCACGGAGCTGCCCCCCGATCCATCGGTGCCCCCCCCAACACTACTACAATCGTCACGGCCCCCCCCGCTGTCCGTCCCTGCTGGCAACTTGCCATCTGCCTCTAGACTCAACTGCTTGCTCTGAATTTTGTCATCCGGACCAGACACAACAGCCGACCAAACGAGACTCTTTGGATAAATGCGCGTGATAAACTGCCCACCCCCAGAGTTTGCCCCTACTACCTGACCCCAACTCCTGTTTCCTTCCCTTTCCAGTCCGACCCATTTGCGCCCCCACCCCCGCCTGCAGCCCAACAGGGAGAAGTGGTTAATCTGCTTCCCCCTTCCCCCTCCTCCTTCTGGTGTCTCCCCGTCTCTCCCTGCTCACGATGGCGGGGAATGAGAGGGGTGAGGCCCTCTAACAACCTCAGTTGCCCCTCCCCCACCTACCCCCCTGCCCAACCCCCAAGTCTCCACCCCCCACCACTGCTGCCAAAACACCTGCCATCGCCCCTGCTGGGGCATCGGCAGCCAGAGACACTGGGGCGACTATTGCCGCTGCTATGCCCACCGCCCCCCCCAGATTCTAGGAAAGTCCCCCCGGTTAGCCAGAAAGGCCAGGGTGCGAAGAAGGGGAAGGGCCCCGCCACAACCACCAAGCCCTCCATGGCAGAGGCTGCCCCCACCACTGTGGCCTCGTCATCAACCATGGCGTCCCTCCCTGCTGTTCCCTCCACCAGCTCTGCGAGCGTCCCTCCCCCGGCCCCCAGGGCATATGCCTGGGCGGTGGCAGCCCCCCCCACCCGCCTGCCACCTCGTCATCTCGCCCACCCACCGCCTCCGCTACCATCAATAGTGGCCGGGGCCCCTTTCCCACCATGACCAGGAAGCATGGCGTCCGTTGCCTCCTGGTACCCGCCTCGCCCCATGTGGAGACATACGTGCAGGCGTTGGCGAGGGTGGTAGGACCCACGGCTATTGTGGCAGCCTCCAAAATGTACAGGAAGGTCGTCTTTTTCTTAGCATTGGAGGCTGCTGCCCAGAAGGCGGTGGAGAAGGGCCTGGCAGTGGGGGGGGTGTTTGTTCCCCTGGAGCCGCTAGAAGACCTGGGCGTCCGCCTAGTCCTGACCTCCGTCCCTCCTTTTCTACCCAGTGCCGCCCTGTTACCCGCTCTCTCCACCCTGGGGAAACCCGTTTCTGTCATCAGCCCTCTCCCGTAGGGCTGCAAGGATCCCACCCTCCGTCACGTCCTCTCGTTCCGGCGGCAAGTGCAGCTTCTACTGCTACCGGCAGCGCGTGACGGAGAGGCGCTCGAGGGGTCCTTCCTAGTCCCCTACCAGGGAGCCCGCTATTGGGTCTACTATTCCACAGGAGAGGCCCAGTGCTACCTCTGCCGATCAGCGGGGCATGTCTGAAGAGACTGCCCCTTGGCCTGGCGGGGAGTGGCACCCGAGACTCCCGAGACCCGGCAGGACATCGGCTCCGTCGTTGCCGACGCCCTTGGCCACGCGACATCTGAAACCACCTCTCCTCCTGCTCGATCCACCGCTGCTCCTGCCCGGGCCCAAGAGACACCTCCCCTACAACGCCCAGACAAGTGAGGGAGCCCCGCCCTTGCTGTTAACAATCCAGCAGAGCCTATGAAGGAGGGTGCAGCAAAGATATTACCGGGCATAGGAGAGGGCCCGCCCCAAGAAGAACCGCCCCCCCATGCTGCCTCACCGTTCCCCCCCCCCCCGAAGCCCCGAACCATCGCCTCTGCCCCCCAACATGACCCTGCTAACCAGCCCCCAGACGATGCTATGGAGGGCTGGACCCTAGTCCAGGGAAAGCGAGGCAAGTGGAAGGCTCGAGCTCCGCTGCACCCATCCGATGCGGAGGCCCCCCGGAAGACCAGGAAGGGAGGCACTGACACTGAGCCTTCCACTATGCCCACGAGAGAGATCCATCCGCCGGTGTCAGGAGGGGAAGAAAAAATAGCACTGGAAGGTAGAATCTCCCCTCCACGGGAGACCCTCCCCTCCGAGACCCCTGAGGAAGCCCCTTCTGCCCGAATATCACCCGAACCCCCCGTGAACCCCGAAGCGACCGTCGTAGCGGGCGCCAGAGGGGAGACCCCCGGGGTGGCAGAAGACGACCTCTCCTCCATGTATGAGGAGATCGAGGCCCTAGGTTTGACCCCGGTCACCCAGGAAGAGAATGACCTACTGCCGGCTGGCCTTGAACTGGGCAACCTTACCCCAGTCCCCATTTCCCCATGCTCCCTCCCCCTAACTGCCTTCCCGGGCGAGCACCCTGCAGAAGGTGGTCCACCACCTGACGCCATGGCCGCCAAATCCACCACAGAGCCTGCGCCTAGCATCACTGGGAGCCCCCTCCCCACCCCCTTAACCCTCGAATCTGTTCGGGAGGCACCACCTCTCAGCTGCTTGCCTCCCGAAGCCCAGAGCCTCGCCTCTGCCCCCGCCCCCACCCCCACCCCCACTCCTGTCCCTGCCCAATCCACCTCCTCCTGCAATGCTATTGCCGCCCCTGGGGTTATTTCTTTCCCGTTTTTTGCGGATCCCCCCCAAGGAGCAGCCTTTGCATTTCCTGCCGCGACCCATTAGGAGCTGCAATTTTCCCTCCGCCATCCTCTTCTACCCCAAGGCTTGAGACAGACCTAATAACTTTAGCCTGTCAGACGCCCCGTTGGTGGTCTGCACCCTACCTGCCCGCCTCAGCGGACCACGAGGCTGCACCAAGAGCCCCACCAGGGAATAACCCGGAAATCGCAACCCCACCCTCCCATGAGCTGTGAAAAGTGTTGTGAGAGTTTTTAGAAGACATCCGTGGCTCCCACAACAGGGTACAGCTAGCTCTCCAGCTATGGGGGTCTTTGATCAAATCCTCCAGGCCACAAGGGCCCTTATAAAGGAGGGTAAAGGGAAAGGAAGGCACGGTGCCGCGGCCTTCGGGCGGGCCCGCAGCTTCTGTGACGATTTACTCACTTACGGGATGGGTCACGGATTGTTGCGCAACCCGCCGGGGCCTGCGAACACCCCCACCAACAAGGAATCCCCACCCCCCCAGCCCTCCGCATGACGCCCCTCATTATTGCAACTTTGAACACCAGGGGCTGTAGGATGGCTCTCCGCAGGTCCCAGGTGCTCTCTTACCTTCGGGAAGAGGGGTGCTCTGTGGTTTTCCTGCAGGAGACCCATACGGATCCGACCGCCGAGGACAGCTGGCGGCTGGAGTGGGGGGACGGGGTCTACTTCAGCCACTTCACAATTCGACAAGCTGGAGTGGCGACCCAGTTCTCCCCCAACCTACAGCCCAAGGTGCTAGGGGTCACTGAGGCTGTGCCGGACCACCTGCTGCATCTCCGAGTCCGTATGGAGGGGCTCATGGTCAACCTTGTTAACATCTATGCCCCGACAACGAGCCCGAAGCGGCCGCAATTCTATCAGCGGGTGTCTGACTTCTTCAGCACCCTAGATTCTCACGAGTGCTTAGTCCTGGGAGGGGACTTTAACACCACCCTCGAGGAACAGGACCGCTCAGGGGCCGAGCTGAGTACGGCCGCTGCGAACATTCTCCGAGAAATAGTCGAACATCACTCCGGAGTAGACGTCTGGCATGACCACCACCCAGATGACACTTCCACGTTCACCTCTGTCCGGGTGGAGGCCCATCGGTCACACCACTCTCGGTTGGACCGTATTTATTTATCCCGTTTCCATCTTTAATAGGCCCACTCCTCCAACATTTGGCCAGCCCCATTTTCCGACCATCATCTAGCCACCATAACAGCCTCCCTCCGTGCAGAGAGGCCGGGGCCGGCCTATTGGCACTTTAATAACAGCCTGTTGGAGGATGAGGGCTTCGTGACGTCCTTCTGGGAGTTTTGGCTGGCCTGGCGAGAGCAGCGGCGTGCCTTTCCCTCGGCGTGGCGATGGTGGGATCTAGGGAAGGTGCTCGCCAAGCTCTTCTGCCGTGACTACACCCGGAGCACCAGCCGATGGAGAAATGCAGCGATAGAGCAGTTGGAACGGGGGGTCTTAGAGATGGAGAGCCATCTGGCTGCCAGCCCCGAGAACCCGTTCCTCTGCGGAGCGTGCCGGGAGAAGCAGGAGGAGCTCCGGGCCCTCGTGGACCATCGGGCCCGAGGTGCCTTTGTTCGATCCCACATCCGCCTCCTTTGGGAGATGGATTGTGGCTCCTGTTTCTTCTACGCCCTGGAGAAAACAAGGGGGCCAAGAAACATGGTGCCGTCTTCTGCTAGAAGACAGGTGACCCCCTCACGGATCCGGTGGAGATGTGTGGGAGGGCCTGTGACTTCTACACAAGCCTTTTCTCCCGGGATCCGACCGATCCTGGCGCTTGTAGGGTGCTCTGGGAGGAACTCCCCACGGTCAGCATGGGCGACCGAGACCAACTAGAGCTGCCTCTCACCCTGGCCGAGTTCTCGGAAGCCCTCCGTCACATGCCCACCAATAAATCTCCGGGCATGGACGGGCTGACCGTGGAGTTCTACCGCGCGTTCTGGGACATCCTTGGCCCAGACCTAGCCACTGTCTGGGCTGAGTCTTTGCAGGGCGGGGTCCTCCCTCTTTCATGCAGGCGAGCAGTGCTCGCCTTGTTGCCGAAGAAGGGGAACCTCCACGATTTACGAAACTGGCGTCCCGTCTCGCTCCTTAGCACGGACTACAAAATCGTAGCGAAAGCAATCTTGCTGCGGCTAGGGTCCGTGATGGCGGACTTAATCCACCCAGACCAGACCTATACTGTCCCGGGTCGCAGCATTTTTGACAACCTATTTCTCACCTATTTCTAGTCCGAGACCTTTTGGAACTCGGGCGTAGAGATGGTCTGTCGTTCACCCTCCTGTCTCTTGATCAGGAGAAGGCGTTCGATAGAGTGGATCATGGGTACCTCCTGGGCACTCTGCAGGCATTTGGATTCGGACCTCAGTTTGTGAGTTTTCTCCAGGTGCTGTATGCTTCCACGGAGTGTCTGGTTAGGCTCAACTGGACCCTGACCGAACCGGTCAGCTTCGGGCGAGGGGTATGGCAGGGGTGCCCCCTCTCGGGCCAGCTGTATGCTCTGGTGATCGAGCCCTTCCTCTGTCTCCTCCGCAGGAGGTTGACGGGGTTGGTGCTGCGGGAGCCAGAGCTGCGGCTGGTCCTGTCAGCGTACCATCCGGTGGAGCGCGAGTCCATTGCTCTACCAAGGTGTTTACCTTTCTGCCACACACCCTTCTCCGTCGGAGAACTGGCAAAATTTAGAAGGCGGGGTGATAGAGAGGCTCCGGAAATGGATGAGGCTACTCCGATGTCTCTCCCTCCGAGGGAGAGCACTGGTGCTTAACCAACTAGTCCTGTCCACGCTCTGGTACCGGCTTAACACCCTGGTCCCAGCCCCGGATTTCCTGACCAACCTCCGGACATCGACTCTAGAGTTCTTTTGGTCAGGAATGCACTGGGCCCCTGTTGGGAGGGCAGGGCCTGAAGTGTCTGCATACTCAGGTCCGTGTCTTCCGCCTCCAGGCCCTGCAGAGGCTCCTTTATAGTGCAGGTAGTTTGACGTGGAGCATATTGGCGCACGCCTTCCTGCACTGCTTCCAAGGGCTCCGATACGACTGGCACCTCTTTTATCTTTGTCTGAGAGGTTTTCCGCGAGACCTCTCCGGGCTGCCGGTCTTCTACCAGGACCTCCTCCGGACCTGGAAACTGTTTTCAACGACCAGGTCAATGGCGGCCACCGTGGGAGCAGATCTCCTCGCGGAGCCCCTGCTACACAACCCCCAGCTCCGTGTGCAGGCGGCGGAGTCCCGCTCAGTGCGCCAGAGTTTGGTTCTGGCGGAAGTCATGAGAGTCGGAGACCTCCTGGTCTATGACCAGGGAGACTGGCTGGATCCCCTGACGCTTGCTCAGCGCATGGGGCTCTCCAGACCTCGTACCCCCCGGCGCATATTTCAGGAGGTGAAGGCCGCCTTGACGCCCACTGCTCGGGCTTATCTCAACCCCGTCCACCCTCTACCCCAGGCCCGCCGGACCTTTCAATTGGGCCCCTACCCCGTAGATCCCAACAAACTCCTCACCCTTTCACTGTGAGCAGGCTGCATGAACTGCAGCCGGTCAGCTTCCAAATCGTGCCACGGAAATATCTATACACACTCACGCTTCACACCCTTCACGCCCACACCTTGGTGTCCCGCCCCGATACAAAGTGGCGGGACCTCCTGCCACCTTTGGAGGGTGAGCAACCCCGGTGGGCCAGCCTGTATTCCACCTTGGTCCCGAGGCCCGTCGGGGACATTAGTTGGCGGCTCCTTCACGGAGCTGTGAGCACAGGCGTGTTTTTGACGCGTTTCACCCCCATCCCGGATACTTGCCCTTTTTGCAACGTGAGGGAAACCCTGGCGCACATATATTTAGAGTGTGCCAGGCTGCAGCCCCTTTTTCGGCTCCTCACGAATATTTTATTACGCTTTTGGCTACACTTTTCCCTTCCCCTTTTTATCTACACAATCCCCATCCATGGCCCCACAAAATGGTGAGATCTTCTGGTTAACCTCCTCCTAGCCCTAGCTAAAACAGCCATTTATAAAACCAGAGAGGGGAGGTTGGCTAATGAAGCGTCCTGCGATTGTAGGGCAGTTTTCCGATCCTCAGTACATTCATGTGTCCGGGCGGAGTTCCTCTGGGCGACGTCCACTTGACTCCCTTGATGCCTTCAAGGAGCAGTGGGTGCTGTCCGAGGTTCTCTGCTCGGTGACCCCATCCGGTTCCCTCCGTCTGACCCTTTGATTGAGGGGAAGAACGAGAGACCCCAGCCCCAGCCATTGCCGCTGTGGATACCATCATAACTGTCACCTAGGAGGGGTCCTATCACACGTGGTGTACGTCCCCCCCACCCCCAAACCGCCCACCTCGCAGCCGTGCCCATCTTGTCGGGCACTCTCAGGAGAAGAATAATCGGTGACACTGGGCGTGGCACTAGGTAACTCGAGGGGGTGGAAGACCATGAGTGTCGAGGAAGCCCCCCCGCTCTAGGCCACCAGGTAACTCAGGAGGGTGAAAGACCACGAGTGTTGAGGAAGCCACCCCGCTCTGGGCCCAGGCTAGCCTGAACACTTCTCCCTCCTGAAGGCTGCTATGTTATACCTTGTGTTTGCTTTTGTTTTGTTGCATAGTTTTGCTTTATCCTTTTTGGTGATTCCTTGTAAGTGTTACACAAATAAAATTCTTTTCTGTTTTAAAAAAAAAAAAAAACCACTCTCCTGCCATGCTGTATCACATATCCCACCCCCCACTCAACACCATGGGGTTGGGCTACTTGGGACAAGAGGCAGTGCTGTCGTGATAGGTCATCAGCGTTGCCATGTTGGCTTCCAGCCCTATGCTGTACCCGGAAATGGAAGAGCTGCGGGGATAGGAAGCACCTAGTCACTCTTGTGTTCTTCTCCTCCAAACTGCTCTCTGCTCCAACACCAATCCACTCTGCTTCAACTCCTTCCCTTGTCTGATTGAAGCAGGAGGGTTTATCAGGTGACTGGCTTCAGTTGCTCTAATTAATCTATAGCAAACTTTCTTCCCTCTGCAGGGAATAAGGCTCCCTTCTAACACTCTCCTGCTGCCCTCTGGCCATGCTGTATCACAAACCTTATTATTTACATCCCCCATCCCTCTTTAACTTTTTATCAGCCCTAATATTTATTTTAGTTTTGCATAGAAACTTGGAATTTTCATTGTTGCTTTTAATACACCTAATTAAATTAAATAATACATGAGAACCAAAAAGTAACACTGATTTGAAAATGCCTCTAAATAAAAATGAAACTGACCAATTCATTTTGATTGTCCAAGCAGAGAGAAACAAATAAATTAAACTTTTCCGTACCCCCGAGTTCTTATTATTAAAGTGCTTGAGCCTAGTCCTGGGGTCCTTACTCATCCCTGGTCTATACTACGAACTTATGTCAGTATAACTACATCACTCAAAGATGTGGAAAATCCACACCCCTGACTGAGTAATGCAGTTATAACAACCAAACTCCCATGTAGACACTGCTATGAGGGCTTCTCCCGTCAACATAGCTACTGTCTCTCAGGAAGGTGGAGTACTTATGCCAATGGAAGAAACTTTCCCGTCAACATAGGTAGTGTCTTCACTAGATACTACAGCGTCACAACTGCACCAGTGCAACTGCAGCACTGCAACCGTAGAAAAGTCCTCAGACAAACTCTGACTTTAATAGTAATTTTACCTGAAAAGGACTGGAAGAGTCAGACCCTTCAATTAAAACAAAGATACTATCTACTATGAATATAGTTATCTATACCATGGCAATCAATGTAGTATTTGAGTACTGTATGCAAAATATAATTATGAAGTTAAAAGGGGATTACAAAATACTACTGAGTTTTAAGTTACAATATTGTCCGTGTCACTTTGGAACTGTGCAAAAAAACCAAACCCAAAAAACAAAGCTGCAACTGAATAGTGCTGTAATTTTGCAGTGTACTTGGAGCCATGTTGATCCCCGAATATTATAGAGACCAGGTGAGAGAGGTAACATCTTTTTTTGAACCAACTTCTGTTGGAGAGACAGACAAATTGTCTAGCCACACCCCATTGCTCTTCAGGTCTGGGAAAGGTACTCCCAGATTCACAGTAAATTGCAAGGTGGAACAGATTGTTTAGCATAAGTAGTTAGCACATATTGTAAGGAACCATGCACGGTAGAGTGACCCATTAACACCTTTGCAGTCATAGGACAAAGGGGGGGAGGGGTTAGTGGGTTACAGAGTGTTGTCATAAGCAATAAATCCAGTCTCTCTGTTCAGTCTATGATTGTGTTTAACTGAGTAAAGAATTTAAGTTCCTAGGCTCGTCTTTTGAATGTGAGGGTTTTCTTTGAGGGCCTGTCAATCCCCTTTTAACTTCATAATTATATTTTGCATATTCACACCCTTGGCTAGCTTCATAGTAGTTTATACTGACGTCTTGCAGTGTAAACCCTGGCATAGGCTATGTCTACACTATCCAGCTTTTAGTGAAATGGCTTTGCCGCTAAAAGGAGCACAGCGTAGCCGCTGTTTGTTGGCACTGACAAAAAACTTCCATCCCCAATGAGCGGTGTTAGCATTGTCAGCAGGAGAGTGCTCCTGCCAACAAAGTGCTGTTCACACAAGTGCTTGTCATAGACAAAACTTTTGTCTTTCGGGGGCGTGTGTTTTTTTAACCTCTGAGCGACAAAAGTTTTATCTTTCACTTGCCCGTGTAGACAAAGCCATAAATCCATTAGGGGAAGAGGTTATAGTTAGGGCCCTGCCAAATTCACAGCTGTGAAATCTGATCTCTCGCGTGATATCTGGCTATTGTGGGCGTGTGTTTTTTTAACCTCTCAGCGACAAAAGTTTTGTCTTTCACTTGCCCGTGTAGACAAAGCCATAAATCTATTAGGGGAAGAGGTTATAGTTAGGGCCCTGCCGAATTCACAGCTGTGAAATCTGATCTCTCACGTGCTACCTGGCTATTGTAGGGGAAGAGAGTCTGATCTCCTCTGCGCTACTTGGGGCGCCCCTGCCGGGGGCTCCTACTGCATGCCAGGCCCCAGCTTCTAGTTCTGGCCTGGTTGGGGAAGGACAGGACTTCCTCTTCCCCTGCAGGGGCTGCTCCTCCGGCCAGGTCAGACCCACTTCTTGGAACCTCCCCTGGCTGCAAGAAGCTCCGTGGCTCCGCTGACCTTCAGAGCCCAGCTCAGCTCTGAAGGCAGCACTCCCGCCAGCAGCAGCGCAGAAGTAAAGGTGGCAATCCCGTGATCCCCCTGTAATAGCTTTGCAACCCCCCCCATGCCCTCTTTTGGGTCTGGATCCCCATGGTTATGACACCATGAAACTTCAGATGTAAACATCTGAAACCATGACATTTACTATTTTTAAAATCCTGTAAGGGTGAAATTGACCAAAATGGACTGTGAATTTGGTAGAGTCCCACTTACAGTAGTCAAATACTACATCAATGGATAGGGTATATTCGTAGTAGATAACATCTTTTTTTTTAAATAAAAGGCCTGATTCTGCAATTCTCTTTTTGTCCTGACTGCAGAGGTGTTAATGGGCCACTCTCCCTTGAAATGTCCCTTGCTGCCTATAGCATTCATGATTCCCCTATGAATCTAGGTCTACATTGCCTTACAGGACCCAGGAGGACGAAGCCTGTTGCTTGTGCTCCCAGTGCCCTTGCCTATTTATGAATACTGAGATGGCTATCCATGTCATTCCAGAGCCTCTGTCAATAGCAGGGAGGGGTTTTTCCAAAAGTGCCTAAGTCACTTAGGAGCCCAAGTCCCATACAAAGTCAATGTAGATACTTTTGAAAATCTTGACCTATTGCCCTTTTTCATCATGCCTCGCTTGCTCTGCTGGGCATTGAACAATGAGGGCCATTTTCACATCTTATGCAAATACACCTGCATGTATTGAAGATGCAGGGGCCAACCTGGAGCCTACACTTGACTTAACAAAAGAACAGCAGACACTTAAAGCAAAAGAAGGACCTTTCAAGGAGAGACAGGAAGAGCCATACTACTTGTCCTAGTTCAGGGACCCCAAAAGTGGGTCGCGAAATGGGGTCACCAAGGCTGGAGTTAGAGTTAATGGGGCCCAGGGCCGAAGCCCAAACTCAAGCCCCACTGCCCGGGCTAAGGTTACATGCCCCCCCGCCCCAGGCCAGAAGCCTCTGGGCTTCAGCTTTGGGCCCCCACCCAGGGAGATGGGGCTCAGGTGGGCTAGGTCTTCGGTCCCCCCTCCTGAGGTCGTGTAGTAATTTTTGTTGTCAGAAGGGGGTCACGGTGCAATGAAGTTTGAGTACCGCTGATCTAAGCCTTCCAAAATTAAGGATCTAGACCCAGATCCGCAATTAAACCTGAGGCTTCAAGTGTGTCAATATGATCCTACACCACAAGTGTTCGTTTTCAGCCTGGTACTCAGCAGTATGTACAGAACACCAGCTATTTAAACTTTTCATTTATTAACATACTTTTAAAATCTGTTAGTATGCTACAATCACCAAAGCATGGGGCATTGAAATCTTCATTACGCGACATTGGTTCTGCCATGGGTATCACAGCAAAAACTTAATTTAAGCAGCCTTAATGGCAGTTGCTCAGAAACAAAGCAGTTTCTAATTTAAACATGTGTCAATCACACAGAAAAAACTATTTCCTGTCCAGTTAAGAACAAACAAAACATCCTGCCTCTCCCCCACAAAAATCTAAATTATATCAGTGATTCTCAGTACAGAAGCAATAAGGAGGATCAATAAAAAAGTGTAATGCAAGTTTCACAACATTATAATTAACTGTCTTACTTTTGCATAGTGTTCTGATAACCATTGAAGTTACCCATATTTTCAGTTTTATATTTTGATACATTTACAGCTAGCTCCTCAGCTGGTGTAATTCAGCACACTTTTATTGACCTCAAAGGAGCAGTGTTATATTACCTGAGGAGCTGGCTCTTAGGCCCTACTCCTGCACTAGAGAAGTCAATGGGAGATTCAGCATCAGGCCTTCTGTCTCTAAACTGAAAAGGAGTACTTGTGGCACCTTATAGACTAACCAATTTATTTGAGCATGAGGTTTCGTGAGCTACAGCTCACATAGCTCACGAAAGCTCATGCTCAAATAAATTGGTTAGTCTATAAGGTGCCACAAGTACTCCTTTTCTTTTTGCGAATACAGACTAACACGGCTGTTACTCTGAAACCTGTCTCTAAACTGTTATAATATGGATTTCACAAAGACAACCCTAACAATCATCAATTTATCTTCATGAAAAACTCAGTCAACATTTTGCCTTAAATTGTGTGTAAACAGCTATTTGAAAATTACTGGTGCATTAGCTATTAGCAAAAAAAATTAATTACTTTTTTACATAATGAATAAAAAGTTGAAAACTGCTGTCACACGTGCTTCACTCAAAACCAGTCTATTAATTTTAAAATGCCTGGAGCTAAAACTAGTGGTGGGAGACAATGTCATTAAAACAGACTCTCATATTGTTTGCTTTCAAGAAACCTATAGTCCCTTATTTTAAAAGTTTTAAATGAACTGAATGTGTTACTGCCCAATGTTGCTCAGTGTCCTGCATTTCACTCGCTGTTTCTGTTTTACTGTGTTTTGTATTCTGTTTTATGCCAGAGACAGATTTTATTATTGCTGTCTGCCCAAAACCCTCATAAAAATAAAAATGCTTATCTCAAGAGCCCGTCCCAGTAAGACCTTTTAAGTGAATATGTTAAAATGATTGTTTGCAGCATAGGTCCAATAAAAGATATTACCTATCTTGTCTCTTTAAAATGTTTGCACACTTTGAAGATGTACAGAGTTGATCCTCTTTGCCATCCTTGATTCTGGTCTTCCCTTCTCCACACTTGCACAAAAATCATCTGCCTGATTCAACCATGTCCAAATCTTTTTACTGGCCCCTCTCAGCTTTTCCACAGTAGATGAAAGCTCAGTCCTGCCTCTGTAACTTATTTCTGTGTCCACTAATTCTGAAGCCCCTTTCCTGACCATATCTGCAGTGCTATTTCCCTTTTTTTCAAGTTCCTCTTCACAAGACTCATCTTCGATAAACACTTTCTCTTCACAGAAATAGTAACAAAATATACAAAGAAAAGTGTCTGAACAAGGAATGTGTGAGTGCCATCACTCAACCACGCTATTTTTTTGTTATAACTCTTTCAGACAGGATCCTTGTCTTCATACTTGTCTTTACAGTGGTGTTATATAAGGAAATAATCATAATACTTTAGCATTACACAATATTCTGTATAACACTGGCTTGTTACCTTTAATTGTTCAGTTAGTTTCAAACTACTAGATAAATCCATGCAAGTTATCTGTTATCAGTAAGCAAAGGTAAAAGAAAATAGAAAAGTGATACATTACCTGGAAGAGGGCTGCTGTCCAAGCTAATAATCTAGTCTTGATTGCTATAGGGACTTCAGATAGTCTGAGCATTTAAAGACTCTTTGTAGTCCTGATTGGTTTATGACAACATAATGTTTTTATTGTTTATTTCTAACAACCAATAGCCAAAGGAACAGGCATCTCAAATTACATACATGTATGAAGTTATGGTGCTTCCGTCTCGATGCTTTTTCATAAGAGGGAAAGTTACACAGTAAAACTGTTGTTCTTCCCTAATACTTATACAAGTCCACCTAGGATCTCTCATAAAGCTTCTTCATCTACTATAGAGGATTTTTCTGATTGTCACCGTGTATCTTAAAATTTATGAAAATCTACCTTTTATAAATTCTTCACGTTGCATGAACAGCAATAGTTTTAAAAACATGTGGAAAAAATTCAGACAAGAATCCAACATGAACGCCCACATTTAGGGGCAACTAGGGTTTTCAGTCTATTGATAATGTTAATAGGAGTTCCACACACAGAGCTCATGGGTCTTTTATGTCATTTAAGAAGAAGTACAATGAGTGAAAATCATCACTAGTTATTATTTCAGTTGACAGATCAAACAAACACTAAAGCCAACTATGCAGTAAATATCACATACATACTCTTGAAAACATGAAATCGACATTCATATTGCAATAACCATGTTACCAAAATGTATTTTTTTTCTGATGTACATGAAATTATCCAGCAATTAACTATAAATATGGATTTATATTTCACAGATTTCTTTAGTCAGATTAATTCACAGACATACTAAGTTTTCACAGACATTTCACATTAGGTTTTATAATATAATTAGAACATTATATGTGTTAATAACCACTATTATCTGCTGCATTAATTAAAAAGATATCTTCCCACATGTATACTACAGATTTTGCTTTAGAGCTGCATGGTTTTTATTTTATTTTATTTTATTTTATTTCCAAAAACTCTCAGTTTTGAAGATGGGTGAAATCTAATCATTTTGAATATATGTGGGAAAATGAATGAATGCATAAGAGGCAAAAATCTATCCAAAACAAGTTACAACTTTCCACTCTTTAGCCCCATGTAAAAATGCATTCACCATTTTCACACAGAAGGATTTTTCCCTTTTTGATTGCAAAAATTACCACATTTTTTCTGTGAAAAATAGAAAAATAAAGAAAAAAGATTAAATGGTTTTTAATGTCATGAGATCAGTGAAAATGCTGTTTTTCACAGTCCTCTATGTGCGTTTGACTCAGCATACAATAAGAATGACTCAGTGCTGAAAGAGTTGACATTACATGTCTAAATGACATGGAAAACAAATTCTGTAGCCTAAGGTACAGAAATAAATTGAAACCTAAACTTACCCTAAATATTCAGTGTACAACTGATATTAATACCTCCAAGGTTTCACACCATCAACTACTTTGATATGTGAATTTCGCCAGTGTCTGAAACAGATTTTATAAAAAAACTTCCCATTTTGCTCTGCCCAGCACTTTTTGAAAGTTCACAGGGTAAGAAGCAATTTTCACTATGAATTAAATCTATCTGAAAATAACAATTAGTTACAATCGGCATTTCTAAGCCTGGTGGTTATCTTGCTAAAACACTGAAATTAGTTATGGGACTAGTATGTGCAAACCCAATATAAGAGTTTGTTTAAATAAAGAAATCGTTTTTTTCCTCCTGTTTAAGACTTGTTTAATAATGAGAAAATATAATCATTTAATTAATCTCTGTGACGTCTGAAAGTTTAATTTGTATCTGACCTGGTTCCTTTAGGAGGGATGAAGTGTACTTGAAGATAAAGGGGAATAGTGATAGGTAAGCCTCAGTTACCAAAGAAGTAGAAAGGACCCGGTAGAAGGGTGTTCAACTCTCTGCTGAACACCACAGCAGGAGGGGATTATGTTTGCTGACATAAGTACATAAGGAAGAGGGCAGAGAGGTGGTAAACACAGAACACAGAGGGGTGGTAAACACAAGTTGTTGAACTCTGACACAGCAGGAACGATAGCCTATTTCCTTTTTTTGGGTCAGAAATAGAAAACAGGCTATTTTTCCTGCTGGATTCTCTGTCACAGTTCAACAACTTCTGTTTATATCTGTGAATATCCTTTCTTATATATTTGTGTCAGCAAACATAATCCCCCCCTGCAGTGGCCTTCAGTAGAGGGTTACACGTCCTTTCACAGGATCCCTACTTGCTGTCTTTATTTTTATTTTATTTTTTGTTGGGCAGGTAGGGGGATCAGGGGGAGACAAAATAGGGCCTTCATCTGAAGATTTCCACATCCATAAAAGGTAAACGTGGGGTGAGGGAGTAGCTGCAGGCACCACCCTTGAAGGGAGCCTGATGCCCACAGAAGGAAGATCTGCAGGCCTCCTCTGAAGGAAGAGAGCAACCTCATGATAAGGTCAGCAAAAGCAAGACTAGGAAGGACGAGGTGAGTCACTGGAATGGGGGGTACTGAGAGGGACAGCCAGTTGGAGAAGTCATAGTGGGAGACAGACAGAGACTCGAGAAAGAAGTGGAGGTGGTGTCCGGGAGATCATGAGAAATCTTTAAATAAGTTTCCAGTAAATATTCAGACTTTCAGAAACTCAGCTGAACCTCCCAACCAGATGAGGTTCACTTCTCACTACTATCTGTTCCATACAATTCATGATTTATTCATAGATACTATTAATTTTCAGACTGTGGTGCTCAGAGCTGACATATTAGTTCCTTTATTCTTATTTTCCCATATCATATCCTTCTGTCACAATCCAGCTATGTCACTAATAAGATAACTAATCGTCATAATATATTACAGCAGGAGTGGCAGCTGTATACTAACTATACTTAATGCTGTATAATCATTTATGTTCTAACTACCTGCTTTTGGACACGCACAATTTTCTTTTGGGCTTATTCTTTTCAAACTTGTTTTCTGCTTTAAGATTTATTTATTTATTTCAAGTTTAAGCAGAATCAGTATAGCCCTGTTGATGTGAAAGGAGAGTGAATATTTTCTACAATAAACATATTCTTATGACTTTCTTTGAAGCAAACCCACAGTCACATTGGCATGGTGTTGAAAGCTGAAATTTGGCATAGGAATAGCATTCTCATGTGCTGCAGAGAAAATTTATTTCAATTTGACCGAGTTATGAGCCTTTGAAAATCACATGCAGCACAGTACATTGTGTTCAGGATTTTGTTTTGCTATGCTTGTAAAATGTGCAACTCAGGAAGTCTGCAATATGTATATCTGTCCAGCTAATTTTAGCTATGTCATGGAAAGTATATAGATGCTGTGTATAGGCTGGGTCCTGCTTTCTACTAATATGGTAACCATCTAGCTTTACTAATGCAAGTACTCTTGAAAACTGAATTTTATGTACTCTTTGGTAAACACAAATTTTGATTGTCTAGTTAACCAACAACAGCAGAAATTTCTAATTTTAGACTTGTAAATACAATTCAAAATTCACACTGTTTGCTATACTGTAAGTCATCCAAGAGGGCAACAATCAGACCCTTGAACAATAACCATTGCCTTATGTAATGGCATGTACATGGAATATTCACAATGAACTGCTCACAACTGACTCGCAATACAAGAATTATTTGGTGAAGACACATTTTTAACAACAAATTCAAGAATCCCTTAGTTTATTCTTTCTCAGAAAAAGAGGTAAAATTCATCCAATCAAATGTTCATTATGAATTATTTTACCAGTTCTAACATTTAGGAATGAAGATAACAGCAGAGTCTTTGTCTACACTAGCACTTTTGTTGGCAAAAGTTTTGTCGATCACGGGTGTGATTGACACAAATTTCACCGTCAGATGGGCTGGTGTGGACAGTGCTATGTCGGCAGGAGACATTCTCCCATCGACAGAGCTACTGCCACTCATTGGGGGTGGTTCAATTATGCCGATGGGAGAACTCTCTGCCACCCAGCATAGAGCAGCTAGACGGGAGACCTTACAGCAGAGCAGAGGCAGCGGTACAGCTGTGACACTGTAAGTCTGTAGTGTAGAAATAGCCTGAGATGCCAAGTCCAAATAATAAGATCTGACAGGGGGTGGGACATCATTCAACAACAATATGTTTGAGTGTGTTGCATATGAGAAAAATTTAAGTCTGAAAATTAACAATATGTCATATTTCCCAGTGTTGTGTGCCCTGGCCCTTATGCATTGTGTTGTGTTGCACTGGGGTGCAAAGACAAAGAATCTTGTATAGCCCATATAAAGACCAGACAGAATTACAGCACCTGGGTCCTGAAGAGGCAAAGAGAGTTTCTTCATCTGCACAGTGCCCCCAAAGGAACAGGAAATAATGGGGAAGCAGCTGGGCAAAAACTTTGACCCCCTCACTCTCCAGCTTGCCAGACTGACCAACCACATGGGAGGGGTAAACTACAGCCCACAGACAGAGGAATTAGTGGGTACACTACCTAAGGAGATTCCTCATGACTCCCTGCAATTGATCCCTCAGTATCCCCCAGCTGAACCCAAACCAGCTGCCAATGTCTCTGATCCCCCAACCAACAATGTACCACCATTTCCCCACAAATCCCTAGAATCAACCCCACCTCTGCTCAAGCCTCTGCCACTGGTACTCCTGTCGCCCACCTTTCTCTCTTCACTTTTGTCTCACAATCTCACCCACCCTGAGATGCTGGCTGCCTCATCTCCCCCTACTAAAACTGTCGCCATCCAGCCAGTGCCTCAAAAGCACAGCACCACACAAAGTCCTTGCTAAACAGAGACTCCTGTACAACTGAATGTGAAGCCCTGATCACCACAAGACTCCATGGCAGATGACTCCGCTACAGCTCTACTTCTCCCTCAGTCTTCCCAATTTTTCATCTTTTAATGAACTTTTCTCTTTTAAAGTTATCCAAATGAACAGATTCCCTAAAGCCCAACTATAAACAAACACAAACTGTACAGTGCTTTCTAAGTCATTTTGAGATGACCTCATAGATGTAACTCTATTAGGGCAGAGATAAAGGTGTGGTTGTTATCTGAATGTAAGCCAATGCCTCAACTGAAAAGGGAAGCCATAAAACTCTAAATTTCTAACTTATTTTCTAAACAGTGTAATTCTTGCAAAGTAGCATACACTCAGGCCATTGATATGTGTCCACAACTTTTCTAGTCTATTCAGTCCTTTTTGGATTCTTTTACCACCACCATTGTAACAGAGCTCTTTCATTTCACTTTAACTGAGAGAGAGAGAGAGAGAGAGAGAGAAAGTGTAAATATCTTTCTTAGCTCAAAGTTCAGATTGTGTATTTGAGTATGATTCTGAGGAACTGAATGTGTTCCCTGGACATGATTGCATATTAGAAAGGAAAGGGTGTTTGCTATGGAAGCAAGGAGACAGTGAGCGCATTTGGGCCCTGTGACAGAGTGTACCAACCCCACACTGATGAGGTGAGGGTTAAGGAGTTGCTCCAGATGGAGTGAGGGTTCAAAATGGAGCAACTCAGCTCAATCTGGGCTGACTAAGCAGGAGAGAAGGTGGGTGCTGCAGCCTTCTGCAGAGGAGCTGCTGGGGCTTCCAAGAGCTGGGACTAGGCCTCACAGTCAAGCTGCTGCAGATCCTTCAGCCATGGATGCCAAACTTCCACAGAAAGAGGGAAACCATCCAGACAGTGGCCCCAAAGAACTCCAAGGGGGACCCCAAGACAGACCAGTGATACCAGAAGAGGATCTGAAGCTGGGATAGGAAGTAGCCCAGACAGCAGAGGTAGGGGTGCCCATCTCCTGTGCTGTGTAATTTGAATTATTGTTTCTTTGAGCCCTGGGTTGGAACTTGGTAAAGCAGAGGGGGCTGGGTTCCCCTTCCCCTGGCCACTGGGTGACACAGCTGCTGAATCCTACTGCTGGGTTAAGCAGCCACTGACTCTTGCTACTGGGTGACACAGTCCAGACTAGAGTATAGCCACTAGATCAGCGGTTCTCAACCAGAGGGTCTACGGCCTCCTGGGGGTCCGTGAGCCTTTTCAAGGGGGCCGTGGGGCCCCGCGTCTGAAGCCTAATGATCGGTGCCCCCGCAGGGCTGAAACCAGGAGGTGCGGGGCTGAAGACCTGATCCCCAGGAGTTCACCTAGGGAGGTGGTGAAATCTCCATCCTTAGAGGTTTTTAAGGCCCAGTTTGACAAAGCCTTGGCTGGGATGATTTAGTTGGAGTTGGTCCTGCTTTGAGCAGAGGGTTGGACTAGATGACCTCGTGAAGTCTCTTCCAACCCTGATATTCTATGATTCTATGAAGCCATGATCCCCAGTGCCCCCTGTAAGGCTGAAGCTGGGAGGCGTGGGGCTGAAACCCCAATCCCCGATGCCCCCCATGGGGTTGAACCCTGATCCCTGGTGCCCCCTGCGGGGCTGAAACTGGGTGGTGCGGGGCTGAATCCCTGATGCTCCCTGTGGGGCAGAAGCCCTGAGCCCATGGGCAGAGTTGGGGACATGCAGGGCATTGCCTCCCACCCCCGAAACTGTAGTGCAAGATCACGGCAGTCCCAGGGGCAGCTCCATGCCTCCCCCCTCATCTCCTCTCCCCGCCCTCTGGCCAGGTCGGAGGCGGGAAGCCGGAGCCGGGCAGTGCGGGGCAGCTGCTGCTCTGGTTGGTGCCATGGAGCAGCCAACAGCAGTGTTCCTTCCTCTCCTGCTGGGGCACCAGGTTGAAGCTGCTCCTCAGCTCCAAGCCCACTTTGCTCCCACAGAGGAAGCCGGTAAGAGCGCCCCAGGCAGGGAGACTCGGCTCTGTGGCTGGCACACCCCTCCGGAAACAGGGACTGCAGGGGAGTCCTCCCAGCATACAGCCCCTAATACCCTCTCCCTACACCCTGAGCTATGTCCTCTGTGCACCCTGAGCTACCCCCTGCCCACACACAGCACCTAGCCACCCCCCTCCCTGCACCCTGAGCTACCCCCTGCTGGAACACAGCCCCTAGCCACCTCTGTCCCTGCACCCACAGACACCCCCTGTGTGCACACAGCCCCAGCTACCTCCTCCCTGCAAGTTGAGCTACCCCCTGCCCACACACAGCCCCTAGGTACCCCATCCTTGCACCCTAAGCTGTTTTCAAACTTTTTGAGCTAAGCCCCCCACCTTTGAGTTATAATTTTTGGTTACATCTCCCCCCATCCCCCGCAACCCAGGTAGCCTGCTGAGGTGAGTCAGGGGTTGGAGGTGGCACTCCCTCCCTGGACCCTGCCATGTGGAGGTGGCTCAAGCCCCGCTGGCCCCTACCCCCCACAAATAGAAGTCAAACTATGCCTATGCCCAAGACCCATGCCCTGAGACCCTCTCCCCATCCCCGCTGGGCCCTGGAGTTTGTATAGCATGTTGAGGGGGGGGCTTAGAGAGAAAAAGGTTGAGAATCCCTGCACTAGATGGTGTTACTGCTGGCCTTGGACTCAAAACCTCCTTTGGCTGGCACTGTGATGTGTGGGTGGTAGAGGGAGGTGAACTGAAATTTTGAGATTGGGTGGGATGTTAACACTGTCTTTACTGGCAACCTCCTTGGTTGTTAATGGCTGTGTTGTTCTGAAATTCACTTCAGCATCCTTAAAGATAAGTGAGCAAGGTTTATGGGTGTGAATTTATTTATTTGTTAAGCACTAACACTATTCTCAGCCCTGTACAGCACATGTAAGAGAGATGGTCCCTAGCCCCAGAATCTTACAATCTAAACTGAGATATCTGATTCTAAATAGCTTACAGCCTTGTGTTTGTGGGAGGCAGTGTCAAATTTTTCCAGAGAAGTTTGGATTTGAAGGTAGATAGTAAAAAAAAAATGTAAATGGACACTACACTAAGAGCTAGGGCTTCATTTTGATATGTTTTAAACATATAAGTCTAATGATGCTGCAGAATATTTGGAAATTGAAATAGTGACTTTGTTTATAGACAGGTGCCTGATTTACCCCATAGTCATAAAGAGGTAGGTTTCAATTTCTATCCACTGTGTCTACAAGGGCAAAGCACCAACTCCCAGAGAACTATGGTTGACTATAGGTTCCAGGCCAAAAACTTTTCTTCCCAGCCCAGCTTCTCCTAATTTCTGGAGTGTGCCAGTCTCTTCCAAGCCATCCAGTGGAAAAGGGGTTTCAGGCAGCTTGAGCTTTTGATTCATCGTAGGGTTATGACCAAGGCGTCCAGGGTGGCAGAAATCAGAAAGTCAATGAATGTGATGCTGGATTGACCCAAAATTAGAAGCAAATCCACCTTAGACCCATGTAAAATAAATGTCCTGTCTTCACTTTCAAGGCTCTCTACCATTTAGTTCCTCCCTTTCTCTCTTCTCGTATCACTCTGCTTACTCCCAATGAAAATGTCAACAATACACTAACCTGGAACAAAGAATCACCAATGCCTTGAAGGAAACAAAATTTCAAACACATTTTAACAAGTCCCTCTCTCTTTAGGTCAAGCAACAGTTCTTCAGGTCTATTTCTTGGCAGGAAAATACAGTCAATTTTTCTCCCCAGAAGCATCAAAATAAACCGTTCAAGTAGGTGGGGAAATAAACAGGGGGATTCCCTTATGATAGAGTCAAAGGAGCAGTTTTGGGTCACCCTTGGTCCAGAGTTTAACCAAATACAAAAAATGTTCCCTTCTCTGTAGGGTTCAGCTAAACAATTCTGGTCCATCCTTTCGGGAAAACAAATATGAAGAGTCCTCTTCTCAGCGAGGTGACAGAAATAAACACACACAGTTAATGAATCTAGGTAGGGATCAACTAAACAATTCAAATTCTCCTCTGTAGCAGTGGCAATAACCAACAGACCAACAATCTCAGCCATGTGGCTCTATGAAACACAGTCGTCTCTGCTTAGACTGGAAGAATAATCACCTCCTCGCTTGCTGGAGCCCTTAACTCTTATGGGACTAGTATTATTACTGAGCCCCAGCTGAAGAGCCATCCTTCAAAATCTGACAGCAGATGTGGTCACTGTGAGGAGTGGAAGAAGGAGAATCTCTTCGCTTATCCCATACTGAAGGGATTTAACCTCTTCAGTGTCCTACAAGGCACACACACATCCCATCACATTCCCACTCACTCTTCCTTTCCGTCACACAAGCCTCCATCTCTCATCTTCACTCTTGCTCCATGCTGCCCCTATGTGCGGAACCACTTCCCTTTCCTTGTACATCATGGCCCAAATCCTTTCCAATGAACAAAACCTGACTACATTAACTTTGCACAGGGATGTTCCACAAGAACCAAAGGGTATCCTTCCATCTAGCAGAAATATTCCACTACTGTTACTGTATTCTGTGTACTTTAATAGCATCCTATTTGGGGGACAGTAGTGGCCAGTTGATCTGATCACTCCAGCCGCTTCATGCCCCAAACCTCTCTGGGCTACAGTGGACAGACCACCCAGACAGAGCACAGCTCTGTGGCAAAAGAGAGTGCAGACCTACTGCACTGATTCTTTGTGGCATTCCCTAGACCCCACCACGATTGCTTACAATGCCTTTTAGGTAAGACAAGTAGGACACAACAACCATCCTCTCCTCATTCAAATATTTCATTAAAACATACTTCTTATGTGAAAACATTCAATGTTAGTCCATCAGTGGGGGGTCAGAGAAAGAAAGGAACAAAAAAATACCTGCACTGCTTCAAGATTGGACGCCAGTCTCTGGATATCTAGTCTGTAATGTGTCTCAACTGTACTGTATATTCAGCTCAAGCGGTACAGAACTGTGCTTTGAACCTCTGGTACACTACTTACAAATACAGTACATAAATTCTAGAATACGGTATATTATTGCAGGTTTCAGAGTAGCAGCCATGTTAATCTGTATCCGCAAAAAGAAAAGGAGTACTTGTGGCACCTTAGAGACTAACAAATTTATTTGAGCATAAGCTTTTGTGAGCTACAGCTCACTTCATCAGATGCACGTAGTGGAAAATACAGGGGGGAGATTTTATATACACAGAGAACATGAAACAATGAGTGTGACCGTACACACTGTAACAAGAGTGATCAGGTAAAGTGAGCTATTACCAGCAGGAGAGCGGGGAGGCGGGGGGGGGGAACCTTTTGTAGTGATAATCAAGGTGAGCCATTTCCAGCAGTTGACAAGAATGTGTGAGGAACAGTGGGGCGGGGGGGGGGGGGAATAAACATGGAGAAATAGTTTTACTTTGCAAACTGGATACAATTAACTTACGCTTGAATAAAGACTGGGAGTGCATGTGTCATTACACAAAGTAAAACTATTCATGTGCCCCCCCCCCCGAATTGTCCACCCCACAACTTGTCCCTTTCTACCTGACCCCAACTCCTGTTAATCACCTGCCACCGCCCCCGCTGGGGCATCGGCAATGGAGAGCATCGGGGTGACCTCCGCTGCTGCCATGCCCATCGCCTCCCCAGACTCTAGGGAAGCCCCCCCCCCCCCCCAGCCGGCAGGAAACGCCAGGGCAAGAAGGGGAAGGGCCCCGCTAAAACCACTGGGCCCTCCATCGCACGGGCCAACCTACTGCTGCAGCCCCACCACCAACCACGGCGTCCTCCCCCGCGCCCCCTCCACCAACTTTGAGGATGTCCCTCCCTCAGCCCCCAGGACGTATGCCTGGGCAGCGGCAGCCCCCCCGCCTGCCGCCTCGTCATCTCTCCCACCCACTGCCTCCGCCACCATCAATAGCGGCCAGGGCCCCTTTCCCACCATGACAAGGAAGCATGGTGTCCGATGCCTCCTGGTGCCCGCCTCGCCCCACGTGGAGACCTACATGCGGGCGTTGGCGAGGGTGGTGGGGCCCTCGGCCATTGTGGCAGCCTCCAAAATATACGGGAAGGTCGTTTTCTTCTTAGCATCGGAGGCTGCCGCCCAGGAAGTGGTGGAGAAGGGCCTGGCGGTGGGGGGGGGTGTTTGTCCCCATAGAGCCGTGGCGGACCTAGGCGTCTGCCTGGTCCTGACCTCTGTCCCTCCTTTTCTCCCCAATGCTGCCCTGCTACCTGCCCTTTCCACCCTGGGGAAACCTGTTTCTGTTATCAGCCCTCTCCCGTTGGGCTGCAAGGACCCCACCCTCTGTCACATTTTTTCCTTCCGCCGGCAAGTGCAACTTTTGGTGCGTGACGGAGTGGAGCTCGAAGGGTCCTTCCTAGTCCCCCACCAGGGGGCCCGTTACCAGGTGTACTTTTCCACGGGGGAAGCCCGGTGCTATCTCTGCCAGGTGTCGGGGCATGTCCGGAGGGACTGCCCCTTAGCCCAGCAAGGAGGGGCACCTGGGATCCCTGAGACCCGGCAGAACATCGGCCCCATCATTGCCGACGCCCCTGGCCACCCGGTACCCAAACCTGCCCCCTCCCCCCCTTCGGACCACTATTACGCCCGCTCAAGCCCAAGGGGCACCTCCCCTACAATGCCCAGACGAGCAGGAGAGCCCCGCCCTCGCTGCTGACAATCTAGCGGGGCCTATGGAGGAGGGTGTGACAGAGATACCACCAGGCATGGGAGAGAGCCTGTCCCAGGGAGAATCCTCCCTCCCTTATGCTGCCCCACCATTCCCCCTCAAGTCCCTGAGCCATCGCCTTTACTCCCTGACACGACTCCTGCTAACCAGCCCCCAAATGATGCCATGGAGGACTGGGCCCTAGTCCAGGGGAAGCGAGGCAAGTGGAAGGCTTGAGCTCCGCCTCATCTACCTGAGGCAGAGGCCCCCCGGAAGGCCAGGAAGGGGGGCACCGATGCGGAACCTTCCACTTTCCTAAGAGTGCGTCCCATCCACTGGTGTCAGCCGGGAAAGACGTGGCAGCACCGGAGGGTAGTGTCTCCCCTCCACGGGAGACCCTCTCGTCCGAGACCCTCGAGGAAGCCTCTTCTGTCCTGACGCTACCCGAAGCCCCCGTGAACCCCAAGGCAACTGTCGTGGCGGGTGCCGGCGGGGAGAACCCCGGGGCGGCGGAAAGTGTCCTCTCCTCCATGGTCGAGGAGATCGAGACCTTAGATCTGACCCCGGTCACCCAGCGGGAGGACAACTTTTTGCCAGCAAATCTCGATCTGGGCGACCTCACTCCACCCCTCTTTTCCCCATGCTCCCTCCCCTTAACTGCTGCTTCTGTTCCCACCTCCGAGGAGCCCCTGGACTCCTCCACTGACCCAGCCGCTGATTACACCCCGCTGACGACCACTGAGCCTACTCAGGTGACAGCCGGTGCCACGCGGCCGGGACACGAGTCGCCAGGGGCACTCCCCGTTGGTACAGAGCAATTGACTTCCTTCCCGGGCAGGGGCCCTACAGAAGATAATCCACCTCCTGATGCTGTGGTCGCTAAATCCACCACAGAGCGCGCGCCCAGTGTCACTGAGAGCTCCCTCCCCACTCCTTTAACCCTTGAGCCTAATCGGCAGGCGCCACCCTCCAGCTGCTTGCCTCCCGAAACCCAGAACCTCGCCTTTGCCCTGCCCCTACCCCTATCCAATTTACCTCCTGCAATGTCATTGCCGCCCCCGGGGCTGTCTCCTTCCCTTTCCCAACTGATGACCCCCAGGGAGTGGCGTTTGTGTTCTCCTGCCCCGACCCATTAGGAGCTGCTATTTTGCCTCCACCGCCCCCTATCGCCCCAGAGCTTGAGGCAGGCCTAGAAGCTCCAGCCCATCAGCCACCCCATCGGGGGTCCGCACCCTGCTTCTCCGTTTTAGTGGACCACAGGGCTGCACCAAGGGCCCCACCGGGGAAAACTGGGAAACTGTAACCCCACCCCCCATGAGCTGCGAGGAGAGCTGCGGAAGTTTTTAGAGGATGTTCGTGGCTCCCGCAACAAAGTACAACTTGCTCTCCAGGATTTTCTCAAATCCTCCAGGCCACAAGGGCCCTCATGGGGGAAGGTAAAGGGACGGGGAAGCGGGATGCCACGGCCTACTGGCGGGTCCGCGTCTTCCGTGAACAATTACTCACCTACGGGATGGGTTACGGACTGCTGCGTGGCCAGCTGGGAGATGCGAGCATCCCTGCCAGTGAGGACCCCCCCAACCCTCCCCATGACACCTCTCACCATCGCAACGTTGAACACCCAGGGTTGTAGGATGGCTCTCTGCAGGTCCCAGGTGCTCTCCTTCCTTCGGGAGGGAGGGTACTCTGTGGTTTTCCAGCAGGAAACCCATACGGACCCGATCGCCAAAGACAGTTGACAGCTGGAGTGGGGGGACAGGGTCTACTTTAGCCATGCCACGGTTCAACAGGCTGGAGTGGCGACCCTGTTCTCCCCCAACCTACAGCCCAAGATGCTAGGGATCGCCAAGGTGCTAGGGGCTGCTGCATCTCTGGGTCCGTATGGAGAGGCTTGTGGTTAACCTCGTTAACGTCTGTGCCCCAACATCGGGCCCAGAGCGGCTGCAATTCTCTCAGCAGGCGTCCGCCTTCCTCGGCACCTTAGATTCTCACGAGTGCTTGGTCCTGGGAGGGGACTTGAATACCACCCTCGAGGAACAGGACCGCTAGGGGACCGAGCAGAGCCCGGCCGCCGCAGACACCCTCCGGGAGATAGTCGAACATCACTGCCTAGTGGAAATCTGGCGCAACCACCACCCGGATGACACTTCCACGTTCACCTTTGTCTGGGTGGAAGCCCATCGGTCGAGCCACTCCCGGTTGGACCGCATTTATTTATCACGCTTCCATCTCTCACGAGCCCACTCCTCCAGCATTCAGCTGGCCCCATTTTCTGACCATCATCTAGCCACTGTGACAGCCTCCCTCTGTGCGGAGAGGCCAGGGCCGGCCTACTGGCATTTTAACAACAGCCTGTTGGAGGATGAGGGCTTCGTGACGTCCTTCTGGGAATTCTGGCTGGCCTGGCGAGAGCAGCGGCGTGCCTTTCCTTTGGCGCGGCAATGGTGGGACCTGGGGAAGGTGCGCGCCAGGATTATCTGCCGCGACTACACCCTGGGCACCAGCCGACGGAGAAATGCAGCGATAGAGCAGTTGGAACGGGAGGTGTTAGAGCTGGAGAGGCGTCTGGCTGCCAGCCCCGAAGACCCGTTCCTCTGCGGAGCATGCCGAGAGAAGCGGGAGGAGCTCCGGGCCCTCGAGGACCATTGGGCCCGAGGTGCCTTTGTTCGATCCCGCATCCGCCTCCTTCGGGAGATGGATTGTGGCTCCCACTTTTTCTATGCCCTGGAGAAAACGAGGGGGGCCAAGAAACACATCACCTGCCTCCTGGCAGAAGACAGCACCCCCCTCACAGAACCGGCGGAGATGTGCAGGAGGGCCCGAGCCTTCTACGCAAGTCTTTTCTCCCCGGATCCGACCGACCCTGGCGCTTGCAGAGTGCTCTGGGAGGAGCTCCCTACAGTCAGCACGAGCGACCGAGACCGGCTAGAGTTGCCTTTCACTCTGGCCGAGTTCTCGGAAGCCCTCTGTCATATGCCCACTAATAAGTCTCCAGGCATGGACGGGCTGACCCTGGAGTTCTACCTTGTGTTTTGGGACGTCCTCGGCCCAGACCTACTCACCGTCTGGGCCGAGTCTCTGCAGAGCTGGATCCTCCCTCTTTCATGCAGGCGAGCTGTGCTCGCCTTACTGCCGAAGAAGGGGGACCTCCATGATTTACGAATTGGCGTCCCGTCTCGCTCCTCAGCACGGACTACAAAATCGTAACGAAAGCAATCTCTCTGCAGCTAGGGTCTGTACTGGTGGACGTGATCCACCCAGACCAGACCTACACCGTCCCAGACCGCAGTATCTTTGATAACCTATTTCTTGTTCGGGACCTTTTGGAACTCGGGCGTAGAGACGGCCTGTCGTTCACCCTCCTGTCCCTAGATCAGGAGAAGGCGTTCGATAGGGTGAACCACGGGTACCTCCTGAGCACTCTGCGGGCATTTGGCTTTGGACCCCAGTTTGTGGGTTTTCTCCAGGTGCTGTACGCTTCCGCAGAGTGTCTAGTTAAGCTCAACTCGACCCTGACCGAACCGGTCAACTTCGGGCAAGGAGTACGGCAGGGGTGCCCCCTCTTGGGCCAGCTGTACGCTCTGGCGATCGAGCCCTTCCTCTGTCTCCTCTTCAGGAGTTGACAGGGTTGGTGCTGCGGGAGCCGGAGCTGCGGCTGGTCTTGTCGGTGTACGCCGATGACGTGCTCCTCGTGGTCCAGGACCCGGGTGACTTGGCGCGGGTGGAGGTTTGCCAGGCCATCTATTCGGCAGCCTCCTCTGCCCGGGTCAACTGGGTCAAGAGCTCTGGCTTGGCGGTAGGAGACTGGCGGCAGGTGAGCTCCCTCCCACCCGCGCTTCAGACCGTCCGGTGGAGCGCGGGTCTGCTGTTCTACCTCTGCATTTACCTTTCTGCCACACATCCCTCTCTGCCGGAGAACTGGGAAAACTTAGAGGGCGGGGTGATAGAGTGACTCTGGAAATGGACGGGACTACTCTGATGTCTCTCCCTCCGAGGGAGAGTGCTGGTGTTTAATCAGCTAGTCCTGTCCATGCTCTGGTACCGGCTTAACACCCTGGTCCCAGCCCCGGGTTTCCTGACCAACCTCCGGACATTGATTCTGGGGTTCTTTTGGTGAGGAATGCACTGGGCCCCTGTAGGGGTTCTTCATCTACCCCTCAAGGAAGGAGGACAGGGCCTGAAGTATCTGCACACTCAGGTCCGCATCTTCCGCCTCCAGGCCCTACAGAGGCTCCTTTATGGTGCAGGCAGTTCGGCGTGGAGCATACTGGCGCATGCCATCCTGCACCGCATCCGAGGGCTCCGATATGACCAGCAGCTCTTTTATCTCTGTCTGGGAGGTCTTCCGCGAGACCTCTCCGGGCTGCCGGTCTTCTACCAGGACCTCCTCTGGACTTGGAAACTGTTTTTAACGACCAGGTCCGTGAGGGCCACCGATGGGGCAGATCTCCTTGCGGAGCCCCTGCTACACAACCCCCAGCTCCGTGTGCAGGTGGTAGAGTCCTGCTCGGTGCACGAGAGCTTGATCCTGGCAGAAGTCACGAGAGTCGGAGACCTCCTGGTCTATGACCGGGGAGACTGGCTGGATCCCCTGACGCTCGCTCTGTGCATGGGGCTCTCCAGACCTCGTACCCCCTGGCGCGTACTTCAGGAGGTGAAGGCTGCTTTGCCGCCCACTGCTAGAGCTTACCTCAATCGGGTCCTTCTCGAGGGCACGCCCCGCCCACCTCTACCCCAGGCCCGCCGGACCTTTTAATTGGACCCCTGCCCCATAGACCCAATCGACCCCCTCACCCCTTTACAGCGAGCTGGCTACATGAACTGCAGCTGGTATGCTTCCAAACCGCGCCAAGGAAACATCTATACATGCTTGTGCTCTACACCCTTCACGCCCTCACCCTCGTGTCCCGCCCCGACACAAAGTGGCAAGACCTTCTGCCACCTTTGGAGGGTGAGCAGCCCCGGTGGGCCAGCCTATATTCCACCTTGGTTCCGAGGCCCGTCGGGGACATCAGTTGGTGGCTCCTTCACGGAGCTGTGAGCATGGGCATGTACTTGGCGCGGTTCAACCCCATCCCAGATACTTGTCCCTTTTGCGGTGTGAGAGAAACCCTGGCGCACATATATTTGGAGTGTGCCAGGCTGCAGCCCCTGTTCCGGCTTCTCACAAATCTTTTATTATGTTTTTGGTTGCATTTTTCCCCTCACCTTTTTATTTATGCACTCCCCATCCGTGGCCTCACAAAGTTGCGGGATCTCCTAGTTAACCTCCTCCTGGCCCTGGCTAAAACGGCCATCTATAAAACCAGAGAGAGGAAGTTGGCAGATGGAGTTTCCTGTGACTGTGGGGCCGTTTTCCGATCCTCAGTCCGTTCACGTATCCGGGCAGAGTTCCTCTGGGCGGCATCCACCGACTCCCTTGATGCTTTTGAGGAGTGGTGGGTGCTGTCCGAGGCTCTCTGCTCGGTGCCCCCATCCGGCTCCTTTTGTTTTGACCCTTTGATTGGGGGAGAGAGTCAGGGACCCCAGCCCCAGCCATTGCTGCTGCGGACACTACCACCTTAGAGGGGTCCTTTCACATGTGGGTGCACGTGCCCCCCCCCGGTTGTCCACCCCACAGCCTGCCCCTTTTGTTGGGTGCTTTCAGAAGAGGGATTTGTTGGTGACACTCGGGCGTGGCGCCAGGTAACTCGAGGGGGTGGCAGACCTTGAGAGTCAAGGAAGCCCCCCGCTCTGGGCCCAGGCAAGCTTGAACACTTCCCTCCCCTGAAGCTAATGAGAAAACAATTGTGATTGGTTGCTGTGTTACACATTGCATATGCTGTTGTTTTGTTTTGTAAGTGTGTTATGCAAATAAAAAAATACCTTTTTTGCTTAAAAAAAAAATTACTCTCCTATAGCCATCTGGCCCGACCCTGTCAAAATAGCATTCCTATAACTCAATATATTTTCAAGTTCTAGGACAAGTATACATTGTATAACTAGAGACGTGTCTTTTATATTTTCAAATTGCATTAAGTTTGAGACTCATGTTATTCACTTGTTCATTAACTTTTCTCTTATGCACATTAAAATTGTATCAGTATTAGCATCATAACTGATCAGTGTTTTACAAAATAGCAAAGCCAAGGGCTGAAGAACAACTTTGTGATGGAATGACCTACGATTCATCAATAAGCACAACCTTGCAATGGCATACAGTTAGCTAATGTAACTACCTAAACAATAAAATAAGATAAAGCTGAAAACAACTAAAAAGCATATCATTGAAAAATTGATCTACTATTCTACATTAGCTAACCTGGAAAGATTAAGGTCCAGGAAATCCCTGCAAGTAATAATACTTCCCCCAGGATGAAACTCACCCAGCCTTCCACTTTGTCTTTTACCTTTCACCCTCTGATGTTTGTCATCCCTTTTTTAAGATTACATTTCCTCTTTAGCCTACCTATAACCCCTGAAGGCTATGATAAGAAAACAGAAGGGGGAAATGTAAAGGTGTATTTTGAAGGATAAATATGGGTGGAATGAACACAGATACTGGGTATTCTAGTAGAGCGACATTTTTATGATAAAGGAAATGACCTCTAACTGGGGGCAGTCCTGACAACTATTGCTTTTATTGTGGAAAACAGACAAGATAAAATCACTAAGATAAAAGCTCAATACTAAATTAAAACTACCACTAACTCCTCATACAGTTATTACTCCATACTAAGTTACACACTTAAGAGAAATGTCTAATAGAAAAAGCCATCTTCAACTCTCTTCTGATTAAACTGATACTTACCAGTTTCTATCCCTCAAAATTAATTTATAAATTCATTTTAATGGTCAGAGAAACTGCATTTATTCAGCATTCTTTATCAAAAACAATATCAGAAATCTTCAATATTAAAGAACTTTAATATGCAGTCTAGAACTAAAGGAGAGGGGGGAAGGTTCTCTTTTTTAAAAAAAGTATGTATCTTATTAATATTACCAAATATAACTAACTAAAACATAAACCATTTTCCTTTCCTTTATTGGCCCTCTCTTGTAATTTCTTTCTACTTTTTCTCTCTGTCCAAAATATTTGCGTTTAAGCATGACCTTCATATGATTCAACTCTCTTTAGACCTGGGCTGGTATGTTGCTAGGCTTATCTGGTGTGCTGTTGAGTTTACAGCCCCACTCCTGCAAAGAAAGCTGTATGCACCTATTTCATTACTATTTGATAAGTAGCTTGAGCTACAGCAATACAAAGAATTACTATTAAGACCAGTGAAACATATATGGAAGGCTCCACAAGCCAGTGACCTCAGATGTTTTAACCACACAGGTTTCCAACAATTATCTTAGTAAGATTCCTACTTCACCAATGGGCATGTGATGCACTCTGCATGTCTGAAATGTCCCTGCCAGAGATGTGAAAACTCAGGGGGACTCATTCCTATGTTGATATTATGCCTGGGACAGAGACTGAGGAGATAATGTGCCTTCTGGATACTAGGACTGCCGGGGACAGTTAAACCTAACATGGTTTAGGGGTGGGCAGCTTCTTGACCTGCTCTAAACTTGTGCTTCAGCTGTAACATTATATGGGCCATTCCAGGAGCCAGAAATAGCTGAGGCATGGCAGTGCCTCACTGATGCCCCATGTACCAGGGCACCCTGCAACAGAATCAGGGTGGTAGAGCAGGGCTAATTATGCTCCTCCTGCTAAGGAAGCCCCTTAAATTGGAAGCATTCCCTGAAAGAACTTTAGGACTACTTTGCACCCCTTGTATCTGGAAGTATGCTGAAGTATATGAACTAGCTGCAGTAACAAAATGAACTCCCCCATGTCTACTTCTCCCTCTATACAGTGCCAGTGACACCGTTGGATCAATAAATATCATCCACCATAACCAACACCAGAATGATTGTAGTAGTAATCAGAGCAATACATAAGAGACGCAGAGTCGGGAGGCTTATTCTGGCCTAATTTTTCCACAGCTCAGGAGACAGATCTCTACTTCCTTCAGCCCCACCTCTCAGAATAATAAATTGATCGAGTTGTTGTTTTTAGAAGTTCCCACGTTTCCCTCTGGAGCCTTCCCCAGTGTGCAAGTGCCTTGGTACAGTGAGCGCTAGACTCGGGCAGTCTCCGGGCGGCAGGCATCACAGCGAGCCCTTGCCAGGCTTATGCTGAGTGAACTCAGCACTGCAGGGCTGGGTTCCACGCGGCCCCAACTTCCCCTGAACGAACCAACCGGGCAATGCCGGGCGGCCGAGCCCACCTCCCCTCCCAGGCGCATCCGGTTCCCGTCCTCATCCTCCATTCCTCTCCAGCGGCCAGCGGCCAGCCGCCGCCTCCGCGCCGCTTCCTATTGGCCACCGCAGGGTGCGCGGTGGGGGGGCGAAGCAGCCGCCACGCCCGCTGAGCATCGCCAGCCACCGCCCCCGGGCGCGTCAGTGTCTGGCAGCTGCACCCCACGGCTCTGCCCCTGGGCAAGCCAGTTGCTGTAGGGCGCTGACAACGAGACGGGCCACGGCGGCCCGTGGTCTGCCCAGTAGCACGCCCAGCCTGGGGCAGCTCGAGCGCGGGGCAGGAGACGGGGGCCGGGCTGTGTGATGAGAGCGCCAAGGAGGCGCGTAGTGATGCTGCAGCGCAGACACAAAGGCGTGAGCCAAGCGCGCTCGCCTCCTCTCCCGCCGGCGCTGCCAAGCAGCGGTTCCCAACGCGGCTAGCGCCTCAGAATAAGGGGCAGTCACAGGCATGGCCCCGGCCTCGCGCTCAGAGAAGCATCCCCTGCGGGATGGAGCGGTCCCACCGTCAGCGCCCTACAGCGCGCCATGGTGCGGGGCCGCGCAGCGGGGGGCGGCTTCTGCGCTTCTCTCCGCGGCTCCGGAGACTGGCCGGGGCGGGGCGCCGGGTGCCCAGGCCACCGCCACACGGGGGCACTTCAGCTTGCGGGGGTGGGAGAGAGCACTGGCCGCCGCTCTTTGTCTGTGCCTGCGGCAGCGGCTGGCAGTGGGGCGGGGGGGAACCTGCAGCTCACAAACAATCCAAGAGCAGCAGCAGTTGTAGTGGTGCCGTGTGTGTGTGTGAGAGAGAGAGAGAGAGACTGAGGCTGTCACGTGCTAGGGTACCCGCCCCTTGCCCACAATCCAAGGGCAGCAGCAACTGTGGTGTGACTGAGGCTGTGCTGGGATACCTGCCCCTTGCCCACAACCCAAGGGCAGCAGCTCGTGTGTGTGGGGCGGGGGGGTTGGGGGGGGTTCTGTGGCAATGAGCGAGCCTGCTTGGGCATCCTCTCTCCGCACACAAGCCAATGCCAGCCGCTGTTTGTGCAGGGTGGGTGTCAGTAAGCGAGCCCACTGGGCCGCCTGCATCCCACTCACACCCCAGCGTCGGCAGCAGAGGCTCTGGAGCGCGTGTCTGAGAGCGACTCCCGGCCCGCTGCCCACACTGCGGGGGCAGCAGCCGGCACGCACGATGGGCACGCACACTAGCCCGGGTGCTAGCCCCCTTCCCGCCCAGGCAAGCGCCGAAATAAGCGGCCGCCTCCGCCTCCTCCCTCCTGAGGGGTCGGTTACGTTACCTGGTCTCTAGCTTGGGCTCGGTGGGCTGGATCTAATCCCGCCGCCGGCTCCTCTCGCTGCCACTGGGTGAGTGGATTTATTTATTTATTTATTCACCATGACGTGTCCCCAGCAGCAGCAGCAGCAGCAGGAGGGAGCCCTTGTGTTTGTCTGGGGCAGGCGGCTGCCCCTGCTGCTCCCGGGCCGGCTGCCGCTCGCGGCCCAAAGTACAAGGCGCCGGTTTCCCGGGGAATGGTGACAAAGGGGGTGTCGTTGCGGCCGCTACAGCAGCAGCCAGGTGGCTGGGCGGAGGCTGCTGCCGGAGACGCCTCCTGGGCTACCCAACCGGGCTCCTGGCCCTGCCTGATGGAACGGGAGGGGCGCCGAGGAGACCGAGAAGGCGGGGTGGGGGCGAGCGGGTGTCAGACCAGAAGGGCAGTAGTGGTGGGGGGAGGGGAGCGGGTGTCAGACCAGAGGGGCAGTAGTGGTGGGGGGAGGGGAGCGGGTGTCAGACCAGAGGGGCAGTAGTAGTGGTGGGGGAGGGGAGCGGGTGTCAGACCAGAGCGGCAGTAGTGGGAAGGGAGCTGGTGTCAGACCAGAGGGGCAGTAGTGGTGGGGGGAGGGGAGCGGGTGTCAGATCAGAGGGGCAGTAGTGGGAGGGGAGCGGGTGTCAGACCAGAGGGGCAGTAGTGAGGGGGGAGCCTCCTCAACTTCCTAGATGCCCAGAGTCAACAGGCCTCCAAGATCAATTGACCTATGCACTCCTCCACTTGGGCAAGAGCTCCTGCCCCACACACAGACATACATGTAGTATCTACAGCAGGGGTGGGCAAACTTTTTGGCCTGAGGGCTACATTGGGGAATAGAAATTGTATGGCGAGCCATGAATGCTCACAAAATTGGGGTTGGGGTGTGGAGGGGTTAGGACTCTGGTTGGGGGTGCAGGCTCTGGGGTGGGGCTGGGGATGAGTTTGGGGTGTAGGAGGGTGCTGTGAGCTGGCACCGAGGGGTTTGGAGGGGGATCAGGGCTGAGGCAGGGGAGCAGGTTCCAGCAGGGCGTGCGGGCTCTGGGGTGGGGCTGGGGATGAGAGGTTTGGGGTGCAGGAGGGTGCTCCCTGCCGGTATCGAGGGGTTTGGAGAGTGGGAGGGGGATCAGGGCTAGAGCAGGGAGTTGGGGCGTGGGGAGAGGCTCGGGTGCAGGCTTCAAGCAACGCTTACCTCAAGCAGCTCCTGGAAGCAGTGGCATGTCCCTTCTTCGGCTCCTACTTGTGGAGCAGCCCCGACCCTTGGAGTGGGGCCATGCCGCGGCTTCCGGGAGCTGCATGGTGCAGCCCCTGACCCAGCGCCCCAGTGGGAGCTCGCGGGCCAGCTTAAAATGGCACTGTAGTTCACCCACCCCAATCTACAGGATAAGCTGAGACCCCCAACCTTTCAGTAAGCCTGGACCAAATAATTGTATGATGTGGTTTGGCTTTGTTTTTTTAAGGTGGAGAAGGAGAGGACAAGGGCACTTGGCCCATGAAGGCCTGTCAAGTGTGACACCTTTCACATGACACTCATGCATTTGGCAGGCAAAGTGTCAAACTCTCCCAGCCCTTATTATTACACGCCTGACACGTCCCAGTACATGATCCAGTTTTCAGCTGCTCATATCTTTGCAGCACTATAACCTTTAGGGCTGAAATTTTCCATGCCTGGTGTCTGCGTCAGGCCGGAGTAGTTTGGAAAGTTTGGAAGCTAAAATGGTTCAGCTGTTTCTGAGAATGAGGTTACAGAAAAATTCATTATTTTACCTGTGCTAAAAATAAATTCTGATGACCTTTTCCTTGAAGAGCTTTACCATCTGCATACTTGGGGCCAGGACTTCGAAATTTGGCAATGCGGTGCCCTTTTTGATAGCGATGTGCCTTGTGCCATCATTATGAAAATCAGCCCAAATCTGGCCAAGTTATAAACTTCACTAAAAAAATCTCAAGTTCACATATGTTCAGCAGATGTTTGTTAGAGTGGCAGCTAAATTTTCTGAAGATTCCATCCTTAAGACAAGGGTCTTGTGGAAAAAATAATATGTGATCATATAATTAAAGACTGCATCATAATACAGATGCACAAAGGGGCCAAATTAAGGTGCTGGGAGCAATCTTGATTCTAGCATTTCCTAATTTTGTGTTAGACTTTGCAATCTTAATGTATTTTTATTGTAATTTTAAGCTAAAATATAAAGATATTCCAAATATCCTTTATACCGGGGAAACTTACACTGGGCTGGGAGCCAGAAGGTTTGGTCTCAATGACTGAATGCTGGTAATATTTCTGTACAGCTCACAGGTCTTATTACTGACCTCACATCTTCAGCTCCGGAGGCAGAAACGGTCATTCCACCATTTTACATATAAGAAAACAAAGGTTATACAAGGTCTGGCAGACCTGGGCATTGGCAAAGCTAGGAAGAGAACCCAGGTCTCTAACATTACAGCCTCAAGTCCATTCCACTCAACCTTTCAAAATAAATGTGCCAAAATCATGAGCTTAGTTATTCTGCTTCTAAACCACTGGACCACACTGCTCCCAGAGCCAGGAATAGAACCGAGAATCATATCCACCATTTCACTGCTGTCTCACAAATAAGAACATAAAAATGGCCATACTGGGTCAGACCAATGGTCCATCTAGCTCAGTATCCTGTTTTCCAACAGTGGCCAATGCAGATGCATCAAAGGGAATGAACAGAACAGGGCAATTATCAAGTGATTCATCCCCTTTTCTTCTTTCCCAGCATCTGGCAGTCAGAGGCTTAGGGGCACCCAGAGCATGGGGTTATATCCCTGACCATCTTGGCTAATAGCCATTGGTGGACCTATCCTCCATAAACTTATCTAATTCTTTTTTGAACCCAGTTATGGTTCTGGCCTTCACAACATCGCTGGCAATGAGTTCCACAGGTTGACCGTATGTTTTGTGAAGAAGTACTTTCTTATATTTGTTTTAAACCTGCTGCCTATTAATTAGATGACCCCTTGTCAAAGTTCCCTCCCCACTCTGAACTCTAGGGTACAGATGTGGGGACCCGCATGAAAGACCCCCTAAACTTACTTCTACCAGCTTAGGTTAAAACTTTCCCAAGGCACAAATTATTTGGCCTTGGAGGGTATGCTGCCCCCACCAAGTGATTTAACAAAAAATCAGGGAAAGGACCACTTGGAGTTCCTGTTCCCCCAAAATATCCTTCCAAGCCCTTACACTGCCTTTCCTGGGGAGGCTTGGGAATAATATCCTAACCAATTGGTTACAAAGTGATCACAGACCCAAACCCCTGGGTCTTAGGACAATAGAGAAATCAGTCAGGTTCTTAAAAGAAAGATTTTATTTTAAAAAAAGGTAAAAATCACCTCTGTAAAATCAGGATGGAAAATAACTTTACAGGGTAACAAAAGATTCAAAAACACAGCAGAACTTCCTCCAGGCTTAGTTTCAAAGTTACAATAAACAGGAATAAACCTCCCTCCAGCAAAGGAAAAATTCACAAGCAAAACAAAAGATAATCTAGCATGCCTTGCCTGGCTTTTTACTTACAATTTTTGTAATATGAGAGACTTTTAGGATGGTTTATAGGAGAAGGAGTTTTCTAACCTGATGCTTCTCTGCTTCCCAAGAGAATACACAAAACAAAGCCTTCCCCCCTCTCCCCCCAAGATTTGAAATTATCTTGTTTCCCCATTGGTCCTTTTGGTCAGGTGCCAACCAGGCTATTTGAGCTTCTTAACCCCTTACAGGGAAGGAGGAATTCTAGGCTACCCTTAGCTGTATGGTTATGACACCCCTGGTTCTTGTGTTATGTAAAGGGGTAAATAACACTTCCATAATCACTTTCTTCACAACATTCATGATTTTGTAGACCTCTATCATATCGTTCCCTTAGTCGTCTCTTTTCCAAGATGAAAAGCCCCAGTCTTTTAAATCTCTCCTCATATAGAAGCTGTTCCATACCCTTCATCATTTTTGTTGCCCTTTTCTGTACCTTTTCCATTAGTAATATATATTTTTTGAGATGGGGTGACCAGAACTGCACAGAGTATTGTGAATACCATCGATTTGTATAGTGTCATATTTACTGTCTCATTTTTTATCCCGGTCCTAATGGTTCCCAACATTGTTAGCTTTTTTGACTGCTGTTGCCCATTGAGCAGATGCTTTCAGAGAACTATTCACAATTACTCCAAGATCTCCTTCTTGAGTGGTAACAACTTATTTAGATCCCATCATTTTGTATGTAAAGTTGAGATTAGGCGTTCCAATATCATTACTTTGCATGTATCAATACTGAATTTTATCTGCCATGTTGCACAGTCACCCAGTTTTTTGAGATCCTTTTGTAACTCTTTGCAGTTTGCTTTGGTTTTAACTATCTTGAGTAATTTTGTGTCATCTGCAAACTTTGCCACCTCACTATTTACCCCTTGTCATAAATATAAAGGGAAGGGTAACCACCTTTCTGTATACAGTGCTATAAAATCCCTCCTGGCCAGAGGCAACATCCTGTTACCTGTAAAAGGTTAAGAAGCTCAGGTAACCTGGCTGGCACCTGACCCAAAGGACCAATAAGGGAACAAGATACTTTCAAATCTTGTGGGGGAAAATGCTTTTGTTTGTGCTCTTTGTTTACGTGTTTGTTCTCTCTTGGGACTGAGAGAGGCCAGGCAGAAATGCATCTTCTCCAACCCATCCTAATCCAAGTCTCCAATATTGCAACCAGTATAGGTAAGCCAGGCAAGGTGGATTCGTTTATCCTTTGTTTTATGTGTATTTTCCCTGTGTTAAGAGGGAGGTTTATTCCTGTTTTCTGTAACTTTAAGGTTTTTCCCAGAGGGGAATCCTCTGTGTTTTGAATCTGAATACCCTGTAAAGTATTTTCCATCCTGATTTTACAGAGGTGATTCTTCTACCTTTCCTTTAATTCAAATTCTTCTTTTAAGAACCTGATTGATTTTTCATTGTTCTTAAGATCCAAGAGTTTCGGTCTGTGTTCACCTGTACAAATTGGTGAGGATTATTATCAAGCCTTCCCTAGGAAAGGGGGTTTAGGGTTTGGGGGGATATTTTGAGGAAAGACGTCTCCAAGTGGTCTCTTTCCCTGTTCTTTGTTTAAAACGCTTGATGGTGGCAGCATACTGTTCAAGGCCAAGGCAAAGTTTGTACCTTGGGGAAGTTTTTAACCTAAGCTGGTAAGAATAAGCTTAGGGGGTCTTTTATGCGGGCCCCACATCTGTACCCTAGAGTTCAGAGTGGGGAGGAACCCTGACACCCCTTTTTCAGATCATGTATGAATATGTTAAACAGTACTGATTCCAGTACAGATCTCTGGGGGACACTGCTATTTACCTCTCTCCATTCTGAAAACTGATCATTTATTCCCTCCTTTGTTTTCTGTCTTTTAAGCAGTTATTGATTCTTGGGAGGACATTTCCTCTTATCCCATGACAGTTTACTTTGCTTAAGAGTCTTTGGTGAGGGACATTGTCAAAGGCTTTCTGAAAGTCCAAGTACACTGTAATGGGTTCCCCTAGGGTGCCACTTGGAACTGGGGTACCACTGAGACTGCCTGATCCAACAGCCTGGGCCGTTTCATTGTATTGCTGAGGCAAGCCAGCCAGGCTTAGATTGCACTTAACCAGCATACAAAAAGGTAAGGACACACCCATCTGCAGCTTTACACACCAGATGCTGAGGTCAGCTAGAGAACTTCCCAGTACTCAAGTGCACACATCCCTCTGGAGTGCAAACCCAAAATTATACCATCTTGTGCTGCACAGCGTAAGCTCATGAAATTTTGCCCTCTTCCTCAATGTGGAGAGAGATATGCAACAGCTTTTGCACCCCAGTTATGAATTCCACACTCTGGGTTTTAGATAAAACAAAAACAAGTTTATTAACTACAAAAAAAAGATTTTACATGATTATAAGGGATAGCAAACAGATCAAAGTAGATTACCCAGCAAATAAAGCAAAACACAATCTAAGATTAATATACTAAATAAATTGGTTACAAGTGGCAAATTCTCACCCAAACTGATGTTTTAGGCAGATTGCAGAGACTTGCTTGCAGCTTAAAACTCCAGATATTCCTTTTACAGGCCAAACACCCTCTAGCCTGGGCTCAGCCCTTCCACCACAGCTCAGTCTTTTTGTTTCTTGGGTGTTTCCAGCAGCCTTCTTTCTTGGGTGGGGAGTTAGTGAAAAATGAACCCGATGATGTCATTCCTCTGCCTTAAATAGGCTTTGCATATGGCGGGAATCATTTGTCTCCCAGTTTGATTACCACCCCGGTCAGGGGAAAAACACTAATATTATTATGGAGTTCAGTACCAGGTAACTTGGTCACATGTCCCATAACTCAGAGGCTGTTTGTAACGTTCTCAGGAAAGCTTCCCCGGTGGGAGATGAGCATCTTTTAATACCTGTTGTTCTCCCTAATGGTCCATTGACTTGTTTCCAGCCAGCCCGCTGGACTGATTGCATTCTGTCTGGTGAGTGTTCCCCATGTGTAAACACAATTTGTAGTACAGATATGTACTCAATATTCAGATGCAGAAATGATACATGCATACAAGTAGGATAATCATATTCAGTAAATTATAACCTTTCCAATTATATCTCTCACATGCCTTATCTTGCACAAAATACATCATAATTATGCCATACTCATATCATAACAATATCTCTATGAAGAATATGGGGGCATACACTATATCCACTGGATCACCCTTCACCACCATGCCCTCAAAGAATTCTAATAGGTTGGGGAGGCATGATTTTCCTTTGCAAAAACCTTGTTGACTCTTCCCCAACATATCGTGTCCATCTATATATCTGATAATTGTGTTCTTTACTATCATTTCAACCAGTTTGCCTGGTACTGAAGCTAGGTTTGCTGACCTGTAATTGCCAGAATCGCCTCTTGAGCCTTTTTAAAATATTGGTGTCACGTTAGCTATGCTCCAGTCATTTTGTATAGTTATATTACCATTGGCAAAGTATGTGTTGTGTCCCTCTCTGTGGATTGGTCCACACAGAGGATAACAGCCTAGTTCTGCTATTGATTTCTCCAAGTAGATTAAGCCTGTGCTGAGGTTCTTAAGACCCTTGGTTCAAACCCTACTGACCATTTTATAAGGAAAAAATTGTATATAAATAAAGGCTGTGTTATAATGGATATATACAAGGGAAGAATTATGATTGTATGGGGAATCTTATTTTTTTCCCTTTTCTAACTTTTCAGTTGCTTGATTTTAAAACCTTACTGTTTAATATAGTTTAATGTAACATATAAAATTCTCACAAATTAGTGAGAGAAGCCTGGAAAAATTGTAGCTGTTGAAATTATGTTGCTAAACGTGTTTAAATGTGGATAATGTGTTAATTTTGTTGTTGTATTTGTATTACATGCATTTTGGTTAAAGGGAGCTCTCCCTTTAGGAACAGAGTTGAAACTGAAATTATATGTATAAATGGAGTATGGGTAAAGGAATAGGGACTGTACTGTGGTTGAGGATGGGTGGATATTCTGTTTTGTGGCTGATGAGTGAGAAAGAAGGAGTTTTTTTTTTAATGAGTGGGTTTTTGAGAAACATTTAGATTTATTTTACAACTGGTATTAATATCATTAAACACAAGATATGTACACTAGAAACCTGAATGATGTGACCTTTTATTGTACCTTCATCCTCCCATCTCCATTTTCCTTCTTATTTATTTGTTGCTATCCACTGCTTTGTATTGTGTACTTAGATTGCAAGTTCTTCCAGGTAGGAACTATTTTATCATGTGTACAATACCTAACACAATGGGTCCTCATTGCAGATCGAGGCACTGCTGTTAGGTAAGGAAGCCTTCTGAAAAATCCTGAGACATCTTGGAATTCTAGCAGAGATTGTTAATTTGATAAAAGTGTTATATGATGAGACTGTGTGCTGCTTCAGGATAGAGAGTGGAAACCTGGAGTGGTTTAAGATTGTCACTGATATAAGGCAAGGTTGTGTGCTATCCCCACTTCTTTTCTGCATTGTCATTGACTTGCTGGTGAGAAGAGCCATGGCTGCTGCTGAAGACACTGGTATTGTATGGGCAAAATATAAGCTGTGAGAGCTAGACGTAGTCATACTGGATACCAGGTTGGGTGGAATGAAAAGACTCTTTATAAGTATACAAGCAGAAGCTGCTAAAGTGGAATTTTGCATCAGTATCCAGAAAAGTAAGATCATAGAGATATGAGAGAATGCTGTCAACTGTGGCAGATTTGAGATTGATCGAGAAGAGTATGAAAGAGTTGATGACTTTGTCTTTGAAGTACAATATCTGCTAATGGCCAGCTCACAAAGTGAAAGCCAGAATCGGAAAAGCCAGTGAATCATTTTCCTGTTTGTCAAATATCTGGAAAAGTAATAAGATACATCTATACACTAAAATCAGATTAAACAACACTTATTGTCTTCCCAACACTACACCTCAGAAATGTGGCAGATAGTGGAAGTCCATAATAGGAAGATGAATGCATTTCACCAGCTTTATTTAAGAAATACTTGGGCATTTATGGGTCAGCAGCCTGTGGACTCAACAGTCAGACAGAGATGGCTACTCCAAGGCAGATGGTAGGAAAAGAAGGCTTAGAGGACAAAGAATGACTTATTGAAAGATGATTGAAAAGGATGCTGTTGTCATGGACATGACTTATGATGGAGTCAAGCACCTAGCTCTGGACAGACAACAGTGGGAAAAATGGGTTACCTCTAGATTCTAAGACTAAGTAAGGCTGACTTATATAAAGAGTCACTTTTAGTCATGTGATACTTGCTTTTCTTTCTGGAACAGGCTGAGTACCTCAGCATCTATTTATGACAGTAATCAATACTCCTGGTGCTGCTAAAGTGGCTGGGTGTGTGGGGTTTCGGGGGGTGGAGGTGGGTGGGGGGGCAGGGTTGGAAGTATACTCTAAAAACAGTCAACAAACAGGAAGAAATGCCAGCCCGGCAGAATGCAATGAACAGGAAAAAATAAGCAATGATTGGTGGGAATGAGGGGAAAGAAACTTACACGTGGGGCCAATTATCTCAGTTACAGGCATGCCACCCCATTGATGTCAATGGGATTGCAATTATGTACATAAGGGCAGAAGCTGGCACTGTATCTTTCATAAAGGAGCCACCCTGTTTGAGTAAAAGGCAGCAGAACTGTACTTAGCCTGCTCTGATTGAGGGGATCATTTTAAACTGAACCTCATCCACAAAGCAGGGAGTAGGTATGTCAAAGCCTGATAGAGATGGGATGGGAGTGTGGATGGTGCCTAAAGAGTCCTAGACACTATTTGACTGTCCCCTTACCGGTGTTTAAAGACATAGTTGATTAGACTCAACTGAGAGTCACAGTTTCTGTTCAAAAAAAGAAAAGGAGTGCTTGTGGCACCTTAGAGACTAACAAATTTATTTGAGCATAAGCTTTCGTGAGCTACAGCTCACTTCATCGGATGCATTCAGTGAAAAATACAGTGGGGAGATTTTATATACACAGAGAACATGAAACAATGGATGTTACCATACACACTGTAATGAGAGTGATCAGGTAAGGTGAGCTATTACCGGCAGAAGAGAGAAAAAAAGAAAAAAAAAACACTTTTGTAGTGATAATCAAGGTGTGCCATTTCCAACAGTTGACAAGAACATGTGAGGAACAGTGTGTGGGGGGGGGGGCAGGAATAAACACAGAGAAATAGTTTTATTTTGTGTAATGACACATCCACTCCCAGTCTTTGTTTAAGCCTAAGTTAATGGTGTCCAGTTTGCAAATTAATTCCAGTTCAGAAGTCTCTCGTTGGAGTCTGGTTTTTAAGGTTTTTTGTTGAAGAATTGCCACTTTTAGGGCTGTAATCAAGTGACTAGAGAGATTGAAGTGTTCTCCGACTGGTTTTGAATGCTATAATTCTTGACATCTGATTTGTGTCCATTTATTCTTTTACGTAGAGACTGTCCAGTTTGACCAATGTACATGGCAGAGGGGCATTGCTGGCACATGATGGCATATATCACATTGGTAGATGTGCAGGTGAACAAGCCTCTGATAGTGTGGCTGATGTGATTAGGCCCTATGATGGTGTCCCCTGAATAGATATGTGGACACAGTTGGCAACGGGCTTTGTTGCATGGATAGGTTCCTGGGTTAGTGGTTCTGTTGTGTGGTGTGTGGTTGCTGGTGAGTATTTGCTTGAGGTTGAGGGGCTGTCTGGAAGCAAGGACTGGCCTGTCTCCCAAGATCTGTGAGAGTGATGGGTCGGTCCTTCAGGATAGCTTGTAGATTCTTGATGATGCGTTGGAGAGGTTTTAGTTGGGGGCTGAAGGTGATGGCTAGTGGCATTCTGTTATTTTCTTTGTTGGGCCTGTCTTGTAGCAGGTAATTTCTGGGTACTCTTCTGGCTCTGTCAATCTGTTTCTTCACTTCAGCAGGTGGGTATTGTAGTTGTAATAACGCTTGATAGAGATCTTGTAGGTGTTTGTCTCTGTCTGAGGGGTTGGAGCAAATGCAGTTGTATCGTAGAGCTTGGCTGTAGACAATGGATCGTGTGGTGTGGTCTGGATGAAAGCTGGAGGCATGTAGGTAAGTATAGCGGTCAGTAGGTTTCCGGTATAGGGTGGTGTTTATGTTTCAGTTTCTGTTCAGTGATTACCAGAGGTAAATCACTGACAAGCAGCTCTAGGGGCTATGCCTTAGACCTGGTGTAGGGACTAGTAGCGAAATGAAAGGAAATGCAGAGGTTGTACTGGCAGTGAGGTTTCCTGCTGCCCAGTTAAATCGTTGTATTGTTAAGAGAATCCCCTAGAACCTTGGCCTTGTTGCTGCCACCTCCACCTGGCAGAAGGGTTACATAAGTATTATGATAATTAGTCCCAAGGGTCTAGTTAAATCTTGTCCTAGGTCAATCTATTTTGTTGAGTTAAATTCATCCTGCAGTTTCATTTGACTACAACATTCTTCACTTCCACTTCTAAACTGTAATGATGCGTTCTACGCGTCTCTACACAGAGGGGTTGGCTCTGCTCTTTAACCCCTGAGTGGCTGCATTTATGGTGGTTTATCTCAGTTACTCTAGATTTACACCTGTCCCAACTTTATCATGGTGGAAAGATATATATACACATACATTCATACGAGACACTTTATTTACTAAAGGGCTGCACGCTTCATTGGTTATGGAAGTCAAACTGGGAGGAGCTGGAATGCAGTCTCTACTCCCGAACATGTAGCAATTTTTCAGGACACTGCCACTAAATCTAAATTTTTATTGTGATGTCATCTAAGCCACTCCTCTCCTTCTCTTTGTTGTTTTATCAGCAGTTTCTTCTTAAAAGTGCCCATTTGGTGCTCCAGGCAGAGGAATCTCTCTGCTTGTAACACCAAGTGGACATCATTTAGATTAACTAAAACAGCTTTCACTGGACGAAGGTAAATGACCTTGCCTGAGCCAGGTATAGTGTGGAGGGAGCTCCAGTGCAAATCTTCAGTATCATTCCTACTCAGCCAGTATAACTCCTGATCTGCAGTATTTGCCCACTCCAGGCTTGAAATCCAACATACACCTGCCATTCTGTCAAAGCACCTCTATGCTGAACTGAAGTTTCATTTGCTGTCTAATTTCAACCAATGGGATTGAAGTATGCAAATGAATTGGAGGCAGAAAGTGCTACTTAGTTTACCTTAACTGATCTCTCTCATTATAGTGTGTACGGTAACACCCATTGTCTCATGTATAAATATCTTCTTACTGTATGTTCCATTCTATGCATCCGATGAAGTGGGCTGTAGCCCACGAAAGTTTATGCTCAAATAAATTTGTTAGTCTCTAAATTGCCACAAATTCTCCTGTTCTTTCTACTTAGTTTAGTTACTGCTGATGTCACAATGTCACTTTCTCTGCAACATGAAATGAGCGCTGTGTGGAAGTCAGGCTTTTACAATGTTTTGGTTTTCTGATTGTCACCCAAATCAAGAGTTCTTCCCATTGATGCCCAGAATATTCCCTTAAAGTTTGAAATTGATCGGGCACAGTCTTCAAATGTTATGTTACAGAAAGAGAAATGCCACTGAGTTGAGTGGTAGGCATCACTTGACACAGACAATTATGTTATAGGTGTTCTGAGCAATTGATATACTGAAAGATCTCATGCCCTGAGTTATCCGGGTATACAGTGGCCCCGAAGCCAAAGTGTTAGAGCTAAATTCCCCCCTCAGTTACAACTAAAAATGTACTTAAGTCACTGGATTTGCACTGCCATATTGTTTGGTACTTAGTTCAGTCCATTGCTGTAATTTTGAGAAGGAGACACTATTTTTCATATATATAGCTGTGATTCAATCTCTTGGTTAAGTTCAAAACTCAGCTTTAAATATAGAGCTTCAATTGGTGCCTCCACTCAATGTGTGTGTTTGTGGATTAGACTGGCATAATTCATTTTAATATATAATTGACATTGATAATATCAATGTTTATTTTAAGCATTTTTTTAAAAAATATCTCTTTAAATTTTCACAGTTGTGGAAGGTTATGGGAGGGGTCAGACAATCACTAGTTATTGACAGTAGACATTGAAATTTTAAAATGTAAAGCTTTATAACCTTTAAATCACAAATTGTCAAAAATCATATGTCAAAATGTTGAAAAATCCTTATACTCTAAGTTCTCAAGGAGCATTTTTCTTACTTTGCTTATCTATACATTTTGAGAATCATCAATGAAAATATTTTGTTGGTTGGTGCTTGGTGAAATCTACATTTACAAATAAAAATGTAGTCCTTCCAAACCTAATTATAGATGAGTAATCCCATTGCTTTCAATTTAGCCTGGAATCATTGATCATACTCAAGAGAGATGTCTTGTAGGTGTATCAAGACTAAATGAATGTAAGTTTGGGATTAAAAGATTCTAAGACAAGTAATGGGATCCCTGTAGAATCAATTTTTCAGAACAGGTAAATGCAGCAGAAGTCAGGCCCACAGTGAACTTCTATGTGCATTTTGCTTGTTGACTGTATAGGTTACACTGATGAGCCAGAATTTGAATACTATTGTGAAATCCCTAAACAAATCCTATTTTAAGTAAAAAAGAATGCAGCATTTTACTTTGTCTTATGCCATGGTATTTGGTACCGTGAAGTACTGTCTGACGCGTGAATGGGTCTGAATCGTGATTCTGTAGGTAAATATTGTCCTGTTTAGAATAAAATAAATAAAACCACACAGAAGGGGAAATTACTGTCAAATGATACATTTCATCTTATGTCATCAAATCCACATGAAAAGTAACCTGTGGGAGTGGTTTTATTTAGGTCAGTGTTCTATATCAGGAACAGGAAATGTTTATTCCAGATTCCATACAAACATGTTTTTACAGCTCTTGGAGGTGCAGAACACAGCACACTGCTTGTAACCACAGTAATAGACTTAAATGTGAAAAAAAAGTGTTTCCTGCCTCACATAGAATTTGAGGCAGCTGCCAGTTGTCAGCTGAAGCAAGTAGACCATCAATAGAAGTATGGAAGATAAATAGAAAAGCAATCTAGAAACCCGGGAGACATAGTAAACCTCCTTCAGGTAGGTCACTCAAGTAGGTCACTGATCAACTCAATTCCACAACTCTGTGTTACATCTACTGCTGAAAGGACAGCAGCAGTTTTACTGTTCATGCCTGTCAGCTCTAGAATGATATTCAACATACTGTTGGAAATGCTGTTTGACATGTTCAATTACAAAAATCACTGACACAGTAAAGTGAAGAAGGATCATACCCATAAATGACATCTGACCAAAATCTCAATCACAGTGACCCCACACTCAATTATAGTTGATTGAATACAAAACAACACACAACCCAAGGCATACAAGTTTTATTATATGCATATTGTTAGTACAGCAATCACAAAAGAGTATTCATGTCACAGAAGTGTTACTGATGATGATCCTCAGAGGAGCACATGATATCATCTGTTCTTGGTGTAACTCGCATTCTTCTTCAGAGAGTTGGGTATAACTTCGTTTTTTCCCCAGTGTGAGCCACAAAAGCAAGAGGTTCTCCTTGATGATTAGAAGAATCTGATGGTATTAACTATACAGTTAAAAGAGTAATACAACATATATTCAATCACCATTCAAAATCTCTGACTATGAAGAACACTGATCTCACACATGCATTCTTAACAACTGAATCATCGATAAATAATCTTGCTGGATCATTAGATGGCATGACCGAGTTGTAGGGAAATAAAGTTAGGAGAGTTCTAATGAGAGTGAGTGCCAAAGAAAAGTCTGTAAATGGCCCCCTTCCAATAAAGAAGTGCGAGAATGAATCCATTGCCATCTGTCTTTATTTTGTTAATCCACTCAGGTGGACACCAGAAACTGGCTGAAGGTACTGAGATGTGAACACTTAATGGCAAAATTCTTTGGAGATGAACAAAAAATAAAAGACTACTGCCCAATTTGTTAGAAAGTGATTTTAAAAATCTATGTGTACAATAAAAAAGTTATGAATCATCATGTAGATTTATGCTGAAGGATGATAATCTGGAGACATATCAGTTAAATATATTTTAAATGTTAACCTGTGTCATTTTCTTGTTATTCAGAGGAAGAACACTTAACCAAAAATAGCATTGTATCTTATATCAGACACAATACAAATTAACAATTATGTAAGAGTATCTGGTGTTTAAAAAGACTTCATATGCTTTAATTACTTCCATATGTAGTTCCAAAGAGGATGGCATGTATAAAAAGTAACCCATTTACATACTCCAAATTGGGGAACGTCCTAGTTGCTTACTGCCTATTGCTTTAAATGTATCTTTAATACAGTAACTCCACCGTCTGCTTTTTCCACTGCTTGCAGGAAGAGCAGCCCATTGCAGCTAGCTGGTGGGGGCTTGGAACCAGGGTGGACCGGCAGCCCCCCTATCAGCTCCCCATACCCCTAAATTCCCTGTATGGCAGACGCCCAGCAGACTATCAATTGCTGGCAGTTTAGCTGTCCCTCCCCCCACTGCCATATGCTACTCCTGCCCTCTGCCTTGGGGCTGCTCCCCGAGCCTCCCGTTTGCTGGGGAGGGGGGAAGAAGAGGGGCTAATGTCAGGGTCTCCTCCTCCCTCCTGCTCCTGCACCCCGCTTACCCCAGCTTCCATAGAGCAGGGGGGGCACATGACAGGGCTTAGGATGGAGGGAGCTTCCTGGCAGTAGCTGCCATCTCAGCTTGCTGATTAACTTAAAAAGGCAGTGTACTTAAGAGTGGGGTCAGCATACTTAAAGGAGCAATGCACGTCTCTCTCTCACACACAGGATGTGTGTCTCTGTCTGCCATGCTGTCTCCCCTCCCTCCATCCCTGCTGCCTTGTAGAGTGTGAGGCTACATTACCAACAATGAGTTAACCCTTGAGGGCTCAGCTGATTGCTAGTTCATCATTTAGCAGTAAGGCATCCCTTGGGAAATATCCCACCCTCTGACTTCATAGAATCATAGAATATCAGGGTTGGAAGGGACCTCAGGACGTCATCTAGTCCAATCCACTGCACAAAGCAGGATCAATCCTCAATTTTTGCCCCAGATCCCTAAATGGTCCCCTCAAGGATTGAACTCACAACCCTGGGTTTAGCAGGCCAATGCTCAAACCACATAGCTATCCCTCCCCCTCACCACCTCAACCAAGCTTCACAATCATCATCGCTGTGTACCAGTATTAAATTGTTTGTTTAAAACTTACACTGTGTGTGTGTATATATATATATATATATATATACACATATATACACACACAATATAGTCTTTTGTCTGGTGAAAAAACTTTCCCTGGAACGTAACCCCCACTATTTACATTAATTCTTATGGGGAAATTGGATTCGCTTAACATCGTTTCGCTTAAAGTCGCATTTTTCAGGAACATAACTACAATGTTAAGCGAGGAGTTACTGTATACCCCTGAACAATAAATAAATACTATATTTATGTACATTCATATTTTCAAATATTGACTAAAGATGTTTTATCCTAGACTTCTCATTGCATGACCAATTTAAATAAGCAAATGCCAAAAAATCAGAGTTAACATGAAAGTAGAAACCTTAATTTTTACATATGCTGATATTTTGGGGGCTGATTCTCTGAATAAATCTTGCCAATTTATTCTTTTACGTAGAGACTGTCCAGTTTGACCAATGTACATGGCAGAGGGGCATTGCTGACACATGATGGCATATATCACATTGGTAGATGTGCAAGTGAACAAGCCTCTGATAGATGTGATTAGGCCCTATGATGGTGTCCCCTGAATAGATATGTGGACACAGTTGGCAACGGGCTTTGTTGCATGGATAGGTTCCTGGGTTAGAGGTTCTGTTGTGTGGTGTGTGGTTGCTGGTGAGTATTTGCTTGAGGTTGAGGGGCTGTCTGGAAGCAAGGACTGGCCTGTCTCCCAAGATCTGTGAGAGTGATGGGTCGGTCCTTCAGGATAGCTTGTAGATCCTTGATGATACATTGGAGAGGTTTTAGTTGGGGGCTGAAGGTGATGGCTAGTGGTGTTCTGTTATTTTCTTTCCTACTACAGGACAGGCCCAACAAAGAAAATAACAAGAACACCACTAGCCATCACCTTCAGCCCCCAACTAAAACCTCTCCAACGCATCATCAAGAATCTACAAGCTATCCTGAAGGACCGACCCATCACTCTCACAGATCTTGGGAGACAGGCCAGTCCTTGCTTCCAGACAGCCCCTCAACCTCAAGCAAATACTCACCAGCAACCACACACCACACAACAGAACCTCTAACCCAGGAACCTATCCATGCAACAAAGCCCGTTGCCAACTGTGTCCACATATCTATTCAGGGGACACCATCATAGGGCCTAATCACATCAGCCACACTATCAGAGGCTTGTTCACTTGCACATCTACCAATGGGGGCTGAAGGTGATGGCTAGTGGTGTTCTGTTATTTTCTTTCCTACTACAGGACAGGCCCAACAAAGAAAATAACAAGAACACCACTAGCCATCACCTTCAGCCCCCAACTAAAACCTCTCCAACGTATCATCAAGGATCTACAACCTATCCTGAAGGACAACTCATCACTCTCACAGATCTTGGGAGCCAGGCCAGTCCTTGCTTACAGACAGCCCCCCAACCTCAAGCAAATACTCACCAGCAACCACACACCACACAACAGAACCACGAACCCAGGAACCTATCCTTGCAACAAAGTCCATTGTCAACTGTGTCCACATATCTATTCAGGGGACACCATCATAGGGCCTAATCACATCAGCCACACTATCAGAGGCTCGTTCACCTGCACATCCACCAATGTGATATATGCCATCATGTGCCAGAAATGCCCCTCTGCCATGTTCATTGGTCAAACTGGACAGTCTCTACGTAAAAGAATAAATGGACACAAATCAGACATCAAGAATTATAACATTCAAAAACCAGTCGGAGAACACTTCAATCTCTCTGGTCACTCGATTAGAGACCTAAAAGTGATAATTCTTCAACAAAAAAACTTCAGAAACAGACTCCAACGAGAGACTGCTGAATTGGAATTAATTTGCAAACTGGATGCAATTAACTTAGGCTTGAATACAGACTGGGAGTGGATGGGTCATTACACAAAGTAAAACTATCCCCCCTCCTCCCACCCCCCCGGCTGTTCCTCAGATGTTCTTGTCAACTGCTGGAAATGGCCCACCTTGATTATCACTACAAAAGGTTTTCTCTCTTCCCCCCACCCCCCGGCTCTCCTGCTGGTATTAGCTCATCTTAAGTGATCACTTTCCTTACAGTGTGTATGGTAACACCCATTGTTTCATATTCTCTGTGTATATAAATCTCCCCACTGTATTTTCCACTGCATGCATCAGATGAAGTGAGCTGTAGCTCACGAAAGCTTATGCTCAAATAAATTTGTTAGTCTCTAAGGTGCCACAAGTACTCCTTTTCTTTTTGCTAACCTTTTTTGTACAGGAAAAAGTTGTTATTTTTTAAAATATGTCAGCATTCCAGCTAACTTTTTCTCCACTCAAAATATAAGCAAAAATTTCCAGCCATAGAAATTCTTTGCCCCAAAAGTGAATATTTTGTCAAAGCTACAAAGATTAGTAGTAATTGTTTTGTAATTTTAACCATTATAAGTCACTATAATGGTGAATCAAGATTACATATGTAACAGCTAAACATGAGAAAGTGGCATCAAGGGCTATTCCTGTGGTTTTTTTGATTTTCAAAATGATACTCTACATTTATACTCTGCTTAGAGTTGTAACAATATGTTTATACAAATTGTTGAGATACTTTATGATTAAACAGAGACCCAAACTACTCAAGAAGTAAAATCAAAGGTCTCTCTCCCTGTGCTCTGTCGCTGTAATTGACATCAGCAGAGACACTTCAGCAGGGTGTCCCAGTTTAATTGCAAGGAAGCTGATGGCAGGATGTTCTCTGAACTTTGGATCCCTTATTAGGGCTGGCCACAACACAGAATTTCCGTTCCATGGAAAATTCTAAACTTTCAACAACAAAAAGTTGCTCATTGGAACAAAATCTTGTGATTTTGAAGTTTCCTGTAGAATGAGGAGGGGGGGTTCAAAATTTTTTTGTTTTGAAAAATTGAAGTGACATTCCATTTAGACTTCAAAAAAAAAAAAAAAAATGGATGAGAGTCCCCAAGCTTCCCAGAGGTCTGGCTGCCCACCTGGTGGGGTATGCAGCAGCTGGGAGCCTGTAAACCCTGACAGTCCCAGCTTGAGCCTGTGCTGCCGGGCTTCCAGCTGCATAGCAGGGAGTGTGGAAGCCCTGAGAGCCCTAGTGCTCATAGGGCTTCCAGGGTCACAGCTCAGAGGCAGCGTGCTGAACAGAAGAGCTTTCAGAAAACTTGCCTAGATCCACTGGACAATCCAGTAAAACTGATACAGTCCCGGAAAAGATTTCAACAAATCACCATTTTCTGACAGAAAAACATTCTGTCAAAATGTCTGACTGGCTTTCTCTTTCATCCCTCTCTGCCTTGGTCTCTTGACATCTGAACACACTGTAAAGCTTATCTATCTGTCTAATCTTTTGGGGAAGGGACAATTGTGCTGCCAGTATGGATTTTTGTTTATTTTCAGCTTGGTCATTTTTTCCTAAAGGGGGTAAGTGAAATTATTGGATCTGCAATTAATAAGAATTATATGTATTTTAAATTGTCAGATGTGCCTTTATCCTAGGAAAGACCCTTTTCATTTTTAAGAAATCAAAGTAGATAAATAATGTCAGTGCAAGATATTAGGGTGAAACACTATGACTCCATATCAAGTGTCTTCCCTTTTTATTCCTCCTGACAACAGCAAAAGCTTTAACAAAGGAGTGTTTGCATATACACTAATCCAAACTCCTAATTAAGGTGAGCAAATTATTCTTTTGATGCACCCAATATCCTTGACTCATCAAGGTAACAAGTGGAATGATAAATCAACTCTCAAATTCAAAGTAACTTGGAATAAACGCTAATTAGGACATCTGCTATAAACAATCATTCTTCAAAGGGAACATTTAAATTTCTTATTCACTGCATTCAAAGTACAATAATATATAAAATGAATCATAGAGAGAGGAACTGTACATCTTGCCTCCATGTCTTTATTTAAATTCATGATTTTCCCCACAAGTCACTGGGTGATAATCACAATTTCCCCCCTCATAAAATAGTGGGCCAAACCTTCAGCTGATGTAAACTGATGTAGCTCCTTTGAAATGTGGCATATTTGGCTCACTATATTTTGCACACTTCAAACAAACAGTCTCAACCTTACATGAGTTTGTTTTCCTTAATGGTGAGGTCAAGAAAATGGAGTTTTCTTGTAATTTAAAAGTCACGAGTTTGTAAAAGAGATTTAAGATATAGCAAAATGTTTAAATTTTCCTTCAGAAGAACCCCCAGAGGGTGAATTCTGGAGAAGAAATCTCTGTAAAGTTCTTCCTTATGGAGTTTCCCCACATTGTTCCATTGTGAGGCATAACAGGAGTGGAGTTTAACCTCCCTTGTGGGGCAAGCGGCAGGCTACTCACCCAAACCCATTGCCTTCCAAGAGATATGCAGCAGGGTAGGGCATGTGCTCTGAAGTCCTGTGCCTCTGCAGGTGCTCTGGTGTCTGGCATCCTTCTGCCCCACTGCACCCTCCCTAATCTTTGGCAACATGGCTCTATTGAACCTGCACTACCAGGGACATGCCATGGCCACAGCAGCTGCAAGGACTCCTGGGGTGTGCTTTGTGAAAAACCTTCTGCCATGAAGATCTGTGGGGCTACGGATGATGTCCATCTGCCCAGTCCAAGGTCCACCCAGTCTTCTGCTTTCCTAGAGTTAATCCCAGATCTAAGGCTTTCCCTCTGCAACACCCAGCATGATGAGGTGCTACAGGCAATAAAACAGTTCATACTCCAGGACTGGCCACATTGCAAAGAGCAAATGCTAGAGGAGGTTACCCCCTACTACCAGGAGAGTGATTAGCTTCATGTGTGCAAGATGGGATTTTGTTTACAGATAACTGAGCATCAGTCCCAGCAGATTTAAAAGCTGACATCATGAGACAGATACATGCTTCACACCTGAGCCTGAGATGAGCAAGGGATGTATCTACTGGCCAGGCATGGATGCCCAACTGAGAGTGCACGTGGAATAGTTTGAGATGAACAATGAAAGGAAACTCTATAGCCTCATTAAATTTCAAACTCAACCCTGAGAAAAAGTCAGAACAGACCTGTTCACTGTTTTTTATATGACAGGAAGTATATGGTTATAGTAGATTATTAGTCTGGAGGAAACTCAGGCAAGAACTGTGATCCAGAAATGAAGGCACATTTTTTGCAAGGTATGATATGCCCAACATGCTGTGCTCAGACAACAGACCACAGTACAATGAGAAGAAATTAAACGATTCAATGCCAAATAGGAATTTGAGCGCAAGATGTCTTCTTTTGGGTATTCACAAAACAACAGGTAGGCAGAGTTTTCAATTAAAAGAGCCCAGGGTCTGATGGAAAAGGCAAAACAGACAGGAAGGGAGTCACTACATAGCAGTTTTGGACCATTGCAACATATCCTCCCAAAGGCCAGATAGTAGTCCAGCACAGAGATTTATGGGCTGGAGAACCAAGACCGATGAGGGATGCTGCAGCCCTGCAGAGGAATGACGGACAGTACACAGGATCAGTTAAGAAAACATCAGCACAAACTGCAACAAAGAAACCAAGGACCTGAATCCACTGTGCACAGATGAGCAGGTCTTGATTCAACCAACAAATAGCCACATAAAGCAATGGCAAGAGGCAACCATCCAAGCTTCAGCAGGACACAGGTCATATGTGGCCGCTACAGACTCAAAACAGCCATGGAAATTAAACCAAAGATAACTGTGTAGTAGTAGCAGACAGCTGGCACATCTGGACAGATGGACCGGGGCCATGATTAAGATCAGCCTGAGGCATCATCTGGCCTGATGTAGCAAAGTCAGAAAAAAGTAAGAATATTAGCAAGAGAGAGGACCAACAGGATGCCAATCAGCAGAATGAAGGCAGCAACGGGGTGGAGGCAAGTCTCCCATCAACAGCAAAAACACAAACAAGAAGTGGGAGACTGCTTTGAAGACCAGCACTCTTGAAGGACTGTCTCTATGATGGGCTATGTACTAATAACCTGTGACCCCAGCGGGTCAGAAAACATAACAGTAGTTGTTAAAAGGAAAGTGTAATTGTGATGGGTTGCCCCCCACTCCAGGGTGCCACCTGATACACTGGGGTCCTACTGAGCCCACCCATTCCACCAGCCTGGGCTCCCTCTCCTTGTCCTGCTGTGCCAAGCCTTCAAGCCTCCACTCAAACACTCACAGGTAGGTCCACACCCAGCTCCAAAAGGACACAGACACTGAGATCAGCTCCACGTGGGAAGACTCAGCTCGGGGATTGCCCAGCACTCAAGTGCACATCCCCTCTAGAATGTAAACCCAAAATTGTACTGTTTTGAACTGCACAGAAATCTATACAGCGTAAGCTCGTGAAATATGCCCCCTCCCTCAATGTGGAGAAATATATGTACAGCCCCCCCCCCCCCAGTTATGAATTGCACAAACTGGGTTTTATAAAACAAAACAAGTTTATGAACTACAAAGGATAGATTTTAAGTGATTATAAGGGATAGCAAACAGATCAAAGCAGATTACTGAGCAAATAAAACAAACAGGCAAACTAAGCTTAACTAAAGAAACTGGCTACAAATAGTAATTCCTCACCCTAAATGTTGTTTTAAGCAGGTTATAAAATTTCTTTGTGGACAGACAGCTCTTGCTTGCAGCTTAAAACTCCAGGTATATCCTTCAAGGGTCAGACACCATTTCTAGTCCAGGTTCAGTACACCCACTGCTTCCCCTTTGTCTTTGTTTCTTAGATTTTTCCAGTGGTTATCCTGGGTGGAGAGTTAATGAAGAATGAACCAAGATTAACTCACTCCCCAGCCTTAAATAGGATTTGCATATGCTGGGAATTCTTTGTTTCCCAGTTTGACCACCAGCCCCTCTTACTGGAAAAACACTAGAAGTGCAGGATGGTGTCCAGTACTAGATGACATGATCACCTGACCCTGCAGTGTCAAAGCAGCATCCCAGGAAACTTCTCAGGAAGGAGAGAGATTAGCATCTTCACAGTTCTATTTTCCTTCCTAATGGCCCATCCAGGCTGATTGTCTCCTGTCTGGTGGATGTTCCCCAGGTGCAAAACTTTAGTAATGGATACATAGTCAATATTCCTAACTTCAGATACAGAAATGATAAATGGGTACAAATAAGATAATCATATTCAGTAAATCATAACCTTTCCAATTATATCTCATATGACCCATCTTGCATAAAATACACCTTAGTTATGCTGTAGTCATATTATAACAATATTTCTATGAAGAATATGGATTGTAGCATCACAGTAGCAACCTGCATGAAACTTGGAGGGAAGAGTACAGGTTGCAAGAGGGAAGAATTTGAAGGAAGATCAGGGGGCCAATCTTGTGAGCACATGATTGGAATGCTATCTGCAGATGCAGCATCTCTGTAAAAAGTTTTTATAATAAAGAGCAAGTTTCATTTAGAAATCTGAAGTCCTTTCATAGTACTCATCATGTTATACATGAAACAGTAAGGGCAGTGCTGCAAAGGCATCTCGTACCACTTTCTGCACAGAAAGACCACCCTAACAATAACAGAAGTATCATACCAAATATTTTTAAAACAGAAAGCATTATTCTTCACTTGAAACTCACACGTAATTCACACATCAGTGTTAATGGGAGTTGCCCGTGCATATTAAGATCATAAGATCAATAGCCCATCTAGCCCAGTATCTTGTCTCTGACATTGGCCAGTACCACAGCTTCAGGGGATTGTACAGAACAGGGCAGTTGGAGGGATCCACCAGTGTGTTCCCCTCTTGGCTTCTGGCAGTCATAGGTTAAGGTTGTCCCTTTAGGATTTGGTATTAAGATAAAGGAATACATCATAAATCACGGGAACTGTTCAGATCAGATTTAAAATGTGCTGTAAAGTAACTATAAAACCGGACAGTCTCTACGCAAAAGAATAAACGGACACAAATCTGACATCAGGAATCATAACATACAAAAACCAGTAGGAGAACACTTCAGCCTCTCTGGTCACTCATTAACAGACTTAAAGGTGGCAGTTTTGCAACAGAAAAACTTCAAAAACAGACTCCAAGGAGAAACTGCTGAACTTGAATTGATTTGCAAACTAGATACCATTAACTCAGACTTGAATAGAGACTGGGAGTGGCTGGGTCATTACACTAATTGAATCTATTTCCCCATGTTAAGCATCCTTACACCTTCTTGTCAACTGTCTGAAATGAACCATCTTGATTATCACTACAAAAGTTTTTTTTTCTCCTGCTGATCTTAATTAATTAGCCTCTTAGAGTTGGTCTGGCAACTTCCAGCTTTTCATATTTTCTGTATGTGTATATATCCTCTTACTATATGTTCCATTCTATGCATCTGATGAAGTGGGCTGTAGCCCACGAAAGCTTATGCTAAAATACATTTGTTAGTCTCTAAGGTGCCACAAGTACTCCTGTTCTTTTTGCAGATACAGACTAACACAGTTGCTACTCTGAAACCTATAAAGCCATACTGGGAGCATCCATAACTGGAGAATTGCTATTGCTTAACTGAAATCCTTAGATAATTTGATGTTTCTTTCTTTAAATAAGAGGCAGGGTTTTTTAGAGCAACACTGTTAAACAGGAATTCTCATAACTGAAGTCCTTAAAGAAACATTGGCTTTTGAAATCTGCTAAGTATAATGTATTCTCTTTCTATTCAAATTGTTTACCCACTATCCTCTTACACTGAATGACATTGTGACTGTAAAAAATTAAGGGCTTGATTCAGCAAAGATCTCCATCCTTCAAAGGGGTTTCTTGATGGCATCCATAATGTGCTAAGTATGGTATCATCATATAGGAAGACACTGTACCTGCTCTGAAGAGCAATTAAAAAGACAATAAAACAGATAAAGGGTGAGGGACAGGATGACGTATACAAAGGTCTCTTGAGGGAGTCTATTCAAATTCAAAGGTCAATTTGGTAGGCAGGAGATAGTTTAGATTAGTTATGGATAAGTAGATTAACTTTTGGGTGCCCATCAAAATATATCCTCTGAATCCTTTGAATTTTTCCCTTATGGAAAAGTGCTATAGAAATACACAGGAATGAAACCAATAGGGTTCTATAGAAGTTACTGTAAAACCTATTTCCTGATAAGTTTTAAATCATCCTGTAGAACTATAGCAAGTATATATTTTTCTGTTAAGTCCTACAGGATGTTTCTAAAATATATACGTCATGGACTGGTCCTTGGCAGAGTGCCCCCTTCAGGAACTACATGGGAAGCACCAACGTGCATCTCCAATTGCCCCCAAATGCCAGTCTAGCAGGGCTGGTGTTCAACCCTCCGGCTGAGGCCTTTTGGTCCCAGATGAAATGAACAAAACAGTCCACAGTCAGAAAATGAGGTTAAATTAAAGCATAAAGAAAAAGAAAGAAAACCTATAGGTGGTTTCAGTGAGGATATTCGCCACTCTTATTTCAGAGGTCCTTGGAAGTATCACATTCCACTCCAGTGTCCAGGTAAGTCTCAGTTTCTCTCTCCTTAGTCCAGGAAGTCCGTATTTTCCTTTCTGTGAGGACACGGGCTCTGTTGGATGTCTGACCTCTGTCTGGGAGCTGGGCAGCTCCACAATTTGTTCCCTTCCCAAGGTTGCCCTGTCTGAATGAAGTTTTCTCCTTTTAACTCCTCCTCCAGTCCTGGCATGATTTGCAGGAACGGAGGAGTAGGGCCACTGCAGCCCAAAGCGGCTCCTTAATTATTTCCATGCTGGTTCTTCCATGCTGTATATCCTGTCACAACATAATTTATCATTTTCTATTAAGTTCAATGGGAGTTTCCCTGTGAACTGGTTTAACTCTTTATTAGTAATAAGATGCACAGAAAGCTGCATGCTTTGGAAGAAGTCAGTGAATTAAAATCAGGCCATTATGCCTTAACTCCCATTATCCAGCAAAGAGATCTACACATTTTTTAATAATGTATATGGGTTTTATATAAAATCAGCAAGGTCATTAAAAAAATTGCAGGAACATCTGACAATCTCTGCAGTTAGACTGACCAAACTTTTGGGTACAGCTTCATCAGGACTCTAATCCTCTAAGTACCTGCATCTTCAAAAATCGGAGCTAAATGGGTATTACAGAATTAGGGTTCCTGATAAGAGAATTTTTCTAAGAAATAACACATGATATTGTTTAACAATCTTTGCACAAAAAAAAAATATTGTATATTTGGCAATATCCCTCTCTTCCCATTCTTCATCTTTTAATCGTTGATCCCATGGGGTTACTGGCATACTGGCAAGCGTGTAGTAGTGTGCTTTGTGCACCATGAGCTCAGAGACAGTTCAGTAGGCACTCCAAGCACCCTAAGTCAGATATGCTACAATGTTGTTCGGTCCCATTCAGCTTTCTGCAAACTGCCTTCAATGTCACTCTCCTCCCAGGGCTTCCCACACGCCCCAGCTGGGATTCACTCATCAATCAGCCTCCCAGCTGTCTAGAACCTTCCCCATCCTGCTGTCCTATTCTGTGCAGAACAGGAGGGAGAAGAGCAGCTGATTCGCTCATTGCAGATTTATCACGCTGCCCTTGATTGATCTTTGATTACCATAGGAGCATAGGCCCACATTAGACGTTGGTAAAATATGGTTTTAAATTGAGCTTGGATGTTAGCATGAAACATAGGCCCAAAACATGTGACCAAAAACGAATAAGAGCATGAGAAAGAATAGTAATTTGTGTTAAACTTGTAGCAATCCTTGAAATACCAGTGCTATCATATTTAAGGTTTGGTCTGAGATAATAAAAATAAAGAAGACATAGTTAATTGGGTACCACGATGGGAAGGTATCTCCTGATCCTGATCCTGTTGTGAGTATTTGGCCAGTACTTATAACTGTATTATTGCTAGGATATAGAGTATAAATGTGTAGGCACTTATATTTGTATTTGGATGTAAACACCACTGAGTGGCCTTTGAATTAATAAAGGAATGCTTTGTGGGAACTGAATCATGGTAAACCTTACCAAACTTGTTCGGGAATTTATTTCCAATAACTACTCAGCCTATTCAGCACAGTCTGTAACTTTGTCCCCTAACTGCAAGTTGTGCAGGGTAGGGGACATGCCTATCTCGGTGTTTGTACAGTACCTAGCACAATGGCACCTCAATCCTGATTGATGCCTCTGTAATATGGTAATGTGAATATTAAATAAAAATAGAAATTGGCTTGAAAAAAATAAAAAAGAGACATATACAGTAAGTTAGATGAGAAGTTGAGAACTGCCATACTAGAATAGACCTGTGGTCTGTTTAATGCAGTGTCTGACACTGAACAATGACAGACAGTCAGAAGAAGGTATAGTCTCCACCATTCTTATAAAGTCCCTAATTATGACATGGGGAAATTTATCCTGATACTACCTGCTGATCAACATGTACCCCGAAACATAAGGACTAGTATAAGGACTCGTCCTCAAAAATTACTACTCTAGTTAGTGTTCTGTAACAGCAAATTATATTTTTATCCATGCACACTTCTAAAAAGTGTACTCAGGGGTAAATCCTGCTCTGTGAGTGTGAAGTACCCAATAGACAGCAAAACCAGTGAGGATTCAGTATATTGGGTGATGAACAGGAGGGAGTGTGTGATAGACTAAACTCACTGCTGATGCTTCCCCTAATGACTGGATGTGGTATAGCAGCCTATCCTCCACTGGCACCCTCTGCCGACAGCCGCTTGAGCTCTGTGGTGGTCTACTTCTTCTCATGACTGAGCCCTACGGCCAGGGACATTAGTTTTACCCCTTCCAGGGAAAACAAAGAGTCAAATAAACTAAACTCAAATAAACATAATTCCTCGACCCCTTCTTGGGCTCAGCAGGGTAGCTCTCCTGCTCTTGTGCAGAGCAACACCTACCAGGGCTCCAAATTCAACACTCCTTCTCCCTCTTATGTCAGACAGTTTCCTCACCACTTTTTCCAGTGGACCAGTGGGAGAATCCATGCCCTCCCATTCCTCCAGGTTCCAGTCCAGGGACCCTGTGGCAAACAACTAACATCTGCTCCTTCAGACACCTTGGTGCTTCCCTGGACTTCTTCCTATCTTGACTTTCCTTCAGGCCCCGTAACCATGTCTCCTCCCTAGGCTTATTATACTTCTACTTCTCTCTAGGTCTTTCTTTCACATTCTAGCACCAGAGAAGCAGAGAAGACCACTTATTCTTTCTCTCCTCCAACCTCCTGCTTATCTAGGCTTCCTCCCTTTATGTTCACCCCAGCTCTGCCCACAGCTAAGCTTCATCTGTACTTGGGCCTGGCATCTGCTGGTGCAAACAGGTGTTCTGGTTGCTGTCTGTCTCCAGTTATCTCTTTCATTACCTGTATGGGGGGTACAAACCCCATCACAGAGTGTAAAAAGAGGATACAATGCAGACACCTTGCATCCCCCACATGGTTCTGTGGATCTCTGACCACACCAGTAGGGGCGTTTTGTAGGTCTGGGCAAGCTGTGGGAGGGTGGATGGGGACCTGGCTATTATATTCACAAATTCCTTGTGGCAGAGGTGATGGCTGCAGTTACCACAGAGGTTATTGTACACACTGAAGCATGGCCTTGATATTCTAAAGGAGGATTCTTTTCTACATAGGCATCCCTGTGCCAAGACTGTTTACTCAGGCTTGGCACAGGTAAGAAGATGTGGTACTCAACTATTTTCTGTTTTGACAAGGAAAAAATTTTCTTCCTCCTGAATATTAAAACAATAGTTACTGTTTCTTACAACTTTCATCAAATGCTTAGCTAACCAGAGTTAGCTCTAATTGCTTTGCAGGATGTGTTGGCTTTTGCTACATATCACATAACAGTGAAGTTCATGTGCATCTTATTTACTTAAATTATCAATTCTATGGTTCTTTGAATGGCAATTTTTTTGCACTAATGCAATTGCATTTGCTGAGTAATTTCTCATATTACAACAAATGTGCAGTGAAAGTAATATTTGTTAAACAAGATCAACCTGCAGTCTTTTAGCACTGGTACAGATCACTTGAGCAATGTCTAATAAAATCTGGCATGATTTTCAAAGTAGGCTAAATAGAATTTTACATAACCTGAGCTCTATTGATTTCTATTCATTTCCTACTGGGAATTCTTAAAAGAAAGCTCTGATGACGGCAGTAATGCAGGCACTTGTATTGAAAAAAACCCACCCAAAACCACTTTGAGTTTGATTTGCAGCTAGTCAACAGGATACATGCTTGTAATAGTTCTATATAACAAATGAATGTGTCTTCATAAACAATGTGTAAGCTCTGTGGCCTTATGCCTCTTTGGTTGTGTAGAGGGTGGAGTTTTGCTGAAGTTTTTTCCAACAGTTTGCTGCTGATGGTGGTATTTGTATAAATAAAGTCAAAGGCACTCAGAATAGCAGATGAGTACCTTTTTACTGTTTACAATCCCAAGTAAATCAAATTCTAAGGGTACGTGTGACAAATTTCAATATTAAAAAAGAAATATAGATCCCAATTCACACTGTTCTTAAACACATAAGTAATCCCAGTTAAATCAGTGGGAATACTCATGTGCTTAATTGAAGGCACATGATTAAGTACCTCAGTCAGTGAATCAGGACCTAATTGTTTAGACTGATTTACCTTCCTTGATACAGTTGTGTCTATTTATTTTACAACAAGTTGAATCTATGTCATTTTGTCTGGCAAAGTTGTTAAATCATTGGAGTTTGTGGGTGGAACTAATTTCTTTGCAGCCCAGATGAAACAACAGATGGAATTTTGGATATAAAAATAAAATTGAACACAGACACAGAAATTCAGAAAAAGGAAGAAAGTTATTTAGTAAAGAGCACTCAAATAGTACACACTCCAAAACATGACCCTGGAAACCAGATGCTGTAATCATCTCCTATAGCTCTCTCCCCTACTCCCTTTCAGACTGATAGATTTAGGGGGCTTCATTTGTTCCATTTTTGTTAAAGATTTTGTTTACTTTTGACAGGGATCACCTATTATTTCAGAGCCCCAGTTGTATGACTTACAATATGTTATATTCTTATCACATGGCAGGGATTACTATTCACTCCCTCTAGCGACTATTGTTACACAAATCACCCCAAAGAACGTAGGGAGGAGTTGGGCCTACATATCCTGTTATGTTGAGGTCTGTATCATGAGTTGGAGCCTTGCTGAAATAAGAGTGGATAAAAAACAGCAAGAAGTCATTTTAACCTATAAAATGTGTTACAGAAACTTGTTTTTGAAAGAAAGTACAGAATGGAATCAAATAAATGATGTAAACTATATTTGTTTAAAAGACCTACCGATTGTGGCATTTCAAGGCTCATAGTGAAGCCATAGAATTGTCTTAAGAAAAGGAGTAGTTGTGGCACCTTAGAGACTAACAAATTTATTTGAGCATAAGCTTTCATGAGCTACAGCTCACTTCATCGGATGCAACAGACTCCAATGACAATTGTCTTAGTAATAGACTAAGATTTTGCTAAAATGAAAGGGGGAAGTGCATATGTGGAACCACCCGATATTTATTCTGATTGGTTCATTTTGATACAACAAAGTTACCACCCCTTTTGAACATGTTTTTCAGGGGAGCTGCTGGGCAGCTTATTTTGGAGTCATTACACTACATGTTGTTAGTAGCAGGGATCATTAGCCAGTATCACTATCCTGGCACCATCTGGAACCCAGAGATTCATTACTGGAGTCTCTTTTTCCTGATCCTAAAAGATGTTCTAAACCAACTAGACAAGGAGAGGGAACCAGACAACACCAGGTCAGTTCCAGGATCGGGAGAGAGAAAGGTGGTTTAAAACCTTTGCTTCCTCTACTCTTCTCTTCACCAAGCTATTAAGCCTTTAAATTTTAGTCCTTTTCACTTCCTACAAGTGCCAGTGGAGTGGAATTTAATAGGATAGTAACAATGGGAGGAGATCAAGACAGAAGCCGAACTTGGAAGTAGAAAGAGAACCACAGAGGAGTGAAGACATAAGTGAAACTATGGTAAGAACTACAACATGAGGGAGGATGTAGAGGGGAGTCTAAAATAGGGCTTTCACAATATAATGAAGGTTGCAGCCTTACCAATGGTGCCTTGACCATGGTCCTGTAATATAGTTGTAGAGATTAAAAAAAAAAAAAGAAGCAGCTGTTAATGCTATGAATAGCATCTTGTTCAGGCCTTTATTTTTGATAGCACATGAATAGAATAATGAATTCTGAGCACAGCAGAACAGCATATTAAATTAATATATATATATATATTTAGGTTTGTAGTTTTTAAGATAAATATATATTTTGGCAACAGAACTGACAAATATATGTGTACATATAAACATAAAATTTGTCAGGTCTGTTGTCAAACATATATTTGTCTTAAAATTACAAAAATAAATGTCGCCCTATTTTTATTAATTATACTTCTCTTCTTGTAAAAACAATTGCATACTAACCTCTGTAAAGCACAATAAAATTGTAATATCAAACTATATATGCCAAGTGAAAATATAAACCCTGGAAGGATGACAATTTAATTATTTCTTATTGACTTGCTGGGATTTTAAAATTAGCACATTATTTTGGAATGCCGTTCTTAGAGAGAGTTACAGAAGCATATTGTCATTCTCTTGTACATTGTTGGCTAGAAAATGATTGTAGAAAGTTAGTTAATGGTGACAGATACCAGAATTTTCAAATGACTTCTTGACAAAACATAAAAAGTAACAGGAGATAGTGTAGGGTAATATCTAAAGCAAAACCCCCCCCCACATTATTTCGTATTCAATACAATATAGTTCAATATTGAAACAATGTTCAGAAAAAGAAAAGCAGTTACCCCTCAAAAATGTGTATTGGATATTTAAGTAATTTTTGCACTATGACTTTTTCAAGAAGTAATCCCTTTCAAGAAGTAATCCCTTCAACTCTCTTATGAGTGTTTTGGATAGTTTGTGTGGAAGAAGCTCTACAAAGTAATGGCCTGATGTGGAAAGGTGCTGATCAGGCCCTTTAGTGTCCATCCACACTGCAATTAAACACCCTTGGCTGGTCCATGTCAGCTGACTTTGACTTGTGGGGCTCAGGCTATGAGTCTGTTTAATTGTGGTGTAGACATTTGGCTTTGGGCTGAAGCCCAAGCTCTTGGACTTTCCCACCTTGCAGGGTCCCAAAGCCTAGGTTCTGGCCCAAGACTGAGCATCTACACTGCAATTCAACAGCCCCACGAACTTGAGTCAGCTGACATGGGCCAGCCATGGGTGTTTAATTGCAGAGTGTGTGTTCCAACTTCAGGGGGATCACGCTCCTCAGCGTCCCCGGCAAAGCTTATGCCAGCGTAACAAGCTGTGGGAGAGAGGGGGGAGGAGTGGGAATGTGGCACACTCAGGAGAGGAGGTGGGGAAGAGGTGTGGCCAGGGCTGGGATTTGGGGTAGGAGTCCAATAGGGGCAGGGAGGGGGCGGAGTTGGGGTGGGGACTTTGGGGAAGAGGTTGGAATGGGGGCAGGGCAGGGGTGGAGTCGAGGTGGGGGCAGGGGGGTCTGTTACCAATCTGCCTGAGGCATCAGGTGATCAGGCTGTGGCCGCAGGATCGTTAGGGGAGGAGATGATGGAGCACACCAAGTAACTGAGTTTTAAAGCTTTATTAATAAAATAATAAAATGACAATGGAGAGTGCTGGGGATTCCATTCCCCACGTCACTCAAAGGAAGGAAGAAAGCATTAGTGCCCCAAGCCCTAACCCACTTTCATACTCATAGCTGCACTACCCGAGGCTGGCCAAGGCTGGGTGTAATGTAAGAAGAGGGAGAGGGGTGGACGGGAGTTCTTGTCCTGTGCACGGGTTGTCCAGGGTCTGCTATTGATCTCTGATTTGCCTCAGCTCCCAGGAGGGTTTTTAAGTCCCTGGGGTCTCTAGGGGGCATCTTCTTCCGGGACCTTTGTTCCCCAAGCTCTGTGTACCAGTTCAAACCGGCCGCCTGTGGCTTCCTCAGCTTTCCCAAAACAGACCAGCTTCAGGGCCGTGAGATGCTTGTTTTTCTCTCGTTGACCTTGTTGTCTCACTCCTTTTCGTGGCACCTGCAATTTTGTTCAGCAACTCTCCTTTCTCATGGCTGGTCAGGGGGTGGAGGGGGTGTGGACTCCCCCCTTCTGTCTTGGCAGGTATCAGAGTGTGCGCGATGGCCTTGGGCTGGAGTCAGCTCCTTATCTTCGGGTTTAGCTGGAACATCAAGTTAAACCATTCTTTTCTCCTTTCCTCCCCCTTCAGTCTTTCACCACCTGTAAAGAAACCTTTCATTCTGCATTCATACCTTTAACCCTTCCCGAAATTCTTTCCAAAACATACAACAGCATTAGCAATATATGAGGCTGGTGTTTACCCAGGGGACCCCCTGTGGGGGGGGCAGCCATCTTGTGACACCAGCGCCAGGAGAAGTTGGTGCCTATGTGTGGAACAATGGACCAGCTTTTTGCTCTCTCGCAGATATCCGAGGGGTCATGGAAGTTTGCTAATCGAATCAACCTTTGTTTTGTAGACCTGGAGTAAGCATATGACCACGTTCCCTGAGATGTCTTGTGGAAGTCCTGCAGGAGCATGAAGTTCCGGTGCCACTTTTGTGTGCTATCTGGTCCCTCTATTCTCAGAGTGAGAGTTGTGTTCATATTCTTGGCATTATGTCGAGTTCGTTCAAGGTGGGCATTGGACTCCACCCAGAGTGTGTCTTGTCCCCACTCCTGTTTGTGATTTTCATGGACAGGATATCAAGGCACAGCTGAGCTTCTGGAGTGCATCCGGTATGGGGACTCAGACGTGGGATCACTGCTGTTTGCAGATGATGTTGTCCTTCTTTCTTCTTCAGACTGCAATCTCCAATGTGCACTCAAACATTTTGCTGCTCAGTGTGAAGCACTTGGGATGAGAACCACATAGGAGGTCATGGTCCTCTCCCAGAAGAAAATCAACAGCTCTCTCTAGGTGAGGGGGGAAAAGCTACCCGTGGTGGAAGAGTTCAAGTTTCTAGAGGTCTTGCTCATGAGTGATCAACTGACTGACTGGTGCGGCGGCAGCAGGTATGCGGGTGCTGTACCAATCCATGGTGGTGAAGCAGGAGCTGAGTTCTTGGACGAAGCTCTCGGTTTACATGTCAGTCTACATCCGCATCCTCACCTATGGTCATGAATTTTGGGTAATGACTGAAAGGACGAGATTGCAGGTAAAAGCAGCGGAAATGAGGTTTCTCTGCAGGGTGGCTGGGTTTATTCTCTGAGTATCTAGGGATCTTGTATCTAGGGGTATCTAGGAGTATCTAGGGGTCTCCGTAGGGTGTCTGGGCTTATTCTCCAAGTATCTAGGGGTCTTGCTCATGAGTGATGGCAAACGTGAGATCATCTGGCAGATTGGTGCAGCGGCAGCAGGTATGCGGGTGCTGTACCAATCCATGGTGGTGAAGCGGGAGCTGAGTTCTTGGACAAAGCTCTCGGTTTACATGTCAGTCTACATCCCCATCCTCAACTATGGTCATGAACTTTGGGTAATGACTGAAAGGACGAGATTGGGGGTACAAGCAGTGGAAATGAGGTTTCTCCGCAGGGTGGAAGGATTTATTTCTGAGATAGGGTGAGAGCTCAGCTGTATGGGAGAGCCTCAGAGTAGAGCTGCTACTCCTCCAGATCGAGAGGAGCAAGTTGAGGTGGTTTGGGCACCTGATAAGGATGCCCCCTGGGAGGCTTCCGTTGGAACTCTACTGGGCATGTCCCGTGGTAGGAGGCCCCAAAGCCAACCCAGGGTAGGCTGGAAGGATTATATCTCACAGCTTGCCTGGGAATGCTGGGGAAAACCCCAGGAAGAGCTGGAACCTGTTGCAAAGGAAAGAGAGGTCTGGTCCTTCCTACTCCCCATGCTGCCGCCACGACTCTCACCAGGAAAAGCAGCATAAAGGAAAAAGAAGAAAGAAGAAGATGATGACATAGACTTAGTTGCAAAGTAAATTGTCACCCTGATGTTTTTAGAGTATTATGGACATAGTTTTATAGTGTGCCTGAGCAATATTCTCTCTGATTTTTCAGAGGGATGAATAAATCATCATTTCATGTGAATGATAGAAGCTTTTTGCTGAGAAAGCATGAGCATAAGTTGGGTGGGTGGTGGTGATGGGGAGGTATTATCAGCCCATTGTGTCCCTTCAACTGTTTACCAACTATAACGCCTCCTACTTGCTTGGAAAGAACCCATATAGTTCTTTAGGTGCTTAGCTTCCATATAAAACTGCTAGGGTACAGAGTCAGGGGCTTTGTTTTGGAGCAAAGATTGACAGTGCAGGAGGTTTGATCAGTCTCCTCAAGTTCTGCATTAACCTCTGTGGGTCAGATATATCTTAAGGGCTCCATGCTGAGGCCTCCCTGGGGTCAGGAGTTAGCCCCGAGTTTCATTTGATTTTCATATGAACTCTGGAAAGATTGCAATTTGGCACTGACAAGTTATATGAAAAATCCAGGCCTTTAGTGTAAGAGAGAGAGAGAGTATTGTATTGCTTTTTCTGGTAGCACACTACCAGCAAAAAAAACATGTAAAGTTGGTGTCACAGGGCAACTGGTCACTGTAAACAGAGAAGGTCCAGTGCCCCTGTGTCGGAGCAGGTGTGCCCAGCTGAGCCATTTAAAGTGGGCATGGCTACACCTGGGGATATAAAGGCCTGTAAGATGGGAGGAAGTGGAAGAGGGAAGAGTGATTGGAACAGGCTGTGCTTGGGGAAATGAATCATAAAGGAATGGAGCTAACTCCTGTGGTGGGTCCCTGGAGCAAGAGGCCAGATGCTCAGGAAGGTTGTCCTGGAGTTGGTGTTCCAGAGGAGCTACAGAGCTGGCTGGGACGAGAGCTGTAACAAAGCATTTTAGTGCCTGGAAAGAGCAATCATATTTGTGCCCCCTAGAGGCAACATGAGGGGGAGCACATAGCCCTCCTCGCAATTTCTGCCTCCCATTTGTTAGGATATAGATATTCAGGCCTGTCTGTAAAGGCCTAGACTCTAAGAATTTAGGTATATTCTTATCACTTAGCTAGTTCTAGAGGTATAAAAGAAAGAATCAAAATCACTGTCTGCTGGTGTAAGGGCCTTCTCTTACTGTGACAGTCTGAGGCCCTGTTCTTAGGCTAAGGCCTTTGGCTAAGCAGCAGAGGCAGCCATAAGCTGGGAAGCGAACGGTCACATCCTCACATTCCAAACTAGTCACACTGAAAGAAGGTGTTATTGGGCTGTTAGGAATACAGTCCTGTCCTGATAACGCCTATCGCCTCCAGAGAAAGGGAAGTGCCTAGCAAATGTAAAGGGAAACTTAGTTTGATAGCATCCTGTCTGGCAAGAACTCACTTATCAATAGCTGGGGTGTGAAATCCTCATTTTTTTGTTGTTCTGTCACTGTGGTCCCCATTTCACTATTGTTTGTCTGTATAATCTCTGTCTGGTTCTGTGATTGTTTCTGTCTGCTGCATAATTAATTTTGCTGGGTGTAAACTAATTAAGGTGGTGGGATATAATTGGATAAATAATCAAGTTACAATATGTTAGGATTGGTTAGTTAAATTTCAGGAAAATGATTGGTTAAGGTATAGCTAAGCAGAACTCAAGTTTTACTATATAGTCTGCAGTCAATCTGGAAGTAAGGGGGGGAAATGGGAACAGGTGTTGGATCATATTAAAGAAGTTCTGTATTAAAATCACAAATGAGTTTGATTCCCCATAGTTTAAATTCCACGGTATTACTAATTAAGAGGTCTCTTAGTTTTTGGTACTGTTTCTCTCCCTCTCTGTGTGAAACTTGCAAGCTGCTAATTGTGTTAGTACATTCTAAGACAGAGTCTGTTCTCAAAGCAATTCTTTGTAACAACAACTGCTCACACAGAGAGAGACTCAAAGCAATACTCTGTAACAACAGAAACAGCACCCAGAGACTCCCTGCCCTTTTGTTGTATTCATCTCGCTTTGTTAACAATTGTGATTAAAATAGAGATAGAGGATGGATGTGGATGGATGCTTGGTGTGGATAATAACTGAATGATCAGGGAGGTGCCAGCCTAAGAATCCAGTGTCCATCGGCTGAAGAAGGCGTCAAGTGGAAATAACCAGAGGACCCCCGGAGGGCAGACTGGAATCCACCCAACAGCCTCAAGGATGGGAGAACCAAAGAACAAGATAACATCTGGCAGCACAGAGCCGTCAGGAATTGTGTCATCTGGCATAGGAATAAATTCCTATAAAAATGGAGTCTAGAAAGTGAGAACTTTGGGGTCTGATTCTGAAAACCAACTTCCAGGAGCATCAGATGAGTATCTGACAAGGCCCTGCTCCATCCTCGTGTCCAGGCCACCTGGCCAGTGGCTTGGCATGAGCAACTCTAAGGCTGGTAACTATGATAACAACCTTGCAGAACCTGTGTGTGTGTGTTTATGAATGAATGTGTGAATAAATATGAAATTGAATGGAATGTTATAGCTATAACTAACTGCTTACTATGATTCTTTCTGTATTCTCAATAAATGTGGCATTTTGCCTTTTCCCCTTTAATAAGATCCTGCTGTTTTTTATTTTATTGGTATAACACAGGGAATGGGGGTGGGAAAATTGGAATCATGTTTTGCTTGGGGGGGGGAATGGGAACAGGGACACAGGTAAGGCTCTGTGGTGTCAGAGCTGGGAAGGGGGACACTAAGGAAGAAAACTGGAATCATGCTTGCTGGAAGTTCACCCCGATAAACATTGAATTGTTTGCACCTTAGGACTTCGGGTATTGTTGCTCTCTGTTCATGTGAGAAGGACCAGGGAAGTAAGCGGGTGAAGGAATAAGCCCCCTAACACCATTTAGCACAGAGGTTATCAAACTGTGGAACATGCCTCCCTAGGGGGATGTACCTCACAGTTTGAAAACCGTCGCCTCCCGCCAGGGGCCGGCAGATTGGAAGCTGGTGGGAGCTGCTTGGCCCGCTCGGGCTCCTGGTTCTCTGTGCTGTAGGATCCAAGGTGCTGGTTGACGGCTCAGCAGCCCTCCCCACCCTGCTCCCCAAGCCGGCTGCCTCTTCATGGCCCAGTGCTCCCCAGGCAGGGCAGGCGGCACAGCTCCAAGCTATGCTCCTGACATGCTCTCGCCTCTGCCTTGAAGGAGCCTGGGGCTGGCTGGCAACACCCCCTGAAGCCAGGCTCTGCCAATGGAGCCTGGCTGCCATGAGTTGCTCTTTGAGGTGCTCCCTGGAGCATTCATCCCCCTTGGGCTCCTGCCTCTCAGCAACCCGGTCACACCCCAGTCCCTGCCCAGGGATCTGCCATTGCAGCCAGGTCACTTTCCGCACACTCCCTGCACACAGAACAGAACTTCCCCTTGCTCCCTTTGGCTGTCCTGACCAAGCCCCATTGCTTCCGGGCTTGTGGTCACATGGTCACACAGCCCAAGCTCAGCCATGAAGCTTGGTGCCCAACCCAGGAGCGGGGGCAGGCGGCTGCTGGCAGGATGGAGTCGCTCCCGCCTGCTCCGGAAACCAAGGCTGTAAGAATGGAGCAATCCCTGGGGTTACCATATTTCAGGTTCCCAAATAGAAGACACTACTGGGTGGGATGGGGGAGGAGGAACTGAAGGGGGTATTTGGGGGCTGTTGGAGGGGATGTCTGTGTACTGGAAGGGATATTTGGATGGCACTGGAGGGGGTACATGTGGCAGGAGTACCCACTGGAGGTGGGCTGCCAGTGCTGGGCAGGGAGGGGCTGGCTTAATGGGGGAGCTCCAGCTGCTGCCAAGTGGGTGCTGCATGCCTTCCACACCCCCATTCCCCATCCCCTTCTCTTCCCCATCCCATCCCTCTTCCCTACCGTCCCTTGCCCCATCTCCCGCCTCCCACTTCCATCCCCCCCCCTACTCTGTCCCATCTCCCTTCCTACCCCACTGCCTCTTCCCTTCCACCTCACCCATCTTCCCCCATACCCCCCCCTTGCCCTGCCCCAACTGCCCCCTCCACTCCACCACAAACTACACCAATGGACTCTGGCTGACACTGCTAGGCCCAATCCTGCGGGGGCGGGGGGGAGCAGACACCACTGGGCCTGATCCTGCATTGCCCCATTTTGGCGCCCCACCAGTTCTGCATCCACAATCTTATCATTACAGCAAATGCTCTGCACACACAAAAAAACTAATTGTATCAAACATATAGATTTCTTCAGTACCAAAAGGCACACAGGCCACAAATCCTTTGAAAGTATGCAGCACGGATCTGGCGTTAATGTCACCACATTGTCCTGAGCTGAAGAAACAGCAAGTGCCCAGTTCTTTAAATAGGCTGGTATCTCCTTGTGCTTATCTTCTTGCTGCAAATAGTAAAAGCAGGCCTGTGAGTATCAGCACTTAGGGCAGAGATCTTCACCTCTCCTCTGGTATGGCTATCTGGCTGGACTAACTGAAGAGTTTGGCACCTTTTTTTCCTTATGTGTGGGAGTGAAATTGGCCCCACCCTTGAAGATGCCCTACTGATCATACTCAAATTGTTTATGAACTTTTGCCTTTGCTTATTTGCTAGTCCCAGACTAGCTGGAGTCAGTAGACAGCTGCTCCACTCTTTTGGCAAAAACAAAGCAAAACTGACCAGTACTTTTTAAAAGAAACAGTGACAGAAGCACGAATTACAACCACATGTGCTGCCAGGCTGGTAAGAAGCCCTGCCATGTCATACTTGTTTGCAGGACAGGGTGCATACACTGAGTAATAAACCTCTTCCAGCTCTATTCACTAGAGAGATCTGATCTTTTGCACAGTGAAGACTCTGAAAGGTTGAAGATTAGCCTTTCCCTTCCAGTCTGGTAATTTAGTAAGAACCTGGCTTGAGTGCAGATTCCATTTTCTGCTGTATTACAAATGCCTTCCATGAAGAGCCTAATCCCAGAGGCAACACAATTTAAACAAAGATTTGCACATGTGTGGAGCTCTCTCCCTCTGTCAGCAGCGGTGAATACTGGCCTACATGACTGTGAAAGCACCTTTTTCTGTTTTGCATAAAAGGTAATCTATCCTGGAGCTAAACCAACTGCTACAAAAGCTCTTGTCTGCCAAACAGATGTTTATTTTCAGTTAAAAACAGAGCCCTGTTTTTACACATCTCCTAGCCTTTTCTCTGCCAAGAGTAACTCCCTACAAGTGCCATTAATTGACAGTCTCTGAAAAACCATCTTCTGTATTTATATTTGAAGAGTCATTAAGCATGCTTAGGTAAGGAGTTCAAATAATAATCTCACTGTGGATTAAATTCACCAACAGTGCAGAGGGCCACTCAGGACCTATGCACCATTTAAGTCCCACTTATATAAGGCTTAAATGAAATTTACTGATGCATAGGTCTTTGCTGGTTCTTGGCACAGTGGATGGGGTGATTCCCCCCATGAGCACAGCCAAGTGCGTCTTAAGGAGTCTACACCATTTTGAGAGGCATTCCAAGAGGCTTGAGAAGGAGCACAACTTTGATTTATGAATCAGCAATAGGACCTTGCTGAGACAGGAAGTCATGTTACAGTTATGTGGCCAAAACTGTGTAATAAATCTTGGGGAAGAGGATCCTTGATGTAGAGAAGATTATTACATGTATAATTGCATCTATGTCAAGTGTAGTTGTGCCATAACTGAATTTGGTCCCTAATTTTATTTGAACAAGTGTCATGTTGCACACACTGGAAATAAACATGTGACTGCAGACACTTTCCTTGATTAATGGATACCTCAGACATCATTTGTGGCCAGTTGCTGTAAGTATAACAGCATTTTTCCTGCTTTTGGGACTGTGTACCCCAACTTTCTTATGTCACTTAATAAGTCTGCTCAATTTTGAGAGTACTCGATTTTTATGCTTTATTGCTCTAACTCAGCAAATCACTTAAATACATGCTGACAGCTAAACCTCAGATGAAACCTCTTGACTTCAGTGCAACTGCTCATCTGTTTAAAATTAAGCATTATTTTATTTCTCGTTCAAGTTAACCTTGCCCATCAAAAGGTCTTCTTCCTTTCTTCTTGTGAATAATAAATCCACCACTGTTCATTAGAATCTCCCTCACTTTGAGACTTGAATTACAGATCCATTCTTTATTAAAAGAAGTATAAAGAAAGTGGTGGTATCTGAGACTACATTTATTTAATAAAACCACAAAAGTAATAGAATCAATAACTAATATGACAAAGGTTAATTGTTTAAGTTAGCAGGCTAATAATTCCTACGGAGACAGGCTCTATCACTGTGAGCGATTGTAAAAGGATATTGGGAAATTTTATAATACGCTATATTGGCAACCTTCATATAAAACACCACAGAGTTACTAATATTTTATAACAGCTTTTATGCTTAAACTCACTAATATGATAATGAAGCCAGGCTATAGAAACAGCATTGGTATCAGACTGGTAATAAAAGCAATAAAAAGACAGAGGCAGGTATACAGATGGGGACAGCCATGAAATATGCTTTTACTGTACTTTCATTAGCAATGGATTAGATCTGAACAAACAACTCAGTTGAGTTTTATTTCATTTTCTATTTGTGAATTATTCAGTAGCCTGATCCCAGGCTTGTAAAGAACAACAACAAAATTACAGATGGGACAAATATATTTACGAGTATCAGACTGAAATGCATAAGTTAGAACCACATCCTTATTAAATAACAAAGTGGGTTTCAGCTACCTCAACTTCTGTCTTGAGAACTGGAAATATGACTTGACTCAGAATTTTGAGTCCCAAAACAATCATCAGATGACAATAAGAACCTGTTACTGTCAACCTAGGATAAATTTAGATCAGCAGACTCAAGGTGAGAGGCCGCATATCCTCTCTGATACACATCTCCTTCCAATGTCTGTTTTGTTTGAGAGAGTCAGTGCAGGGGGTCCCTGGTATCCATCTCCCCCTGTTGTTTTGCTTATCCGTCGCTCATGAATAGGGGAATGTGTTCCGATTCACGTCAGTCCCGATCCACATATCCGTCACTTCACCTTTTGTGTGGCTTTTCTTTGGATAGCTCCCCCGGCATTAAGGAGGATCCTGCCTTGGAGCAGCAGCAGCTGTTGAATGTGGAAGCCAGAGGTACTGAAACCCTGGCAGATGCCCAGATACCTGCGAACACCCTTGGAACTTGGAACCACTGGGATCATTCCAGGCAGAGGAACCCAGGAATCCCAAAGTCACCCAGACCATGAATGCAGGAGTCACAGTAAGAAGTAGCACTGGGGAGGGACTAGCCATAGTCCCAAGCACAGTCAGAGTCTTGCAGTTAGCTCCCCACTAACTCGGTGGTGAACTCACTCTCCACTGCCAGGGCCCTGGGCTGAGACCCGGTGGAGCAGGGAGGACCTGGGTCCCCTTACCTTGGCCATCTGGGTGGTGGCCCACCTCTCTGCAGGCCACTAGGCCTTACTGCCCAGTGAATCAGAGAACCAGAATAGACTTATTGACTCTGGCTGATTGGCCACACTTTCCTGTGAACTAGGGTAACTCTATGGACTCTGGCCACTAGGCCATGCTGCCCTGCGGAGAAGGGCAACCTCATTGACTTGGGCCCTACTGCCCTGTGGATCAGAGTGATTATATAGACTCTGGCCACCAGGCATCACAGCCCTGTGGATCAGGGCAACTCTATTGACTTTAGCCCTTAGGTCTCTCTGCCTAGAGACAGAAGGCTGCTCGAAGGATGGGGTCTAGACTGGGTCCCCCCATCCTGTCACGCCACTTCATTCTTTTTCAAATGAGACTTATTTATCTCAAAGCTGATTTGTGAAGTTGATATGAAATGTACTTTATAAATCTGCATTTCATTCTTTATTTATGAGTTATGCAATGAGATTATGGCCCGGATCCAACTCCTTCTGTAGTCAATGGAGAGATCCCCTGTAAAGCAATTCAGGTCCAGTGAGAGCATAGTATTGTGTCAACGGTAGAAAAGCAAAGTAGTTAATATGAACTTAAATATAGGCAAAAATACAATACAATGCATTAAGAAAGATAGTAATCCCTTTTGTTTCTAAGTATCGAAGAAAACATGTATTTTATCCTGTACTATGATTTTTTTCAGAACTGTCGATGAATTACCTTAGCCTGATGTTTTATAACTTCAAGGTTAAATAAATGCCTACAGTTGTCTCCAGTGTCTTCCAACACAATATACAAGCCTGATTGCATAAGTGTTTAGCAGTAAGGACTGAGGCTCCTGGGTGACATGATAATACATATACTACTAAACTAGTGAAGCCAGAAGAAGCTGGGCTGCTCAACCCCTTATAGAATTGGACCCACTGAGAGAAAACAATGGAAGCTGCTCATCTTAAAATGTTACTGTATATCATTTTACCCCACATGTATAAGCTGTAGTGCATCCTGTGCCATGTTTCTTGTTTTCAGTGTGGCACTGTTCTTGTTTATTCTGAGTGTTTAGAGTATCTGGAGTCAGCAAAATTCCATTTGCTAAAGCTTTTCATACAGAAAGCTTTTACTTAACACCTGACATTTCTACTCATTTTTCAAGCATTTCCTTTCATATCCATGTGTCTTGCTGGATACTCTTCCCCTGATCTCATTATTCCATGTCCATGATGCAAATCAGCCAAATATGAGAACAAAATAGCAGTTTTCTTACAACTTAAGTACTTGACGAACCCTGCAAGTTTTATTCTAATGAGTAAAAGGTGTCCTGCCCTCTCCAAAAGAAAACTCAAAATGTAGATTTCATCCATAGTGGTAAGATACATAAGCTTTGGACTAGAGACTAAGCAGAGTCTAGAGTTCCCTATTCATCAGGTTGGGAGAGGAAAGTAATTTAAAACATCCCTTTTCAGAATGCAGTTTACTCTCCTCCCAGTGGTCAGCCAGCCCTGCTGAGGAAGAAGGGAGGATCATCTGGTATCCAACCCTTAAACTTCTCCCACATATCCCCAAAGCAGACATCCAGGTAACCCTAATAAGACCACACAAAGGGGAATGCTTATTCCTCTCTCGTTCCCTGAATGGTTGCATTAGAGATCATCATAATTTCTAATCTTTTTATTAGTTACAGTGTCAAAGTGTCAGTTTTCTACTTTCTTTCTGAAAAGTCATTATTAGCAAAATTTAAACTAAAAGGAAATCTGTTACTAGCAACATCCGTTTAGATCCTAAACATAACTTAGGACTACTGTTGTGGTTATGGTGACTTTTCTATGAATAAATGGGCTGTATGTATAAAGAGATCTAATTCAAATCAAAGTAATGCTTCATCATTCTACATTAGCAACATTCAACAAGAATGTGAATTAGAAATGCTGGCTGATCTTTAAGCTCAAGTGTTTGGTTTTTTATGTGATATTTTATTCCACATCTGCCAATTCAAATTATGGAACATACAACTCTACTGAAAAAGAGCAACTTCTTACTACATCTAAAGCATCAATATGAAAACTACAAAGATCATAATAAAACTTCATGCTAGCAAAAGCCATTAGCATTTCAAATGTAGTGTTAGAGACAAGTGGCAAAATCCCCTTTCCCAGTAGGTCTTTAAATACATTTTTATTTTCAGAATTCCACTTCTCTTTGGGTATTAAAGTTTAGTATTCAGCTGATAAAATACTGCTGAAGTTAAGGAGGCAATATGTTATATGCGATATAATCATAATTTTCAAAGTTCAGATGCTCAAAAAACAGATCAAAGGAGTGCTACAGAATTAAAAGAAAAGGGAAATCCTTATGTTCCATCTACTATAAAATTATGTGTGAAACCTTAAGAAGCTGTTTGGATAAATAAAAAAAAATATACAAGAGCTGCAATGATTTGAATGATTTTATGTTTAAACAACAGTTACCAAAGATTAATAGGAATTCCCACAAAACTAGAAGACAAAAACCCTAAGTAAGCTTGAAGATGTTAACTCAGAAATAAAGTATGCCTCAAAGAATACACATAGTTTTTAGCCATCATAAAAGGCTAGCTCATACTTTTGCAGATTTCAGTATGGAATACAGCACTTTGTAGAGATTAGTTATAACTGTACCTCCCAAAGCGACTGTGGGTTGTTCTTTTTGTTTAGCTTTTGTTTTGTTTACCCATCTGCTGTCATGGAGAAAAGTGAACCTAATGTAACAGATCTAGAAATGTATAAATTTTATATTAATAAGAAAGAGGCCCAAGTATATATTTGTCTGCATAATCATTATGTTTCCATAGTTTAACAAATATTTTATGAGGGAATAAAACAATCAGACATCCATTGGGAAATTATAGGCTACTTGGAGAACATGTATATAGAGTGCCATATTTACTAAAGCTTTTTCATGCTGTGCATTTTTAGTTTAGTCTTGTAAATTACATGAGGTGCAGTTGGACAACTATGTGGACTGAATGGGATTCAGGGGGAAACCTTCAAGAATTACTGAACATACATTTTGGCATGGTTTGAGCAACCACACTCTTGTGCAAGGAAGAGGTCATGTAAGGAAAGTTGTATTTTTGGGGGGGAATAGACCTAAAATCTTAGATTTCTGGAAGTACCCTGCCAAGATTTGGGTATCTTCAAAATATTATACGGCAACTTGCAGGTAGGATAGATGTGTCCCTTTACCTTGTGATGATTTTTACATTGCTATTATTTTTCATGCCTTATTTTGGAGAGCTGTACACTGGAAATTAAAGCTAGAAGTGGCAAATTTCTTCTTGCTTTCTGAAGAAGAAGAGATCTTACAACATAGTGGATTAGTGGGTATTTTTTGTAGTACTCAGGGTTAGACTCAGCTGCGATCTGGATACATGATGATTCCCAGATGTTAGATGGTCTGTTTTCTGATACATTTCTCATAATACATAACAGGTTAGAAATAATCTGTGAATATGTAGTATTTTGGGATAAAATGGTCCATCTTAGAACATAAGAACAGCCATACTGGGTCAGACCAAGGGTCCATCTAGCCCAGTATCCTGTCTTCTGATGCCAATGCCAGGTGCCCCACAGGGAATGAACAGAACAAATAATCATCAAGTAACCCATCATGTCGCTCTGTCCCAACGTCGGGCAAACAGAAGCTAGGGACACCATCCCTATCTATCCTGGATAATAGCCATTGATGGACCTACCCTCCATGAATTTATCTAGTTCCTTTTTGAACCCTGTTATAGTCTTGGCCCTCACAAAATCCTCTGGCAAAGGGTTCCACAGTTTGACTGTGTATGAAGAAATACTTCCTTTTGTTTGTTTTAAACCTGCTGCCTATTAATTTCATTTGTGACCCCTAGTTCTTGTATTATGAGAAGGAGTAAATAACACTTCCTTATTTACTTTCTCCACACCAGTCATGATTTTACAGACCTCATTCATATCCCCCCTTAGTCATCTCTTTTCCAAGCTCAAAAGTCCCCATCTTATTGATGTTTTCTCATATGGAAGCTGTTCCTACTCTAATAATTTTTGTTGCCCTTTTCTGAAACTTTTCCAATTCCAATATATATTTTTTGAGATGGGGCGACCACATCTGCATGCAGTATTCAAGATGTGGGCATACCATGGATTTATACAGAGGCAATATGATATTTTCTGTCTTATTATCTATCCCTTTCTTAATGATTCTCAACATTCTGTTACCTTTTTTGACTGCCGCTGCACATTGAATGGATGTTTTCAGAGAACTATCCACAATGACTCAAAAATCTCCTTCTTGAGTGGTAACATCTAATTTAGACCCCATCATTTTATATATAGTTGGGATTAATTTTCCAATGTGCATTACTTTGCATTTATCAACATTGAATTTCTTCTGCCATTTTGTTGCCCAGTCACCCAGTTTTGTGAGATCCCTGTGTAGCTCTTCACAATCTGCTTTGGTCTTAACTATCTTGAATAGTTTTGCATCTTCTGCAAATTTTGCCACCTCACTGTTTACCCCTTCTTCCAGATTGTTTATGAATAATTTGAATAGTACTGCCAAAAGAAGTGTCCTTTGCAAGTCATTACAATTTTTTTTACTTTGACTTCAAATGGACCCTTAAACAGACACTTATAAAAATTTTAATACTATTTGTGCCACTGCTTACCCTTCTGCAGAAGATCAGAGGGCAAATACTAGAACTTTATTCAATCTATATGATACACGAGTTTAGGATACACCATTAACACCACCAGTTGCATTATGTAATTGGAGCTTAGAAGGTGATGCCTGAAGCAAAGAATTCATATGGAGCATCCTCTGCTATATTATCATTCTAGGAAATATTAGCAGGACATAGAGAGAGTCATTGTACTGACTACAATAATATGTTTGCAGTTCTTTTGACTGGAAGTGAAATAACATGTACATCCTTGATGTTAAAGAGGACATTTGTGCTTGGTAAATAAAATATTAATGGCTAGATCTGGATAAGGTTCAAAAGGTTAGGGTTTTTCTGAATCAAATGACAATTCAGAATGTACTCAGATTATATGAAGCATCTCAAATATTTCTCCTCCTCCTCCTCATTTTCTGTATCCAGTCCCTCTATGTAACTGGGCTCAGCCCAGTCTCATTATTCAATCTATTCTCTCTCCTTAATTCCAGCCAGATCCTTTTCTCCAAGTATAAAAACCTCTCTAGAACACTGCTCTAGCTTGGACCTGAGGACTTCTATTCCACATATATTTTACTTCCCTTACCCCTCATTCCCCTGGCTTTTTCTACCTTTGCCAATGTTTTGCAATTGATCTAACCCTTTCACTTTATTATGAGAGTCATCACATCATAGTCTGATGGACTAGCTTTTGTCTAAGACACCCAGCTCTACAAAGGTACTTAGGACCTAACCCCCAGATTTAGGCAGCACAAAGCTTGTGGAAAATATTTCAAACAGTCTAAAACCTCAAAGGTTCACATCCCATTTAGCATTCTGAAGCTTGAAAGTCTTTATAGCAATCATTTATTACAGGGCATATCATAGTAATATGTTGCATTTCTTCAGTATCTCAAAGCTACAAACAAACAGGAACAAGGCCTAGTAAGTTGGTGATTCACAAATCTTATTGGCATATATACTGAGTTTTACTAGTCAAGTTTGCCTGAATCCATGAAAGATTTATTATAACTGCATAAATCAATGTTTCTGCAAAATATTTGCTTAGCTTTAGAGCTGAATATTGTGAAACCAAAAGCCAAAGTTAAATAGTGATTTGATTCTGTTCTCATGTGTAGTTGTATTATGCAAAGTTTGTATAAAATGAGCTCCTGGGTATATTCTATACTCATCCATAAGAGCTGATAAAACAGGTTCATGCAAGCTGTGTAATATGAAACTCTATTTTAACTGACCATGTAGCTAAATCATGTAGTGTTCAAAACTGGTGTCCACTCTTGAAAAAGGATGTTGAAAGATTTAAGAGCCACAAGAATGATTCAAGGCATGGAAAACATGCTTTAGAATTAGACACTAAAGGAGCTCAATCTATTTAGCTTTTCAAAGAGAAGGTTAAGACACAAGTTGACCATAGTCTGTAAATCCCTGTGCAGAGAGAAGATGATACTAGTGTGTTCTTTAATTTAGTAGACAGTGGCGTACTGAGATCCAGTGGCTAGAACCTGAAGTCTGAAAAGTTCAAACTGGAAATAAAGTGTAAATCATCATCACTTGGAGTCAAGATTGGATGTCTTTCTAAAAGATATGGGATTCTGAAGTCCTCAGTCCCCATTTCAAAAGTGATAGGCACTTAGGCACTTTTGAATGTTTTACCCATGTTCTAGTTCAGCCACAAATTGTTGCACCAAATGCCTAAATTAAGGTGATGAATCTATCGTCTGCGTTATGGAGGAGTCAGACTAGATCATTGTAATGGTCCTTTAAAATCTGTGAATAAAGATCAAAATTAGATATTGTAATTTTGCTACAAATTTCATTTGTAAAGAATTGTAACTAGATAGTACTAAAATGGCGGCTATTTTATGTATTATCTCTTCACATTCAGGAGAAGATTTCTTTATTAAGAAATGGCCTGTCAGCCCCACAAGAATTGGAACTTTAAAAGAAGTTATTGATTTCCTCTCACCTATAAATTAAGGAAAGAATATTCAATATTATTAAGAAGGATTTTGTTCTATTTTGTATTTCCAAAGTTCAGCTTTGAGATGATGATAGAAATAACTAATATTTTTATTTAATTGACACCTCTATTAGATGAGCCACCAAGCTAGAAAGCAGTTCTTAAATCAAGATGTACAATACCCTTCTCCACTAAGGATGCTAATGTAATCCTTCTGCTAGTCAAAGTTGGCAGCAACAAGGGTCGAGTTCAGTATCTAGAGGTTCTTTTCAACAATATAACACAAAATTGGCTCGAGTCCCCACCCAGTGACCTGGGACAATTATACACCACCCCCTGGGTGCCTCTAAGAGGCAATACTTCCCCTCTCGCAAGCACAGAGCCTGAGTGTAGCAAAAAAAAAATAATAAAAGGAGGGAAATAACTCAACGTTAATTCGGGGAAACACCACAAACAGGGCTCATAAACATAAACCATGAATGAAAGACCCACCCCCAAGTAAGTTGGGCAGTGTCCTTTCCCCCTGAGGTTCTTATTCCAGCAATCCAAAAGTCCCTTTAACATGTCCATCTCTTTCTGCACCCCATTCACAGTTAGTGTCCTTGGGCAGTGCAGACATAGAGTTCAGAGATGCTTCTGCAGCATTCACCTCGCACCCTGGGTGGAGGGGGTAAGGAGACACCTTATTCGCTTCTTTGCTCAGGCACTCACTTGCCACCCCTCTCTGCCAGGCTCTGCTCTGGCCCTCTTTGCCAACCACCATGCTTGCTGCACCTTTCCACCAGCCACCCTGCTGGCCGCTTGCTGCAGCCCTCCACCCTGCTGGCTGCTCACAAAGATGTCTTCAGGGCCCACCACTTAACACAGCTTTCAGTGATTTCAGCTGTTAGTGGGGGAGCCTCACTGCTGGTGTACACTGGATAGTGTCTTGCATCAGAGATATTGTCTTGAAGCAGGTCTAATACTTAGACCTTGGTATTACTGATTTCAACTCTACAGCATGTAACAAGACTCTCAAGACTCTTACACTGTGGATAGAGGAAGGCTCAGGTGGTGTCTGGAGCCCTTAGGCAGGGCTACACCACCAGGTACAAGTACCTATCCCCACCCTCTTTCAACTCACTGGGCTTTAGAACCCATGTCCCCTGCCTAGCGAGTGCCATTTACTTGAGAGTGAGTCCCTCAATTGGGAAATGCCAAGTACAGTTCTGCTGCCCTGGATTCACACAACAAGGATAACAACCTTTATTACTCCTGCCCCAATAACAAGGAGACTGGGAATCCAACACCAGCCAAAAGTGATCATTTAGCAAGCAATCCCATCATGCTGAGCACCTGGGCCTTGTGGAATCCATGGGAGCCAGGGGCAATGGGGGGCACCATACTCATGGTGGCCGGGGCACCAAAATACAAGTTTGCCCAGGATGACATTTTCCCTAAGGCCTGGCCTGATTTCAAGTGAAGTTGAAAGTTTACCGTTAAAGTCTTCTGTATATGCTTTAAGATGTGTCTCTCTATTATAAGTTATACTATACAACATGAAAATTATACAACCTTCCCTCCACCCCTTAGCTTGATTTAAAATTTTATTGAGGTCTACAACAGAAACCAAGCTTTAAGAAAATCAGTTCTGTAGTTTTATAGTTATGAACAGCTAATGTTTGCAACTAGAAAAGTTTCCTTTGAGTTTCTAGACCAACTCAAATGAGCACAACTGCGAGAATGAGGGGGAGTTGGAAGGTTATCACATTTCTTATTGTAATATATGGGACAGTTGTGGGTTTTTTTTGTTTGTATTGTTAAACCCACACATCTTAAAGTCTGAATAGATTTTGCTAGAATGTTAGTGTATTGGGACTGGAGCTAGCAAGCAGATAGTAGAATCAAATTGGGTTCTCTGTGTGAGACAGCTCATGAAAAATAACACCTCCACCATTTTGTCTCTCCAACTTATGACTCTCCTTCTGGTATTACCTGCTATATGCGCAATCAGCTTACTTCAATTATTACATACATTTTCCAAAATCTAACCAACCAAAAATTCATCTCTGTGTGGGCAAACAAAATTCCACAAAGGAATTTGCTTGGAAGTTAAAAACAGAGAGAGAGAGAAGACCTAGAATGGAAACTGCTTTTCAGCCTTAACTTCAGAAGCTGAGCTCCTGCTAAAATTTGTATGTATGATTTGTACTTTCAACATTTTGTATATGTTGTACAAAATGTCATGTAAAATAAATGATCATACAGCCCCTTTGGCCATCAGAGCTCACTTCAGTATACACATACTCCTGTTAATAGCAACATTCAAGTCCCAACAGAAATTCTCAACCCTCCTAGCAGTGGGTTTAGGGTCATAACAATCTCAGCATGAGTACAAGAAGGCAAGTGGAGGTTTTAATGAGAAAAATAGCGAGCAGTGGTTCTCAAACTGGGGTTCATGACTTCCAGATGGGCTGTGGAACTATGTTGAAAGTTGCACTGCTTTCCTCACTAGGCCTCTAGCTTTCATGGGAGATAGGTTGGGGAGGGGGGATAGACCAAGCTATTATTGTCTATTATTTTCAGGATGACCAGCCCAGTGAGATTATTTCAAGCTTTTTGAATTTACTATTTCTTTTTGTAGTATTTTGATTTGCCAACCTTTGTGACTCTTTTACTTCCTAAATTTTGGCAAATTCCAGGAGCTGAAAAACTAGTCTGCTGCTTTCAAATAGATTTTGGCTATTTGGATATTCATATTTTGTTTATGCTTCTGAGGTTATGGTGTTCTTTTCAAATATCCTGACACGTTTATGCCACCATCTTCCTGCCAGGATGCCTCTTATGCTCAGTAAGGTGATTTCAGTTAGTCAGGGATTTGGCCTCATAGGGGTGCTGATATCCATTGAACCAAACTGTAAATGCTGTATATGATGCAAACCACTTTGAGCCAGGGAGTGCAGCAACACGCCCCCACACCCATATTTCCAGCACCTACGTTTGGCCCACTGCCCAAGTCAAACATCCTCCCTCCTCAGGCAAATTCAGAGCAATACAAACTCTTTGCCTTTTCAAAACAAAATAGTCTTTCATCCCTGCCCACTATCAAAAGGCTTCCCATCCACAAACTGCTTGTCTTCCCTGGGCCAAGCCTTTGGGTTGCAGGAGTTCCAGCACAGGCCTTGTCCCATAAATTCATAAAGTTTCCCACTCCTCCATTGCAGAAGTAGCCACATTAGCTCTGCAGGCAGGATCATAGCGGTACCCCTCATGCCGCTCTGCTTTGGATCTTAGCCTTAGGACTTTACATCATGAGGGCATGTCTACACTCATCCTCAGACCACTGATTCCCAGGCCTACAATGCTTCTCAATCTATTTAGGCTTACTTCACTAAGCTGCTCCCAACACCTTCCTCAATTTTTTTTTAAATACAACCCTCTTAGGCAGCTGCTCCAGTTCCCTGTCTGCCAAAAGCTATTACTAGTCTCAGGTGTTTTCATTCTCATGCATCATCATTAACAGATTCTGCAGGCAAAATATATCTTCATCTATGATTGTCAAAATGTCAGATCATCTGTGGGTGAATGCTTTTCACAAAATGATCACTCCATATATGACCTCTCAGTCCCTGTCCTCAAAGGAAACCTGCCCAACACCTTCAAAAGACAAGCCTGGGATCTTAAATTCATAACTTTGCTAGACACTAAAGATCATGGTCTTAATAAAGACACCAAATTTATGACTTATTTTACACTATTCTGTTAATCACTCACCCTCCTTCTTGTCCTATGACTACAAAGGTGTTAACAGGATACTTCACCTTGAATGGTCCCTTATGCTAAACAATCTATTCCACCTTGCATTTAGTCGTGATACTCCGAGTATCTTTCCCAGACCCGTAGAAGAACACTGTGTAGCTCCAAAGATTGTCTCTTTCGCCAGTAGAAATGATCCAATGAAAGATATTACTTCACCCATCTTTGTACGGGGAGACTTTGGCAAACCAGTAAAGTGCCTGAAACCACTATGGCTTATTGCTAAAAGCAGCCAAGTCAGCAGGCTGTAAATTAGCCAAGTCAGCAGGCTTAGCTTAACCAAGGCAGGAGGGGAAGCGGGTTTTTGGGTGCCACAGAGAGGGCAGCTTGACCCCGCGTCCTTCCTGATAAGAATTGTGTTGAAGTTGCTGATACATGCAACTTAGAAGAGCAGGATGTGCCCCAGGAATGTCTATTGGGGCCTCAAGGCTGCAAACGCTGGAAAAACCCACACATGATTAATCGATAATCAGAAGGAACCTCTCACTTGACCATTGAAACTGCTTACTTAACAAGTTTGCTTTAAGGGACATATCATTCTATTACTAATGTATAAATAAGGGGAAAAAGTTTGAGCTAGGGGGACTCTTCAGAACTGGACTCTCCCTCTGGATCCTTGTGTTCCCCACTAGCAGACGGGCTGCCATTGTGCCACTCGAGAGCCACACACAGCTTTGGTAATTATCAAGGATTGGGGGTGTTTTACTAACCTGTTGAGGACGTGTGTATAAGTGCTTGAGACTAAGTAAAGTTTAGCTTTAAAGAAAGCACTCTTGTGTTGTCCTGTTTGTGCCAGCCATCTATCGGTTGGACAGCCGTGTCTCCCCTGATTTATTTCCTCGCACAGTGTAAAAGTTACCAAGAGCTTTGGGTTGAAAGAACCCCAGGTAACACCTTGTCTCACCAGCTGTCAAAGCTAATGGGTTGCACAGGTGTAACTGACTTCATAATTAGGCCCGAAGAATCATTTAGTGGTGATGATGATGATGATGTATGCCAAGGTAAGAACTCAGCTTGACTTTCAGATCTCAGATTACGTTCAATGTACATAAACCCTTTGATTTTAGTTTTTCAGTGGTATAAATCTGAATTATGACTTATTCCCACCTCTCTTTGATATTGTAGCTATGATATGACATGGGGTGATGCTAAATACTGTTTTGCCTTGATAGAGCTTCAGAATTGGATGTGACAAAATGTTGCGAAATTCTGAATGAATCAGAGAAAAAGTTGTTAATTCTAGGGGATTTTTTCTTGTGACACGCAGATTGATGGTGAATATACAAACATCACTGACATTGTTAGGGATTTGGTTGTAATGCTAGACCCAATTCTGTCTTTTGAACATTTGTCTTGTTTGGTCAGAATTGTGATCTCCCAACTAAAAAAATATTGCAGGATTTCAGCTTCTATTTTCGGAGGCAAACCCTGGAGTATAGATAAAGTATGCTCTTCTTACTTCCAGTCTGGACTGCTATACCACTGTAATGCACAGGATGTTCTCACTAGCATAGCTCTGCACACATTACAATCCATGAGGCTAGGTTTCTTAACAACTTTAGGTATTTGAAACAATTTTTTTCAAAATACGGCCTATTTATTTATTCATTCCCATACAAAAGGTGACCATTTATTATTTCATGGGATGTTGTCAAAAATCATATTTAAATAAGTAATTCCTTACTTACAATACTGAGAAAACAGGCTAATATTTAATACCATTACTTTTTAAAAATCCATCTGTCAGAGGATAGATGGTCCTCTGAGACCTTTTATAAAACACCAACCAATGTAAAAATAATAAATTCCAGACAACACAACCGAAATATGAACATGACAAAGTCAAAAATCAAGACCAAACTGATGCCAGAGAGCACAGCCTACCCCCTCCTTCCAATGTCCACAACCCCCTTGGCAAGAGAACATTGGCACTGAAGCTTTGCCACATCCTCCAAATACAGTTCCTTTGACATCCGAAGTCCAGTCAAATCAGAAGTCAATCACAACTGGTAGTTCTCACTCAGTCCCATAACAGGTGCTCCATACCTTCAGAGAGCATCAATTGCATAGTGCTCAAGATTCTGCTTCTAGCATTCTCCCAATACCCGGACACAAACCCCGCTCCTTGATACACAGCAACATGTCCCTACATGGAAAATAAAAACAGTTGTAGCCAACAGTGATAGCAGAATCCTCACAGTCATTACACAATAGCCCTTTCACTGATACCCCATGCCCCTGACATATTGGATTCTGTGATACCTCGAGTAACTACAATTAACAATATTCCTGGGGTAGCATAATTCCCACACCCAACACAATCTCTTTCCAGTTCCCACCGTAGCATTAGCTAAAACATTCACCAGCATACTCCTTCACTCATTCGCTCCAAACAGTCTCAATGGTTTTTGCTCCTCTCTCACCTCCAAAGGAGATGGGCCAGGCACAAACCCAACCCATATTGAAATTGGATGTGCCTCTGTTACTTCCTCTCCTTTTCCAGGAACTCTTCCATGGAAGCTAATGTCAGTGGGCCCATCTGAAATATCAACTCACACCTCACCTTGCAAAGAGGTATACATAAAAATCACACCAGTAAGATAGAGAACTATCCATGACTCCATCATTTTATATGTATAGTTGGGATTATGTTTTCCGATGTGCATTACGTTGCATTTATCAGCATTGAATTTCATCTGCCATTTTGTTGCCCAGTCACCCAATTTTGTGAGATCTCTTTGTAACTCTTTGCAGTCTGCTTTAGACTTAACTATTTTCAATAGTTTTGTATCATCTGCAAATTTTGCCACTTCACTATTTACCCCCTTTTCTAGATAATTTATGAGTATGTTGAATAGTACTGGTTCTAGTACAGACCCCTAGCAGACACCACTATATTTAATATTTAATTATAGTGACAACTCCATGCATTTTTAGGAGATTGATGCATGGCCTGATACAAGAAGCAAGTCAGTGATTGGCTCACTTTGGGAGATTTGGATTCCGGAGACTGTAGTGACTGACAATAGACCACAATTTGCCTTGGAAGAATTCAAGGAATTTGCACACTTGGGAGTTTAACCATCACACTTCCTTTCAGCATACCCAGAATAATGGTAAGGGGAAATCAGCTGTGAAAACAGCTAAGAGACTGTCACACAAGGCTGTTTCTTCTGATTCAGAGCCCTTTTTAGCATTTTTTGACACACAGAAATACCACATCACTGTGGTGCTGAAACAGTCCAGAGCAGGCACTGATGGGACACCTGATCAAAACCCTGCTACCAATGAGGGGAGACCTATTGCAGCCAGAAGGATGGAGACACCACTGAGAGGAGGTGGCCAGCAAGCAGAGGAAGCAGGCACTAGAGTATGACACATCCGCCAAGGACCTACCAGCACTGGAGACAGGCACTGTTGTGAGGATCTAGCCTTTAGAGAGATACAAGGAGTGGAGTGAACTAAAGGAGTTGTGAAGGGCACAGTGGCACCCAGGTCATAGTCAGGGAATACTCAAGAGGGTCAAGTGATCTTAAAGAACAGCAGACACTTATGAGCTGGCAGACACAACACCCAGCGAGATTTTACAGAGATCATCACAGAATGGAGATATGGAGAACCATCTGGTGGGCAACTCCCCAGGGAGGGAGCATACTCTGCAGAGAGATAGTTTGCTAGATTTGGAGACTGAGATAGGTCACTCATGGTGTGGTGACCTGTTGAGGAGCACAAATGATCTCTAAGATGATGTAACCAGTTGAATCTGTGGTAAAGACAAGACACAAACTGAGCTATGTACTAGCAACCTCTGTCTGAAGGGACATGGGATAGCAGTCTGGGCATCAATTATTTGTTTTTAATGTTCATATTAAAATGTTTCCAAACTAGGAAAGATGTATCATGATCAGAGGAACTGGAGTCCATGTTCCCTGAAGGACTGTTATTGAAAGGACACCAGGGGAACAGGTGGAGTTAGGATGGAAGCAACTCAGGCATATGGACAGAGCAGTCCACAGGTTTTAATTAAATTCCACTTGTTCAGTGGAACCTACATTCAACTTCATGCTTTGCTAAAGAAACAGATTGGACTCAGGTGGGGAAAACAGAGGCAGGGTCATACCCACAGTTCTGCACTGGACCAAGAGGGGCATGGGGGCAGACACAGCAGCTTTGATACAAGGGGGCATTCTAGAGGAAAGTGCCTGCCATAACACCACCTTTTATCCATAATGTTTATTATTTGGATTTCACTTAGCTTGGACAATAAACCTGGAATGTTCAGTTTCACTTTAGTTGCTAGTCAGTGTCATAATCAGTTCCTGTACACTCTTACAATACTGTTGTGTTTGTTTTAAAGTACTGAAGCTCAGTGATTATATTTGATAAAAGAACTTAACTGAAACTCTAAAATATCACAAACACATTTCAGTTTAGATTTTGTTACCTCCTCCTGTGCTTTAAAAAAAAATTCAGAACCTAGACTAAACTGACTGTGGTCATTTACCCATATTAGTTTTGCTTTTTATATGCCGTGTTCTAGGCTGAAATTATTGGTTTACTTGTTTCCTACAGTTTTTAATCTGGTTTATTACATCTGTGATGTTTTTCAGAGGTCTCATTAACAAAGAAAGCATTTTCTGTTTCATTTTAAGTAGCAAAGACAGACACAGTTCAGGATTTCATACAGAAATAAAGTTTTTGCAGGTGGGAGAGAAGGAGGCATCCTTTAACGTTAAGGTTCCATTAAGGAATTTTAACAAGTGATTTGGTTTCATAAAAAAATCAGAGATAATGTTACTGAGACCTACTGTAAAGCTGTCAATAAACAGAGATTGAAAAGAAGATATGATTCTGATAAATTCTTGTGAAATGCATTTCTACCTTAGGTCATAATTGTACAGCCAATGCCCTAAAGTAGGAACATTTTCCCAGCCTAAGTCCCTGTTTGCATTTCAGATATGATACTATATTTAGTATTCAAATGAACAGCATCCCAGTTCTAAAACTAGTATAAATTTTCTTTAATTCTGGAATAAGACATTTCATTACATCATGTTATTGCATAACATGGCACAATGGAACAGGTTTGAACTAGGTTTCAGGATGAACAGCTGTCCATATAAGGACTGGCATTGTTTCTGTCAATGTATTTGCAGTTATCAAAGAAAACTTCAGATTGTACAACACTTCTGATGAAAGCTAAACAAGTAATATGTATTGGTTAGTGGCCAGAAAGTCCCAAACATCCTAAGTGATTGAAGTAGAATTTAGAGCAGAGCTACATTGAAACTAAAAGCTTGGCTCACACAGAGCTTTGATGTGTTTTAGAAGTATCTGGAGATCAAAAATCATTAAAGTTGCTGAGAAGTTAAATGTAATGGATATGAAGGGTCAGATGTTGAGTTCACTTACACTAGTTTATATGAGAGTAACTAACTCCATTGTTTTCAGTGAAGATACCCTAGACTTATAGCAGAGTAACTGAGATCACAACCCTGCATGAAAAACAATTTGACTTAAGTAGCAGAAACATTTTTTCATACATTTATTGATGACTTTGCAATACATAAGAAATATTATCTCCTAAATAGTAAAAGGTAGGGTTACTTATATAACCCATTTAAGTGTGTGAAACCACATACATTTGAATAGACAAAGATTTTTATTTACCAGGGATTTACCCTGGAGCATGGTGACGTGGGGTGAGATTCTTTTCTGTACCGCTACAAGGTACAACACAGAACTCACAGTACACAGGGAGGAGGGATTAAGGAAACTTTAAATCATCTTTGTGCCTTACTGTTCCTGGGCTGCTCCAGGGGTGGCAAAAGCCCTCAGGTTATAGGAGCCTCCCCGGGCTACCCTATGGGCTGCAATGCTAACTGCTGTGACACCAGCCCTGTCATGCCCCCAACACCAGGGCTTTCAAGGGAATCGTTGGAGGACAGTCTCTTGAGTGCTTGCTCTGGGGAATCCTCCCCGGTCAGAAAGGGGTACTATTAGGACCTCTTTAAGACACTCCAGCCCTTTTAGCCAGTGTAAAGGGTCAAAAGCAGGAATAGGAGGTTCTTATTTCCTAGAGCCCAAGTTTTTTGGGCCCAGATCCACAAAGGGACTTAGGAGTGGTGACTCTCAGTATCACAGCACCTAACTTTTAGACATCTAGAAAAGCACTTGAACAAGACTGCAATCCGCAATGCCTGAGCTAGGCACCGAGGCTCCCTATATGATGAATGAAGAGAGACAGGTGCCTGAGAATGGGATCCACAAAAGCCAGCACACTAGGGGGGAGTCACCTAAGCTAGCCAATGGGAGATGCTGACAAGAGAGATGTGTCCTAAGCCCTGCCCCTCTCACAGAGATAGGTGCCTAAGTCTGGGCTGCAGGGAGGCACCTATCTCTATTAACAATCCACATCTAGGAACCCGTCTCCTGGAGTCAGGTGGCATAGGCGCCTGTGACAGGATGCACTTACCCGCACTGGATGGGGAAGGAGAAATTAATGCCTCAATGTGGGCTGAGGAAGCCACGCCCCCATGTCACTACTGGGCATGCTCGAAGTGTAGCACCAGTATAAGAGGGAGCAGCCCAGCTCAGTTGGGGCTGACTGCTGGAAAGGAAGGATATCTCTTGCAGGAGCTTGCCTCAGACCTGCGGAAGACCCTGAAAGCGGAAGCCAGAGACTCTGAGAACCTGGCAGACACCCCTATGGACATCCCGATGCCTGGCAAACATCCACAATGCCTGTTCTAGCTACTCTGGTCATCACTTTGAACTCTACTGCCCTGCCCTCAGGTAACCAACCGTCAGACTGCCCTTTAAATTCTCTGGGAATTTTGAAAATCCCTTTCCTGTTTGCTCAGTGAGGCGTGGAGTGCTCTCAGCGAATCTTTCCAGGTGACCATGCTTCCATGCACCAGGTGATCCCCAATATGGAGCAATGGCGACATGCTGGACCTCATCAGTGTTTGGGTGGAGGAAGTTGTCCAGTCCCAGCTGAGGAATTACAATACCTTCTGGCAGATATCAAGGGACATGATGTAAAGGGGCCATGACCAGGACGCTCTGCAGTACACGGTTAAAGTGAAGGAGCTGTGGAATGCCTACTGCAAAGCCCATGAGGCAAACAGCCACTCTGGTGCTGCCCCTGTGACCTGCCATTTCTACAAAGAGCTGGACGCAATATTTGGGGGCAACCCCATTTCCACTCCGAGAACCACCATGGACACCTCAGAGCCCAGTTCAACAAGGTGGGAGGAGGAGCAAAGTGGGAGCTGAGGTGCTGAGGGTGGAGGAAGACACCCCTGAATCCTTAGCTGCATGCAGCCAGGAGCTGCTCTCAAGCCAGGAGGAAGGTAGCCAGTCATGGCTGCCGGTGCTTGGGGAAGGACAAACACCAGAGGAGGCTCCAGGTAAGCAGCTTTTATTTTGGGAAGGAAGTTATTTGGTGTGGACTCTTGGGGCAAGGAGGGTTAGGGCTACATGCATGCCTAGATGCGGAATAGGGCGTTGATGTGCTCTCTCACATCATGGCAATCGGCCTCAGTGATCTCTTCAAAGGTCTCATCCAGAATTTGGGCAATGCGCTTGCGCAGGTTTCTCGGGAGAGCCACTGTGGTCCTTGGCCCAGTAAGGCTAACTTGTCCTTGCCACTGTGCCGTGAGGGGCAGGGGGACCACTGCTGCACATAGGCAAGCTGCATATGATCCAGGGGAGAAGCCGCAGTGTGGTAGAAGACCGTCCCTTGCTTCCCAGGTCACCCTCAGCAGCGAGATCTTCCAGGACAAACTCCTGTGGAAAATGTGGGGACAGTGTTCAGTATAGGGGGCCCCTGCTGCTGTTGGCTCTCCCCAAGGCACAGAAACCCAGAGGACTGTACAGCCGTGAAACAATCAGTCACGCTTGACCCTGTGCTTACTCACCATTTTGGGGCTCCCGTGGGTTATGTGTGCTCACTTTGGGATGGGAAAATTATGCTATTGTGTAGACTGTGCTTGCCCTTAAGTATGGGGGAATCATTGCTCTGTCTGGTGTGAACAATGTTGCCTCTGTTAAGTGTTGCATTTTGCCTTTACAGATGCAACCTTGAGATCTCAGCCATCTGTGCTATCACTGGCCAAAAGACTCCAAAGTATCAGAAAGAAGCCACATAGAAGCATGTGTATGAAGTAATGCAGCATTCAAGTAATGAAAATCAAAAAGTGCAGGAGTGGTGGGACAGTGAAAGGAGGATCCGCCAGCAGAATGAGGAGCGCTGGCACGGATCGGCTGATCAGCATAATGGAGCGCCAAGCGGACTCTATCCAGGAGCTTGTAGCCATGCAGGTGGAATACTACCGCGCCCGCCCCCACCCCTGCAGCCCTTGTCCCAAAACTCTTTCCCTTGTGCCCCCATGTCACCTCCAACCCACTTTCCCCAACATCCAGGTTCTTACCACCACCAGCTGCCTCCAACACCTGTAGCTTCACCACCCAGCCCTGAAAACTACGACCCTTACCCACTGCTCTCAACCCCCATCACCATGCAATATAGCCATCCTGAAGTGCAGCACTCATTGCACCGCACTCCAGACAGGAAGGCTGTGTATGATAACAGGACCTATGCAAATCTGTGATTGTACCGTCCCCATGCCACCCCCTTGCTCTCTGTTTCCCAAGCAGTTGTGTTTCTTTTCAATAAATTTTCTTTTCAATAAACGAATATTGTTTTATTTGAAAACATTCTTTATTATTGCATAAAGTAAATGATACCTTAGCCCAGGAAAGAAACAGGCACCGCAAGTCAGCGTAGCAAACACAGATTCCCACTAACATTGGAAGCACTTCACTTCATTCCCGTGCAGGGCACCAGACATTATTGGTGGCTTTCAGCCTCAAATTGCTCCCTCAAGGCATCCCTAATCCTTGCAGCCCCGCCTGGGGCCCTTCTAATAGCCCTGCTCTCTGGCTGTTCAAATTCAGCCTCCAGGTGTTGAACCTTCGAGTTCCATTCACCCTTCCCTTCACAAATGTTATGGAAGGTACAGCATGTGGATATAACCGGGAGGACGCTGTCATTGGCCAGGTCCAGCTCTTCCCAGAGAGCACCAGTGGCCCTTTAAACGACCAAAAGCACACTCCACAGTCATTCTGCACCGGCTCAGCCTGTTTAACCACTCCTTGCTGCTGTCAAGGCTCCCTGTGTAGGGTTTCATGAGCCATGGCATTAAAGGGTAAGCGGGGTCTCCAAGGATCACAATGGGCATTTCAACTTCCCCGGTGGTGATCTTCTGGTCTGGGAAAAGCGTCCTGGCTTGCAGCTTTCTGAACACGCCAGTGTTCTGAAAGATGAGTGCGTCATGCACCTTTCCAGGCCAGCCTGTGTTAATGTCAATGAAATGCCCATGGTGATCCACAAGAGCCTGGAGAACCATCAAGAAATACCCCTTCCATTTAACGTACTCGGAGGCTAGGTGGGCTGGTGCCAGAATTGGAATATGCGTGCCATCTAGCGCCCCTCTGCAGTTAGGGAAACCCATTTGTGCAAAGCCATCCACAATGTCACGCATGTTACCCAAAGTCACGGTTCTTCTGAGCAGGATGTGATTAATGGCCCTGCAAACTTGTATCAACACAATTCCAACGGTCGACTTTCCCACTCCAAACTGGTTAGCGACCGATTGGTAGCTGTCTGGAGTTGCCAGCCTCCAGATTATTGCAATAGCCACCCGCTTCTCCACCATCAGGACAGCTCTCAAGCTCATGTCCTTGTGCCACAGGGTGGGAGCGAGCTCCTCACACAGTCCCATGAAAGTGGCTTTTCTTATCCGAAAGCTCTGCAGCTACTGCTCATCATCCCAGACTTGCATGATGATGTGATCCCACCACTCAGTGCTTGTTTCCCGAGCCCAAAAACGGAATTCCACGGTGGTGAGCTTGTCTGTGAATGCCACAAGCAAACTTGTGTCATATGCGTTACTTGAGTTAATATCATCGTTGGAGCCCTCACTGTCACTTTGGATCAAAAGGAGTAACTCAACTGCCAAACGTGATGTGCTTGCGAAACTCATCAGCATACTCTTCAGCAGTTCGGGGTCCATTCCCACAGACCTAAAGGGAAGACAGAGCGCGCAGTACAAAAACCGTTTAAAGATGGCGCCAAACATGGATGGAAGCACAGAGATTGCTGGGATGCAAACCAATGCATCCTGGGGCATTGGGACAGGACCCAGAATGCCCCACACCTCCTGCCCCCTTCCCACAAGCCACAGCGCCAGAATGGGAAGAGGTGCTCTGTGGGATAGCTGCCCATAATGCACTGCTCCCAATGCCGCTGCAAGTGCCGCAAATGTGGCCACGCCAGTGTGCTTGCAGCTGTCATTGTGGACAGACTGCAGCGCTTTCCCTACTGCGCTCTCTGAAGGCGGGTTTAACTCAAAGTGCTCTGCATCTGCAAGTGTAGCCATGCCCTAAGGAACTTTTACTCTGAAAATTTGGATGCCAGGGGAGTTAGGCACCTACAGGATAAAGCAGCAGCTGAGCAGGAGTTACATGGATTGCACTGCAGCATAAATTGGAATGCAGGCATCTAAATCTGGGGTTTAGGCATTTAAGTACCTTTGTGGATCTGGGCCTTAGACCTGCATATCCCCTTGGCTAAGGGAGTTTCTTAAATTACTCAACAACAGCGACTGCAGTCAATTTAGGAGTGGAATTGATAGGCTCCTTAACATGTAATCCTCCTTGATTAGGAAGAGGAGGATTTCAATATTGGATAATTCTCAGAGGTTTGCCTAAGAGAGTTTAGGAGGCCCTTGTAAAAGCAAGAGGGTAATTCTCTCTTGGACAATAATGGGGAGAGTACTGATGTACAGAGGGGAGGAGAGAAACAGAAATTGCAATGGATAAGGCAAGAACAAGGTTTTAGCAGTGAGAATGAAGAGAAAAGGATAGATGTGCTACTGCAGCCAGAGAGGAACAATTTGTATCGTCAAGATCCTCCTTGCCTATGTATTGCAGGGCCAGGAGTGTATAATGTAGGAAATTATTGAAGTAAGGTGTGTTTTCATTGTCATTTTCTCCACAGCACTTTTGTTGTATTTTGACTGAAGCAAATGAGTAATTTTTAGTATAAAACTTGATTATTTATTCAAGACAGCTCAAATTAAGTAGTGCTCAGTATCTTATTTATCATCTTCCTTCCCTGAATTATATTCCTCAAGCTCTCTCTAGAATTCTCAGCTGTGTGTAGTATTTATTCCCTCCTGCCCTATTCATTCATCATTGGAGACAAGAGCCTTCATTTTCGTGGTGTCTGCCTGGAGTGATGGAGTGTGATACGTTTTGGTGGCCTCCCAACATTCACCCTTATTACATCTTGTGTAACACAATAAGAGCTGCCACTTCTAGGAAAGGCATAACTTCTTCTTTGGCAGCACAACTGTGAGCAGAGTATCCCAACAAAGAGGACAAGAAGCAAAACAACCCACATGAGTGCCCTTTCTCACAAAGATCTCTGGAACAACAATGAAACAAACATACATTCACAGAATCACTACCCGCTTTCATGGGTGCCAGGTTTGTATAATTTTTGGTGGTGCCTGGAATGGGTCCACGCAGAGCCGTCCCATCCATAGGACGGACCGGGGCAACCGCCCCGGGCCCTGCACTTTCAGGGGCCGCACGCTTCAGGGAGATGTGGGGTTCAGGGCAGCCTGCAGGATTATTGGGGGCCCTGGCACCGGCAGCAGCAAGTGACCAGGCCCCTGCCCGCCCTGCTCTGCCTCGCCAGTTCCTGGCATAGCTCAGGGGAGGGGGAAGGAATGGAGTGGGGGCAGGAAGAGGTGGGGCGGCATGGGCTGGGGCCGGGTTGCTCACTGCTGCTGGCGCCAGGCCCCCTGCTAACTCCCCAGGACCCTGGGTCCCTCTGAAGAGTGGGGGCCCCCAAAGCGCGGGGTCCACGGCGGTTGCCCCATTTTCAGGATGGCTCTGAAAAGATAAGCCCAAATATTGGTGGAGCCAGGCCCACCTTCCTGAATATTGGTGGAGCATGGGCACCATGGGCCCATATAACTTGCCTTTTATGCCTGCTTTGGTTTGAGATCGATATTGCCCCCTTTGGTAGCCTGGAATTAGCCCTTTTTAGCCTTTTATCTCTAAAAACAATGGTAACTAAACAATAAAAAGTCTGTCTAAGTTTCTAATACCTTTAAACTGCATTTCTACTCTGATAAATGACTGTAAAAATGGCGTTATGGATGTCTGTTTATTGCATGTCCATGGGACCAACACAGCTACAACAAAACTGCATACATATTAAATATACTCTGTTTACAAGTAAAAATATTTTTTCCAAAGGGAAAAAAATTGGCAAACTCATTATTGGCCCTGAGAATCAAAAAGCTTATTCTTGATCAGCAGATGCTTCTCCTAAACTTTATTTCTCTGTTACCAAGTTGCAGAATCTCCTCAGAAATTTCTTTAAAAATACAGTGCTTCAGTTTTGAAGGGGCTGAAGCTATCTGAATCAGAAAAGGAATAATGCTGAATGCCAGGGACTATGTGTGACAGCTCACAACCACACTTCAGGGAATTGTACTCTACACATTTCCAGGAACTGTAGGAATAAGTCTTCTTCAGCCACCTCTATGCCTGCAGAGCCTAAGGACTTTTGAGTGTAATCACTATAGTTTCAATGCCAAAGAAATCTTGGTGTATTAAGGGACCAGTGTAGTGGTGAATTGCACCACATAAAGCTTGTGTACTCCCTCTGTGTGCCATGAATCTCCAAGAAGCATTTGCCTCCCTGATATAGACTTTGCACCACCCTTTACTCTGGGATGTGCCTAAACTATACAGTCAATGCGACAGGGTGATTTTCTCACATTGGTGAGCACTTACTTATGTGAGTAGTCAGTGTCAGACTGTCAATGTCTGTGTTGCTCTGTGCTCTATTTTTGAATTCTTCTACTACCTTAAGATCTCTTCCCTCCTGCACAAAATATTTTTACATTAATAAATTACTTGAGGTTTTGCCTGAAAAAGTAGTGAAACATCCATGCCTTCAGCCTACAGCTCCTTTAATTAATTCAATTCCTTCCTCATGGTTTGGATCATTGAGTTTGACTCGGGGGGAGAAGGAGGGGGAAATACCATCAGAATATAAATCTGTTGCAACTGTAACCTTTCATGAGATGTGTTCACAGTCCCTGCAATGTTACTGTTATGGTATCTCCATTCACACTTTTCAGGCCTACTTCTGTCACTGAAATCCAGCAGTACCTACTGAATAAAGGAGCCACTCTGTGAGCCCTGTTGCTGTAAGTACTGATAAAAAGGACTTAAGTGTAAGTGCCAAGCACACCATTACAGAAGTACTTACAAGTACAAGTATGATGTGGAAATAGTACTTATAAGTAAAAGTACATGTACTTTCAACTCCTGTATTCCCAGCAATTGCCGGGTCAGTATTTGAACAACTTCCTAAATAATATAAGCACATTATATTGCACAGTGGAAGAAAAAGAAAAGCATAACAAAGAAATTTCATTCATAATTCAAAATACTCCCTCAAATACAAATGGGAACAGATTGTGTAAGGAAGTTTATAGAGCATTTTCCGACCATGTCTATTGAGTATAACAACATATCCTATGGCAAGTTGAATGAAGGGATGAATGAATGCCTAAATCCCTTAAGCAACTTTGTAGTTATACTATATTCTTTCTACAATCAGGTTACTCCTCATGAGTACTGTGATTTTATTTTTTCACTGCCTGTTTATTTTGATGGTTTTTCCCCAAAAAAAGAATTCAATTTTTTTTTTTTTTTTTGGTACTCCAGCTGTCTTGTTCACTAATAATGGCGGATAATCTTTCAAACCTTCATTCAAATTATACCAAAGTATCTTAGGTGTTCATGATATTAAAAATGAAAATGTTCATTTATTATTGTTGGATTGTGTTACTCCTGAGGGCACTCTGTGCCAAAATATTAAAAATTCTGCACCAAACAAACATTTAAAAACTTTTTGCACAATATTTTAAAATTTGACAAATAAAACTTGCAGAAATGTGGAGGCTCCAGCATGGCATTGGGGAGCACAAGCCACTGGCTGCACAAAGGTGGGAGATCACTGTGCAGCTCCCCCCAGGACACAGTCTCAGTGGTGAGGCTGCACCCAACCCTGACACAGTAAAAGGACCAGACCTGCCCTAGAAACACCCCACAGTCCTGTCCTTCTGTGCCAGGTGCACCAGGCTCAGCCCTGCAGGATCCAAGTGGGAGGGGCTTAGTGTGGTGGGAGCCAGGTATGGGTTGAGGGGGTTCTGTGAGGGGCAATCTGGGTGCAGACAGCTCCGTGAGGGATCCGTGTGCAGGGGGATCTGTATGCACAGGGGTTTGTTAGGGGGGTTCTGGGTGCAATGGTAATAGGACTCTGCAGGGGAGTCCAGGTGAACCTGGTTGGAGCTCAGAAGGGGCAGGAGTCTAGGTGGAGTGGGGTGGGGTGAGGCAAGGCTTGGCGGGAGCGTCTGGATATTAGGTGGTCTGGATGCACAGGCAGATGGGGGAGCAGCTCCCCATACAGTGATCACTCGCCCTGCAGCTGAGGAGCAATGGATGCAGGAAGTGTGGGAGGAGACAGCATTTTCAGAGCTGGGGAGAAATCTAGGGGTGGATCTGACCCAGCCCTGGATGCTGTGCAGGGGAAGAGTAAGTCCTGTCCTCCCCAGCCCAGCTGGGACTAGCAGCTGAGCCCAGCGCAGGGTCTTCCTCAGTCCCACCCCCTTCCCCACACTGATTTACCTCTCTGCCGACTGCCCTGAGCACCCAAAACAAACTGCTGGGGAGGGTCGCATGACCACTCTTGTGGCTTCTCTTTGATTCCCTATCAAAGTCACTTTTCTTCTGGGAAGTAAAGAAATCTGGGGGGGACATGAATTCTGTGCATGCACAGTGGTGCAGAATTCCCCCAGGAGTAATTATGTGCAACATCTCTAGAAGGGAGATGTGACTAATGTAAACCTGGGAAGTAGGGTGAGCAGATAGCAAGTATGAAAAATTGGGACTGAGTGTGCGGGGTAATAGGCGCCTATATAAGAAAAAGCCCTGAATATCAGGACTGTCCCTATAAAATTGGGACTTCTGGTCACACTACTGGGAACTGTTAGGAACTTCAAAGGCCTATTTGAAACAATGTTCCAGACAAGAATGAACTTTTCAAGTTAAGTGTATTTCCCAGGAATCTCTAACGGCAGGTGTATGCAAATATACCCCCTCCAGTTATGCAAGAACTTAGTCTTTTGAAACTTCAACCTGAGGAGAGGATTTTTCTGATCACCTGTTTCATGAGGACAACATCGGAGCCCCAAACTGTATAAAGAAGGGATTCACAGATTCATGGGGGTTCTTGTTCTCACCTTAGGTTATTATGAACTTGTAACCACAGAAAAACCCTGTGTGGGGTTTGAAGTGCTGATCACCTGCAAAAACCCTTGATGGAGTTGGGGTGACCTCTGGTGAGCTTATTAGCATGCCTGTAGGTTCTTTTATTGTTTTACTATGTTTTCTATGTAATGCTTTCACCTAAGAATAAATGTGCTTGCTTAGGAAGAGCTGTGTGATGCCTTATAACAGCCATTATTCTGTTTATGACCTCTGAGGAGAAAAGCAAAGCAGGCCTGCTTAAGCAGTCTGACTTGCAGGGGAACTTGCAATGTAGGCAGGGAGCTACACAGCCTGGAAAAAACGTGTTCAGGAGGGGGAGAAATGTGAGAGAGGTGACCTTGGGACTCTAAAAATGGGTTTCCTCGCTGGACCCAAGAGGAAAATATAGTTGCAATTGCCCTGAACTGTGACACTCATGATGGGAGGTCAATTTCTCTAGTAGATCTTTGGCTAGGAATGTCTAACTCCCAATTGTGACACAGCTAAGTAAACACTCATTCTGTTCTGGAGAAGTCTATATTCTTTCTTTCTGTCTTTCTCTTTCACCAATTTAAAAATAGTTTTTGTTTTACTAAGTTTGCACACTCATGTTGATACAAAGGGATACCTTTTCTTTTTGCAAACATTACCTCTTATAATTAAACGTGGGCCAGATCTTCAACATTTGGGTCTGAATTTCCCTAAAGTCTGAATGGATTTGAATCTAGTGTATAAAGCCCCACTGGTGTGGGTGCACACTTGGATTTTAGTGAGTCTCTGTGTGAACCTGCACACTTGTGAGTAGTCCAGGAGCTGGGTCCAGATTTGAAAGCTTCTTATAAACATAGGCCACAGGCATGAAGTTGCAATCCAGACCACATCACCCCCATTCGTATGAAGTGAGTTTGGCTCAATCACTACTTCAGGGCCAACAAATTACAGTACCTCAATATACCTGAGTTAATGGATGACTCCAGATGATATAATTTTTACAAAAATTACAAGATTGATTAGATTTAAAAGAATCAAATACTGTGGTTGTAAAGATATTGTTTGACTAAATCACTCCATTTCATTTGACAATGAACTTCATAACCCTTTAGGGAATACAGGATCCTAACACAAGGAAGAAAGGAGAGCAGCAGAATACAGACCCTGAATTTCAGAAAAGCAAACTTTGACTCCCTTAGGGAACTGATGGGCAAGATCCCCTGGGAGAATAACATGAGGGAGAAAGGAGTCCAGGAGAGCTGGCTGTATTTTAAAGAATCCTTATTGAGGTTACAGGGACAAACCATCCCGATGTGTAGAAAGAATAGTAAATATGGCAGGCGACCAGCTTGGCTTAACAGTGAAATCCTTGCTGCTCTTAAATCCAAAAAAGAAGCTAACAAGAAGTGGAAGATTGGACAAATGACCAGGGAAGAGTATAAAAATATTGCTCGGGCTTGCAGGAGTGAAATCAGGAAGGCCAAATCACACCTGGAGTTGCAGCTAGCAAGAGATGTTAAGAGTAACAAGAAGGGTTTCTTCAGGTATGTTAGCACCAAGAAGAAAGTCAAGAAAAGTGTGGGCCCCTTACTGAATGAGGGAGGCAACCTAGTGACAGAGGATTTGGAAAAAGCTAATGTACTCAATGCTTTTTTTGCCTCTGTCTTCACGAACAAGGTCAGCTCCCAGACTACTGCACTGGGCAGCACAGCATGGGGAGCAGGTGACCAGCCCTCTGTGGAGAAAGAAGTGGTTCGGGACTATTTAGAAAACCTGGACGACCACAAGTCTATGGGGCCAGATGCATTGCATCCGAGAGTGCTAAAGGAGTTGGCGGATGTGATTGCAGAGCCATTGGCCATTATCTTTAAAAACTCATGGTGATCGGGGGAGGTCTCAGATAACTGGAAAAAGGCTAATGTGCCCATCTTTAAAAAAGGGAAGAAGGAGGATCCGGGGAACTACAGGCCAGTCAGCCTCACCCGTGGAAAAATCATGGAGCAGGTCCTCAAGGAATCAATTCTGAAGCACTTAGAGGAGAGGAAAGTGATCAGGAACAGTCAGCATGGATTCACCAAAGGCAAGTCATGCCTGACTAATCTAACTGCCTTCTATGACGAGATAACTGGTTGTGTGGATGAAGGGAAAGCAGTGGACGTGTTGTTCCTTGACTTTAGCAAAGCTTTTGACACTGTCTCCCACAGTATTCTTGTCAGCAAGTTAAAGAAGTATGGACTTGATGAATGGACTATAAGGTGGGTAGAAAGTTGGCTAGATTGTCGGGCTCAACGGATAGTGATCAATGGCTCCATGTCTAGTTGACAGCCGGTATCAAGTGGAGTGCCCCAGGGGTCGGTCCTGGGGCCGGTTTTGTTCAATATCTTCATAAATGATCTGGAGAATGGTGTGGATTGCACCCTCAGCAAGTTTGCAGATGACATTAACTGGGAGGAGAGGTAAATACGCTGGAGGGTAGGGATAGGATACAGAGGGACCTAGACAAATTGGAGGCTTGGGCCAAAAGAAATCTGATGAGGTTCAACAAGGCAAGTGCAGAGTCCTGCACTTAGGACGGAAGAATCCAATGCACTGCTACAGACTAGGGACCGAATGGCTCGGCAGCAGTTCTGCAGAAAAGAACCTAGGGGTTATAGTGAACGAGAAGTTGGATATGAGTCAACAGCGTGCCCTTGTTGCCAAGAAGGCCAATGTCATTTTGGGATGTATAAGTAGGGGCATTGCCAGCAGATCGAGGGACATGATCGTTCCTCTCTATTCGACATTGGTGAGGCCTCATCTGGAGTACTGTGTCCAGTTTTGGGCCCCACACTACAAGAAGGATGTGGAAAAATTGGAAAGAGTCCAGCGGAGGGCAACAAAAATGATTAAGGGACTGGAACACATGACTTATGAGGAGAGGCTGAGGGAACGTTGGATGTTTAGTCTGCAGAAGAGAAGAATGAGGGGGGATTTTATAGCTGCTTTCAACTACCTGAAAGGGGGTTCCAAAGAGGATGGCTCTAGACTGTTCTCAGTGGTAGCAGATGACAGAACAAGGAGTAATGGTCTCAAGTTGCAGTGGGGGAGATTTAGGTTGGATATTAGGAAAAACTTTTTCACTAGGAGGGTGGTGAAACACTGGAATGTGTTACCTAGGGAGGTGGTGAAATCTCCTTCCCTAGAAGTTTTTAAGGTCAGGCTTGACAAAGCCCTGGCTGGGATGATTTAGTCGGGGATCGGTCCTGCTTTGAGCAGGGGGTTGGACTAGATGACCTCCTGAGGTCCCTTCCAACCCTGATAGTCTATGATTCTATTTTATGATTCTATGAACACCACTGAAGGCAATAGGGGGTCTCCATGTTTCTAAGGCTTGGTAGATGCCGGTGGAGCTCATTATAGGATCTGGAGTAATGCCTGGATCATCAGTGACAGCAACTCTTTGAGAGATCAGGAATTTGACATTTCATTTATTAAACACTGGGGGGAGGACAACTAAGAACTTGAATTTTCCATTGCAGCTGGATCTTCCAAAGAAATTAAATCTTAAAATATTTACATTAATTTTCCCAAGTCTGCTCTCTGATTCAAATTTTTTCACTGTGCCTTTTTCAATGGCTGCTGATCAGTGACTCAGGAGATATCAGCTATGTACATTAGAGACATGTGACTCCCACTTCTGATATTTGCACAGGAGACAGATTTGAAATTGGTTGCCCCCATCTAACTTCCTACTTGTTTTTCTGCTGGGTAGATTATATCTAATATTTATTTTCATACCATTACCTCCTCCTTCTATTTCTATTTACACTGCCAGATCCTGCAATTTCCATTCCTCAGGCTAGACTCTGAGGAATCTTACAAAGTCTACACCAAAGCTGCCTTGTAAAGAGAATGTTTGTGTGAGGCTGCAAGGCTGCTGTGACAATAGAAATTTAATTTGTTTGTTTGACTATCAGGTGTTCATACACAGAATCATACTGCATGGGTTGGAAGTGTAAATCTGCCCTGCAAACAAGGTATTTACAACAGGTCACACAGTGTCATGTGGGTAGCCTCATTCATCTATTATTAATCTTTTTTTTCTCCTTCTTTTGGTATGCAGAAGCAAAGTGGATGCTTATACCACACATAATAGAAAAACTAGACTCGAAAAATTGAGTTATGCCCTACTTCTACTAAGTTATGCAAATTACAAATGCTTCAAAAGAGTTCTTAGCAATCTGATTCAGATGGAATGATCATAATTGGGAACTTATTTCTGGGTGTGTGTTTGTGTGTATTGTGGCAAACTGCCAACACTACTATGATGGGTCTCACATGGTCTCTTCTTGGGTGGGGGGGGTGTTCAGGGCACTATTTCTTGCCCCTGAACTGGGGTATTAACTGCCCCACTAGTGTCCTAGAGAAGAGGCGTGGAAAGGGAGGGACCCAGCCTGCCCTCTACTCCGGGTCCCAGCCCAGGGATAGCAGTAAACCACTTGAACTAGCAGTTCCTTCCCCTGGGCTACTTCCCACTCCTGCCCTTCAGCTTGTGGGGCTTCCTGCCCTCCTTCTGCACAAACCAGGTGTCCCTTTACCTAGGGTCTTAGTCATCTTAGCCCACCACAGCACTTCTCCAAACTCCGCTGTGCTCCAAATGGCTCTCTGCTCTAACACCAATCCACTCTGCTTCAACTCCTCCTCTTGTCTGATTGAAGCAGGGGTTTTTTATCAGGTGACTGGCTTCAGGTGCTCTAATTGGCTTCAGGTGCTTTAATTGCCTACAGGTGCTTTAATTAATCTATAGCAAACTTCCTTCCCTCTACAGGGAAGAAGGCTCCCTTCTAATCCTCTCCTGCTGCCCTCTGGCCTGGGCTTTCCTTGCTTTTTGCCCCTGCTTTCAGCTTCCCCCCCCCGACCGGGCCAGACACTCGCCCCCCTTCTCCCCCCTATTTTTTTTTGTTTTCCTGCTGTTGCTTGAGAGCTGGTTGGCTGCTGGCTGGCTGGCTGTCAGCGCCCCCCCCGGCCCGCCCTCGGACGCTCCAACTGAGGCCCCCGGAGAGAGTGGGGGCCTGCTGACCCGCTCCCCAGAGGGGGGAAGTGGAGGGACCCAGCCGCCAGACCCAGCCTCTTGCTGTATACTTGTGGACCTGTATCCGGCCAAGAGAGGCTCTTGTCATCTGCTTCGACATCCCTGGAATGCTACAGCTGCAAAGAAAGCCCGGAAAAGGAAGGGAAAAAGTCATCCACCAGAGGAACACTGCCCGGGGAATCTACAAATCGCCATGGAGGGGGCCTTAAAACTGAGTAACTCCCGAACTGTGCTCTCGTGTGGAGGGAGGGCTTGACTGTGTTTGTAGGGACACAGGGGGTGTGGCACGGAGCTACCCCCCGATCCATCTGTGTCCTCCCAACCCCCACACTACTATCTTCACCACTGCCCCCCTCCACCGTCTTTGCTGGCTGTTTAACATCTGCCTCTGGACTTAGCTGCTCACCCTGATTCCACTGTGTGGGCCAGAAGCACCAGCCAACCAAACAGGACTCTCTGTACGAGCGTACGTTGGTTCATGTGCACCGCCCCCGAACTGTCCATCCCACAGTTTGTCCCTTTTTACCTGACCCCAACTCCTGTTAACCACCTGCCACCACCCCGCTGGGTCATCGGCAATGGAGGGCACCAGGGTGACCTCCGCCACTGCCATGCCCATCGCCTCCCCAGACTCTAAGGGAGCCCCCCCAGCCGGTGGGAAAGGCCAGGGCAAGAAGAAGGGGAAGGGCCCCGCTACAACCACCGGGCCCTCCATGGCAGGGGCCACCCCCACTGCTGTGGCCCCACCACCGACCACAGCATCCTTCTCCACTGCCCCCTCCACCAGCTCTGTGGGTGTCCCTCCCTCAGCCCCCAGGATGTACGCCTGGGCGGCGGCAGCCCCCCCACCTGCCGCCTCGTCATCTCTCCCGCCCACCACCTCCGCCACCATCAATAGCGACCAGGGCCCCTTTCCCACCATGACAAGGAAGCATGGTGTCCGATGCCTCCTGGTGCCCACCTCGCCCCAAGTGGAGATCTATGTGCGGGCATTGGCGAGGGTGGTGGGGCCCTCGGCCATTGTGGCAGCCTCCAAAATGTACGGGAAGGTCGTCTTCTTCTTAGCCTCGGAGGCTGCCACCCAGGAAGCAGCGGAGAGGGGCCTGGCGGTGGGGGGGGGTGTTTGTCCCCCTAGAGCCACTAGAGGACCTGGGCATGCACCTGGTCCTGACCTCTGTCCCTCCTTTTCTCCCCAGTTCTGCCCTGTTACCCACCCTTTTCACCCTGGGGAAACCTGTTTCTGTCATCAGCCCTCTCCCGTTGGGCTGCAACTGTCACATCTTTTCCTTCCACCAGCAAGTGCGGGGGGGATAGCTCAGTGGTTTGAGCATTGGCCTGCTAAACCCAGGGTTGTGAGTTCAATCCTTGAGGGGGCCATTTAGGGAACTGGGGCAAAAATTGGGGATTGGTCCTGCTTTCAGCAGGGCGTTGGACTAGATGACCTCCTGAGGTCCCTTCCAACCCTGATATTCTAAGTGCAGCTTCTACTGCCATCGGCGGTGTGTGACAGGGAGGCGCTCGAGGGGTCCTTCCTAGTCCCCCACCAGGGGGCCCGTTACCAGGTGTACTTCTCCATGGGGGAAGCTCGGTGCTACCTCTGCCGGGCATCAGGGCATGTCTGGAGGGGTACCTGGGATCCCCGAGACCCGGCAGGACATCGGCCCCGTCATTGCCGACGCCCCTGGCCACCCAGTACCCGAACCCGCCCCGCCTCCTCTTCGGACCACCACTACTCCTGCTCAGGCCCAAGGGGCACCTCCCCTACAATGCCCAGACAAGCAGGAGAGCCCTGCCCTTGCTGCTGACAATCTGGCGGGGCCTATGGAGGAGGGTGTGGCAGAGATACCACCAGGCATGGGAGAGAGCCTGCCCCAGAGAGAATCCTCCCTCCCTTATGCTGCCCCACCATTCCCCCCCGCCAAGTCCCTGAGCCATTGCCTTTACCCCCTGACATGACCCCTGCTAACCAGCCCCCAGATGATGCCATGAAGGGCGGGGCCCTAATCCAGGGGAAGAGAGGCAAGCAGAAGGCTCGAGCTCCGCCTCATCTACCCGAAGTAGATTCTATCCCCGGAAGACCAGGAAGAGGGGCACTGATGCTGAGCCTTCCACTTTGCCCACGATTGCGTCCCATCCACCGGTGTCAGCCGGGAGAGACGTGGCAGCACTGGAAGGTAGCATCTCCCCTCCATGAGAGACCCTCCCCTCCGAGACCCTTGAGGAAGCCCCTTCTGTCCTGACACTACCCAAAGCCCCCGTGAACCCTGAGGCAACTGTCGTGGTGGGTGCCAGCGGGGAGGACCCCGGAGCGGCAGAAAGTGTCCTCTCCTCCATGTTCAAGGAGATCAAGGCCCTAGATCTGACCCCGGTCACCCAGCGGGAGGATGACCTTTTGCCAGCAAATCTCGATCTGGACGACCTCACTCCACCCCTCTTTTCCCTATGTTCCCTCCCCATAACTGCTGCTTCTGCTCCCACCTCCGAGGAGCCCCTGGACTCCTCCATCGACCTGGCTGCTGATGGCACCCCGCTGATGACCACCGAGCCTGCTCAGGTGACAGCTGGTGCCACGTGTCCGGGACACAAGTCGCCAGGGGCACCCCCCGTTGGTGCGGAGCAATCGACTTCCTTCCCGGGCGGGGGCCCTACAGAAAATAATCCACCTCCTGATGCTGTGGCTGCTAAATCCATCATAGATCCCGCGCCCGGTATCACTGAGAGCTCCCTCCCCACCCCCTTAACCCTCGAGCCTGATCGGGAGGCGCCACCATCCCGCTGTCTGCCTCCCGAAACCCAGAACCTCGCCTCTGCTCCTGCCCCTACCCCTATCCAGTTTACCTCCTGCAATGTTACCCCCGGGGCTGTCTCCTTCCCTTTTCCAACTGATGACCCCCAGGGAGCGGCCTTTGTGTTCTCCTGCCCCGACCCATTAGGGGCTGCTATTTTCCCTCCACCGCCCCCTATTGCCCCAGGGTTTGAGGCGGGCCTAGAAGCTTCAGCCCATCAGGCACCCTGTCGGGGGTCCGCACCCTGCTTGCCCATTTTAGTGGGCCACGGGGCTGCACCAAGGGCCCCGCCGGGGAATAACCGGGAAACCATAACCCCATCCCCCCATGAGCTGCGAGGAGCATTGCAGAAGTTTTTAGAGGATTTCCGTGGCTCCCACAACAAGGTACAGCTTGCTCTCCAGCGATGGGGGAACTTTTCTCAAATCCTCTGGGCCACAAGAGCCCTAATGGGGGAAGGTAAAGGGACGGGGAAGCGGGATGCCGCAGCCTACTGGCGGGTCCGCGTCTTCCATGAACAATTACTCACCTACGGGATGGGTCAAGGCCCGCTGGGGGATGTGAGCACCCCTGCCAGTGAGGAGCCCCCCCCGGCCCTCCCCATGACACCTCTCACCATCACAACGTTGAACACCCGGGGTTGTAGGATGGCTCTCCGCAGGTCCCAGGTGCTCTCCTTCCTTCGGGAGGGAGGGTACTCTGTGGTTTTCCTGCAGGAGACCCATACAGACCCGATCGCCGAAGACAGTTGACGGCTGGAGTGGGGGGACAGGGTCTACTTTAGCCATTCCATGGTTCGACAGGCTGGAGTGGCGACCCTGTTCTCCCCCGACCTGCGGCCTGAGGTGCTAGGGGTCGCCGAGGCTGCGCCAGGTCACCTGCTGCATCTCCAGGTCCGTATAGAGGGGCTCATGGTAAACCTCGTTAACGTCTATGCCCCGACATCGGGCCCAGAGCGGCTGCAATTCTATCAGCAGGCATCCGCCTTCCTCAGCACCTTAGATTCTCATCAGTGTCTGGTCCTGGGAGGGGATTTTAATACCACCCTCAAGGAGCGGGACTGCTCGGGGACTGAGCAGAGCCCAGCCGCCGCGGACACCCTCCGGGAGATAGTGGAACATCACTCCCTAGTGGACATCTGGTGTGACCACCACCCGGATGACACTTCCACATTCACCTTTGTCCGGGTGGAGGCCCATCCCGGTTGGACCGCATTTATTTATCACGCTTCCATCTCTCACGAGCCCACTCCTCCAGCATTCAGCTGGTCCCATTTTCTGACCATCACCTAGCCACTGTAACAGCCTCCCTCTGTGCGGAGAGGCCAGGGCCGGCCTACTGACATTTTAACAACAGCCTGTTGGAAGATGAGGGCTTCATGACGTCCTTCCGGGAATTCTGGTTGGCCTGGTGAGGGCAACGGCGTGCCTTTCCCTCGGCGTGGCTATGGTGGGACCTGGGGAAGGTGCGTGCCAGGATTTTCTGCCGCGACTGCACCCGGGGCACCAGCAAACGGAGAAATGCGGTGATAGAGCAGTTGGAAAGGGAGGTCTTAGAGCTGGAGAAGCGTCTGACCGCCAGCCCTGAGGACCCGCTCCTCTGTGGAGCGTGCCAGGAGAAGCGGGAGGAGCTCCGGGCCATCAAGGACCATTGGGCCAGGGGCGCCTTTGTTCGATCCCGCATCCGTCTCCTTTGGGAGATGGATCGCGGCTCCCGCTTCTTCTATGCCCTGGAGAAAATGAGGGGGGCCAAGAAACACATCACCTGCCTCCTGGCAGAAGCCGGCACCCTCCTCATGGAACCGGTGGAGATGTGTGGGAGAGCCTGAGCCTTCTATGCAAGTCTTTGCTCCCCGGATCTGACTGACCCTAGCGCTTGCAGAGTGCTCTGGGAGGAGCTCCCTACGTTCAGCGCGAGTGACCAAGACCAGCTAGAGTTGCCTCTCACTCTGGCCGAGTTCTCGGAAGCCCTCCATCATATGCCCACTAATAAGTCTCCAGGCATGGACGGGTTGACCGTGGAGTTCTACTGCGTGTTTTGGGACATCGTCAGCCCAGACCTAGTCACCGTCTGGGCCAACTCTCTGCAGAGCTGGGTCCTCCCTCTTTCGTGCAGGCGAGCTGTGCTCGCCTTATTGCCAAAGAAGGGGGACCTCCGCGATTTACAAAATTGGTGTCCCCTCTCGCTCCTCAGCACGGACTACAAAATCGTAGTGAAAGCAATCTTGCTGCGGCTAGGTTCCGTGCTGGCAGACATGATCCACCCAGACCAGACCTACACCGTCCTGGACCGCAGCATCTTTGATAACCTATTTCTGGTTCAGGACCTTTTGAAACTCGGGCGTAGAGACGGTCTGTCGTTTGCCCTCCTGTCCCTAGATCAGGAGAAGGCGTTCGATAGGGTGGACCACGGGTACCTCCTGAGCACTCTGCAGGCGTTTGGCTTCGGACCCCAGTTTGTGGGTTTTCTCCGGGTGCTGTACGCTTCCGCAGAGTGTCTGGTTAAGCTCAACTGGACCCTGACCGAACCGGTCAGCTTCGGGCGAGGAGTACAGCAGGGGTGTCCCCTCTTGGGCCAGCTGTACGCTCTGGCGATCGAGCCTTTCCTCTGTCTCCTCCGCAGGAGGTTGACAGGGTTGGTGCTGCAGGAGCCGGAGCTGCGGCTGGTCCTGTCGGCGTATGCTGATGACATGCTCCTTGTGGTCCAGGACCCGGGCGACTTGGCGCGGGAGGAGGCTTGCCAGGCCATCTATTCGGCAGCCTTCTCCGTCCGGGTCAACTGGGGCAAAAGCTCTGGCTTGGCGGTAGGAGACTGGCGGCAGGCGAGCTCCCTCCCACCCGCGCTTCAGACCATCCAGTGGAGTGTGGGTCCGCTGCTCTATCTCGGCATTTACCTTTCTGCCACGCATCCCTCTCCGCCAGAGAACTGGGAAAATTTAGAGGGCGGGGTGACAGAGCGGCTCCGGAAATGGGCGGGACTACTCCGATGTCTCTCCCTCCGAGGGAGAGTGCTGGTGCTTAATCAACTAGTCCTGTCCATGCTCTGGTACCAGCTTAACACCCTGGTCCTGGCCCTGGGTTTCCTGACCAACCTCCGGACATCGATTCTGGGGTTCTTTTGGTCAGGAATGCACTGGGCCCCTTTAGGGGTTCTTCATTTACCTCTGAAGGAAGGAGGACAGGGCCTGAAGTGTCTGCACACTCAGGTCCGCGTCTTCCGCCTCCAGGCCCTACAGAGGCTCCTCTATGGTGCAGGCAGTTCGGCATGGAGCATACTGGCGCACGCCATCCTGCACCGCATCCGAGGGCTCCGATATGACCAGCAGCTCTTTTATCTCCATCTGGGAGGTCTTCCGCGAGACCTCTCTGGGCTGCCGGTCTTCTGCCAGGACCTCCTCCGGACTTTGGAAACTGTTTTTAACGACCAGGTCTGTGGCGGCCACCGAGGGGGCAGATCTCCTTGCGGAGCCCCTGCTACACAACCCCAGCTCCGTGTGCAGGTGGAGGAGTCCCGCACGGTGCGCCAGAGCTTGATCCTGGCAGAAGTCACGAGAGTCGGAGACCTCCTGGACTATGACTGGGGAGACTGGCTGGATCACCTGATGCTCGGCGCATGGGGCTCTCCAGACCTCATACCTGCCCCCCCCCGGCACATACTTCAGGAGGTGAAGGCCGCTTTGCTGCCCGCTGCTAGACCTTAACTCGACCAGGTCCTGCTCGAGGGCATGTCCCGCCCACACTCTACCCCAGGCCCACCAGATCTTTTAATTGGACCCCGTCCCATAGACCCAATCGACCCCTCACCCCTTTACGGCAAGCAGGCTGCATGAACTGCAGCCGGTATGCTTCCAAACCGCGCCAAGGAAACATCTATACATGCTCGTGCTCCACACCCTTCATGCCCTCACCCTCGTGTCACGCCCCAACACAAAGTGGCAAGACCTTCTGCCACCTTTGGAGGGTGAGCAGCCCCGGTGGGCCAGCCTATATTCCACCTTGGTTCCCAGGCCTGTCGGGGACATCAGTTGGCAGCTCCTTCACGGAGCTGTGAGCTCGGGCACGCACTTGGTGTGGTTCACTCCCATCCCAGATACTTGTCCCTTTTGCGGTGTGAGGGAAACCCTGGAGCACGTATATTTGGAGTGCGCCAGACTGCAGCCCCTGTTCCGGCTCCTCACAAATCTCCTATTACGTTTTTGGTTGCATTTTTCCCCTCACCTTTTTATTTATTTACTCCCCATCCGTGGCCTCACAAAGTCGCGGCATCTCCTAGTTAACCTCCTCCTTGCCCTGGCTAAAACGGCCATGTATAAAACCAGAGAGAGGAGGTTGGCCGATGGAGTTTCCTGTGACTGTGGTCCGTTCCGTGATCCTCGGTCCGTTCACATATCCGGGCGGAGTTCCTCTGGGCGGCGTCCACCGACTCCCTTGATGCTTTTGAGGAGCAGTGAGCGCTGTCCGAGGTTCTCTGCTCAATGTCCCCGTCCAGTTCCCTTTGTTTGACCCTTTGATTGGGGGAGAGAGTAAGGGACCCCAGCCCCAGCCATTGCTGCTGCAGACACCACCACCTTAGAGGGGTCCTTTCACACGTGGGTGCATGTGCCCCCCCCGGGTTGTCGACCCCACAGCCTGCCCCTCTTGTTGGGTGCTTTCAAAGGAGGGAATTTTTGGTGACACTCGGGCGTGGTGCCAGGTAACTCGAGGGGATGAAGACCTTGAGAGTCGATGAAGCCCCCTCGCTCTGGGCCAGCAGGTAACTCAGAAGGGTGGAAGACCACGAGAGTCGAGGAAGCCCCCCCCCCCGCTCTGGGCCCAGGCAAGCTTGGACACTTCCCTCCCCTGACGCTAATGAGAAAACAATTGTGATTGGTTCATAGAATCATAGAATATCGAGGTTGAAAGGGACCTCAGGAGGTCATCTAATCCAACCCCCTGCTCAAAGCAGGACCGATCCCCAATTAAATCATCCCAGCCAGGGCTTTGTCAAGCCTGACCTTAAAAACTTCTAAGGAAGGAGATTCTACCACCTCCCTAGGTAACGCATTCCAGTGTTTCACCACCCTCCTAGTGAAAAAGTTTTTCCTAATATCCAACCTAAACCTCCTCCACTGCAACTTGAGACCATTACTCCTTGTTCTGTCATCTTCTACCACTGAGAATACTCTAGAACCATCCTCTTTGGAACCACCTTTCAGGTAGCTGAAAGCAGCTATCAAATCCCCCCTCATTCTTCTCTTCTGCAGACTAAACAATCCCAGTTCCCTCAGCCTCTCCTCATAAGTCATGTGTTCCAGACCCCTAATCATTTTTGTTGCCCTTAAATGGACTCTCTCCAATTTATCCACATCCTTCTTATAGTATGGGGCCCAAAACTGGACACAGTACTCCAGATGAGCCTCACCAATGTCAAATAGAGAGGAACGATCATGTCCCTCGATTTGCTGGCAATGCCCCTACTTATACATCCCAAAATGCCATTGGTCTTCTTGGCAACAAGGGCACGCTGTTGACTCATATCCAGCTTCTTGTCCACTGTCAAGCCTAGGTCCTTTTCTGCAGAACTGCTGCCGAGCCGTTCGGTCCCTAGTCCGTAGCGGTGCATTGGATTCTTCCGTCCTAAGTGCAGGACCCTGCACTTATCCTTGTTGAACCTCATCAGATTTCTTTTGGCCCAATCCTCCAATTTGTCTAGGTCCCACTGTATCCTATACCTGCCCTCCAGCGTATCTACCACTCCTCCTAGTTTAGTATCATCCGCAAATTTGCTGACAGTGCAATCCACACCATCCTCCAGATCAATTATGAAGATATTGAACAAAACTGGCCCCAGGACCGACCCTTGGGGCACTCCACTTGATACCGGCTGCCAACTAGACATGGAGCCATTGATCACTACCCGTTGAGCCCGACAATCTAGCCAACTTTCTACCCACCTTATAGTCCATTCATCCAGCCCATACTTCTTTACCTTGCTGACAAGAATACTGTGGGAGACAGTGTCAAAAGCTTTGCTAAAGTCAAGAAACAATACATCCACTGCTTTCCCTTCATCCACAGAATGAGTAATCTCATCATAGAAGGCAATTAGATTAGTCAGGCATGATCTTCCCTTGGTGAATCCATGCTGACTGTTCCTGATCACTTTCCTCTTTTCTAAGTGCTTCAGAATTGATTCCTTGAGGATCTGCTCCATGATTTTTCCGGGGACTGAGCTGGGGCTGACTGGCCTGTAGTTCCCAGGATCCTCCTTCTTCTCTTTTTTAAAGATGGGCACTACATTAGCCTTTTTCCAGTCATCCGGGACTTCCCTGGATCGCCATGAGTTTTCAAAGATAATGGCCAATGGCTCTGCAATCACATCCGCCAACTCCTTTAGCACTCTCAGATGCAACACATCCGGCCCCATGGACTTGTGCACGTCCAGCTTTTCTAAATAGTCCCTAACCACTTCTTTCTCCATAGAGGGCTGGCCACCTACTCCCCATGCTGTGTTGCCCAGCGCAGCAGTCTGGGAGCTGACCTTGTTCGTGAAAACAGAGGCAAAAAAAGCATTGAGTACATTAGCTTTTTCCAAATCCTCTGTCACTAGGTTGCCTCCCTCATTCAGTAAGGGGCCCACACTTTCCTTGGCTTTCTTCTTGTTGCCAACATACCTGAAGAAACCCTTCTTGTTACTCTTAACATCTCTTGCTAGCTGCAGCTCCAGGTGCGATTTGGCCCTCCTGATTTCATTCCTACATGCCCGAGCAACATTTTTATATTCTTCCCTGGTCATTTGTCCAAGCTTCCACTTCTTCTTAGCTTCTTTTTTATGTTTAAGATCCGCAAGGATTTCACTGTTAAGCCAAGCTGGTCACCTGCCATATTTACTATTCTTTCGATACATCGGGATGGTTGCTGTGTTACACATTGCATATGCTGTTTTTTTGTTTTGTAAGTGTGTTATGCAAATAAAAACACCTTTTTTTGCTCCAAAAAACAAAACAAAACAAAAAAAACCACTCTCCTGGGGCCCTCTTGCCATGCTGTATCACAGGATGTGTGAAAATAATATGCATTTAATTAATGATAAAGGTCTATCTTGCTTTTAGAGGGAAAATAAGTTAATAATTCTGTCTGTAAGAACAGGTACAGCTGGGGATAAGGAGAAGAATGGAGATACATTGGTCATGTATTGTATGATGGTATTTGTGGATGTCATAAAAGGAATCAAAAGACCCAAACTCATAAACCTTGAGTACAAAATAGGATTAAACCAAATTGAGAAGCTTCTAATGAAAATTTTCTGATTCTGGAACTGGAAATATAAGATACCATGTTACCTCCACATTTGGTTCTATGTAAATTACACATTGGTAAATTGTTGTAAACTGGTGTGAGTGTAAAATGATGGCACATATAAGCTAAGGTGAAAGAGAGGGTATGTTGCAGTAGGAGGTATAAGATGAAGCAAATCCACACCCCTGCTTTTCCCCTGACACTCCTGCCTTTTCACGCCCTGAAGGTAAGTTATGTATTTAGTTTTATATTCACACTAAAAAAGGCACCAAATCATATTCCATATTGCCCTAACTTAAAAACACAAAACTAACACCCAAACATAACCACCATGCATAACTATGGCCCATGTCCAGCAAACCAGGCAACTCAAGAGCTCCAGTCCCCCTCCTTCTCTAACAATTCCCCAAGGTGATAATTGCCTGGGCAAAAAGATGAAGTTTGTAATATGCCATGAAAGTTATCAGATTTGGCATATTTTAGACAAAAGGAGCAGGGCTGGCTGGAAAACAATAATTCTGTTTCATAAAATGTTTTCAGGTTTCAAAATTTGTTTTCATGACACACTTGAATGAAACAGACCTTGAGTAAGGACTTAAAGCTGGGCTTCCCACGTCCCATGGGAGTGCCCTAACCACTGAGCTATTGGCTAGTCTATGGTGTCTAGGGTTTCTTCTCCTCCTCTCTCCTGTCTCTCATTTTCACCAGAAATTCTACGCTGGACCTAAGAAACGTGCCCAGTATACATTTTGTTGAAAAGTTTTGCTTTCAAGGAAGTGGCATTTTCTAACCAATAAATGTTTTGTTAAAAAAAATCTCAACCAATTCTAGGAAGGAACAAATTCCAGAACCATGGGGCCTTCATGGAATGCCTAGCTAGCTGGCCTTCTTGTTTATATCAGTAGGACTACCGCTCAATAGTCTTTGCTGATCTCAACTGTGTGGTATGGCAGGCAGAGAGAGGCTACCCTCCAAAGCAATGGGTCCTAAGCCATTTAGGGCTTTATAGGTCCTAGCTAACACCCTAAACACCACCAGAAATCCCACACAGCCAGTACCTATTGTAGAGTGTTGGTTGAATATAGTGCATTAAGCACCAGCTGCAGTTTGTGGATGGTATTAAGGAACGCTCCACATAGAGCACGTTTCTGTACTCTTGAGATGACACAGTAATAGGTGATGGATGTGAAATTCCAAAAGGCACAGTCACACCTCCTGGCCATATGTATGATAAAGATGACTTCACTGTTGCTACTCTTTGACCTAGAACAGGTAGGAGTCCAGCCAGGGCTCCTAGATTACAAACGCAGTGAACAAATGATAGATAAATGGAATAATTAAGGGATAATTCTTGCCATATCTTCTGGTTGCAAAGGTTAACCAATGTGCAGCTTTTGCTTTTCTGGCTCTTTCTTTGGCTGTTCAGCTTCCCACCTCTGGTCCTCACTTTCCTTGTCTCCTTTCTCTATCTTAGCCATTTTGAGTTGAATGGATGTCTTACTGGGAGCTGAGTCTCTGCCCTCAAGCCCTGTTGATAGATCAGATTATTCTTTTTGGTGTTCTGCATGCTTACTCATCATTATACTTTCTTTTGTTCTATTTCTATCACCTGAAATGAACAGTTTCTTTTTTTCTAATTTTTTCTGTCTGTTCCCAATCTTCTCTCTTGTCAATCTCTTACAAATCTACTCTACCATGCTTGAGGAGGGGTCTCTAGTTAACCAGTCAATTGTGTGTAAATTCTGTTATGACAATGTGATTGTGATGGTTTCCATAGGTCACCATGTTACCTCCCTGTCTCAGTGAGACAGAGACTTGCTGGTGCTAAATTGGTGTCAGTTCCTGGACACTCCCGGTCAGTTAGCCACCCAAACAAACTCCTCAAGGCTCCACCAGCCCTTACTATGCCTTGCAGGTTAACCCGTGGTGTACCCCAGTCCCCGAACCCCATTTGAAGAGCAAAGCTTCCAGCCCTGTCACTGACACAGAAATTATCAGGTAAGCTGTATACACACAGTTGGAAGGTTACAACTCAGGATCAGGTTCTTTATAACAACACAGCAGTGTAATTACTAATCTATTTATAGTGGAAACAAATATAAATTTATTAACAAAGAACAGAAAATCACAGATTCAAGAAAGAATAGTGGAAACAGAAATGGTTACAAATAAAACAAAACTATAACATGCTTTCTAGAGACTGAAACTAAATGTGTTACAACCCTTGTCTAAAGCAATTTCTCACCCTCAGTCTTTCTGCAGAGCTCACTGATTTTGAGTCAGTCCAGGATCCATTCCTTGATTAATCATCCCCTTCCACCCAGGGTGATTCCTCAGTGGAACGATAACAGACTCTGGGTTTTGCACCCCTTGTTACAATCCAGTAAACCATTGAAATGCATTCCTGTTGTATGCCAGTGCCATGCTGAGTTCACATCCCCCCTCTTCCTGTTGACTTTACATGCACATGAAGCTCCCATTGCTTTTGGCTTCAGATCTCAATTCACATTTGACAGAGAGATAACTATCTTCCCTGTCTGGAAGAAACCTGTTTCTCCCTTTGTTTGGTTACAGACCTTAAATCCCTATATTAGCAGGCATACCTATTCTTCAGTGTGACAAAGTGAGACCTGACAGCTATCAGAGAGTGGTGGAATGCAGGTACATCAGCCCTAGAATGGTGAAGGCCCTTTTCCTTGTGAACTGAAAAGGGTCAACTCAGGTCAACTAGGGATGCCTGAGTCCAATTAAGGGCAGCCAGTGACCTTTTAAAAACCCCTCTTCTGGTGAGAAGGAAGGATGAGAAACAAGCTGCATTAGCAGCAGGGAAGAAGAGGCTTCTCCTGGATGGAAGGCTGCCCTCCTTCCCCATAGGGGAAAGAACCAGGCTACCTACCTGTTTAGGGAAAGCCAGTATAACATGGTAACACCTGGAGAGAGGGCAGGGAGAGGTATTCGCTTTTAATGTTGTGAGTTTGTTGGTTTTTTTTTTTCCTGTTACTTAAGAGAACTACTTGGGCTTACCTTGTAAATACTGAAAAACAAACCAGAGTAAAGAATAAAATCCCTCCAAAGCATGACTGATTTACTCCGGGCCCCCACTGCCAGAGGGAGAAATGCTGGATCCACTGAGGCAAAGGAGGTGACTTACCACATCAGATAGTGTTAATACATACACTTCACAAAGGTACTAATTACCCATGTGTCACTACATTTCATTTAATACTTCATGTGATCTTCTCTATAGATAAATACCATGACAGCAATGTGTGAAGGTGTAGCAAGTTTGTCAGGCCTTAATTGGCATGCAGACTAACAAGGACTGGGGAGATCTGAAGCAACTTAGTACTCTGAGTTGTCTCACCACAACCTAGTCAATAACTTTACCAAAACTTATACCATGCGGTTATGGCCCCAGTTTGGACAGTCAAGCATTCAAAAGTCAGGAAAAGCCACTGTTAAGGCTGCCTGTGCAGCCTTAATTTGCAACTTTGTTTATATGCATTAAAATAGTCTTTAATTAAATAATCACATACTATTTTTTCCGTAGGACCCCTGCCTCATTCAGTGCTCAGGATGGACTGTGCTCTAGGGGTGAATCAGGGCTGTGTGACAAAGGCTTTTGCCTGCCTCATTTGTTACAGAAGTTGGACAGTGTGTACTATCTGAAGTACTGGGCATGGGCAGGCATAGGCCTGCCCAAATCTAAAGGCTGTTTCCCTCAAGTAGGGAGGAACCACTGTATCCAGGGATCAAGTGATTACAGGGGACAACTAATGAAAAAACAGGAGCTGGGGAGAGGTCAGAAGTTAAGTGTCCGGGATCCAGAGGGGAACACTGAACAGAGGACCGCTGACAGTGCCCACTGCTCCTCAAAAGCATCCAAGGAGTCATGGACACCACTTAGTGGAACTCGGCCCAGAAGCATGATTGGATAAGGGACTGGAAATAGGCCCCACAGTTGCAGAGCATTCCGCATCCAACTTCCTCCTCCTGGTGTGGTGGATGGCCATCTTGGCTAGCTTGAGGAGGAGATCCTGAAACTCTGTGGGACCATAGATAGGGTAAGAGTGGATCAGTAGGTGCGGGGGAAAGTGCAGCCAGAACCTCAGTGAGAGGTTTTGGAGGAGCTGGAAGAGAGGCTGCAACCTGACACACCCTATATAGATGTGTAGAATTTCCCTCTCACTGCAAAATAGGAGTCATGGGAGTTAGTGTCATGGGAGTTAGTGAGCCATGCCAGGTATACACCTGTGCTCATGGTTCCATGAAGGAGCTGCCAACTAAGGTCCCTGGTGGGCCATGGGATCAGGGTGGAGTACAGGCTGGCCTAGCAGCGGGTTCCTCACCCTCCTTGGGTGGCAACAGGTACTGCCACTTGGCATTGGGGTGGAACACAAGGGCGAGGAAGTGAATAATATGAAGCATGAGCATGTACAGATGTTTCCTGGGTGTGGTTCTCAGGTGGACCGTCTGGATTTTGTGCAGCTGTCTCAGGTGGCATTTCAGGGGGGCCTGATGATAAGGTCCTCTGGTGAGAGTCAGCGGGGAGCACCTTCCTGCAGGACTTGCTCAAGGAATGTGAGAGAAACAGGAGGCAAAGCTGCCCCCACCTCCTGGAGCACATGATGCTGAAGACATGGGGTGTACAACCCCGTGCACCACTGGCTGAGAGCCGTGGTTTCAGACTCTGGTGGTACCAGCCAGGACCGAGCTCCAGCACACCAAGGGGGACTTCACCACCTGCACACATAGATGGGGTTGGGTAGCAGGGGTTCCATGAGGAGGTCCTCCCCCTTGACAGCTGCTTTGGATGGTGTATAGTGAATGAGGCAGTGGACTACAGGTAGGAAGATGAGTGCTGCCTGGAGAATTGGATTCAAACCATGCCTCTGGCACAGAGTTTCTCTGTGATGCAGGCAAGTCACTTAAACCAAACTTTTCACAGGTGATCCCTATCTTTGTGTTCCTCATATTCTGGATGCCAAATCTGAGACCCCAGAGTCTCATCTGCAGAAATGCTCAGTACTCACAACCTCAGCTGATGTTAATGGGAGCTGTGCTTTCAACACACTATTATATATCACCTTCTAAGTACTCTGAAAAATGAAGCCGAAGGCATCTCAAGTTGGACACTCAAAAATAGAGGATACTTTTGACCTTAATCTCTCTGTGCTTCTGTTCTCTAACTGTAAAATGGGGATAATAATGCCACCACTCACATCCCAAGAGAATTGTGAAAATAACTTAATGTTTGTGAAGCACTCAGATACTACAGGGATGACTGACCTAAAAAAGCCCAGGAGGACAGTCATAATTCTGTCTTCAGAGCAAGGTTTGATTATGTGCAGTACGGAAGGCCTGGGGCCATACATTGAATGAGGAGAAAACACAACATTGAAGAGCTGCTCATTAAGTGAGCACTGTCCCTTCTGTGCACTGAATGAGGCAGGTGGAAAAAATAGTTATGTGACTGTAGCATAAGGCAGATTCACAAGGGGGTGGAATTAAGGTTGCACAGACAGTTTTAATGCTGGCATTTCCTGACTTTTGAGCGCTGACTTTGCTACCTAACAGCCCTTTTATTTAGTTTTTGTATGTAATATAATCATGATATTACATTTTATTATTTAAGAAACAGTATGGGGCCATATAATGAAGCACTGAAACATGAGGCATTTAAGCGCATCATTTTGCAACCATAACATTTTTAATGCAGTTTTTGGAGTGGAATTAAGTAAGAAAACCATGATTGCTCTTGCTTGCTTTCTCCATGTTTTGTTAATCTAACATGCTCCTATTCCATTTTATATGCCATTGGGCACCTCATTCTCCCCTTCCTCTCTGCCCCATCCTTCCAGTCTGCCTGTTTTTTTCTGCTCCTCTGACATTTTTGTCCACCCCACCAGCTACAGTGGGTGAAGGGGGCAGCAGCAGCAGCTACTTCTATGTCGGAATGCAAGTGACTGTCTCTTTTGCTTCTGTTCTGCAGTGTGAAAGCAAGTGAGAAGCAGTGACACTGCAGAGAGATGTGAGAAAGGGGCAGAGGCAACACAATGTCATCTAATGCTCTCCTCTTTTCAGTGTGATAGGGAACTGCTGTGGTAGAGCCAGGGCAGCTGTACTGGGCATAATTCTAATTTCCCTAACGATTGTTGCGGTTCTGTGTAAAATCAAAAAGCAGCAGCTCTCCCTAAGCAGGTGAGGGTATCCCCACTCACAAAATCTGTCCCTGTTTTTCTGAGCACCTGGGCTTTTCACTACTTATCCAAATTTCATCTGAATTCCATTTTTTTTTAAATTGCCCATAGATAATTGGAGCATGGATGCACTGAAGCATAAGATGAAATCTCATCTTTGGCAGTTAGTTGGAGACTTTCATTTGTTCACTTTAGTATTTCTGTATATCAGCATGACCATCCTATCATAAAGAGTCTTGGCAGGTTAGAACAGCTACTGTCTCTAATTCATGCCTACCAAGCCTGTTAGCAGCAGGCGATGTTTTAACAAGTCTTCCCATTAGACTGCATCTTGTTGGCTTCCTCATTAGAGAAAGAATGTGATTTTCTTCATTAACTAGGAAAGTTCTATTTGTGGTGCAAATATCCAAGAACCAGTGATGACATTAGACTTTCTAGACTAGCATCCAAGTCCAATTAGAGCTGGCTGGATTATTTATTATGAATAATATTCATTGCAAATGTAGGGCCTGATTCTCATTTGCACCAATACACTGTTAGCACTGTAAAAGGAACTTAAAGTCATATAACTTTAAGGGCCCCTTTATGATGCCAGAGCAGTCTATAAGGGCTTTTAATGTAAATAAGAATCAGGTCCCTAATCTTTTTATCTATTTATGAACCAATCCTGATTATGTCAGATGTATTTGTAACTCAAAGTATCTGTGAAATGTCTGCTGTTCACTTTAACACTTTGCTATTTATTTGTGGTGTGTGTTTGGTGAGATATATTACATGGGATTTCTTGAGACCCAACCCCAGTTCCCTACTTCACCACAGGCTTCCTTGTGTGACATTCAACAAGTCACTTAGGCACAAAAGTATTTGCTGCACTCAGCATCATAACAGCTAACCGGTAAGGCAAACCTCTTCCCCTGCCGTGGCAGCAAGTCTCAGAGCCCAGGTCAACTGACTCAGACGCATGGGACTTGCATTATAGGGCTGAAATAGCTGTGTGGACAGTCCAACTTGGGTTGTAGCTCAGGTTCTAAGGTCACCCTCTCACCGTTCAGAGCCCAGGCTCCAGTCTGAGTGGGAACATCTACACTGCTGTTTTTAGTCTAAGAGCATGAGCCCTGTGAGCCTGAGTCAACTGACCTTGGCTCTGAGATGTGCTGCTGCAGGTGTGTTTTTTTTGTTGTTGTTTTTTTGCAGGGTAGATGTACCATACATTGCCTGCTACTAAGTAGAATCCTCAGCCCCAGGTTAGGTGCCCAATGCTTGAGGATTTTTAGATCCAAAGAAAGGGACCTTCAGAAGCCATCAGGCTGAGTGGGAGCCATCTAAGCTAACTACGAGTGAAATGATGGGGAGGTGAGAAGGGCTTAGGCACCTAAGCAGCCAGCCTGGTGCACCTGGGTAATGGCCAGAGACAGGTATCTTTGTCCACTCAGGAATGGATTGCTCAATTGCAAACCCTCCTCTTGGAGTTAGGCACCTAAGCCGCGTCAGTCACATAAGTAGCCAATGCTTTAGCAGCCCAAACCATCTGTCTTGCCTGTTCACATTTGATACCTCTCACACTTTCCCTGCATTTCTCTGTGCTCCTGGTGTCTGTTGTTTAGGTCATGAGCTACCTACCTATTAGTGGCCTGCATCCATGCCTCCTGCTGTGGGGCCTAAGACCGGGTAACTGCCAGACATGTTCAACCATACCTACAAGATCATTTCCCACTGGTAAGATAGCCATTCTCCCTGCCTAATCTGAGAATCCTGCTTCAGGGCCCCCAGGGCTTTGGCTTGAGCTAGGGCTCTGAGCTACTCAAGAGCTGTGGGGCAACATCCGTGCTTGGGCAGTTTCGCAAATGCTAGCTGGTAGAAACTTAGGTGCCATAGGAACAAAGGGTATGGTTACCCTGCAATTAAAAACCTCTGTGTCTGGCCTGTGCCAGATGTCTCGGGCTAAGGGGCTGTTTAATTGCAGTGTAGATGTTCAGGCTCGGGCTGAAGTCTGAGCTCTGGGACCCTCTGAGGGGGAAGGGTCCCAGAGCTCAGGCTCCAGCCCGAGCCCAAAGCATCTACACCACAATTAAACAGCCCCAGAGTCTGAGCCCTGTGAGCCTGAGTCAGCTGGCATGGGCCATCTGGGGGTATCTAATTGCAGTGTAGACATACCCTTAGATGCCTAAGGGATTAAGTGGCAGCTGAGTGACAGCTCTGAAAATGTGAGTGGCACCTAAAGGGTGGACCTAGGCATCTAAAGAGGAAGACAGGGGCCCAAGTTCTTTCAGCAGCTGGACCTCAGTCACTTGTGCCACAGTTCACCATGAGTAAAATGAAGACAATAGCACTTTCCTGCCTCCCAGCTGATGTGAGGAAAACTATGTTCTAGATTGTGAGGCATTCATATGCTATGGCAATAGGGGGTCACATATGTGTCAGAGACAGTTTCTGATCCATGAACAAACCTTTGTAAATAATAAAATCAACGGTGAAGAGCAAATAATGAATAATGCATTTTTGGGTACAAAATTTTGGACAAATTATTCATACAAAAAGCTTATGAAAAATTCAAGATTTGCAAACACTTTGAGAATACCCTGTGGCTATGTAATTATTCAAGAGCAACAAGCTGGAATCCTGCTTTTATCCCATAAAATATGCACAAATCCATTTTTGTATGTTTTTGGCCCCAAATCTCTATTGATCTACATACTGATACTGATGCCCACCTCTGGCCATTCGTTCTCTTTAAGGTACTGAGATACGAAGGTGGTTATTAGGATAATGTGGATAATGCAAACAAAGACTTTTAATTAGACCTATTGTGTTTCGGATCAGTGCTATGTTATATAATGTTCTCAGTAGAGCTTGTCATACAAGCTCTTGGTAACTTAACACACCTTCTATTTGCCCTAGATATGGTGATACTCTGTGTTTCCTAAGCAGAAATACAAATGCTAACTTTACATTTGTTTCTAATTTTTAACCTGAAACAGTCTTTGATTCTGGCGCATTAGTTCCCATAACTCACCTGCCGGCATCATCGCTCCCTTAAAGCCATTCTGGTAATGTGGGAAGGTATTAAACTTACTCCTTGCATGGGTTAGTGCAGTAACAGTGCGTTATTAGGTGCTGCTGTTCTGCAAATTAAAGACATTTTAATTTTCCTGCTAGCAGGGAATGATGCAGGCAGGAATTTGTGAAAAGTTCCTAGCTTCTGGTAGTTACAGTGCAACAGTACAGCTGAGTAAGCAACAATATCTTACAAATGGAGCTCCTCTTGTTAACAAAGTACAATTATTTTAACATATGATGCAATGAAATTCCGCTCCTTTGAGGCAAATGTTAGTATTTGTAAGGTACTAAAATCCCATGGTCGGGTAACAGTTGGTGGTAGCAGTAATTAATTACCATAGAAATTACTGTTTCTCACCATTTACTGCTTTATTTCTTCCATATTTACATCACTTGCTTCTTTCCCATATAATATTGTAATGGATGTTGTTACACCAGGACTTACTGCATGTGGATTTGATATAGATGAAAGAAGCTATGTCACAAACAATGACTTTAACGTTACTAGCTTTGTAAAGGTGGCCAGGATGCAGTCTGAAGATGGAATAATTTTTATGCTTGATGTTGCACCATGCTGTTAGTACTGCACTCTTGAGAACAAACCACTCATATTTCTCTGTCGGGGCTCATCCAAAGTCCACTGACATCAATGGAAAGACTTGGATAAGGTGGTCCAGGACAATGCATGTATGTGCACAGGCCTGACTGTGTGTGAAGCAGTGGATTATACTTGTACAATATAACCAGATAGGGTTGCCAAATCTCCAGCATTGTCCTGGAGTCTCCAGGAGTTAAAAATTAATCTTTAATTAAAGATTGTCATGTGATGAAAGCTCCAGGAATACATCCAAACAAAATTGGCAACCCTATAACCAGAAAAAGCAAAAGTTAAAAAACTTCTGGATCACACTTGCTCAAACAACCTTGTCTGGTTAGCAAAGTATTACTGAGGAGAGTTAGACCCGCCTATGAATATCTGTTTCTTTTGAAATGTGATCAGAAATATTTCACTTACTTTAATCCTAGAACAATTCACAAGCAACAATTTTATTTTTTGATGAAAAGTTTGTGTATTAATTCTGGTGAACACTAGAGATTAAAAATTACATTGTTACTTGTACAGTATGTTCTTTTTTCCCCCTCACACGATTGCAACGAAGAGCGGTTGGGGGGAAAAAATCACAACTTGATATCTTGGCATCAAAAGCTATAATGTAAACCAATTGCTGGAATGCTACAGATTCCCCCAGATATTCAGACTTTCAGTATTGTAACAATGATGCTCTCTTCAATGTCATTGTTTCCAGCTTCATTATAAAATATCCTGCCTTAAATCTGGTTATGACAAAAATGCAATGTATTTGTTCATATTAGCTGTGATTCTGTTTAATTCTCAATAATTCTACAATTGTTTAAAATATGTAATATTTTAATTAAAGACTTTGATATGTGCCTTGGTTTATAATTTGTATGCATGATATACCATTTACTTCTGGAAAACATAAAGTCTCCTAAAGAAACTAAGAGAAATTTATAAATGTTAAGTACTTTCAGTGCCACCTGTTGGCTGATAAATTACTTTGTTCAACAATAAGCAACAGCTTTGTAACTTTGGGCAATGACCTTGGATAGACTTACTAATAATACTAATTGGTATTGCCATTGAAGCCAATGGTTCCAGCTAGGATCCGCGTTAGACTCTCTACAAATACAGGAAGAAAACAGCCCTAGTGCTGAAGAGCTCACAAACTACAGCCCCAACCCTTCAATAAGAATAGCAAGGTAACACCATCTGCCAGACTCCCTGTGAGTTCAGAAGCCCAAAAGATTTACAAGAAAAGTGTGTGATGGGGAAAAGTGGTGATGGGGTTTTTTTGTTTGAATATAAGCTCTCCTCAGCTGTTAGTTGTTGATTTTTGTTTTTGTTTTGTTTTTTGTTAAACTTAAAATATAAATTGTTCTCAATATTCATAGACTATAAGACCAGAAGAGACCACTGTGATCACCTGGTAACTGTGTAACACGTGCATTAAAACTTCCCTGAATGAATTCCGATTTGACGTAGAGTATCTCTTTTAGAAAAACATTCAATCTTCATTTTAAAATGGCCAGCGATGGCAATTTACTACTCTTAGAAAATTGTTCCAGTGCTTAATTATCATCACTGTTAAAAATTTGCCCCTTATTTCCAGTCTGATTGTCTAACTTCATCTTCCAGCCACTGGATTTTTTTATGCCTTTGTCTGTCTTGCTAGATTGAAAAGTCCATGATCAGATATTTGTTCCCTCATACGGGTTCTTATAAACTCCACCTCACCATGATCTTAGCTCTGCAAAGTGCTGAACACTGTATCCCCAACCCAGCAAAGCACTTAACCACATGCTTAACTTTATGCATGTGAGTAGTCCCTTTAAAGTCACTAGCATTGTGCCTTATTGAGCCCTGTATGTATTATTTCCATTCCTATGGGACCTGACATTTTAAAGTATATTTTTCCTGTATTTTTAAAGTTCCTGAGTTTGGTGTTCATGGGAAAGCATGACATGCCTGCCTCTACACAAGAAGTGCACTGTTATTTAAGTAGATATCAGTAGACCCATCTCTTATAAACTATGATTAAAATATTATAACTGTATAATTATTACTATAGTTAAAATTCCTAGATCGGCTATAGGAATTAGTCTGGGGAAGTTTTATGGCCTGTTATACAGGAGGTCTCACTAGATGATCACAGTGATCCCTTCTGGCCTTGGAAATCATGAAAATAACTTTAATCTGATGTCTATATGGGGATGAATATGCGTATCCTACTGCAGAGGTTAACTTGGCAGGGAAGGGTTAGTGCTCTTTGTTAGTAATGGGTATCATACCTGACCTTAGTTATGAAGTGATATTGGGTCAAGATTTATCAATTCTTCTGGATTTAGTTCTGGATAACTGGAGCACGCCTCTGTCTCAGCCAGGCTTCCTAACTGATCTCCATCTTTCAAATTTAAATCAGGCTTCTGCCTAAACCAAACTTCCTGGCCATCTTCCAAACATTGACTAGGACTCTGTCTGAACCACACTCCAAGGCTTCAAAACTGGGACAAGTTGTATGGCTCCTTAACTTCACCCACTAAACTCTGGCCATTGAGCAATTTTTCTCAGCCTGTCAAACATGGGATTATACATTAAATCCCATATCCAAATTTGCCACACAATACTGCTGATTGAGAATTGGCTCCAAAATGGGAAGATTATTATTTTCTGGTTATGGCAGAAATCTCACAAGAATGACTGATCTCACATTTAAACTGTTCAGGATAGTGGAAATTTTGGCAGATCAACTGATCTCACGAGACTTCTGCCATTAGCTGGTAAAATCTCACCTGTATGGCTCACAAGGTTTTGATGCCATTGAACCCAAATTCTTGTCTTAATTTGGCTTCTAACCTGAATGGTAGCCTAAACAAATTATGGATCAGGATTAAAATGTGACCTTCTCAGCCCTTCCCTAAAACCCATTAGTAAAATGACAATGAGCACTTACATAGCATTTTTCATTTGGAAAAGAGACCACTAAGGGAGAGTGGGGTGGGGTGGGGGTGGAAATAGAGGTCTATAAAATCATGATTGGTGTAGAGAAAATAAATAAAGAAGTGTAATTTATTGCTTCTCAAAACACAAGAACTAGGGGTCACCAAATGAAATGAATAGGCAGCAGGTTAAAACAAACAAAAGGAAGTATTTCTTCACACAGCACATGGTCGACCCGTGGAACTCTTTGCCCAAGGATGTTGTGAAGGCTGAGACTATAACAGGGTTAAAAAAAGAACTAGATAAATTCACGGAGGATAGGGCCATCAATGGCTATTAGCCGAGATGGTGTCCCTCGCCTCTGTTTGTCAGAAGCTGGGATTGGGCAACAGTGAATGGATCACTTGATGATTACCTGTTCTGTTCATTTCCTCTGGGCACCTCGCATTGGCCACTGTTGGCAGACAGGATACTGGGCTAGAGGGACCTTTGGTCTGACCCACTATGGCCATTCTTATGTTCTTATCTTCAAAGCATATAGCTATAATTAAACTAAATGGAGCAAAATTATCCTCTAATTTCTCTCCAACGCAGATTTTTTGTGTGAGATGATCAAAAAATTCCTCCTTACTGCTTGACTTGTGACACTTATTTGTTGGGGTGCTCCATGGTGGTATGGTTACTTTGCTATTCCCTTCTTTCAAACAAATAAAATCAAATTAAACCCTATTTCTAGCAGATGAGCTTTATACTGTTTTTCAGTGTTTATACAATTTATCTTACAATCCCTTTTCTCCTGGGCCATATTCAAATGACTTATGATAATGTTCTTAGCAAAAACCATATCATTATTGTGATTAATCTCATCTGATGACAGCAGCACTGCACAACTAAATGATCAACCAAGGGGAAAAAAAATCAGTAATCCTATTTAGCTTTTTTTGGGTGATGCTGCTTCAAGTATTAGACTTCCTAGTAAATTACCTCCATAAGATATTAACTGTGTTCATATTGTGTTAGACTTTGGTCTCAAATATGATCATTTTCGTTTTCTAGTGCAAACAAATGTTTAGAAAAATCAGTCATCTGAAATCACCATCACATTCCAGGAGTATTTTGCCCTATGCAAGATGGCATCTGACAGCATGAAGCACAACCCCACTTTCATAGCACAATAGCCATTGTCTATTTCTAACTACAAACAGAATAATCTTCTTTTAGGTGTTGGTCACATAGAATGTTCTTTTTCACTACTGCAGTGTTACAAACCACTGGTGTTAATTGAAACCCCCTTTAAAATAGAATTCCTTATATTTCCTGGAATTAGAATATTCCACACTGTTGCACTTTATGTACAGTAAATTTGAGTTAACATTACTGCACAAATTAGACAGAAGTACTATCTAATGTGTTTTCCCTTGTTTTAGAGAAAACAGACATTGACTTTTTAAATTGAGAGCTTCATGACTGTGTGAGGCACTGGCTGTACTCCTGAGTTAATATGCTTTTAGAATCTGATTAATTAGTTATGCTATTTTGTGGCTCCCTTGTGCCTGGTTTTGAGTCACAATCTGGTGCTTATATTTTACCAGACAGTTCTACTTGAATTGTGACCTTCAAAGTTCTTTTAACAGAGCAAAACACATTTTGTAGTTAATCCTGAATATACTATAAGAGTGGAGTTGAAATCGCAGACTTTTTAAAGTGCTGTTTGAGCATAGGAGCTGAACTAATCTTAGCTTGAGTTTTTCTTCATTTTCAGCAATTACTATAGTCAAGGTTTATGTGAAAATAACACGAGAACTAGTTCTGTCCCCCTGTAGCTAGCTCAGTTCTTTGGTAGAAACACCGTTGGCTGAGGGGCGCACCATGTACCAGCAATGCCCCTCTACCATGTACATTGGCCAAACCATAGAACAGTCTCTGTGCAAAAGAATAAATGGACACAAATCTGACATTAAGAATTGTAACATTCAAAAACCAGTAGGAAAGCACTTCAATCTCCCTGGACACTCAATAACAGACTTAAAAGTGGCAATTCTTCAACAAAAAAACTTCAGACACAGACTTCAACGAGAAACTGCAGAACTGGAATTAATTTGCAAACTTGACAAAATCAAATTAGGCCTGAATAAAGACTGGGAGTGGATGGGTCACTACAAAAAGTAATTTTCCCTCTGTTGATATTCACTCCTTCTTGTCAACTGTTGAGAATAGGTCACTCCCCCTTGATTGAATTGGCCTTGTTAGCACTGACCCCCGACTTGGTAAGGCAACTCCCATTTTTTCATATGCTATAATATATATACCTGCCTACTGTATTTTTCACTCCATGCATCTGATGAAGTGGGTTCTAGCCTACAAAAGCTTATGCCCAGATAAATGTGTTAGTCTTTAAGGTGACACAAGGACTCCTCATTGTTTCTGATAAAACATATTCTATCATGTGGCATCCTATTGACAGCCACATGGTTATTCAGCAGGGCTGGAACCATTAGTCACTGCACAGATTTCTGCCACTTAAGCTAATGGAATACCTGATAGCAGGAGTATATTGTCATCTGTGTGGACCAGCATGAGAGGGGGATGGGACACACACTTTGCCAGTGTGTGTCACAGATATTTGCTGACAGCAGAAAAATGCTGAAACTCAAATCTTGGGAATCCATTTCAGGCTCTGGAGGGGAGCGTGCTCCAGGGGCATAGATTCTTCTGCCCCTTTCCTCAAGCTTTTGAGCCCTTCCCCTGTCCCAGTCCTGACTCTTCCCTGGTCCTGGCTCATTGTCCCAGTCACATTCTCCTTGCTGTCCCCATCTCACACCTCCAGGATTTCTGTCCATGTCTCAATCTCCCCACTGACTCCCAGTCTCTCCCTCTCTCTGTACCCCATCCTAGTCTCCTTTCCCAGCCAGTCCCAGTCACCCTCTCTGGCTCCTTGTCTGACCTCTTTCTCCCCTCCCCTACACTGCTGGCACTAGTCCTAGTCTCCCTCTACTGGCTCCTCATCCAGTCTCATTCTCCCATCACACTCTTCTTGGCTTCTTGTCCCAGTCCCTTTTCCCCACAAGTCCCAGTTCTCTCCCCCTAACACCTCAGCTCCTTGTCAGATCTCTTTCCTGTCCCCATTCCTTCACTAGTTCCTAGTCCATCTCTATCTCCAGCCAGACCCAGTCTTCCCTCCAGGGCCTTGTCTGATCTCAGTGTCCCCGCTGCAGCCAACTGGCTCCCATTTCCCCACATTTCCCTCATCCATGTCCAGTCCCAACCTCCCTATTGTGGCTTACAGTGTCATCAGATTTCTTACCCCAGCCTACTCCTTTCACTCCTCCCCATCCACTTTTTGTCCCCCTCTGCATTTGAACCAGACACCTTCCTCCTCTATGCTGCCTGGATGACAACAGGAGAGCCATTGACAGCACAGAAGAGAGACATACCACTACTGAGAACAGGGAGCCTGGCCCAGAGCAGCTGGGAACAACAATTACAGGGAAAGTTATTCTGAGTCTCTGTAGCCCTAGGCTGGAGGTAGCATGCTCAGTCTCTCTGTGGGGATGGTGTATGCACAGTCTAATCAGCACTAGAAGCCATGTTCAGGGAGGATGGAGTCTTCAGGGAATTTAGCTGTAGTCTAAAAAGTCCCTATGGAGTATGTGCAAACAGATATTTTTCCCAAAGGTTTGTAACCTGGCCCAGTTTGGTAAGATGTTTGTGGTGCTGGTAAAAGGCATTAATTCCCATCTTCCTGCTAAATTTCAAGTTCTTGCCTCAAAGAATTGTGTGCTTGAGCTACCAGCCCCATCCATAATTAACTGATATTCAAAATAACCAGACTAGTAAAGAAAACCTAAGAAAAAGGAAGTAATAGAAGTTGGTAACACTTTTCAATGGTACTGTGTAACCTAAATATGTTATTTAAAAGCTTGGGAGCTAGACCTTCGTCTGGAAACCAGTGGTTTGGGAATTTAGGCTGTTGAATATCAACAGCTGGAGTTTAATGACTTTTCAAAGATTTCAGACTTCCTTATGAGCTACAGGAAAATGAATACCATATTTTATATATGCACACGTGCTTTCTAATTGTTTCATCATCTGAATTAGTTTTTCCATTAAAGCAGCATTTGTCATTGCATTAGTGTACTCTGATAGGTTGAAGAGGCATTAGATCTTCATAACTGAAGGATGGTTTTTAGCTACAGCGATAATCAAAACAAACACCGGCTATTTCCATGATGTTGTTTATCACAAGGTGCATTACCAAAATCTATAATCTATATACAAACCGAGCATTAATACAATGTTAAGGTTAAGCAATTAAGCACTCACCAATAGGGCTAGGTAGAGTTAAACTCAACCTCAACCCTGTTTCCTCAGTCTTATGCCTTTAAAAATGAGGTACTTCCTTGGTCAAATGATACACTATAAACTAAAACTTCATGTTCAAACTTGTATACTAGAACTACAATTTTAGAAAGTGCTTATGTGACTCAGAAGTCTAGGCCCTGTTGATTTTCAATGGGATTCAGGCTTCCAAGTCATTTAGAATAATTTTTGTAAGCATCTGTGTATTTGTCTGGATTACATTAATACCTAGAAGTCTAGATCAGGATCCAATTGTTTTAGGCACAGTACAAAAATCTGAAAGACACAATCCTTACCCCCAAACAATTTACCATCTACTTTACAGCAAGCCAGAAAGCATGGTTGTGAACACACACACCTTCCTGTATTGAGGTGTACAAACCCCCTGTAGGCCTGAAGGCATTAAAAGACACTAGTGGGCCCACGTCGCCTTGCCCCTCCAGACGTGCAGCGCATGCTCAAACTGGAGAGAGAACTTAAAAGGAAGCAAGTAGTCTAGGGCCTCCTGAACAAGGGTGCTGAAGAAGCCTTTCTGTGAGGAAGAAGTCTGATTTCCTGCTGAGCCCAGTTGGGGCTGAAGGTTTAGGTGTCTTTCCTTTTGCTATATCATATTGGACTTGGAGGAGGGGAGATAACATAAGAACGGCCATACTGGGTCAGACCAAAGGTCCATCCAGCCAGGTATCCTGTCTACCGACAGTGGCCAATGCCAGGTGCCCCAGAGGGGAGTGAACCTAACAGGTAATGATCTAGTGGTCTCTCTCCTGCCATCCATCTCCACCCTTTGACAAACAGAGGCTAGGGACACCATTCCTTACCCATCCTGACTAATAGCCATTAATGGACTTAACCTCCATGAATTTATCCAGTTCTCTTTTAAACCCTGTTATAGTCCTAGCCTTCACAACCTCCTCAGGCAAGGAGTTCCACAGGTTGGCTGTGTGCTGAGTGAAGAAGAACTTCCTTTTATTTGTTTTAAACCTGCTACCCATTAATTTCATTTGGTGGTCCCTAGTTCTTATATTATGGAAACAAGTAAATTAACTTTTCTTTATTCACTTTCTCTACACCACTCATGATTTTATATACCTCTGTCATATTCCCCCTTGTCTCTTCTTTTCCAAGCTGAAAAGTCCTAGCCTCTTTAATCTCTCCTCATATGGGACCCTTCCAAACTCCTAATCATTTTAGTTGCCCTTTTCTGAACCTTTTCTAATGCCAGTATATCTTTTTTGAGATGAAGGGACCACATCTGTACACAGTATTCAAGATGTGGGCGTACCATGGATTTATATAAGGGCAATAAGATATTCTCTGTCTTATTCTCTATCCCTTTTTTTAATGATTCCTAACATCCCATTTGCTTTTTTGACTGCCGCTGCACACTGCGTGGACGTCTTCAGAGAACTATCCACGATGACTCCAAGATCTTTCTCCTGATTAGTTGTAGGTAAATTAGCCCCCATCATATTGTATGTATAGTTGTTGTTTTTTTCCAATGCGCATTACTTTACATTTATCCACATTAAATATTATTTGCCATTTTGTTGCCCAATCACTTAGTTTTGTAAATCTTTTTGAGGTCCTTCACAGTCTGCTTTGGTCTTAACTATCTTGAGCAGTTTAGTATCATCTGCAAACTTTGCCACCTTGCTATTTACCCCTTTCTCCAGATCATTTATGAATAGGTTGAATAGGATTGGTCCTAGGACTGACCCTTGGGGAACACCACTAGTTACCCCTCTCCATTCTGAAAATTTACCATTTATTCCTATCCTTTATTCCCTGTCTTTTAACCAGTTATCAATCCATGAAAGGATCTTCCCTCTTATCCTATGACAACTTAATTTACGTAAGAGCCTTTGGTGAGGGACCTTGTCAAAGGCTTTCTGGAAATCTAAGTACACTATGTCCACTGGATCCCCCTGGTCCACATGTTTGTTGACCCCTCAAAGAACTCTAATAGATTAGTAAGACATGATCTTCCTTTACAGAAACCATGTTGACTTTTGGGCAACAATTTATGTTCTTCTATGTGTCTGACAATGTTATTCTTTACTATTGTTTCAACTAATTTGCCCGGTACTGACGTTAGACTTACCGGTCTGTAATTGCCAGGATCACCTCTGGAGCAGTGGTTCTCAAAGCGGCTGGCCACCCTTCCTGCAGCCCCCATTGGCCTGGAGCGGCAAACCGAGGCCAGTGGGAGCCGCGATCTGCCAAACCTGTGGATGTGGCAAGTAAACAAACCAGTCTGGCCTACCAGGGGCTTTCCCTGAACAAGCGGCGGACTGGCTTTGAGAACCACTGCTCTAGAGCCCTTCTTAAATATTGGCATTATGTTAGCTATCTTCCAGTCACTGGGTACAGCAGCTGATTTAAAGGACAGGTTACAAACCATAGTTAATAGTTACGCAATTTCAAATTTGAGTTCTTTCAGAACTCTTGGGTGAATGCCATCTGGTCCCGGTAACTTGTTACTGTTCAGTTTCTCAATTAATTCCAAAACCTCCTCTAGTGACACTTCAATCTGTGACAATTCGTCAGATTTGTCACCTACAAAAGATGGCTCAGGTTTGGGAATCTCCCTAACATCTTCAGCCATGAAGACTGAAGCAAAGAATTCATTTAGTTTCTCTGTGATGACTTTATCACCTTTAAGTGCTCCTTTTGTATCTCGATTGTCCAGGGGCCCCATTGGTTGTTTAGCAGGCTTCCTGCTTCTGATATACTTAAAAAACATGTTGTTATTACCTTTTGAGTTTTTGGCTAGCTGTTCTTCAAACTCCTTTTTGGCTTTTCTTATTACATTTTTACATTTAATTTGGCAGTGTTTATGCACCTTTCCTTTTACCTCACTAGGATTTGACTTCCACTTTTTAAAAGATGCCTTTTTATCTCTCACTGCTTCTTTTACATGGTTGTTAAGCCACGGTGGCTCTTTTTTAGTTCTTTTACTGTGTTTTTAAGTTGGGGTATACATTTAAGTTGAGCCTCTGTTATGGTGTCTTTGAAAAGTGTCCATGCAGCTTGCAGGGATTTCACTCTAGTCACCGTACCTTTTAATTTTGGTTTAACTAACCTCCTCATTTTTGCTCTCCATAAATACATTAGAGGGTAAACACCAGGGAGTGAGAAGAGCTATTTAAGCAAATAGACAACGAATGCACAAGAACTATGGGGATAATTGAAATCCCCCACTATTATTGAGTTCTTTATTTTGATAGCCTCTCTAATCTCCCTGAGCATTTTATCGTCACTGTCACTGTCCTGGTCAGGTGGTCGATAATAGAACTCTACTGCTATATTCTTATTAGAGCATGGAATTACTATCCATAGAGATTCTATGGAACATGTGACCTGTGGATTCATTTAAGATTTTTATTTCATTTGATTCTACATTTTCTTTCACATATAGTGCCACTCTCCCCGCCCCCACACGACCTGTTCTGTCCTTCCGATATAAATGATTGTGTCCCATTGATTGTCCTCACTCCACCAGGTTTCTTGTGATGCCTATTATATCAATATCCTCCTTTAATACGAGGCACTCTAGTTCACCCATCTTATTATTTAGACTTCTAGGATTTGTGTACAAGCACTTTAAAAACTTGTCACTGTTTATTTGTCTGCCCTTTTCTGATGTGTCAGATTCTTTATGTGAATGTTTCTTGTCTGATCTGGCCCATACTTTCTCCTCTTTCATCCCCTCCTCCTGACTAAAACTTAGAGAATCTCTATCAATAGACTCTCCATTAAGAGAAGTCTCTGTCCGATCCACGTGCGCCTCCGCAGCAATCGGCTCTCCCCCAGCTCTTAGTTTAAAAACTGCTCTGCAACCTTTTTAATATTAAGTGCCAGCAGTCTGGATCCACTTTGGTTTAGGTGGAGCCCATCCTTCCTGTATAGGCTCCCCCATCCCAAAAGTTTCCCCAGGTCCTAATAAATCTAAACCCCTCCTCTCTACACCATCATCTCAGCCACGCATTCAGACTCTGAAGCTCTGCCTGCTTACCTGGCCCTGCATATGGAACTGGAAGCATTTCTGAGAACGTCACCGTAGAGGTCCTGGATTTCAGTGTCTTTCCTAGAAGCCTAAATTTGGCCTCCAGGACGTCTCTCCTACCCTTCCCTACGTCACTGGTACCTACATGTGCCATGACCACCGGCTCCTCCCCAGCACTACACATAAGTCTATCTAGATGCCTCACGAGATCCACAACCTTCACACCAGGAAGGCAAGTCACCATATGGTTCTCCCGGTCATCACAAACCCAGCTATCTATGTTTCTAGTGATCAAATTGCCCATTACTAACACCTGCCTTTTCCTAATGACTGGAGTTCCGTCCCCCGGAGAGGTAACTTCAGTGTGAGAGGATACCCCCACATCATCTGGAAGGAGGGTCCCAGCTATGGGAAGGTTTCCCTCTGTTCCTGTTGACTGCTCTCCTTCTCTGGGCCTTTCATCCTCCTTAACAGCGCAGGGGCTGTCTGACCGGAGGTGGGACAAATCTACAGTGTCCTGGAAAGCCTCATCAACATACCTTTCTGCCTCCCTTAGCTCCTCCAGTTCCGCAACCCTGGCCTCCAAAGCCCGTACACGGTCTCTGAGGGCCAGGAGCTCCTTGCACCGAATGCACACATACACCACCTGCCTACATGGTAGGTAATCATACATACTACACTGAGTGCAATAAACAGGGTAGCCCTCACTCTGCTGCTGGGCTTCTACCTGCATTTTCTCCTACAGCTACCTAGGTTAATGATAGAAGTTTTGATTATAGTATAGGGTAAAGGTTTTAAAGAATGGCAAGTGTACCTTGCCCCCTTCCAAACTCCCTCTCCAAACTTCCTGTTAGCGGCCCCTGGTTGCAAAGCTCCCTGGTCGCTTGATCATTGCTTTATAAAGCCCTGGCCTCTTTGATAGCCCTTCCCCCTGCCTAAGGCTCAGCCAATGATTCTAGATTTCAAACCTTGTTTAAAAGCTCACAGCTTCCAACTGCTGGCCAAAGCACACGGTCCTTCAAACAAACAAACAGACAAACACAAGCTCAGCACACAGCATGTAACCCCCCAAACACAAACACACACTACAGACAGCCACTTACCCCAAGGGTCCCTTATTTGCTCCTCCTTCACCTGGAGAGCTCCCTCTTGAAACTCCCTGTTAGTGGCCCCTGTTCGCAAAGCAAAGATAGATGGTAGGAAGTGGCCCAGGGAGTCAGCTCCAGAGTGCTTGACCCTGTTGTCTCTCGTAGGGTTCTGGATTGGAGGCCCCAGGCTCCCCTACCAACTGCCCTTGTTGTAGAAGGGGCATAAGTCTGATTTCCACACCACCACCACTCCTCTACAGAGAAGAGGGTAAGGATTTTTAAAAACCCTGAGGTGACGATAAGCTACATGCAAAGGTTGGGAATTGGATTGAAAACCCTTCCTGCTGGGAGGCAAGAGACTGGAAATGGGATGCACTACTCACTAGGCAACCTGGCCCTCTGAGGACTCCATTACACTCCCCAATTCCCTCCTTTTAATTGTTACAAAATGCATGCAGGGAAGAGGGTGTTTTTGTGGGTTGGGGTGGGGTTTGTTTTTTTTTTTTGGCTTTGGTTTGTTTTTAACCAGGTGCACTAGCCAAAAACTGTTATTGCATAAACTGGCAAAACAACTAACCTGTGGGTTAAGTCAAGCATGGTCACATTCAGGGGCAAAAGAAAGTAGGATATGCCATCTCTTGGAGAGGAGAGGACAAGGTGTCGGAGGGGGGTGAGGGGAGGACAGTGAGGAAGAAACAATACTAGCTGAAAGGGAGGGAGTTGCATCAGTCCAAGGCAAAATGACCATATCAAAGATAAGATCCTGGGCCCACTTCAGTCAACAAGAGTTTTGTCACTGGCTTAAATGAAGCCAGGGTATCACTCCACATCTGTAGCTGGTTTTCTCTCCCAAATGTAAAGGCCCAGCTACCCATGCTAAGAAATCCTCCTATTAGGGCCAGGGGGGCAAAACCCAAACTCAGGAGTTCAGTGAGTTTCAGGCATTAGGAAACCAAAAAACTCTTAGGGATGGATTTGAATGCTTAGATCTGAGTCCTTGTCTACACTACGGAATTAGGTCGAATTTATAGAAGTTGTTTTTTTAGAAATCGGTTTTATATATTCGAGTGTGTGTGTCCCCACAGAAAATGCTCTAAGTGCATTAAGTGCATTAACTCGGCGGAGTGCTTCCACAGTACTGAGGCTAGAGTCGACTTCCGGAGCGTTGCACTGTGGGTAGCTATCCCACAGTTCCCACAGTTTCCGCTGCCCATTGGAATTCTGGGTTGAGATCCCAATGCCTGATGGGGCTAAAACATTGTCGCGGGTGGTTCTGGGTACATATCGTCAGCCCCCCCCCTTCCCTCCCTCCCTCCGTGAAAGCAAGGGCAGACAATCGTTTCGCGCCTTTTTTCCTGAGTTACCTGTGCAGACGCCATACCACGGCAAGCATGGAGCCCGCTCAGGTAACCGTCACCGTATGTCTCCTGGGTGCTGGCAGACGCAGTACTGCATTGCTACACAGTAGCAGCAACCCATTGCCTTCTGGCAGCAGACGGTTCAATATGACTGGTAGCCGTCATCGTCATGTCCGAGGTGCTCCTGGCCACGTCGGCCAGGAGCGCCTGGGCAGACATGGGTGCAGGGACTAAATTTGTAGTGACTTGACCAGGTCATTCTCTTTAGTCCTGCAGTCAGTCCTATTGAACCATCTTATGGTGAGCAGGCAGGTGATACGGGTTGCTAGCAGTCGTACTGTACCATCTTCTGCCGGGCAGGCAAGAGATGAGGATGGATAGCAGTCATATTGCACCATCTTCTGCTGCGCAGCCATGAGATGTGGATGGCATGCAGTCCTTCTGCACTGTCTGCTGCCAGTCAAAGATGTAAAAGATAGATGGAGTGGATCAAAACAAGAAATAGACCAGATTTGTTTTGCACTCATTTGCTTCCCCCCCGCCCCGTCTAGGGGACTCATTCCTCTAGGTCACACTGCAGTCACTCACAGAGAAAGTGCAGCGAGGTAAATCTAGCCATGTGTCAATCGGAGGCCAGACTAACCTCCTTGTTCCAATAAGAACAATAACTTAGGTGCACCATTTCTTATTGGAACCCTCCGTGAAGTCCTGCCTGAAATACTCCTTGATGTAAAGCCACCCCCTTTGTTGATTTTAGCTCCCTGAAGCCAACCCTGTAAGCCATGTCGTCAGTCGCCCCTCCCTCCATCAGAGCAACGGCAGACAATCGTTCCACGCCTTTTTTCTGTGCGGACGCCATACCAAGGCAAGGATGGAGGCCACTCAGCTCACTTTGGCAATTAGCAGCACATTAAACACCACACGCATTATCCAGCAGTATATGCAGCACCAGAACCTGGCAGAGCGATACCGGGCGAGGAGGCGACATCAGCGCGGTCATGTGAGTGATCAGGACATGGACACAGATTTCTCTCATAGCATGGGCCCTGCCAATGCAGGCATCATGGTGCTAATGGGGCAGGTTCATGCTGTGGAATGCTGATTCTGGGCTCGGGAAACAAGCACAGACTGGTGGGACCGCATAGTGTTGCAGGTCTGGGACGATTCCCAGTGGCTGCGAAACTTTTGCATGCGTAAGGGCACTTTCATGGAACTTTGTGACTTGCTTTCCTCTGCCCTGAAGCGCATGAATACCAAGATGAGAGCAGCCCTCACAGTTGAGAAGCGAGTGGCGATAGTCCTGTGGAAGCTTGCAACGCCAGACAGCTACCAATCAGTTGGGAATCAATTTGGAGTGGGCAAATCTATTGTTGGGGCTGCTGTGATGCAAGTAGCCCACGCAATCAAAGATCTGCTGATAACAAGGGTAGTGACCCTGGGAAATGTGCAGGTCATAGTGAATGGCTTTGCTGCAGTGGGATTCCCTAACTGTGGTGGGGCCATAGACGGAACCCATATCCCTATCTTGGCACCGGAGCACCAAGCCGGCGAGTACATAAACCGCAAGGGGTACTTTTCAATAGTGCTGCAAGCTCTGGTGGATCACAAGGGACGTTTCACCAACATCAACGTGGGATGGCTGGGATAGGTACATGACGCTCACATCTTCAGGAACTCTGGTCTGTTTCAAAAGCTGCAGGAAGGGACTTTATTCCCAGACCAGAAAATAACTGTTGGGGACGTTGAAATGCCTATACGTATCCTTGGGGACCCAGCCTACCTTAATGCCATGGCTTATGAAGCCATACACAGGCAGCCTGGACAGTAGTCAGGAGCTGTTCAACTACAGGCTGAACAAGTGCAGAATGGTAGTAGAATGTGCATTTGGACGTTTAAAGGCGCGCTGGCGCAGTTTACTGACTCGCTTAGACCTCAGCGAAACCAATATTCCCACTGTTATTACTACTTGCTGTGTGCTCCACAATATCTGTGAGAGTAAGGGGGAGACGTTTATGGCGGGGTGGGAGGTTGAGGCAAATCGCCTGGCTGCTGGTTACGCGCAGCCAGACACCAGGGCTGTTAGACGAGCACAGGAGGGCGCGGTACGCATCAGAGAAGCTTTGAAAACCAGTTTCATGACTGGCCAGGCTACGGTGTGAAAGTTCTCTTTGTTTCTCCTTGATGAAACCCCCCACCCCTTGGTTCACTCTACTTCCCTGCAAGCTAACCACCCTCCTCTCCTCCCTTTAATCATTGCTTGCAGAGGCAATAAAGTCATTGTTGCTTCACATTCATGCATTCTTTATTCATTCATCACACAAACAGGGGGACGACTACCAAGGTAGCCCAGGAGGGGTGGTGGAGGAGGGAAGGAAAATGCCACACAGCACTTTAGAAGTTTACAACTTTAAAATTTATTGAATGCCAGCCTTCTTTTTTTTGGGCAATCCTCTGTGGTGGAGTGGCTGGTTGGCTGGAGGCCCCCCCACCGCGTTCTTGGGCATCTGGGTGTGGAGGCTATGGAACTTGGGGAGGAGGGCGGTTGGTTACACAGGGGCTGTAGTGGCAGTCTGTGCTCCAGCTGCCTTTGCTGCAGCTCAACCATACACTGGAGCATCCCTGTTATGGCCTCTGTCCTTCATACCCTGGGAGATTTTGACAAAGGTTTTGGCATTTCGAAAACTGGAATGGAGTTCTGATAACACGGATTCCTCTCCCCATACAGCGATCAGATCCCGTACCTCTCATTCAGTCCATGCTGGAGCTCTTTTGCGATTCTGGGACTCCATCATGGTCACCTCTGCTGATGAGCTCTGCATGGTCACCTGCAGCTTTCCACGCTGGCCCAAACAGGAAATGAAATTCAAAAGTTCGCAGTTCTTTTCCTGTCTACCTGGCCAGTGCATCTGAGTTGAGAGTGCTGTCCAGAGCGGTCACAATGGAGCACTCTGGGATAGCTCCCGGAGGCCAATACCATCGAATTGTGTCCACAGTACCCCAAATTCGACCCGGCAAGGCCGACTTACGCGCTAATCCACTTGTCAGGGGTGGAGTACAGAAATCGATTTTAAGAGCCCTTTAAGTCGAAATAAAGGGCTTCATCATGTGGACGGGTGCAGGTTTACATCAATTTAACGCTGCTAATTTCGACCTAAAGTCCTAGTGTAGACCAGGGCCTAGAGATTTGGGTGAGAAACAGCCTGAGGTTTCTAGAAGATTTAAATGTTGGAATTAAGCTTAACTATGGTATATGCGCCACAGGAATACTATGGATATACATCAGATGAAATTTTGTTCCCATATCAGCAGCATCTTTTCCACTATCAGATGCTGAACATTAAATAAGTTTGCTTTAAATTGCTACAGAAATAAAAATATCCCACTCTTCATTTTGCTTATTTTAAACAATATGTTTAGGATTGGTGAAGATGTGTAGCCATTCCTGTGTATTTAAATTCTGTGTTCATTTCCATAAGCATATATTGCTATAAATTAATCTGGCTGATGCTAGAAACTTCTGCTATCAAATTACACAGATATAAGACATGCTGCCATAAGAATTTCAGGATGAGAATTTACATGCAAAATGCAGAAATAAAGGAATTCTAAATGCACATGAAATGACATTCTGCAGCTTTGCAACAAAGTTAAAAGAAGGTTTATTAATGGGCCAGCCTGGGATAGTCTTTCTGAGATAAACTAAAAAATATATTAGAACAGCTTTGAAAAAATGCAAAGTTGAGATATCGCAGGGTAGGTGACACAACCCTTATTTCCAACACCACAGATGAGTTTAGGTGGTAGTGGTGTTGTTATGACTCTGAGGCAGGATTCTCCACATTGTTCACAGATGTTGATAATAATTTCATATTGTACTGTAACCAACACCATTTATGTGTATGGGAGTATGCCAATGCCAGCTATCCTATCCTAGCAGTAATAAAGTGGTCATCAAGGGGTATTATGGTTTGGAGGCATGCTCTAGCCCTCCCTAATTAGTTACTAGTGAATTCCTCTCCACACACTCTACTTGTTATGTAGTTGAATAAAGAAGTACATTCTGAGCCTGCAGTACTGTAAGTAGAGTGTGTTTCTTCTTCAGTGAGAAGTCCTTTTACAAACTTAGTCTAATTGTTCCTCCCGATCACAGCCTTGATTATTCCCTAGGTCAGAAGTGGCATAACCTAGCAGTTGTGTTGGATCTCACTGACCAAGCTGTTTATATGTTAACAACCCTTGGGAGTTTAGTATATCACAATACAGTGGTGCGCACAGGCTCCGACACTAACCCTGGTTTCATTGAAAGAAACATGATGATGCAATAACGTACTTTATAACTGTAAAACTCATGAATATTTCCTAGTATAGTTTAATTTTGTTAGTGCTTAAATACTAGGGGCCTTACATTTAAACAAGTTAGATGCCAAACTGCGAGCCTCAATTGCTTGTGCAATTCATCTGAATATCAGGTATGCAAATATACCACAGTTAAGGCAGAGGAAGGATATTCTAGAGGTTATGGCAGTAGCACAGAATTTGGGAGAAATGGATTCAAATCCCTGCTCTGCTACAGATTTTTCTGTGGCTTAGGCAAATCACTAAGTCTTTCTGTGCCCATGTTCCCCTTCAGTGAAATGAGGTAACAGAACACTGAAGACTGTGAGGTGCTCAGATATTATGATAAAGGAGGCCATAGATGTATCTTAGATATATAGCCAGTCATTTGTGAACACCGAAGTGGATGCTCAGGTGTGATAATTGCATATCTAATTTTGTTTTAAGTCTGGTCCTAGAGGACATAGGTATTTTTCAAATGTTTTCATTATTCATCTGGAAACTAAACATAGATTCTAGGAACTGAAATATTGTATTAAAAGTTTTAAAAATAAGGCAATAAGTAACGACAAGGATGCTGTAGACTAAAAGAACTTGGCTTATTTAGCCTAACTAAAAGAAGGTTGAGAGGGAATATAATTGCTCTCCATAAATACATTAGAGGGTAAACACCAGGGAGTGAGAAGAGCTATTTAAGAGCTATTTATGCATCTGAAGAAGTGGTTTTTTACCCACGAAAGCTTGTGCCCAAATAAATCTGTTAGCCTTTAAGGTGCCACTGGACTCCTTGTTGTTTTTGTGGATAAAGACTAACAAGGCTACCACCTGATACTTGACGACATACTTCATATGTGTATTCATTTTTGTTGGAGCCACTGTTTTTAGAAGAACTTGTATCTGATGCAAAGACTCCCCTGAATTTCAAGAGGCTTTTGATTAGTCTCATTGTGCAATGTACAGGGCTGGGCATATTGTCAATGCTTATTAAAGAATAATAAACATGAAGAAAATGATGTGGTGGGTTTTTTTTTTACTTACAGACTAGACTACCTTGCCTCAGCACTGTGCATACTAACCAGTGTTTGTGTGGCTGCACTGTGCCGTGCAATATGGGTAGGTATCCCAGAGTGCAACTCACCACCATCTAGTGTACTGTCTTTTGGGAAGCTTTGGCAATACAAAGTGGGGCAGAAATGAGTAGCTCAGGGATGAGAGGGAGCAAGGGGTCAACTTCCCAACATGCAACTTTCTCCATCCCATAATGTCATGCATATCCCATAATTGTTGTGCCTTTTTAAAAAATCCCATGAACCCACACGGCCCTCCTTGCTGTCCGCCATCTCTGACAGAAGTATGGAACTTGCATAGTTCTGCACTATTGTCATGAGCATTTCAAGCACAGCATGTGTGATTCTCTGGTATTTGCAGTCGCAAGAAGAACCAGATCAGTGGCGAACATAACTATTTGGTGGAGGACAGATTGCTGTGGGACATAGCAAGAACCAATTCATGATTGTTGGTGGCATTCATGGAATAGCTGCAAATGGTGGGGTTCTGTGTCTGGGTGAGGGAAATGAGCACTGACTAGTGGGATCGCATCGAATTAAAGTTTGGGAATGGTAGCTGCAGAACTTTCAGAGGCGCAAGGCCACATTCCTGGATCTGTGTGCTGAGCTCTCCCCAGCCCTCCAGTGCATGGACACCAGAATGAGAACTACATTGACAATGGAGAAGTGAGTGGCTATCACATGTGGAACTTGCAATGCCGGATTGCTACCAGTCAGTGGGAAATCAATTTGTAGTTGGAAATTCCACTGGGGGGGGCATAGTCATGCAAGTGTCAGGGCCAGCAATCATCTCCTGCTATGCAGGACAGTGACTCGGCAATGTGCAGGACACAGTCAATGGATTTGCAGTAAAGGTCCCAAAGTTCAGTACAGTACATGCTTATCCCCATTTTGGCACCAGCCTACCTTGCCACAGTTACATCAACAGAAAGGACTACTTTTCTATGGTTATATCAGCATTGGTGGATCACCAGGGATACTTCACTGATATCAGTGTTGGCTGGCCTGGGAAGGTAAGTGATATTTGCATCTTTAAGAACACAGATCTGTTCAGAAAGCTACAAGCAGGGACTTTCTTTCCCAACTGGTGGATTACCACTGGTGATGCCAAAATGGCAATCGTGATCATGGGGGACTCATCCTACTATTTGCTCCACTGGCTCATGAAACCATACACCAACCACCTGGACAGCACAAAGGAAAGATTCATCTACATGTTCAGCAGGTGCAGAATGACAGGTTGATTGCACTTTTGATAGATTGAAGGGATGCTGGTGGTGTTTACTCACAAGATTGGATCTCTGGAAAAAAAAAACATCCCAATGGTTATAGCTGCTGCTGTGTCCTGCATGTCTGTGAAGCAAAGGGGAAAACGTTGCTACTGGGGTGGAGGACAGAGTGGCTGACTGTTGAGTTTGAACAGCCAGACACGGGCTATTAGAAGAGCTCAAAGCAGAGCTATACAGAGCACTTTAACTCTGAGCCACAGTAATGCATTGTGGTATGCTATGCTCTATCTGACTGTGCTTTTTAGGGGCCTGTGTGGTGCTTGGTGCGCATCTATGAATATAACACAGTCAATGCATCTACTAATTTTGTGGTGCTTGCTGTACATTTATGATTATTACACTGTTTGTCACTGATCCTATGAGTTGGGTCACAATATATAATAACAAGTAAATGGGTACTTTCAGTATTACTAGGCATTCTGCAGCATGTGTTGGAAACTAAGAAAGATTAATTATTTTCCAAAAAAAAATGATTTTTATTGAGTAACAAAAGCAATGCAAAAAAATCTGTACAGGTTAAAAGCAAATACATTAAAAACCTAATACATTTCTGGAACAGAGCTCAAGAAGGGGAAAGAACATTCATGTCCATTTTGGCTACCCATACAGCATTGATTCACAGGTCAGTGTGAATTGTCCTTAATGTTCCCTGGTAGTGGTAGGAGTGGTAGATGTAGGGATGTGGCCCCTGATGCCACGTGGAATGTTGAGGAGGGTGTAGGGATGTGCTGCAGTGCAATTCTCCAAGAACTGCAAAGGGAGGCAAGCCCATGATTGTTGAACCTGTAGGTTCACATGAGTCTGCAGTGTCTGTGTTTGCTGCTGGAAAAGCTCCATTATATCCTGGTTCATCTCCCTCTCCTCTTCCTGCTGGGACTCCTTGGCTTTTCTCATGTCCACTTTTTCCTTCTTCATACAGTCTGAAATACTCACCCTCCAGACCGTCTTCTCATGGTCTGATGCTGCACTGGCTTTCAGGATCTCGCTGAACATATCATCCTGAGTCCTCTTCTTTCTCCTTCTTATCTGGCTTAGGCATTCTGCAGGTGTGGTGAGGAACCCCTCCAGACTGCAATTGCAACAGCTGCAGATAAAACACACAGAAGTACCATTTGTCAGTATAGTCACAACGGAAAGTGAAAGTCAAGATTCAGAACTCCCTTCCTTTGTTCCTCTCAAGTTTTAAACAAGGCATGCTTATTGCCACTTCTGCTTATTGCCACCACCGCACCAGCCATGCTGAGTGTGGCCAACCAGGAGTGAGGGCAATGGGGACAGAATTGCTCTGTGGCATGAAACTATGAGTAAAAAGAAATGGCACTGAAGACTGGCACCATTTTCCACAGATGCTGGTGATTTTAGCTAATATCTCACTCCTGAGGATAACTAAAGCACAGAGAGCACAGCTGCTACTGGTGTCCCAAAGCCACCTGGGCCCGTATACTGCTAGCTTGTATACTGCAATTGTGCCTTCCGAAGTTATTGTGAAGTGGCGTGGGAAAGTGTCCTACTGCAGATGAAGAAATAAGGCTGCCATCCCTAGAACCCTTCAGGAGAGGATTGCAGAGTACCTCCAGGAAGCTTTCATTGCGATCTCTCCATGTAACGTACAGCAGATAACACTGATACCTCTCTTTGTTGTGCTTCTACCTCTTCTGTTACCAGTAAATTAATACAAAGTCGATAATTGTGTCCTGTTAAGTTGGTGGTGCCATCAGTACATCTTTGTAATGGAAAATACAATTACACACTTACCTGGGATTCCTTCCCCTGCATCAGGCTCACCTGTGCTCAACTGCCCCAGGACTGACTGGACTGCTATGGATTCTCTAACAGGCCCTGACTTTTGGCATAGTTGGACCCCCTGCCACTCACATGTCCCGCATCCTCATCCTCACTGTTCACAGCTGGGGTCTGTGTCTCATGCTCTTCGGAGGTATTTACGGTGGTCTGCAGGGTGGTGGTGGGATATCCGCCAAGTACGGCATGCAGCTCATTGTAAAAGTGGCAGATCTGTGGCTCCCAGAATGACTGTTGGCCTTCCTGGCCTTCTGGTACGCCTGCCGCAGTGACTTCGCTTCCATACGGCACTGCCGCTGATCCTTGTCCTACGCATCCACCATGCAATCTGCTCATAGATGTCCACGTTTCCTTGACGAGTCCCGAGCTGTGCCTGCACAGCCTCTTCTCCGCATAGGCCCAGGAGTTCCAATCTCTCCTGTCTGCTCCAGGCTGGATTGTGTCTGGAACATGTAGCTGGCACAGTCAGCTTGGCAGTTGCACACAGCCATGGAGAGATGCTAAGTGTGCTCACCAAGCTGGGCAACCAGGAAAAGGCATTTGAAAAATTTGGGGGGTTTAAAGAGTGGGGGGCTTCTAATCTATGTGATCTCTGGGCTGTGGAGTTCACAACTGTGACCAGAGCGGTTAGTGTCAGGCATCGTGGGACAGCTGCTGGAGGACTGTTAGAGTCAGCGTAGGTAACACACTGTCTACACTCACAATGTGTTGACCTCAATACATCAACCATGGCTCAAACACCACTCGGGGAGGTGGTGCTAATGCGTTCCCGTAACAGGGCACTTACAACTGTGGGAAACAAATTTAAATGCAGACAAATTTACTACTAGGTTCATGCAAGACAGTTTACATTTGCCTAACTTTGCAGGGTAGGCCTAATTCCCTTTCCAGGCTTGCTGTCCAAAGCATTATATCTCAGTCCTTTCCCTGCTTGCTGCCAGAGGTCTCCCTGCTCATCCCCATTATTCCTGACACACTCTGCTCTTCTCCTTGCTAATTGATACTTGCCACTGGTTCAACTTGTTCATTAGCGTTAACCAACTGTTATCGTAATTGTTTCTAACCTAGAGTGTGGTTCAAGGGTTGTCTTTATGAGGCTGATTATCTGGAAGGTATCTTTGCATGTTCAGACTGTCTTGTTCTTACTTGCACTTTGTTGCTAGACATAAGTAACATAGGGTAACATTTTCAAGAGTGCTTAAGGGTACATCTACATTGCATTAAAAGAACTGCACCATGGTCACGGCTGGCCCGGGCCATTTGACTTGGGCTTGCAGGGCTCAGACTGCAGCACTAATATTTCCTGTGTAGACATTCGGGCTCAGATTGAAACACAGGCTCTGAAACCCCCGGAAGTATGTGGGTCTCACAGCCAGGGCTCCAGCCTGAATCCAAATGTCTACACAGCAATTTTTAGCCCCATAGTCTGAGCCCTGCCAGCCTGAGTCAACCGGCTCAGGCCACCCACAGCCATGGCATGGTTCTTTTATTGCAGTGTAGACATACTCTAAGTGACGTAGGAGACTCAGTCCCATTTGCAAAAGTGACTTTGACACTTAGGCTTTTAAGTCCTACTGACTTTCACTGGTACTCAGGCTCCTAATTGCTTAGACATGTTTGAAAAACTTACCCATAATTTATAGATAAAAAATAATCCAGGCTCCCAGATTAACTCATGTAAAATGTATTGGTTCTGCATGTGGCTGGCTGATTACTTGGAAAATTGGCTATGGCCTAGAAATCAACTAAGACCCCAATCTTGCAATGTAAAGTGGAGTACGTTGTACCAGTTTTACTAGAGCTGATCAAAGATATGAGAAATTTTTTCATAGAAAAATCTGAGTCCTGTAAATACATTTGACTTCCAAAATATGAACCACTTATCTTCATTCTTGTATTATTTTTAAAACTTTAAAACTGTGTGAATAGTATATGAAGCAACTTCTAGCCCTTCACCTTTTGCAGGAGATATTTGAGTTATTAGGGGAGGCGGAGAAATACTTTGCTTTTTGTTAAGCTCAATACTCCTGTTGTGTTGTGTTAAGCTCAATATTTCTGTTGTGTTGGACCTTATATGGTATATACCAATCAACAGTTTTAGAAATCCTAAAAGAAAGCCTGGTCCTGCTGTCATGAAATTTGATAGAAATGTATGTGCCCATAGATTCTTCTGCCAATAGTTGATATTATAATTTATAACATGCTTCTAAAAGATACAGAGATGTTCGGTATCCTTTATTTCTTCCATTACTGTGATCAGAATCAGTATAATTAAAGAAGCACTAGTTCAACAAATAATAATTACTACACATTAAGTAACGTCCCTTTTTTCATAAAAATAGGCTGTCATCTTGTGCTGCATGTTTTTCAGTGAGTTGCACTGTCAGGTTTAGTACAAATACATGACATACAGTTGGAAAAATACATTTGACTTTTAAAAAAACAACCCCAAATACTGTGATATTAAACTAGATATCTGAACCTGCAAAAATAGAAAAGAAATATGCCCATTGTTCATGCTGTGAAACCCTCAAAGCACTAAGACACTTAGAATTGGAGTTTTTGCACTGTCAAATCTACTTCTACACTGATCTAGGACAAAATACTGTTAGCTTAATTAGACAATGAGTCCCACTGACTTCACACTTTGTACATTGAGTCATATGTTTCAGTGTAAATCTCTACAACTATATTAGACAGCCTTTCTTCTTCAACATCATCTTGTAAAGTTGACTCATGGTCTAGACACACCTGAGCACAAAGCAATTAAAATATATCTGTCTTTCTTGTCTATATAAAGCATAACGGGTGGTAAAACAGAATATGTTCTAGATATAAATTGCCAGACTCTTTTGATGTGGCAAATTAGTCTAAATATTAAAGGCTGCACTGTACAGTTTTCTGATGAGACAGGAAGGCAGTGAAACAGACATATAATTCCCAAGTTTAAGCAGTCCTCATTAGTCTGCACATATCTTTTTGTTTGCAATATTAACTTGCAGTAAGCCAAGAAAATCTGAAGTATAGCAAGTTGTTATAATAGAAATATTATCCAGGGCCTGAACAGTATTAGGAGGGATGAGAATTCTATGTTCTTGTCTTTCCTATGAAGATTGAATAACAGAGTCATGTGATGCCATCAGATCTGCACTATGAACCATGGAAATCTGGCAGCATTTACCTATTTAAAGCACTGGCCATGGGTTCTGCACCAAATAAGCAGAACTATTTGTATTGTAACCATGCACAGCATGATATTTTTCCCCAATATGACAACTTTTCAGTATGGATATCTTTCAGAAAAGCACAGGAAATGACTTGTGCCATTCATATGAAAATTAAAATACAAATAGACTTGGCAACCCCCTGTCACTGAGCAAAATATAAAAACTTAAAGAAGCTCATGCCAGTGATGGTGAAAGAAATAAGTTCCTGAGCTGAGGACCCTCCAGAGAAGTGCACTCAAGGGATGCTGGGAACTAAAGCTTTCTCACCACAATTTTGTCAACTATTTTTATCAGCAAAGGGAAATTTGAATGAGCCTGATACCTGGCAGTATTGACCTCGTCAAGAGATTGTCTTAAGAAATGCTTCCTGAAGGGAAGCAGGCACTTTTCCTCCTGAAAACTCCCCCACAGGTGCAAATGCAGCACTTCCTCATTGGTCTTACTGATCCAACTCTCAGGCTGTAGCCCAAGGTTTCCCCAGCACCTCCAGAATCTGAGAGAGTGACATCAGTAGAGATGTTTCAGAGTAACAGCCGTGTTAGTCTGTATTCGCAAAAAGAAAAGGAGTACTTGTGGCACCTTAGAGACTAACCAATTTATTTGAGCATGAGCTTTCGTGAGCTACAGCTCACTTCATCAGATGCATACCGTGGAAACTGCAGCAGACTTTATATATACACAGAGAATATGAAACAATACCTCCTCCCACCCCATCAGTAGAGATGTAAGCAAACTTGCATTTTACCTTTCATAGTCTGTCTGGAGAATGATAGCACCGTCTGGGTCAGTGGGGTCCTCTGTGCAAGGCAATATGAAAATTCCTCACAGTAATAAAACCTTGACTCTGTGAATCAGTGGATTCACCTCTGGCTAATTAGGCTGTCCACAAGTTGGAATGGTTCCATTCTTCAGGACTTGCAGATACAATAGAGGAGGCTAAGAATTTTTTTTTCCTAGCTGCAGCATAAGATTTCAAAAAATCTTAATGAAATGATTATTCAGATTTGGCACATGACAGTTAATATCTTTGCCTGTTGCAGGCTCTTAATATAAGAATCTGTGAGGAGGCAGCTGGGGCATGTAAGAACCACCATAGCTGATACTGGAGGGCAAAAGATGGTTAGAAAGTCATCTCAGATGGATAGAATGGCCTGCCTGAATTCTCAGTCTGAACAATCTGGAATCCCAGTTTCCCTCAGTGTTCAAAGTTAATCTCCCGAACTGGGCTCTGATCCAGTAGATCCAAGCTCTTGTTGTCCTGGATCATACTGGAAAATGATAAGAAAAATCTTTTTTTTTCCATCCAGGAACTTCAGATAATCAACTTCTGAAGGGACTGCTCCCATAGGAAGTTTTGCCATTGACTTCAATAAAACCAGGATCAATCTCCAAGTCCATTTTTGAAGTTCCCAACAGAATTAAGCCAAGTAAAGGGCTCTGCCTTTGTCCTGCTTTAGCAATTTTGCCATTGATGTCAATGGGAAAAATGATGGAAGCTGAAATCCATTTCCAAGCTTTTCTATACTAGCATCTTCTCATCTACTGTCAGCAGTGGTTTTGAAAATTAAGTAAGGATTAAATTAAATACGGCTAAACTGTCATCAACACCTTGTCAGAAAGACTTGTTTGGGGGACGTCATTGCACCATGTAGAGAAGTTTAGCTCTGTCCACAGTAGTGCTTCTTAAACCATTGTCAACAGTGATGCAACTGCATTCATTACGGACAGTAACTTTATCTCTCCTGTGAAATTTACCAATGGTAATAAATGTCATCAATGGGGACTGCTGAACTGGGCTTCTAGACCAGCATTTCTCAAATGTAGCCACAGTGGCCTCATGCAGCCATCAGGGGCTTTTCATGCAGCCACAGCCTCTGGGGCGGTGATTGTTGGGGGTGGGGGCAAAGCAGTGGCCAGGGGCCAACAGGACTTGGGCCTTGCCTTCCTCTGGAGCCACAAGTGCCTGAGGAGCCGGCAGCTAGTTAGCTCCCCACCTTCCCAGGGGCAGTGAGGTTGAGCTCCAGCCCTGGGGTGGTGGGCTCCAGCTATGCGGTGGCAGGCTCCATTCCCTAGCCGCGGGGCTTCAGGCTCCGGCCATGGGCTCCAACCGTGGGGCTGCAGCCCCAGGATTTGGCCACACAGAGGCCAGCTCCGGCCCCCAGCTGCAGGGTTTTGGGCTCTGGCTGCAGGGCCATGTGATCCAGCCCTGGCCCCCAGACACGTGGTGGTGGGTGCTGGCCCTGGAATTCCCCCTCTCTGCTCCCCCCCCCATATCACCCCTTTTCCCCGCTATGTCCTCCAGCCCCAGGTTTTGGCCACATGCTCCGTCCTCCCCGGCCTCTCCCCTCCCCTCCCCTCCCCCACTATTGCCCCTGGTCCCTATTGTGTCCTCCAGCCCCAGGTTTCAGCTGCATGCTCTGTCTGCCTGCCATGCGGCAGAGGGTGCTGGCAGCAGGCTCACCCCATTACGTCCTCTGGCCCTGGTCCCTGGCCTTAGGGATCTGGTCCCCAGCCATGCAGCTGCAGGGCCCCAGTCCTCAGGCTCACAACCCATCACCCCTGGCCCCTGCTGCCTCCCTTGGCCCCTCACCCCGACCATCACCCTTGACCCCTAGTGGATCCTCCGGCCCTGGTGCCAGGCAATGCAGCTGCAGGGATTCGGTCCCCAGGCTCAGCACCCATCGCCCCTGGCCCCCACTGTGTCCTTTGGCCACAGGTTTTGGCTGTGTATACGTGCTTATTTATTTGTTTTTCCTAAAGTTAATTATTTTAGGGAAAATTGTCAGTGTGGCCACCAGCAAGAGCTGGTGGCGGTACTCTGAGAACCCCTGCTCTAAACATTCCCTTCCCACAGGATGGCTGCAGTCTTAAGGATAGAGAACCCTATATATATTCTGGGTAGTGATATTACTGTATAACTTTGAATATAAAAGGTTTAATTCAGTTGTAAAACTGTACATACTTTTCTCCAAAGTGGAACACAGTTCTCCCAAGTAACCTAGTACTGATTCATCAGACTATATATAGAGAAATTAATAGCTTATTCTGATGTATTTTTTGCCTATGTTCTTTTAATTTTTATAATATGTTACACACACACCACACCAGCTTCTAAATTTACATCTTTCTTCAAACAGCATAGAATTATATAAAATCTTTTGCAAGATGGATGATATGAACTCAAAGACTTTAAAATTCCATAGCAAGCATTAAACAGTACTTTTGATAATGTAGAAAAATATACCCAGCCACTATGGTCTAAGAGTCAGTCAAGTTTCTGTATATGAATTGTCAGCAAAGCATCCTTTCAGTCTGACAGAATGCCCATGGATTTATGGCTACACTGTAATCTGACAATCCAGCCCAAGTAAAGGGCAGCATGTAAGTGCAGCCCCAAGAGATGGGCAAGAACCAGGCTGTGACTGATCATCACAGAAGATGATTGGACAGATGGGCAGGTAGGCAGACATTTAGGATATTCTGAATCTTTTCCTGTCTTCTCTCACATCAGAAAGAGCATTCTAATTAGCTCTGTAGTTAGAGCCCAAATTTGAATGTTTCTGGGCTTCTTCCAAAATAAGGGGGAGAGAATATTGTAGGCCAGAACTATGGGGTTGCAGAGCAGATTTTACATTCAGGTTAAATACCTGTGCTTGTGTATATACATGTATGGTCTTTACTGGGTCCAGATTCTTGTCTGCTCATTTGTATATATATCAGGTCTTTGACCAGACAACTTTGGGAGTTGCTGTGTATTCCCCACCCAAATAAAGCACCATATGCTATTTCACATATCTGACAAGCGCATGGATTGAATCCACTGGTTTCCATTTTATGTCACTCTTAATAATCGTGATGAACCTTTGCATGTACATGCTCTAGTTGTGCTGAGCAGAGTCAGAGTTCTGGCCTTCGTTTTCAGCCTCGTAAATATTTCCATATCCTATGAACTCCTTTTAATGTCCCTAAATGTCTATGATCATGGGGCTTTTCAAAGTACCAATATTTGATCAATGTACTTACTTTGGGCTGAGAGCATGGCAAGTCTTAATACACAAAGAAATAAATTAAGAAGGCTCCCAGGCCTCACGTATAATTGGTTACGAACTCTGCCTTTTCACAATGACAAAAAATGTAATCACCATATCGTGTTTCTCCAAGCCTGCAATGGCACAGTGTTCAGCAGCGGATTTATCCCAGTATAATTAACGTTATTCTGATGGGATTTTGCTTTACATAATCTAATGCACAGCAAAATTGAATGCATTCTCTATTTGTAGATGGTGGTTTTTAATTAAATATTTTTTTCATGCCTGAGTTTTGAAAACCATAAGTTGAAAATCATAAGATAAGTCATATCTATAGCTTAAATGAAATAAGCATAAAAAATCACCTTTCAGAGGGACAATCCTATGTGTAATTGTTCATGATATGTAACTCAATTTTATTGTAGTCATTGATATATATGATAGTTACATGATATATAATTCATGTATTTATTGTAACCATTTTTCTATTGAAATCTGGTATCAGACCTCTGCAGTGAGACAAATAGTTCAGTGTAATCAGAAGAAATCTTGTCTTTGCCCTCAGAACTGTCTGTCCCAATGTTCCCAATAGTGTATAAAATGCTACTTAATCACAATTGTAATATGTTTGTTGGCAATTTCATTTTTTGTCTCACCTTGAGAGAGTAAGGTCAGCCCTCATGCGTATAATTTTATATCCTGCTATAATAGCTGGGAATCCTACCTTGAATCCCTTACCTGCATACAAAGAGGTCAGTTTGGACTGTAAATAAGTCTGTCAGTGAAGTAAGACTCTTGGCTTTACACTTGGTTGCTGACAGTTCTAGTAACTTTAAAACACTTTGCCTCCAACTGTGTTACTATATATCTAGAACCATGTATGCTGCTCTGATTAATGACGAGTCTTGACATTTTTCTCTTAATAAAAACTTGGTAGATAAGCTCTCTTTAACAGTTGTAAAGATATTCTATTTTCAGATTTGTTTTCTCTTCTGTAGCTTTAAAAAACAACACACGAAGAAAAATTTCAGGCCAATATTATGCAATGCACGCTAGCGCCTTTGGATATTAGAAAGGCCTTTTATCATGAGATTACTGGTTCTGTGGATGAAGGGAAAGCAGTGGATGTATTGTTTCTTGACTTTAGCAAAGCTTTTGACACGGTCTCCCACAGTATTCTTGTCAGCAAGTTAAGGAAGTATGGGCTGGATGAATGCACTATAGGGTGGGTAGAAAGCTGGCTAGATTGTCGGGCTCAACGGGTAGTGATCAATGGCTCCATGTCTAGTTGGCAGCCGGTGTCAAGTGGAGTGCCCCAGGGGTCTGTCCTGGGGCCGGTTTTGTTCAATATCTTCATAAATGATCTGGAGGATGGTGTGGATTGCACTCTCAGCAAATTTGCGGACGATACTAAACTGGGAGGAGTGGTAGATACGCTGGAGGGGAGGGATAGGATACAGAAGGACCTAGACAAATTGGAGGATTGGGCCAAAAGAAATCTGATGAGGTTCAATAAGGATAAGTGCAGGGTCCTGCACTTAGGACGGAAGAATCCAATGCACCGCTACAGACTAGGGACCGAATGGCTAGGCAGCAGTTCTGCGGAAAAGGACCTAGGGGTGACAGTGGACGAGAAGCTGGATATGAGTCAGCAGTGTGCCCTTGTTGCCAAGAAGGCCAATGGCATTTTGGGATGTATAAGTAGGGGCATAGCGAGCAGATCGAGGGACGTGATCGTCCCCCTCTATTCGACATTGGTGAGGCCTCATCTGGAGTACTGTGTCCAGTTTTGGGCCCCACACTACAAGAAGGATGTGGATAAATTGGAGAGAGTCCAGCGAAGGGCAACAAAAATGATTAGGAGTCTAGAACACATGACTTATGAGGAGAGGCTGAGGGAGCTGGGATTGTTTAGCCTGCAGAAGAGAAGAATGAGGGGGGATTTGATAGCTGCTTTCAACTACCTGAAAGGGGGTTCCAAAGAGGATGGCTCTAGACTGTTCTCAATGGTAGCAGATGACAGAACGAGGAGTAATGGCCTCAAGTTGCAGTGGGGGAGGTTTAGATTGGATATTAGGAAAAACTTTTTCACTAAGAGGGTGGTGAAACACTGGAATGCGTTGCCTAGGGGGGTGGTGGAATCTCCTTCCTTGGAAGTTTTTAAGGTCAGGCTTGACAAAGCCCTGGCTGGGATGATTTAACTGGGAATTGGTCCTGCTTCGAGCAGGGGGTTGGACTAGATGACCTTCAGGGGTCCCTTCCAACCCTGATATTCTATGATTCTATGATTCTAAGGCAGACAAAGAATTTCTATGCAATCATTACTTTTCTTCCTTTTCTTATGGAATTTTACTTCTTAGGGCCCAATGCTTATATCAGTGGGAGATGAAGGCACTCAGAACCTCCCAAGTTTGAGCCTCTAGTCTATGGGTATGTTTACACTGCAATAAAAGACCTGCAACACAGCCACAGCCGGCCCCAGTCAGCTGGCTCAGGTTCATGGGGCTATAAAATTGCAATATATGCATTTGAGCTTTGGCAAGTGCCCAGCCTCTGAGACCCTGTGAGGTGGCAGGGTCTTAGAACCTGAGCCCAAATGTCTACACTGTTATTTTGTAGCCCCACAACCCAAGTCCTGTGAGCCAGAGTCAGCTGATCTGGGCTCCGAGACTCAGTACTGTAGATTTTTTATTGCAATGTAGACATGTCCTATAATACATATACCCAGGTTACAGAATCAGCACTTGGGAAACTGGATCCACCTCCACCTCCGGGAACCTCCTGCCCAGCCACCGAGCTTCCTGCAGCAGGGGTAGGTACCCTGGAGCTAGGCCTGGTCTCCCCTCCAAGAGATGCCATGCAGGAGATGAGGAAATCCCGTCCCTCCCCAGCTGGGGGACTAGCAGCTAGAGCCCAGAGAATGATAGAAGTCCATGGCTGGAGTGCCCCCAGCCCTGCCCCTCTGCAACCCCTCCAATAGCTAGGTTTCATGGGGAGGGCTTATTTCACAGTCCATGATAAGTTTTCACAGCCATGAATTTGATAAGGCACTAGTTATGTTCATAGACAATTGTTTCCACAGTACTGTTTATGTAGTTTTATATACTAAAAGTTACTGTGTGTGTTGCACTGGATGTGTTCCCTTAATTAGTATGCCAGCTAGGACCTGAAATCAGTGCTCATCCTAGTCATTATCCAGACTGTCTCTCCCAGGTGCTCCTGGCTTTTTTGACCAACTAGTCTGCTGAGCTGGTACTCAAATGAGTCCCATTAAACGTAAACATGTTCATCATACATGTTTGTTTACAGTTAAGATTTGTATAAATGATGTGGGACAAGGCTGAATGATTCTGTCATATACATCTTGTCAGGAAAGCTTAAAATGTGTAGATTCTTTAAAAAATATGTACATTCTTTGGTTAATTTTCACAAAATTCTTGTCATCCTTCAAATACATTTCAAATAGAACAATCAGTTCTGACAAAGAAACCCCTCTATTTGGTGCAGGAGTTACAACAAAAGCATATGGCCTTTCACTGGAATATTTAACATTTTTAAATATTAGTCCTCTGTAAAGTGGTCTTCCAGTGATATCAGGAAGACACCATTTGAAAAATAACCACTTACATAATTTCACAAGCTTAAGTAGCCCAATTATGGGTGAAATCCTGGTCCCATAAGGGTCAATGGGATTTTTGCCACTGATCTCAATGGAGTCAGGGTTTCACTTAATTGTCACAGAGTGACCTGTCCCTTTAAGGTGGGTTCAAAGACCAGCTTCTGCCTGGTTTCTGCACAGCTGAGGATTGTGGGACTGATAGTTCTCCCCAGGGCGCACATTGCAACTGTAGAACTTGCAGTCGTGTGTGCTGAGAAAGGGGACAGGAATAATAATCCTTTAATCGTGAGTCAGATGCACCTAAGGAACAGAAGCTGCTGTGGTCCTCTCCCTTGAGACAGGCTGTTGCTGCTGGGTCCTCTGGGCAAAGGGCCTGGAAAGGGTAAAAATTGTGTGGTGTGGGCTAGGTAAATAGTTTCTTTATATATAGGGATTTAATGTTTTGCACTGATACACCCATCATTAGTCACGGTCAGGAACAAGTCAGTGGACAAGAGTGACAATTGACCTTTTCCAGAGTGGTAGTTCTTCTATTCTCATGATCTATAATTAGTCTTGGCAGAATTAGATATTTTAAAAAATAATTTTGACAGATAATACTGATGTTTACTGTATGAATTTTTCTATTTACATTTTCACAGTTGTGCAGGATTATGGGTTTTAAGCTTTTTTCTTTTTATCAATTTAAATGTTCACCATTGTGGGAAATTTTGCATGGGAGGTCAGACAATGGAGCAGTCAGACAATAATTATTTAATGATAGTAAACACTGAGTTTCAAAAAGTCAAAGCTTTTTATCAGTAAAAAAGATAAATGATCAACATCTTGTATCAAAATATTCAAAGTAAATACCTTTAAATCAAACTCTAATTAATCTCAAGCAGCATTTTTTTTCTTTCTTTATCTGTAAATGTCAATTATTATTGGTGGAAATATCTTTTTTCCTTCGGTTTGTATGTGTTTGGTGAAATTGACATTAACTGACATTTAAGATGAAAATCTAATCTTTCCAAGTCTATGTATATAACTCACTAGTGGCAAAGTATGTTATAACAAGAAGTAAGCCATGAAGTCATTGCACATAAGTGAAAATAAACTTTCTTGCCTTCTTCAGGTGTTCAATGTATTTTACTACAGAAAGGTACAACTTCTTTATGTTTATAGATTGCAGTCATTTGATGACTGGAAACAATTTCCCTGGTCTGGATCTCCATAAGATAGTATTCCGTGCACCTGTAGATCAGTACTTTTCGTTGTCCTCATTTCTTGCTTATTGGCTGAGAGATTTGGCTGCTATTTTATTTGGGGGAAGAAAGCTTGTCAGTTCAAATCCTGAGTAACTTGTTCCTTTGTTGCTGATCCATGGTTTGACATCATGGAACATTCTAGCTCCAGGGATATTTTTTCTTCCTTTTCTTTCTTTATGCTTTTCTGATTTTTTTAAAAAAGTATTTATTTATCGCTACTGTTTCCATCAAGGGAGACAGTTGCTTATATTATATTTACACTGCCATTACAGTAACTACAATCAGTAAGACAGCAAAGCTCTGCCATAAAATTAAGATTATATATTAGTCAGGGATAGAACTGACAGCTGACATGCTTATATTTCCTTTACTCTCTTAACAGCTTGTTAAAGTTGCATATGGCTCATCTTTACTTTTGAGAATTGGGATCAGATCAGTGCACAGATGTGATGAGAGTGTTTTAGCCTTTTGTTAAAAAATACACAAAGTACTATAGAGTTGATTTTTCTTTCAGCTGAACTAAGGTTGACATTTTTTCTAATATTTTCTCTTTGCATTTTTTCCAGGGAGTTTAATGGTGGGGTTTAATTTGTAAGATCTATTCACCAGTTAGTTGTCACCTGTTCTTTACAGGTTAGATGTAGGTATGCTATGTATAAAATATCGGAACTTCTTCTTAATAATAATAATAATGATGATACTTATAATTCTAATGGCATCTTTCATCTGAGAATCTCCAAACACTTTACTTACGTGGATAATTATTAACCGTATTTTACAGATGAAGTAATTGAGGCACAGAGAAATGAAATGACGTGCCAAAGTCACAGTGCAAGTCAAGTAGCAGAGTCAGAAATAAAACCCTGGCTGCTTTGCTTTCCTGTCCTTTTCTCTAACCAGTAGGCCACGTTCTCACTGAGGTCACTAGTGCATTTTTTTAAAATGCTCCCATAAAGATTCTAGACTGGGACTTTGGGAATTAAATGTTATATTTAGTCATGTTATAGAGCACAGAATTCTTTCTGCTGCTGTCTCAACCTTGTTCTATAGAGACCACCTCTAAGCGCAAAGATGCAATTCAGTTTCCAGTTGTAATGGTGATTTTACAATGCTGAGAATTCTCTCTTGAATTGAGACCTTTGGAATAGGTCGCAGAACAGACTTTGGATTGCAGTAACTTTTGGTCTCTACTCACCTAAAACAAATTTGAACTGGTGGTAACCTAGAGGTGAAAGGTTCCATATCCCATTACTGATCACCTGAACCAAGAAGTTCTTTCTTCTCTATCCATTTCCCCCAAACATAACTCATTTTCTACTGTAATTTAAATTGAATTCCTTCTGTGTATTTCAACTCAAATGTGATTTTCTATACAGTAGGTGAAAAAACATATCATCATGAATATTTGATAAATTGCAAGAGTGGGACTGAAGAATGTACTGGTTTACTTAGAGGCTTTGCACTCACCTTAATAAAAAGTAGGAATGTGTGTTTTCTTTTTAAGTGTACACAATTTTAACCATTATATTAGCAGAGGAGTCATTTATGACCATTATACAGTACAACTTTTACTTATCCAAATGTCATGAGAGGATGAGGGGAAATTGAATAAGTTTGCATAATTAATGGTATTTTCACCACCATATAAAATTACTAATTTTAAAGAATGGATATCCCTGTAATGTTTTTTTCATATACATTTAGATAAGAAGAGGCTAAAGTTAATGTTGGCGGGACAAATACAGCCCATGATGTTGAACAGTGCGGTGTAGCAATATTATTTAAGGGCCTACAATGGAGAGCTGGGTTGGGAATTTTAAGATGAAAAATGCAGTTTCCCCCAAATCAAAATTTTCCCCTAGGAATTTTGATTTTGCTGAAAATTTTCAGTCTGCCATTGGAATAACCAAAATGAAATATTTTGTTTCAGTTCAGTTTGAGCCAAATCAGAATTATTTTGTTGAACTGACCTGAAACATTTCGTTTTGAATCAGTTCAACTGAACACTGAACTGCATTGCCTCCTGGGTGTTGAAGTTTACACACCCATTCTCTTGTATGGGCCAAGCTAACTGGAGCACTACATCTCCCATTATGCAATGTGGGCACTCCCCTCTAACCAGGCTGCTTGGTATATCACGGGAGTTATATGATGGGTGCATTATGGGAGATTTATTCTGGTTTATTAGGGAGAACGCGGTATCTGGCTTCCCCAAACGACAATTCCATAAGGCAATGAATCACAATGAGAAAATGCAGTTTAATGTTGAACAGGTTTAAAACTAAATGCTTTGGGTCAGCCCAACAAACCAAAATGAAATGTTTCAATATTTTGGAAATTTTTTTTTTAAATTTCCAATCTGTGAAAAATTTCAACTCTTTGTTCTGAGTTGAGATGAAACCAAATGTTGGAATTTTTCATAAGCCAGAAGTTCAAATTTCAATCCCCTCTACTGCAATGTGCTTGACACTGTGCAAGACAAAGACAGTCCCTATCCCAAAGAGCTTATTTTTTAAAACACAGACCTGTATAAACCCCAGAGCTAGAAGACTTAGAGGGATGGAACTATCTGGTGCCTCTGTGGGGAGTGGGGGCAAGCCAGATCTGGCCAGCCTCACTTTCACGGATGGGGTGTGCCAGTACTAAGGTGGCACTGAGCATTCTGTATCTCAGCTGCTACACTGGCTGGTTCTTGCTCACATGCTCAGGGTCAAACTGATCACCCTATGTGGGGCTGGGAAGGAATTTCCCCCAGCTTAGATTGGCAGTGACCTTGGGTTTTTTTCACCTTCTGCAGAGTGTGGCTGTGGGTCACTTGCTTGGATTATCTGGGTATATCTCACTGAATCATTTCTCTGCCATGGCAAAAGCCTCAGGCATTGGTGCACCTCAGTCCGGTCTATTCTCTCACGATGGCATAGAGTAGTCTGGGTTCCTGTGGGCTGTAATACTTTGGTATAATTTCAGTTGTTGGGTTTAGTGTGTGGGTGCTGGGTGATGTTGTTGGCCTGTGATATACAGGAGGTCAGACTAGTTGATCTGATCGTCCCTTCTGGCCTTAAACTCTATAACTCTATGAATTCTAGTGTTGCTTATCCATAGTTCCACATATTGTGATTTTATTGGTTTAGTTGGAATCCATCTGTTCTGACTGTATAACTGATATTAGATTGTTACTTCGACTGGACACTAGAACAGTCAGCAGTGTAACAGAGTTCAGTTAGAGTTAGTCAGGAATTTTAAAACTAAATGTTTTTTCATTGGAAAATGTTGATTCTTCTAAATGAAAACAGTTGAGAAGAGAGGCTTAATTCTGACAAATCTCCAGACTGAAACAGTTTCATTTTTTTATTCAAAATGACTTCCTGTTTTTGAAATTTGAGGTTTTTAAACCTTTTTTAGTATAAATTAATAAACAAGGTAAAAAATGAAATGAAATGTTTTGAAATTATCAAACTGTACTTTCTACAGCTTTAATTCAGATTCAAACCTAGAAAGGGCCATTTCCAATTCAGAGATGACCAAAACCTTGTAAAAAAAGATTATCTTTGATTTTTGCTTGACGTGGTAGAAATCTCATCCAAGCCGCTGATTTTGTGAGAAAGATGATGGGTTGTTGTTTTGTTTTGTTTTTGCAAGATCAGCAGTTCTTGCTTTTTTCTTCCAGACATCTTAGGCCAATTCTACATAATATTTTAGGAGGCAGAATGAAAGTAAATAAATTGAAGCTAAAGAGTTCAAATATAATGTAAATTGAATAAAAAGTTAAATATGGATTCATGTGTAAATAAAATAAAATAAAGAAAAAGTCATGATATTCTTAATGGCCCCAAGGGATTTGGAGCTTGGATTTATGTCTCATTTGAACTGCTAACTCCAGCAGCACAGCACACCTATACACCGTGCTGGATAAATACAAACTCAGAGGAAGAAGTCTTGAATCATCAACACAACGTCTTGCAGCCCTTGGGTTTCTTTTTTAAGATCTCTCTCACTGACCCAGTACTGACCAAGCCTGACCCTGCTTAGCTTATGAAATCTGATGTAATTGTAATGTATTTGTATAATTATAATGTATCCGTGGGAAAAATAAATGGGCATAAATGACAAGAAAATAGGCATCATATGTTTCTTCCTGCTTTCCTACCTGCTATTTTGCTATTGTTTCTCTATTAATATGAAAATGCTGTGGCTTCTAAGACAAATTAACTTTTAATGTTGCCATGCAGTATTTACAATGTAGCATCAACATGTCGTTATGAGTCTAAGAATATTTTCAAGATGCACATTTTGAACTTTGTACTAAATGTTGAAGAGCAAGAGAACATATGGTTAGGCATTTTAGGAGTCTTTAGACTGCTAACAGTGCTAAATTCCACACTGAACACAACTGTGAATAGATAACATGTAACTAAGAAGTTAAAATGTGCAAACAAGTACACACTTTGGAAATCCTGGACTCACAATACAGTTAAAAACCCCTCTAATTCGTTTACATTTTTCCAGAGGCAAATACCTTTTACATTTGGTATAAATCAGATAGAAACAATTCCTCTCTTCCCCTCACTCTCTGAAACATAGTGAGAGGATTTAGCAGTTGCTGTGTCAGAGGTTCCACAACTGCTGCACTAACTGGTGCATTGTGTGACTTTGGGCAAGTCACTTCACTTCTCTGCCTCAGTTACCTTACTTACCCAGCTGAGGGCAAGGGTTGTCCAGTGGTTAGGGAACTAGCCGAAAAGTTGTGAGACCTGAGTTCAAGTCCCTGCTAGATCACAGATTTCCTCTGTGAATTTGGGTTAATCACATCATTTCTCTGTGACTGTAAAATGGAACACCCCCCCCACACACATACTTCCAAGGATGTTGTGATGATAAATTCATTGAAGATTGTGAGGTATTCAGATACTATGGCAATGGAGGCCCAAGGCCCAAGAGGCACCTTGGATCTGTACTTTCTTTATGAAGTACTTTGGTATTTACAGCAGAAAAATGGTTGCATGAGAGTACTATTGTCCTGGACAACACACTTGCCTCTTCGAATTAATGACTGCACATTTAAAATATGTTGTTCTCCACATTTCCTTATTACTTTGCTAATCCAGTAAACTTTAATCTTTAGATTTGTTCTTGTGGGCTGTTTTCACCACATCAAATAGTTTTTTTTTTTTGGTTCTTCTTCTCTCTTAGCACGCCAGGAAATTTTAAGAGAAAACAAAGTAGGTGAGTTAACACAGATCTGGGGTCTTCTTAAAACTGTAGTTTGAAATCAATACAATGTTTTTAATCCAAGGGCTGGTCACTGCTAAGGTTTTTTTGGTTTGTCATTCGTATGTTTTTTTTTTTTTTTAAGGGTAGCATCTAGCAAACCAAAATAATTCTTATGTATATTTTTCTTCCTGGAGAAGCGTGTGGTTAATAAAAATGGATTCCCTTAAGTCTCAGTGTGGATGCAGGTCTTTTTTTTTTTTTTTTTTTGCCAGCTGAAAAATCCACGGAATGAGAGGGCAGAAAAAGCAGTCTGCTTAAGGACAAATAGAAGCTTGAAGGTACAGATTCCCCCTGCTTGCAATGTTGCTTTGTAATGTAAAACACTAACATATAGCCCATGGTATCTGCCGTGTTGGATCAAATACAGATAGTTTGAAAAGAAAAAAACTGCCTATAAACTGTATTTCAGTTTTAAGAAATTGTGTGTACAATACTTGAAACCTTCTCTCATAGTGGAAGTCTCCTATGAAGCTATGGAGGGCTCCACGTGCAACAGAACTAGGACAGTACCAACCACTCTGGGGGTTGCTGCTTCTCAAGACACTTGGTGATGAAAGGTACAGAATCATTACTACTGACCTGCAAACATCTCTCTACTGGATTGCCTGGAAAGTGAGGCAGTAGGCCTCTTAAAATGTCTGGATTGCTTTGGCACCCAGGTAGCCACCAACATGTCTGCTGTGCATGACTTACTATGGACTGCTCACACCCATTCTACCTTTCCAGGGTGAATAATTACAACTAATGGAGATTGTATATAATCACAACACAGCTGATGCAGAAGATCCCTATAGACAGCATACATTCACATTCTATGCATCCGATGAAGTGGGCTGTAGCCCACGAAAGCTTATGCTCTAATAAATTTCAGAGTAGCAGCTGTGTTAGTCTGTATCCGCAAAAAGAAAAGGAGTACTTGTGGCACCTTAGAGACTAACAAATTTATTTGAGCATAAGCTTTCGTGAGCTACAGCTCACTTCATCAGATGCATAGAATGTGAATGCATGCTGTCTATAGGGATCTTCTGCATCAGCTGTGTTGTGATTGCACACAATCTCCATTAGTTGTAATAGTTGTAATGCATCCGATGAAGTGAGCTGTAGCTCACAACAGCTTATGCTCAAATAAATTTGTTAGTCTCTAAGGTTCCACAAGTCCTCCTTTTCTAATAAATTTGTTAGTCTCTAAGGTGCCACAAGTACTCCTGTTCTTTTTACATTCACTTTGTGTCTCTATCCCAGGGCTGTGACAAAAAAAGTCTCCTACCTGACCTGCCAAAATCCATGAGTACACACCAACTAGCTCCTCGCCATCTGCACTCACCACACATATTTAGCGTCCATTAACCTGGCTTTCTTGTCTCCTTCTTTGTTTTTTGTATCTTTTCGATACTCCCTCCTACTGGCCCCAGCTCCCTTATTTTTCAGCCCTCCACTTCACCCCTGCTAGTTAGTTCCCTGCCACCATCCTTGAAATACATCATGTTACAATAACAGCTCATAAAAGTTCATCACAACATTAACTGTTTTTTTCTTTAACTTTTTATTTTAGTCCTTTACACATTGCAACAGGAGACGTGAGACAACATAGTCAGCCACTGACACACAGGAAAAAATGGTGTTACAACTACTCCTGCACTGTCAGAGCACCAAGAACGAGAGCAATACGTGTAGAAAGGTAAAAGATTACAAAAAGGTTATTTTAAACTAAAAGACTTACTAGAACTTGCCACAATTTTGCTTGAGCAATCACTTTAATTTAAAAACTGCCATGAAAAATATCAATCCTTAATTATTACTCTGAATTCATTGAAATGGCTACCCTCTACTCCATTGACTCAGATGTAGGGAGAGCTAGCCAAAAGTCAATGTTTGCATTACACTGAGTACCAGAGATATTTGTGCTCATTACAGGACCTTTTAGGTCTCTGTGAACTTTCTTCACAATATAGATCTAATCAAGATTGAAGAACACCACAGAACAATGAGCAGGTTTAAGGAAAAGTCCTAACTATAAGACTATTGAAAAAGTCTGTTAATCTCTTTGAAACTGTCTTCTTGGCATGCAACCTGTACCCATAGGAACTGGTACCCCTAGCAAATTAAATTAAACCTATTGAAGATATTCCTGAGCAGTAACTAGCAACCCCATTCCCTCCCCTTGTATACTCACCCAACCAAATTTTGGCATATTGCGAGAGCACACTCTATCCACAGTAGGGAAAACCACACATTGTGTGAAAGAGAAGGCTATGTTTGATCAAAGATACCTGGTGACCTGCATCAGCTGCATCTAGGCCAGCAAGATGAGAGTGTGAGTGTCTGAAAAGCAGTTACAATGGTAGTTTTGGTCCATGATCCAAGTGCTGAAAAAGCATGCCCAAGCAAAATTGCTGCCACCTAGTATTATATAACTCCCCTACATCACCAACAAGACAGGGTGTAGTCATGGGTACTGTGTGTCCACAGTGGCTTCTCTAATATGCACTTGGTATCAGGATGCTTCCGATGGGGTTTATAAACACCATCCAGAAGTTGGACAGGAAGGGACTAGTCCTCTCCCTCTGAACAGATGACAGCTGCACCTGTTTCTCCTGATTGCAGAGATCTATAAATAGCAGAGCTGGATGCAATTTCACCTTTGTGGGGGGAAAAGGGTGCTGTGGGGGAAAGTCAGGGAGCTGGGTGGTGACTAGCCACAGGAATCAGAGACAGAAGGTAGAAGTTATAGGAATAACTTGGAAGGTTTTCTTTCTTTGTGGGGGAAACCAGCAAGGTGAGTGACATTCTGGGTTTCCTTTGGGACTAGGCTGAAGAAAAATACCAGATACAATTTTACTTTAGCTGAGGGAGGCTGGTCTGCACTAAGGTTAGGCCGCTCAAGGGGCAACTTACCTTATCCTAAAAAGCCTTTGACTGTAGTATTTAAACTCCATGATACTGATATTTAAGCCATATTTTGGAAAGTAGTTTTTTTCCCCTTTTTGGCTTGCTATGTCTCTGACTTACATGTCAGAGTGTTATGTCTATTATTGATTGCATCACTTCTGTCAGAACAGGGTACCAACTCCACCCTTCCTTAAATCATGTGTGACTGATTATGGTGTTTGTTTTCCAAGAGAACCATTTTTGGACCATTACAGGATCTGTTATGCCTATGGAAAAGGACAGATATCACACCATGGCCTAAAAGTGATGGGGTAACAAGGTGAATTTCTAAGGATGATCACCAATTTAGGATGTCTGATTTAAGGTTCCAAAGGTTGGGTATACCTTCCAGAACAGAAAAGGGGAAGTAGGACATTGAATGATGGTTCATGTTTCCAGATGCTAACGGAAAAAAGCTGACGTTAGAAGCAGAGAGAAAATTGTAATAAAGGAATACTAACAAAGACATGAAATAAAACAGCTAGTATTAATGTTAGCGTGAATAAACTCAAATAAATTCTATGTGTAATAAGCATCGACTCCCCAAGAAGGGGATGTGGTACATGCTTAGGAGTAATCATATGCTCTTCTTTGGCTGTGCATATTAGGAAGCAGAAGGCAGTCTGACATGATCGGTAACCTAAGTGACTTTTGTGACCCCTGATGCTGGGCCTAATTCATCCTTGTTGTTAGTCCATTCATACAACTGAAATTACGCTGGGGCTGAAATTTGGCCCACTCTCTGATATTTGGCTAGATGTATACCTTGGACCTTCTGGGCAGCCAGCCCTGCCTAGTTTAGGTTGAAGACCTATCATATAACAATCAGCCTCTACACTAACACAGTAATAAGCCCTGCATAAGTAGCATCTGCCTTTACCTTAGCCTATGATCCCACACTATTATACTGCTAAGCTTCACAAACTCCAATTGCTTGCTATAGCTACATGGTAGATTTATCTGAAAATCAGGAGACAATAAACTACCAGTAGTTCAAATAACAAGCCTAGGAAAACAAATCATTATTAAATCAAAGGAACATATTTCCATGAAAGTGTCTGGAATAGAGCCCAGCTGAAAGCAGACAGAAGCTGAGTAATTCAAAAGCAAATGACTCAGTAGGAAAGAAGAGACTACCAGAGACTTGTCCAAATGATAATAAGAGAGGAAGTTGAAGGAAAAAGCAAGCAGGATGCCTAATAAATACTAAGCTAGAAATGTTCAAAAGGGGGGGGGGTGGGCGGGGGTGAGTGTGATTGAAAGTTGTACCAGAACTTGTGAGACAGTGAAAGTTACCCAGAATAGTTAAACAATTCTACAGCCATCAAAGCGTGAGCAGCAGCCACATGCTGAGTTGGGGATTTTAGATGCTGCTCTTGGGGTGAGGGGGGTGGCAGCGTACACCCTTACTGGGAGCAATGTGCCCTCACCTATAGAGGAGCCAGTCAGGATTTGGCCCTGTGATTTATTTTACCTGTTTTGAAGTCATCTGTTATTTATAAAACACATCAGTAGATACTGGGGTGAAACTCTAGTCCCTTTGAAATAAATAGGACAGTAATGGTGTAAAGTTGCCCCAGATTAATAGAATACAAAACCATTCTCTAGCAAAACAAAGACTTGCGGCTAAACTGCACCACTGCAGCAAACGAAATAAAGAGAACGTTTTTCTCTGTCATAACAGCCACAGAATCACAGCTGGCAGAGTTATTAGCCATAGAGAGTTGGTAATCAGACCATGCTGCATATAATTTAGAGCTGGCCAAAAAATGGCAATTTGTTTCTGCAAACAATTCTGTTTGAAATTTCATAGAGATTTTTCATCAAAAGGGAAATTGGATGTTCAGTTGAAATTGAACACCCTGATTTTCAAGGCTGTTTGTTTATTTACCTCCTTTCTCTTTCAGAGGGTCAGAAAAAGGAGAGAAAGAGGGGAGGAGAACTAAAAATGAAAACTTGAAATTTTCCATTCTGAGCTGAATTGAAACAAAATTTTTCATTTTGAGAAAAATATCAGAAAGTTCAAATAATACAGTTTTTGTGAAAAACTGTGTGTCATTCAAAAAACATATATCATTCAAAAAGCTACTTTTTGTGAAAAAAAACCCAATGACCAAGTCAACTATAATCCAAACATCAGACCTAAGCACCAACCACTGTGAAGAGTTCTTTTCCTACTTTTCAGAAAGCCAAACATGAAAAGAACTTTCTAAGAAAGAATACAGTATACAAGACTGGTTGTCATTAATAGAATTTCAGGGTACTCTTTATGCTATTGATTACTTGCACTGGAGGGCTAGATGGATGCAAAATGGCCTGGGGATCACAGTGCGCAAAGATGACTCAGTCACCTTTCAACTCCCCACCCTTTCCGTTCCTCAGCAGTTCTGAGAGCTACTCTGAGTAAGAATGTCAGGATTTGACCCAAAATGCAAATAAATGCACATAAATGAGGAATTAGGAATCAACCTCCGCACAAATATGTAAAGTTATATAGTGAAATCAACAATTCCTTATGCAGTCTGTTATTCTGAGCAAAAGCTCATAGTAATTGGATAATATAAAGGATATGAAACATGCTCTAGTACAATCAATATTTTTTCCAACCTTCCTCATCATCACACATAAGGAAAAAAATCAACCTCTTATCTGCCAGCTAAGATCTGTCATTTATCTCATAAAAGAAACAAAGTAAATTAATAGCAGGAAATGTATTTTTCCTGTGTTTATAATTAGAGCTTGGTTAAATTTTTGAATGAATAATGTATTCACTGAAAAATGCATTCTTGATCTACCCAAAACTAATTGCTAATTTGTCTCAGTGAAGGGGCAGAGCCGCCCCACACTGGTATACCCTTCCTTGCTAGCAGAGGAAGCCACGACCCTGAGGCTCTGCTGGGCATGCTCCATCTGGAGAACAGGTATAAAAGCCTGCAGAACTGCTCAGTTGTGGCTGACCACTGGAGGGGAAGGAGGCATGCTGCCAGCTCCCCAGGAGGGACAGCCTGCACTCCAGGATGCGGAGGCCAGCCAAGCCAGGACACACCCGAATGCCCAGATGGAGTATGTCACAGGAGGGGAACAGACCAGAGGACCCCCCTGAATTGGAGAACCCAGAGGTTATGTTAGGAAGTGACCCAGGGGAACTTTAGAGGAAACCGGCGTTAGAGCCGCACTGAGGCTCGGCATGTTTTGGGCAGATCCCCACCGAGCTGGTGGCAAGGGGAACTTGCCACTACCAGGGCTCTGGGTTGTGACCCAGTGGAGAGGGTGGGCCTGGTCCCCCTACCATCCCACCACACCATGGGAATCATATGGACTCTGGCCACTAGGCCATGCTACCCTGTCTGAGGAGGGTGATTATATGGATGCTGGCCATTGGGCCACACTGCCCTAACACTTGGGGTGAGTTACATGGACTCTGGCCACTAGGCCACTCTACCCCACTTGTGAGGGAGGAGTTATATGGACTCTGGCCATTGGGCCGCACTGGTCCAACGCTGGGAGCGAGTTATATGGACTCTGGCTGTTAGGGCACACTACCCAACCAAGGGGTGATTGTGTGTAGGAAGGCCATTAGGCCACATCAGGCTGCCCACAAAGAGGCGAGCATGTGAATTTGGGAGTGGTGAGGTTCCGACACTCCATCCCACCCCTGCCACAAAGGGCTGGTGCAGTGCCGCAGTGTCAAAAGTCCCTGAATAGTTTTGGACAAAAAAAGTTTTTTGGATAGATTCACGAGGGACTTAGGTGCCATTCACAAAATAATAATGATATCACTTGTTTTTCCCCAATAATCCAGTAGATAGCGCACTCATCCAAAATATGGGAGATCCCGATTCAAGTCCCCACTCTGCCTGTCATGGAGCAAGGACTTAAACTTTAGTCTCCAACATTGCAGTTGTGATTTATAGGGTCTCTCGCATTGACTGCAGTCACCTGCAATGTAGGTGGCCCAAGTTCCAATTCCTGCTCCACATGGGGCACTAGAGGGACTTGACGTTCAAGTCCCACATCCTGGGTGAATGCTCTAACACAGTGGTTCCCAAACTTGTTCCACCGCTTGTGCAGGGAAAGCCCCTGGTGGGCCCGGCCTGTTTGTTTACCTGCCACGTCTGCAGTTTTGACTGATTGCGGCTCCCAGCAGCCGCGGTTTGCTGCTCCAGGCCAATGGGAGCTGCTGGAAGTGGCGGCCAGTACGTCCCTCGGCCCGTGCCGCTTCCAGCAGCTCCCATTGGCCTGGAGCAGCAAACCGTGGCCACTGGGAGCCTCAATCGGCTGAACCTGCGGACGTGGCAGGTAAACAAACCAGCCCGGCCCACCAGGGGCTTTCCCTGCACGAGCGGTAGAACAAATTTGAGAACCACTAGTCTAACCATTGAAATATCAGCCCAAAACACATTATTTGTTTTGTTTTTTTGTTTTCTGAGGAAACTGAAATTTGTGTTTTGGGTCAGTCCAAAATGATTTTTTTCCAGTTAGACCAGTGAACCAAAAAATCAATTATTCACACAACTATTTATAATAATGAAAAAACGATTTCTGAGCACATCTTGCATTCTTTGGGCCATTTCTGATCTCAGGGAATCCATTAGAAATCTGGGGCAACTTGGATGGATTTATTTCAGCTTTTCAACAGGAGAAAGGAGATCAGAGACTGGCCATTACATATTCTATCTACTCTTGGGGATTCTGGGGAAATGGGGAAGGAAAGAAGGGAGTCATTTTTCACAAAAGTGCATAGTTTCAATAATATGCAAATTTCTGACTTCCTGAGTTAATTTGCATCCAATTTTCACTCACCAATGGTAGGTTTGCAGTGGCTCTTCCAACCACTAGTATTTATAAATTAATTAATTTCCAAAATAAAGGGTCCTGCAATTTGTCCGTGTCCTCATGCAGTTTAGATATTAGTCTTTCATAGAAATATTTTTTTGCTAAACCTGTAATCCTTTCTTCCTCAGCTGGTCTTGGTTCCGCTCTCAATGACTGAGTAAATTTTGTTTTACCAACCACAAGGCTTACAGGATTTTTCTTTGATACATCTGGAACTCAGGTGGGCTATTAAAATAATAAAACACAATTGAGACAGCAGACCCTGTTTTCAATAAACTCTTCCTCCAGTAACTAAAAAAATGTTATTAAGATCTCTTCCTGTGTAAGCATTAATGATTGGATATTCCCAACACGTGTTTTAAAGCTAACTAGGGCATGAGAACACCACCACCAAGCCCCTGGTTACCTTAAAGACACAAGACACCGCTAAAATCAAATCTAATATGTCTCATGTAACAATGTCATATTGCATTAATTTTACATTTCTGGGCCAATGGAGTCACACTGATGTCAAGGTAAATTCACTCTTCTATGTCAGCAGTGAATTTGTCCCTACATCTTTAACTTTATCTCAGGTATTGTTGCATAGACCAGACCATTTTTTTTTAACTCCCACATCCTTCTCCCGTAGGTACTGAAGAAAATTACGTGAGTCATCTGCATCTAAAGCACTTGGGTGGCATTTTGAATGGTATTACTAGAGCTTTCTTTATAACATTTATTAATTTTCCAAAAAATTGCACAATGTTTGCTGAGGACAAGAACCCAGTACGTTCATTGAGAAGCTGCAATTGCTGGATTTCTGCCAGGGCTTTTGGCTTATGTTATACTAACACATGTTGGGTACTCTGCAGTATTTATCCTTACACATGCCAACCAGTTTAGTTATCTGAGTAGCATTGCCTCTGTGTTTGTGGAATTCCTATAATTCCACTAGTAGGCAGGCATAGTTCCCATATACTATACACAAATAGGACATCAGTGATGTCTTAAAACTGTTCCAAATTCATGGAAGCGATAGCACAAAGTCATTCCTCTGCCGCACAAAGTCTGACTGCAGGACTATGCTGTTGTAATAATGGAAGTAAAAAGAACTTCTGCTCTTATGCCATCACAAATCATAACTGGAGAGCTATTTGCTATAGTGAAGTTTAGGTAAGTACTTCAAAGCTCACCTGTATTGCTAAGGCATAATTGCCAAGATTATAAAGGGGACCACTGTACAAATAAATATTGAATATAATATTAACAAACCACTTCCTTCTCTGCAGTCAAAAGCCTCCCTACAAAAGCTATGTGAAATGTGGGGGGAGAAAAAACATTTTTATAAAGGGAACTAAACCATCAATCTGAGTGTATAGCTTAATTGAATAACTCAATCATTTATTTTTATTATTGTTACCTTTTTTCTCTCCAGCCTCTCTGTTATAACTTTCACCTGTAGTATCAAATCAAATCCTGTCCCACATGTAACGATATTGGCAGTTCTCGCATTGGTCTGATCTCCCACGTACATGTTCACCTGGAGTGTTTGAGGAATCTTCGTACATTGACAGCAGCATGAGACTCCATCACCATCAGTATCAAATTAAATCTTCAGGCCAGAGAGTGCACCTGCATTTATTGTGAGACATCTAGCACTTTTCTGGGATCTCTAAAAATAATAATTAGAGCTGCGTGGGAAATGGCATTTTTTTTCCACATGCAGAATGTTTGGGGTTTGCCAGTCAAAAAGTGAAATGTTTTTGATTGTTTGACCCAAAAAAAAAAAAAACCTGATGAAAACTGATTTTCTTTCATGAAAATATTAACTCAGACAAAAAAAACTGAGAGAGATTTTCAACCTGTTGCAGTAATAATGATGTTTTTGGAAAGGGTTGGTGCTCCTCTTTCAGTGCCCTCAACTAATTTACACACATCTGAACCTCCCCATCCATAAATGTACCACTTGATGTGTATTTTCAATATGAAATATATATTACATCCATCTGAGTCTGATATTACATTATATGAAGACTGATACATCCCGTGTTCCTGGAGTCATCCAAGGATCAAGGACTTACACTGGTACTGATGTCTGCTTTGGTCCATAGATGGACTGGCAAAGGTGCAACTTAAAGCTGCTTGAACTTTCTCTCTCTCTCTCTCTCTCTCTCTCTCTCTCTCTCTCTCTGTTAGAAGTAGGGTGACGAGACAGCAAGTGTGAAAAATTGGGACAGTGGGTGGGGGCCTACATGAGACAAAGCCCCAAATATTGGGACTGTCCCTGTAAAATTGGGACATCTGGTCACCCTAGTTAGAAGGGTCAGGGATGCTGGAACAATTTGTATAGTGGGGGTGCTGAGAGCCATTGAATCAAAGTGTAAGTCCTGTATATAATGGAAACCACTTCAAGCTGGGGGGGTGAAGCAGCACCCCTAGTTCCAGCACCTGTGAGAAGGGATCAAACTGGAGTATGGGTTTGGCCTTAACAATAAGTGAACTAGCCACGTCAATCACACTGTACTGTCCCTTGCTGCCTTGGGATGACAAGGTAGCTTTTTTCTTTTTGATATACCTTTATATTCTCTTGAAATGATTAAAAATAACTCCTATTCATTCATCAGATAATGTATCAAACAGCTCATCTTCTGCAGATTTTCAGTGTAGACAGCAAGAATTTTTCTTTGTTCTCTTTTAACGATACATTTTATTGAGAGTGGTTTATTGTGATTTCTCAATTACTGTGTTGATTAATTGGGAAAACTCCAGGCAAACTTGAGTTTCAGTATATTTTATTCATAGCAGTTGTAAGAGAAAGAGGTGCATATTTTCCCCTTAGTAAGGATGGAAATCTGACTGCGCCGGACCTGTGGTCATGGGATGGTAAACATTTGATGACCACAGCTGTCCTGAGGTTCATTAGCTTTGCTGCAAACTCAGACAGCGTTACTGGAACAAAGCTTAATGGAAGAGAGGTGACGTGTCTGAGGAAAAATAATGAATTTGTTGTGAATATTCCTCTTTTGTTTGGACAGAGTTCAGCGGACAGACTTCAGCAGACAGAGCTTTTCATTTTTTAACGCATGACCCTGTTATTGCACCTATGGTGTCACATGCCAACCTATGCGTGTTGAGAAATGCATAATGAAAAGCATCAGCTCTTCTATTCCTTCTACTAAAAAGAAAAGGAGGACTTGTGGCACCTTAGAAACTAACAAATGTATCAGAGCATAAGCTTTCGTGAGCTAGAGCTCACTTCATTGGATGCATTCAGTGGAAAATATAGTGGGGAGATTTTATATACACAGAGAACATGAAACAATGGGTGTTACCATACAGACTGTAACAAGAGTGATCAGGAAAGGTGAGCTATTACCAGCAGGAGAGTGGAGGTGGGGGGACCTTTTGTATGATAATCAAGGTGGGCCATTTCCAGCACTTTACAAGAACAGTAGGAGGGGAAATAAAAAAGGGGGAAAAGTTTTACTTTGTGTAATGACACATCCACTCCCAGTCTTTATTCAAGCCTAAGTTAATTGTATCCAGTTTTCAAATTAATTCCAATTCAGCAGTCTCTCTACTGCATCCGATGAAGTGAGCTGTAGCTCACGAAAGCTTATGCTCAAATAAATTTGTTAGTCTCTAAGGTGCCACAAGTACTCCTTTTCTTTTTGCGAATGCAGACTAACACGGCTGCTACTCTGAAACCTGTCTCCTGAATGTGTTACATATTTCCTTTTGTTCACCACATTCAATTCATTCATATACAGTACAGAAGCAATTCAGTTACTTTTCAATGTTTCTGGTCCCAAGTGCTCTATAAGGAAGCACCTAAAATAAGGTGGGTTAAAGTTTATTTTGGTATCTGAAAGCAGGAAAGTAGTTTAAAGCAGCTGTTCAAGATAGATGTTTATCACAGGTGACTGTGTTTCCGAAAACGAGGCACAAGAATACTGTAAATCAAGACCTCATAACTTTCTCAAATCCTGGACCACTTCTTAAGGCATAGCACCTGTCATGAAGCAGCTCTCCTCCCTGTTGCAACTGTATTGCAAAATATAAATATAATATTACAACAGAATATCACAAAGACACAATGAAAATAAACTCAGCTTAATGGATGGGTGCAGCTGCATGGTTATCACTGACCCCCGGTTTTGTACATCTGTTGTTTATTTCCTCTCTTGGTAGAAGCAGGATTTTATATATTTATTAACACCTGATTTTCTTTCATTTTATGCAGATCCCACTGCTCTGATTTTTCCAAGCTAGTAGTTTGATTCATGCCTCTCTTATTACTGCTTCATTTGTAGTGTTGTCAACAAATTTGATTATGGTTGAAATTTTATCTGTCAGCAAGACAGGGACTTGTTCCACAGACTTCAACTCCAGGACAGCAATCCAAGCCAGTGAAGGCTTTCATGGGACACTATCATGAATTAAAGAGAGCTCTACTTGAAGACTGAATGCACAACTGAAAAGTTCTAGGATGATGACTGTCCCCTGCTCCATTTGTGCATGCTTTACTATTAATGGAACTTAGCCTCCTGAACCTCCTGGAAATGCTCTGCTGACAACCCATTGGTCCAAAGTCCAGCAAATTGGTCTATACCAGTGGCAAATCACTTCTCTTACCTTTCTCTTAGAGTAAGAGGGGATCCATGGTGGGAAACTGTGACCAGATGAGACTCCGAGAGTTACAATTCCCTCCCTGGTCAGCTCTTGGAGTGGCACCACTTCTTACTCAGGCTGTAAAGTTAGTCTGAGCCATAACCTTTAAGTACAACTGATGCAACAATAATTCGTCTTCCTGAAGCTTATTTGCTTGCTGACCTACATACACCACTATCAGTCCTGGGCAGGACATATCTTTTGGCTTCATGAATCTTTGTGACCCCAAAGCTTGTCAGAGAACAAGAGGGGAAAACTTCCTCACTCTTACCTGGCAGTAGACTGTCCATTTGGCATCCTGCCTGGAAACTTGCAAACTCAATTAAATACACATATGGTCCATAACAGGCAGAATCAGTCTTTGCCAGCACACATTCCTCCTATGGCATTTCCAAACTTAACTTGTGCTATATAGCTTTTCCTGAGAAATGAGTGTTCCACTTCTCCAATAGCATCAGCTCAGCATATTGTCTCCTGTGTCCTGCAAGAATACAGGGAATGTTGCCAAGATGAACATCAGTGTGAACTCCATGGGGGTGATTTTGCTATTGAGGAGCTTTTGTTGAGGAAGCCAGGTATAGAGACACCTAGTCTTAATGAGCAGTACTGGTAGAATTAATAAATCTTCTCAATACTCCCTGAAGCAGCTGCTCTCTTTTTGAAAAAATGAGCATATGGTTTCATCATATTTCATTGATTTGATCCCCTTCAGCTAAAGAAATATTTCAGTAGAATGCAAACGACTTACAGAAGTTCTGCACATTTCTCAACCCCTTTTATTTTCCCTGCCTAAACAGGAAGCTGACTAGCATGTAAAAGGGAGAGCCGCAGGCAGCGTTCAGATTCCTTAATAGGAGTTGCAGAGCTGGTGATGGAATCTCTGACAATAATGAGGACTCGAGTGTTTCTTGAAGTTACAGTGCTGGGAGTTCCCTTAAAGATTTTAACTAGCGTGAAAGAATGTGGGTGAAGAAGTTTGCTCACACTGGGGATGGATTGGCTACCTATTCTAATTACACCCTCTGCTCTCATCTCACAGGTTCTCTATGAGGAGTTAGGCAGAGAAAACCAGCATCAGTTTAAGCTAACCTATTTCAAAATTCATCAAAATGAAGTGGCAGGAAGATGTTTCTGTTACTTTCAGTAACCAAGGCTAAACCTTTCATTCTGATTATCGGCGAATAACAAGACTATTTTACCTTCCAAGCGGCCAAAGCTCTTCCCCTTACTGAAATGAAAATCATCAAGGTGGATTTTTTTGTTTTGTTTTAAGAATCACTGAAAACAGGTTTCCTCTTTACAAGGTTTAATATTTAAATGGTGTTAATACCAAATGAGATGTATTCTAATTCAGATTCTAATATGCTCAGTAGCCGTGCAAGTAGTCTGAAGGAAATCAAAGGGACCAGTCATGGAAAAAGATGCTATTTGACAGGAGCAAGAGTAAAGGAACCAGAACCTGGCCCTTTATCCTTGAGGTTTCAGATCCTATTGTTTGTTACTCTCTTCCCATTCATTTAAAAAAAGTATTATGGTATTCTGCAAAACACTCAATGTTTGATGGCTTTTGTAAAACAAATTGATATTACTTAATATATTTGTAAACTGTAATATTTTGGACAATTATAGCAAAGTATTATAATATTTTAAAGGGCATTTTAGATCCCTTCCCCCCAATTCTGTTTCTTCCCTTCTCTTTTTTCTTTTTCTAAAACCTGTTTTTAAGAAGCTTCTTTGAGAGCCATACACATTTTCAAATGATGACAGCTGGAGAAAAATCCAGCTGTTTTGTGATGAAGTAATATTTAACTTTTTATCCATCATGACTATGTATTGTAGCATCATCTCACCTCTATCATTCTGAAGCTTAATTCCCAAACCTAACAAGCAAGCTATATTAGCTTTTTAAGCCTTGATCATGTAATGGAATTCACACAGATTCGATAGAAGGATCAGGGTCTTAAACTACCAGTCAAGAGGGAAGCCCATGGCTGCACTTCTCTTTCTATCAACATTTGTATTTCCTAATAAGTGAAATGTGTACAGTTTAGCTTCTTTCCAGCAGAATGAGAAATGGTCTGTGTTTTGATGGATTGCAAATTACTCCTAAATCCAGCAAAAAGGCCTTTTGTTTCACAGGTTGCAATGCTCATGTTTTTTCTGCTTGCTCTAGGACAAAGCAATTGTATCACAGCAATCCAATCCTTGGAAAATAAATTAACCTTTTTTCCTCCAAATGTATCAGAAATATTACATTTAGAACAGCTCTAAACAGCGATATCTATTTCAGCTTTTCCGTGATCCCCCAGAGGTTGCAGCAGAGTGGTGTTTTCTCTCCATTTCTGACATTCAGATGGCAAGCAGACAGATGAATGCAGCACTTCTGCTTTTGTGACACAAGCCATACATTATTAATTTTTGTTGTTGTTGCACTGACACTATGAGACAGATGCCATTCTGAACCCAAAGCCTTCATTCCGATAGGAGAAGCAATCTCTGAACTACCAAGTCAACTAATTAATGCTGTATAATTTAGTAAAGGGTGGCAATTACTGAGTTTCCCCTATCTCATTCCCCTCCTGCTAATGTTAACATTATTAAAGTGTGTGTGTGTGTGAGAGAGAGAGAGAGAGAGAGAGAGAGAGTAGGTAGGTAGGTAGGTAGCTTATAATAAAAAGGAATTAATAAGCAAATGAAGCAGGGAATGGTGAAATACAGCAAAGAAGAAAGAGCTAACATTACTTGTTGTATTTGACACTAAGCAATGGGAAAACTCTTCCAAACTCTTACCATTAATAATTTAGAGCTGGAGTGAAAACAGGCAAGTGCAGTTGGGAAGATATTGACAATGGAGGGGGGGTGAGAAATGAAAAAACTGTCCACCCTCAATTAAATTATTAATCAAAGATTGTGTCATATTTGTTTGTATTGCAGCCTTATTGCAAGTAGTTAAGGAGACACCAAAGAAGAAGATATTTCCCCCTCTAACTTGTCAGATATGTGTATAGGCAATGGGTGAAGTCAATGGTAGCATGATCTGTGGCAGTAGAAATGTTTCCTTTAGGCATGTTTCATAGTCCCACAATGTGGTGCAATTTTCCCCCATTCAAAGAAACGTACTGAAAGGGGCTGTAAACAGCATTAGACTAATGAGAGCTTATAAAAGCCCAACCTAGTAAACAATCTCCCTTTTAAATCAATAGACTGCCATCATAGCGTTCCACCATAAAGAACTGACATGGCTTTGACAAAATAAGATTGTTATTTATGAAACAATGTTACACTGTGGTTGGGAATAGTTCTGGATTTTCAGTCTGTGTAATCTGCTTCATTTGGTCAACCAGTGCTCAAACACTTACCAAAACACTGTTTAAAAACCTGCAGCTAACATTGTTAAATGACTATTTGGTTACCACATTCTTTGCAAAACCCAATAACTTAATAACATGGAAATGAATAGATAAGGACATAAATCTTGTACTACTTGGTTAATACTGTGTATGATTAATTTGTTTATTAAGAAATGAATATTTCATCATAACACAACTATCTTAATGCTGATCCATGAATTGTTGTGGGGATTTGTTTATATATTGATTTTTAACTTGGTATCTAAATATTTTCTCTGAAGGAGTACTGCTAAATGAGAATTATTAGGGAAAATATTTATCCATCAACATCAGTCTTTTGGGCAAGCATTTACAATTGATGTTTCTTGGGAATAAGGTTGTACATATAATTTAACAGAAAAGTGTATAAACTTATTGTAAAATTATGTATGTGAATTTCTTTCAAAGTTGATCAGTTTGTTATTAATGTATACATATAGCAATTTTGTTTCATTTTTAGATGGATTTGTGATTAGATTCTGAGATAACGAATGAAAGAATAGTCTGGGGGTTAAAGTTTAGGTTGGTGTGCTGTGATTGAAATATCCAGGACAAAAAAAAAAGCAGGCTTCTCCCACTTACTCTAAACAAAGAACTTTTTGGCTGTGAGCTAAAAATGCTCATGTTCTTTCTCAGTGGCAGTCAAGCAACAGAGGACAACATGCACTCAATTTCACACACGCAGATGGCCTGTGTGACGTTCCCCTCTGGTGTTATCTGGACCTGTGATCTGCTAGGCCTCTCCAATCCTTGACTCTGGGAGCCAGCCTGACCCTGCTCTGCTGTGAGAACCCCCACTCTTGGGCTGTTCACACACAGCCTCTGGCATATAAGCTGCTCCCAGCTACTTGCAGGCAAATGACACTAGCCAATATCTCCAGTCGCAGACACAACCGTCTGGGAGCCTCCGTCTTGCAGTGCCCAGTGATGCCCGCTGGACACTGCCAGCTTATATAAATTCATCAATTTAATAAAGAAATTGATATATATGAGGCTTGATATCCCAAGGGGAGCCTCTGACGCACTTCAAACTAAATGCACTGCTTCAGGTAGAATAAACAAACAGATTTATTAGCTATAAAGATAGATTTTAAGTGATTATAAGTCAAAGCATAACAAGTTAGATTTGGTCAAATGAAATAAAAGCAAAACACATTCTAAGCTGATCTTAACACTTTCAATGTCCTTACAAACTTAGATGCTTCTCACCACAGACTGGCTGCTCTTCAGCCAGGCTCTCCCCTTTGATCAGCGCTTTAATCGCTTGCTGGTGGTGGTAGTGTCAGTCCAAGCAGGTGGAAGAGAGAGAGACAGCATGGCAAATGTCTCTTCCTTTTATCATGTCCTTTCTTCCCTCATGGCTTTGCCTCCACCCCCTTCAGAGTCAGGTGAACATTACTGAGTCTCTCCAAGCAAGGTTGAGCAATTTCCCTGGTGTGGCCTCATGTAGGTGAGTCATCACATTGTAGCTCCCTTGTTGGACACCGGCTCTTGATGGATTGATTAACACCCCGCCTGGGCGTTGGTTACTTTCCTTGCTGTTACCTCTGGGGAGCTAATTTCTGGCTGATTCCCACAACGTACAGCATGTTTTAGTGACAACCATACAACACAATTCTCATAACTTCGTATGCATGAATGATACACATATATGGATAGAGAAATGACTTCCGCAGACCATAACCTTTCCCCTGATACCTTACAGAGCATGCTTTATAAGTAAGACCGCAATTATATGAAAAAAAGGAATATGGGGGTTACAGCACGCTTCCCCAAGGTATAGAATGTCACAGCCTGATTCAGCATTCCTTTTACACCAGCTAGGCTGAAGCTGGTAGCTCTGGCCCCTCCAGAATTACTCCACAGTAAAGGAATTCAGTAAGCAGAGAAGAGCCAGGATAACAACTCTGAGCCACATGTGAAGGTGGCACATTGGGAGATGTTCCTAGGACATGGCTAAACACTGCTGCACTTCTGGAAGCTGGAGCAGCCCCTTGGGGCCATAGGCAATGGGTCACAAGTTAGAGCAGCTCTGAGACTTCTCTAACCTAGGGGGCTGACCTGGCCTCAGAAAGGTGGCACAAAATGCCTCTGGAGCTCCTGCAGGGGTGGTATCAAGTGCAATTCTTTCAAGGTATGATGAACTTCAGTTGTCTTATGAAGTAGCAAATTTTAACTTGCATACCCCCCTGACTTTTGTCATTGAAACCTTACCTGTTTCACAGCTCTCTATAGCAAAAGGGGCCATTTGATCAGGACATGCAGGAAAAAGACACACAGACAGGGATGAATTTAAAGTGCCAGGCTGCATCTCTACAAAATCAACCTTACATTTTTGCGGGGGAGAGTAGGGGTGGTACTAAACTCCTCCCAAAATACCAGGCATTTAGTTGGGTCCTCTGTGGTATTAAATGACCTTATGACATAAAAATAATTTTCATGGTTGGCCCCCTTCATCTTAAACCCTATGACTGCGTCCATCTCTGAATCCTCTTATCCTCCTCCCACAAGTTTGAATGAAGGTACACAGGAAGGGTCCCCCAGTCTGCAAAGAATTAAGGTCTGCCCTTCCCCTACAGGCTAGCAGGGTCCACCAGCTATCTCCTGGCCTCTTTCTCATGTTTCCTTCTCGAAACTGGTCCCTTTTGAGTCCCAAACTTACACTGGATGATGGCTGCAAATTGTGATTAAAATTATGACAAATTCCTCTTATAAATGTATATTCCTTTAAAGTGGTGCCTTACTCTTTATTAACTGAAAACTGGGTCTCCAGGATGCTGTTAGGAAGGCAAAGGAAGGTCTCAGTGGGAATTCTTTCCTGACTCCCAAAATTACTGATCTGCAGAGTGTCACCCACAGCATGCTGGAAGCATAGTTCAAATTATACCTTAATTATAAGGCAAACAATGCAGTGCAGAAACCAGCAGGATGGCTGCTGCATGCCTGGAAGACCTTTACACACAACAGGGTTGAGGGTATGACAGCCAGTGAGCTCTCGTCTTCCCTCAAATGCCTGGCTAATGGACAGCAAAGGAAGTAGAAAAAAACTCTTCTCCTTCTCCCGTACCCCACACTGGAATGTGTGTTCTGGGGGTAGCGTGGGGGAGAAGATTACCGGAGCAACTGAGGCAGCCTCTTTCCTGCCCTACTCTTTCCAGGACCCCAAGAGTTGCCTATCTCCCATCTATCTGATCCCGCATCTTTCCCAAGGGGACATCCTACTATAATGTTAACAAACACATTTTTTTCTTTTAAAAACTTGTGTATTCTTCACCATTCTACATACAGCCTGGCACAAGGAAATGGAATGAGGTTTTACATGTCTCAGGGTTTGATGGCCTACCATTTTTAATCCTTAAAGCACACTCCTTCGCTCCCTCTTCTGCCAAAGCACTTAGCCCTCGGAATACTTAGAATATTAAAACAAATCACAACCTTCCAATGCCTAGAAACACACAATGCTATAAAGTAGGGCTGTTGATGAATCACAGTTAACTCACATGATTACCTCAAAAAAATTAATCACGATTAAAAATCGCACCATTAAACAAAAGAATACCAGTTGAAATTTATTAAATATTTTGGATGTTTTTCTACATTTTCAAATATTTTATTTCAATATACAACTCAGAATACAAAGTGTATAGTGCTCACTTTATATTACTTTTTATTACAAATATTTGCAAAGTAAAAATGACAAACAAAAAAAATAGTATTTTTCAATTCACCTCGTACAAGTACTGTAGTGCAATCTTTATCGTGAGATTGCAACTTACAATTGTAAATATTTTTTGTTACATAACTGCACTCAAAAACAAAACAATGTAAAACTTTAGAGCCTACAAGTCCACTCAGTCCTACTTCTTGTTCAGCCAATCACTACGACAAATTTGTTTACGTTTACAGGACATAATGCTGCCTGCTTATTTACAATGTCACCTGAAAATGAGAACAGGTGTTTGCATGGCACTGTTGTAGCTGGCATTGCTAGGTATTTACGTGCCAGATATGCTAAACATTCGTATGCACCTTCATGCTTTGGCCACCATCCAGAGGACATGCTTCCATGCTGATGACGCTCGTAAAAAAATAATGCATTAATTAAATTTGTGACTGAACTCCTTGGGGGAAAACTGTATGTCTCCTGCTCTGTTTTACCTGCATTCTGCCATATATTTCATATTATGATGGTCTTGGATGACGACCCAGCACATGTTGTTTGATTTAAGAACACTTTCACTGCAGATCTGAAAAAATGCAAAGAAGGTACCAATGTAAGTTTTCTAAGGATAGATACAGCACTCAACCCAAGGTTTAAGAATCTGAAGTGCCTTCCAAAATCTGAGAGGGACAAGGTGTGCAGCATGTTTTCAGAAGTCTTGAAAGAGCAACACTCCGATGCGGAAGCTACAGAACCCAAACCACCAAAAAAGAAAATCAAACTTTTGTTGGTGGCATCTCACTCAAATGATGAAAGTTAATGTGTGTCAGTCTGCACTGCTTTGGATCATTATTGAACAGAACCCTTCATCAGCATGGAAGCATGTATTCTGGAATGGTGGGTGAAGCATGAAGGAACATATGAATCTTTACTGAATCTTGCACGTAAATATCTTGCGATGCTGGCTACAATAGAATGCCTGCTCTCACTTTCAGGTGACATTCTAAATAAGAAGTGATCAGCATTATCTCCTGCAATTGTAAACAAACTTGTTTGTCTGAGTGATTGGCTGAACAAGAAGTAGGACTGAGTGGACTTGTAGGCTCTAAAGTTTGACATTGTTTTATTTTTGAATGCAGTTTTTTTTTACATAATTCTACATTTGTTAGTTCAACTTTCATGATAAAGTGATTGCACTATAGTACTTGTATTAGGTGAATTGAAAAATACTATTTTTTTCTTTTTTACAGTGTGAATATTTGTAATAAAAAATAAATATAAAGTTAGCACGCTTTGTATTTTGTGTTGTAATTGAAATCAATATATTTGGAAATGTAGAAAATATAAAAAACTATTTAAATAAATGGTATTCTATTATTGTTCAACAGAGCGATTAATCACGATTAATTTTTTTAATCACATGATTAATTTTTTAAATCATAGAATCATAGAACTGGAAGGGACCTCAAGAGGTCATCTAGTCCAGTTCCCTGCACTCATGACAGGACTAAGTATTATCTAGACTGTTCCTGGCATCTGTTTGTCTAACCTGCTCTTAAAAATCTCCAATGATGGAGACTCCACAACCTCCGTAGGCAATTTATTCCAGTGTTTAACCACCCTGAGAGTTAGGAAGTTTTTCCTAATGGCTACTTACTGCAATTTAAGCCCTTCCTTGCTGCAATTTAAGCCCATTGCGTCTTGTCCTATCCTCAGAGGTTAAGAAAAACAAATTTTATCCCTCCTCCTTGTAACAACCTTTTACATACTTGAAAACTGTTATCATGTCCCTTTTCAGTCTTCTCTTCTCTGAACTAAACAAACCCATTTTTTTCAATCTTCCCTTATAGGTCATGTTTTCTAGACCTTTAATCATTTTTGTTGTTCTTCTCTGGACTTGCTCCAATTTGTCTGCATCCTTCCTGAAATGTGTTGCCCAGAACTGGACACAATACTCCAGTTGAGGCCTAATCAGCAGGGAGTAGAGCGGAATAATTACTTCTCCTTTCTTGCTTACAACACTCCTGCTAATACATTCCAAAATGATGTTCCCTTTTTTTGCAACAGCATTACACTGTTGACTCATATTTAGCTTGTGGTCCACTATGACCCCCAGATCCCTTTCCACAGTACTCCTTCCTAGACAGTCATTTCCCATTTTGTGTGTTGTTGCTTCCTAAATGGACTACTTTGCATTTGTCCTTATTGAATTTCATCCTATTTACTTCAGACCATTTCTCCAGTTTGTCCAGATTATTTTGAATTTTAATCCTATCCTCCAAAGCACTTGGAACTCCTCCCAGGTTGGTATCATCCACAAACTTTATAAGTGTATTCTTTATGTCATTATCTAAATAATTGATGAAGATAGTGAACAGAACCAGATCCAGAACTGATCCCTGCAGGACCCCACTTGTTATGCCCTTCCAGCATGACTGTGAACCACTGATAACTACTCTCTGGGAATGGTTTTTCTACCAGGTTTACACCCACCTTATAGTAGTTCCATCTAAGTTGCATTTCCCTAGTTTGTTTATGAGAAGGTCATGTGAGATAGTATCAAAAGCTTTATTGAAGTCAAGATATACCACAACTGCCACTTCCCCCCATCCACAAGACTTGTTACCCTGTCAAAGAAAGCTATCAAGTTGGTTTGACATGATTTGTTTTTGACAAATCCATGCTGACTGTTATTTATCACCTTACTATCTCCTAGATGTTTGCAAATTGATTGCTTAATTATTTGCTCCATTATCTTTCCAGGTACAGAAAAGCTGACTGGTCTATAATTCCCCGGGTTGTCCTTATTTCCCTTTTTATAGATTGGCACTATATTTGTCCTTTTCCAATCTTCTGGAACCTCTCCCATCTTCCATGACTTTTCAAAGATAATCGCTAATGGCGCAGATTTCTCCTCAGTAAGCTCCTTGAGTATTCTAGGATGCATTTCATCAGGCTCTGGTCTTTCACCAAAGACATCTCATTTGTACAAGTAATTTTTAACTTGTTCTTTGCCTATTTTAGCATCTTCTGACCCTACCTCATTTTCACTGGCATTCACTACATTAGACATCCAATCACCACCATCCTTCTTGGTGAAAACCAAAACAAAGAAGTCATTAAGCACCCCTGCCATTTCCACATTTTCTGTTATTATCTCCCCCCCGCCCGATTGAGTAATGAGCCTAATCACTTGACAGCCCTACTATAAAGACAAATGTACCCAAGGACAGAGTGTATTTTAAATGTGGGAGGGAGCTGTCCTACCAAAAGCCTGAAAATGATCACCATTAAAAAGTAGCTGAAGAAATATTTTATGCATTTTTTTAAATGGGGAGGAGTAGGCAGAATCACATGTCTAGACAGTGAGTTCCATACTCCAGGGGCAATCAGGAAAGACTTAATCACTTGCTGGTCCTTGGTGCAGTGGTGGAGTCTATAAAAGTATATGGTTTCTGTATTGATGCTCATCAGGATGAGGCTAATGGAGAAGGTCTTAATGCATTCAGGGCTCTGAATACTAGCAATGCCAACTTAAAATATCAATAATGAATATCTACTGCTTTTCATCAGTAGATCTCAACACTCTTTACTATTATCCCCTTTTTACAGATCTAGAAACTGAGGCACAGAGAGGTAAAATGAGTTTTCTGAGGTCACCCAGCAGACTAGCAGCAAAATCAGCAACAGAATCCAGGTGTTCTGAGTCAGATTCCCTTGCTTTATCTACTAGACATCTTATTAAGTAGTCAACAGAAAGACTGGTGGGTTAATACAAGAAGATCACTGTTGCTCAGACCTGTAAGCCCAGCACACATAGGACCTCAAAGCACTGAAACTTCACTCTTGTGGTTATTATGATGTCATCAGAAACCTTTAAAGTGTGTGTACATCATCTTACCAAGGAACAAGAGAAATCTTCAGGGAATTCCAACAATATCCAAATTATCCCTGATGCAAAGATTGAAATGTTTATTTTAGAAATAATAAGTACTGATGACTCTTTTTTATTTGGAGGAAGGATACTAATGTATATGCAAATTGGTATCACGGTATGGAAGATCCATGATTGGATCTTGTGTCTTGATTTTGATGGAATTGGATTTTCCAATGAAAGTTTTTCTGACCACCTCTACTGTTAAGTTTTATGGAAAAAAAAAATAATCTCCCCACATTCATCAGATTTCCAGCTTTAGAGACTCTTGCTCAGTACCGTACCTAAAATAGAGAAAAGAGAACGGGTTTATCAAAGCTGGCAGATTAAGCCAGATTTCCCATCCCCAGTTCTAAGGACCAGTCTTACAACTGGATCCCCAACCGAGGACTCCCATGCAGAAACCATGTTCCATGAATGGCTGTGAAAATCCACGCAGATGAAAGGTCAGCGCCTGCTTTGGGGAAATGGTGCCCTGGGCGAACCTGTATTTTGATTCCCCTGACCCCCATTGCCTCCCTGGGGTCCTGAGCCCCCACACCCATAGCCCCTGGTCCCCATTGCCTCCCTGGGCTCCCCACCCCTCATCTGACTTGGCCCCTGCTGCCTTCCCATCCAACTCCCCATCTCTTCTGGACCCTACTGCCTCCCTGGGCACCCCACCCATCCCCCCAACCCATGCTGCCTCCCCAGGCTCCACTGCCCCCCTTATCCCAAGCTCCCTTCTGCAGCCTCACACCCTAGGCCCACCCCTCTCCTTGCCTCTTGACTACAGTGCCCTCCTGACCACGGCATCCAACCATAAGGCCAGCCCTGGAGAGGATCCATTAATATGAATTCACACTGATGTCAGCTGATGCCAGGTTCTTTCAATGCAGGCTCATTTTAGGCCTTGACTTCAGCAGGACTATTTATGTGTGAGTGCAATTAAGCACACACATTAGTGTTTGTAGGATCGGTTTGTATTTCTAGTTATATTTTTTTCCTCTGGGTGAACCAAAACTTGTAAATAGTACATGCAAAGTACAAACAGTTTTTGGGGTGGTTTTCAACAGCAAAGAAGAGAAGTATCTTTCATGATAAAATTGGAAGAGCTCAAAGGGACAGAATTGTTTTAATGAGGCTTTTTCCTAAAATGTAGGTTTTTTCCAGCCCTCTAAAGTGCCTCCTGTTGGGCCATGATTGCAGAAGCCTCTATTAAGAGAAACAAATAAGGACATCTGCGACTAAGAAGTTTTGAAGCTAGATGTGACAGAGGCAAAGGATATGTCTGTAGACTGGAGTAGAGCTTTCATAAACTGCACTCTGGAGTCAGATATCTTTTTCTACTTATATTGCAAGTGAATCTTGGAAGCTACTTTATAAAATCTCAAATGTGGAGTGCAATTTATAAGTTGTTTCATCCTGCAAATTAATATGTAATATGTTAATATTCATTTTACATCTTTGAATAGGCAGTAAAATGTTTCCATGGAAGAAACTATCCTGATTTCATATTATGAATCTGAATAACAAAAGTTCCCTGTAACCAGCTAAGAAAGTATTAAAGTAATAAATAAAGTGTTATCTCAAAATATTCATGAATTAAATCTTGGAGAGATGAACATCATTTTATCTGTGATACCACAGTAAATGGTAAATTTCTTCTATAGTTTAGGAGACAGCATATATTTTATAAGAGATGTGTGCATGTGTTTGGTTGTTTCAGGATGCAGATTATTTTAATCTGAAATGTTAAGGGAGGGAATCAGTTACCATCATATTAGTAATATGGATCTTTTCATTGGGATAGTGCATAATCATGGTTAGAAGAATTGTTATGTCTCCTGGATATCACAGCAGGGAAATATATAGAATCGGCTCATAATAATGGGCAAAATCTGACAGACTGTCTAGTTCTGCAGCTCAGTTTTTTCCTACACATCAATGTCCATTAGGATGCCTTATAAATCTGTGTCCCCTACTCTTCTTTACAACCAGATGATAAACATTTACTATGCTATACACTTGAATTACAAGTTACCCTCTTCCTGACATGAAGCTACTTATTGAGAATGTTAGAGTAATGTCATAATATGCGGTGCTTTTTGAAAAGATCTATTCAAAAAGCGAATGAAAATACAACAATCTGCCAGTCTAGATGCTGCAATTAAGTAACTGGAAGTCTTCAAGAGTGGCTGTAGTGTTCTGTCCACTACTTTTATAACAATTTTACTGTGATCTTAGGATTTCATGCTGCTTTATGTGCACGACTATCTCCTGCCTCTTTTACCATTAGTAGATGAGTGGCCATTGCTCACTTCTTGAAATTCAAGATGATGCGCTATTTCATCTAATTTACTCAAAGGGAACTTACTTGGGGAAAAAGTTGTGGACTTTGATCCCCTACCAGTGACAAATTACTTTAGAACCCTTTTGGTACTATTAAGAGCCACTACTGTAATTTCAATTCCTCCCATGTGAGGGGGGAATTTTAAATGAACTAGTGCAGTGAGTGGAGAGAGAAAGTAGTTGGCACATCTAATGCATTTTTCATTATTTCAGGCAATTATTTGTAAAGAAAAGCAGTGAATCATAGAAAGTTGCGTTTAATTCCTTTAACTCCATCTGACTAACCTTTAGCTCCCTGATCACTTATTCTAAACAATGTTCATCTCTTCATTTTTTGTTGCTGTAGGTTTTGAGCATCTGATCTGGAGATTAAAATGTAATAATAACCTGCAGCACAAAGTCACCCTGAGCTTTGTTATAAAAAAATCTATGCTTTCCCTCCTGAGGTAACGCGGAGCTGATGTAAAATAGAGGCTAAGCCACAAATGACTGCATGAAAGTTGTTTCACAGAGCTTTAGGAGTTCTGGGCAACCTTCCTCATTTTATCTTGATTTTTCGTCTTTTCAGAGTTCAGTTTTCACTTACGGCTAGGGGGGAAACTATAAAAGAAGCCAGCATGATTGATGGTAAAGCAGAAACGGTATTAGGACTGCTACTCTCTCCAGGAATCACTAGCTATTTTTCTATGCTGTAAAAAATACTTCTCCATGTATACCTTGTTGTTTGTTTGTTTGTTTGTTTGAACTTCTTCAAGCCAGTTCATATGGCTTGTTGGCAGTAGAATTAAAATAAGCCTAACCATAATGGTACTGAGGGCCAAATCCTGGCTGGGAATGGATATGGGCATAATTTCAGAAAACAGTATAGATGTGGTCTTGCTTAAAATGTTATTAATCGGTTTTCTAAGGCAGCTGGTACTGCATGGTACTACATAGCTCTTCCCTGTGCTAAGCGTAGGGGATACTGCAAATACTGTGGTAGTATTGTTTCGTTATCAAAAGTAAAATTGGAAGGTTTTCAGGTCCAACCACTGTAAAAATAACAAATATGAGCCGAGCATGAGAAAGCATCAAGCTGGTTTCCTGGCACACTTGAAAGGTCTTGGTAAGTCACTTCCACAGGTGGTGTTTTCAAGAGGATGTGTAACCAGCAGGAAAAGGTAGAGTTTGTGATACAGACATGGATATATATATTCATGTTGCAGAATCCATCTGAGAAGCTCAGAAGTGGAGCAGATCATGCCTACAGTGAGACAGATCTACATCACCCAGGCATACGACTGCACCCCAGAACAACTTGGTGGAATATCATTTCTGCCAGCAGTTACAGCAACAATTCAGTTGGCACAACATCGTGATGTAGGTAAAAAATATGATGTGTGTGATCACCACAGCAGCATATCTATGTGAGGGGATACCATCATACACCAATTGTCATGGTGAACCATGGTGCTCACAAAGGGAGAGCTGGCGCATGGGACATACCAATTCACCTTACCCAAAAGCATGCATTCCTTATCACAGTCCATTATTCAATATACACATAGAATCACAGAATCATTAGATGGAAACACATCTCTTTTCTCCTCTGCTTCTGAACATAGTTTAAATAGGGCTACAGTGCCTGTGATGGGATATACAGACCCCACATTGGCTAGGAAAGGGTTAATGAGTCTTTGTGGGCTCAGTCAGCCCCACCCCACTACACCTGCACTAGGTGTCAGGCTTGGAGGGATGAGGTTTTTTTTTTTAAAGCAGAAAAGAATTTTATTTGTGTAACACTTACAAAGAATCACCAAAGAGGATAAAGCAAAACTATGCAACAAAACAAAAGCAAACAGAAGGTATAACACAGCAGCCTTCAGGAGGGAGAAGTGTTCAGGCTAACCTGGGCCCAGAGCGGGGGGGGGGGGGGCTTCCTCGACAGTCGTGGTCTTCCACCCTCCTGAGTTACCTGGTGGCCTAGCGCGGGGGGGCTTCCTTGACACTCGTGGTCTTCCACCCCCTCGAGTTACCTAGTGCCAAACCCAGAGTCACCGATTATTCCTCTCCTGAGAGTGCCCGACAAGATGGGCACAGCTGCGGGGTAGCCGGTTTGGGGTGGGGGGGATTACACCCACGTGTTATAGGAACCCTTGGAGGGATGAGTTAAAAGGCAAGAGTCCAACTCAGCTAGGGGCTGGTTGGGAGGGAGAGCGAGCCAGCGAGCGAGCAAGAGAGCAAGCAAGCAAGCCAGCCAGCCAGCCAGCCAGCCAGCCTGGGGTCAAGAATTGAGTAGAGGCAGCTGCCTACCAGAGCATTCCTGAGGGAAGGTAGGCCTGGTGTGGGACTATTGGTTTGGATTTGCTACCAGTGATTTGTCTGTTGCTGAGGAGAACAGCTGCAGGTGGGGCCCTTCCTGACGGGGGTGGTGATAGTCAAATAAAAAACCTTTGCCCCCTACTAGGGGATCCAGCACTGATTTGTTGTGAGCCTACCCATGACCTGGTCACAGTGCTATATGTTTAAGTGGGCACCAGACTAGTACTGGCAATTCAGTAGCCAGTGAATGGAGGGCACAAGTGAAGCTCTTTGTGCACTCCCTGCTTATTAGACCCACATGAGGGTCTGTCACAATCTGACTCCTAATGAACAGCATCATTAACCAATATTGCTGCTTTTAGAGAAGAAGACTTGTAGGTACCTCTCTTTCCTGCTCCTATAACAGCCTTGGTGTTGTTGTTGTTGTACTCTCCACTGCAGTCCTGCCTTCTTCCTATGGGAATCTCATTAGATTATTGAATAGTGGCTGATGTAGAAATCTTTATCCAATATTTGGTCCTGGAGGAAAACTGTTTCATTCAATGAATGCTAACTACCATGGTGCAAAGTCTGAGGTAGTCAGACTAGATCCTATGAAAGGAGACTGCAGTTCAAGATTGCCTGTGTTTCTCCATAAAAATGGAATGGTCTATTTTTCACTGAATATGTAACTTTCATTTAAAACTAGTTCTGTTTGTGCTAGCCAGTACTCGTTGAAGTTTCTGTTCCACCTAGATGCCTTCCTCTAACTTTGAAGTAGAAGAGGGTGAGTGATAGCTGAGTTCTCCGTCTAGCCTAGCCATTTAGCATGTCGTACACATGTTAAGAGGTAGAGGAAGTATCAAAGATTTGAAAGTTGAGTGTGTCAGAATATGGCAGGGCTAAGATACTGAGAACAGGGAGGTGTAGTGATTGGTGTGTACTTTTTGCCTGGCAAAATAATGAGAGTCAAGAAGTAGTGACCATTAGGAGAGGCCTTGATATGACTACGTGAATAGCATCTCACAATGTTTTATTTGTTGTACAAAATCATATATGGTCCAGAATTTTCAGTTTGCTTGTTCGGTGCATTTGACAGCACTCCAGTTTCACTCTTTTGATGTTTAGATAAACTTTTTCTGTCTCATGCATTAGCATGAGAATATCCCTCTCATGCACTGGTCTGGGGGGGCCTAACATCTATACACTCTTCCCCAAGCACTGCAAAGGGATATTTACCACTAGCAGCAGTGAAACTGAAGAGGTAGGGGCATACATTGAAAGGAAATGAGAAGGATTTTTTCACATTGTTAATGAGTTGTGTGTGGGTTTTTTATTTATTTATTTAAACTGACTAGTGTCCCTTTTAAACCTTGATTTCAGTCACAAGATGCCTACAAAAACCAGACTAGTTACTTGGGTTTCATTTGACAGTTTTTTTATTCTGATTAGTTGCAGTCACAGAACAGTCTGTAATAGCTGTTCAGTCAACAATTGCAGGGAATGAGATTTCTGTAATAACTCTGATCTATATTGCATCTAAAAACATATAACTTGAAAAAGCAGTAAACAAAAATTAAAAATATTTCAGAACCTCAGGAATGTTGTCTCAGTTCATTTAGATTCTCTTTAGTGTCTCTCAATTGCTAGATGAAATGAGGACTATGGAGATATAACCCAACTGTTTCTTTCAGCACAAAGAGCTGCAAAAGACAAATATACAGAAATGTGACAGTTATTCTCTTGCCAATCTTTCCTCAATTCCCAGATAGCAGTGCTGTGATCTAACAGACCTCTCTGCCTCAGTGTGCTTACTGCAGGGAAGGCAGCATTGCCTGTTGTGTCAGTGAGAAAATAAATGCTAGCCAAGTGAATCTCTGGGCCTGATCGTATGTGGTACTGAGAATCTTCCACAAGGTGTTGAACACCCTCCTCTTATACTGACTTTGCCTGAGGTCACACAACACCCTGAAGGTGCTAAGACTCTCCTGAGACTGGGCTCTTTATCACTTGAGGTGTAGTCTGGGAGACATTCCCATAAATTCATGTTATAAATCCAGAAGCAACCACTATGATCATCCAGTCTGACCTCCTGTGTAATGGAGGACATAGGACTTCCCTGAATTAATTCCTGTTTGAGCTAGAGTATACCATTTTAGAAAAAACATCCAATCTTGATATAATGATTGATAGTGCTGGAGAATCCATTGCAAACCCCAGGTGAATTGCTCCAATGGGTAATTACCCTCACTACTTAAAAAAAAACCCTCAGCCTTGTTTCCAATGTGACTGACAGTAAACCTCACTCTTGTAAATCCTGTGGAGGGGATGCACAAGGGGACTTAAGCATTGCAATGCTGAGCATCATGCTGCCTAGAAAGTCACAGGAACAATACTGCACTCCCAAAGCTGAGTGAAGTGTCTAGATTCCCTGAACAATGAACAGAGAGAGAGAGCTGTGAGAATGTGATCCACAAAGTCAGCACACTAGGTAGGGACCTGCCTAAGACAGCCAATTGGAGATGACAACTGGAAGAGAGTGCCAAGCCCTGTCCCTCTCTGAGGTAAATGCCTAAGTCTGAGCTCTTAGTGACCCATGAATAGGAACCTGCTCCCTGAGTCTGACCTCTCAGGTGCCTAAGGTGTGTCTTGAAAGTGCCTGCCTTACTCCACACATAACTGGGAGGAGGTAGTGGTGGTGCTGCCGGTGCCCACCTTTAGCACAATGATTAGAGCACTTGCCTGGAATGGGGGAGACCCAAGTTCAATTCCCACCCCCCTCTGTGCAAGAGGTAAAGAGGCTTTGAACAGGGGTCCCCCACCTCTCTTGGGGGGTGCAGTGGAAATTGAACCTGTGGCTCCTACATGCTAGATGAGTGCTCTAACTGCTGTGATAAGAGTTATACGGAGGGGACAGTCTCCTCCTCCAGCTGGATTTTTGAACGGGACCTGATTCGGTAGGTGCTCTGGCTGTGCGTGAAGGATCTGGGGTGGGGCTGGGGATGAAGGTTTTGGAGTGCAGGAGGGGGCTCAAGGGGTTTGGGCAGGGGTTGGGGTGTGGGAAGGGGTTCAGGGTGTGGGCTCTGGGCAGCACTTACCTCAGGTGGCTCCCAGGAAGTTGGCAACATGTCCCTCCAACTCTTAGGTGCAGGGGCAGCCAGGGGGACTTTTCGTGCTGCCCCTGGCACAGGCCTGCACACAGACTCCACAGCTCCCATTGTCTGGGAACCATGGCCAGTGGGAGCTGTGGGGGCGGTGCCTGTGGACTGGGGCAGGGCATGGAGACCTCTGTCTGCCTCTATGCTTAGGAGACGTCGGGACATGCCAGCTGCTTCCGGGAGCCGTGCAGAGCCGGCCGCTGTGGCCAACCATACTTTTAGCAGCCCGGTCAGCTCTGCTGACCAGAGCCACCAGGATACCTTTTTGACCAGGTGTTCCGGTCAAAAACTGGATGCCTAGCAACCCTATTTGAAATACTGTAGGTGAAATCCTGGCCCTAATGGAGTGGATGGGAGTCTTGCCATTGTTTTAATGGGAACAGGATTGCAACCTGTAACTAAAACTCCTTTCTGATATTATTTTTTGTCCTCAAACTTCCCAGACAAAAAAATTCTGCTGTGAGATGAAATGTAAATGACTCTCTTTGAGTGCGGGGGAGGAAGGAGAGGGCAGAAAATTGGACCTATTAGAAGCTAGCCAGCTTCTAAATAATTATGGCAACTGCTACTCTATAATTTTCTACAACCACAGAGGCTATTTTACATAGTGCAATATTTTATGCACTGACAGTAAAGATACAAATATAACCATGGAAAAGTAAATATTCTTTGATATAATGGCTGGCTATTATATCATTCTGTACCAGCTTTATCCTCTTTAGCACATCACAAATCACACATTGCCATTGGGAGGCAAAGCCTAGCTTATGCTAGTTCTGCCTTGAGATGCAATCTCACTAGTCTCATACATACAAAGAAAACCCAGTCTTGCTAACATTCACATGACTAAAGTTCCTCACTTGCATTTTTTCCAGGAGTGGGCCCCAAATCAGCAAACATTTAAAGTGATATCCTTAGTAAGAATTCAGAAAGCTGCTCTCAAAGTCTGAGTAACAGCTAATTTCTCACAATATGTGGAATTGCACCTGATCTGTCACCATCCCACGTCTCACAACTGAAATGCCAAGGCTGCCAATTCTGTCCTTTTTACTAATAGTCAATAGCAAGTAGCGTGTCAGGAGGAGAAATAGAATGTCAGCTGGGAAGCAGTGGCAGTACAAAGTGGAAATATTAGTAAATGTGCAGATTGGTTATTGTTAAGGTTAGCAATGCAATGAGGCCAGGAGACAAGCTAGATTGAAGGGGCATGGCGCAGCTGACAGAGGTAATGTGTCAGGCATGAGCAGCCCTATGCTGTAACAAATGACCTCTTAAACTGTCTGATAATATTTAAGGAAAAACTCAGTGTCTCTGACTGATTTTTCTTTCTAATCACTGTTCAATACAGAGCCTAGTGATAGGCAGACCTCAACATTTGCTGTAGAGATTGAACTGAATCAGAACCACAGATCCATAAACTGCCTTCACTTTAGTTACATTCAAGTCTGGATTGGAAATTCTCAGCTGAGTCCTATCCCTGAAATGCCATAAATCCAAACACCCCACCAAGCTCTTGCAATTCAGGGACATTCCCTAGTTTGAAGATTTGGGTCAATCACTTGAATTTCTCTAAACATCTGATGTGGAAATCATTACCTTGGTCAATTCTAGTACTTCCTGGGATTTCTCAGGCTGCAAAGAATGACAAAATTACCTCTCTCAGAGCTTCTATACTTCTCATTCTGCTGTACTAAAGTGAGGAAGCCTAGAGACCTGCAAACATTGATTTCTGAAAAGGCAGAAAATATGATCTAGCAGTTAGAGCATAAGGCTGAGAATCATGAGATTGGGGTTCTATTCCTGGCACTGGTACAAAGTTGTTTTGTGACCTTGGCAAATTATTTATCTGTTTTCCTGTCTGTAAAACAGGTATAACGGCACTTAAGTGTCTCACACAGCAGAATACTATAAGAATGCAAAGTGGACCTTATTTATTGAAAAATAAAGTTAAATTTCTTAAACTCTAAGAACAGGACAGTTTTGGTTTGAAGTTCAAGTTTTGTGGAGAAGTTATAGGTGCAGTAACTTCTTTTCTCCAATGTGGTTCCAATGTCCCTTTAATAATGTAATTAAAATATTGGTTTATGTTGCATGCTGTAGGCAGATCAGCAAGGTTGGCACCATTTCAATAAGAGTGCAAATGTTGTTTATGTTGCAGTAATGTCCTTATTGGAATTGCAAAGGAGGAGGATGGCAGGAGAGGTGAACAAAGTGAGAGTTTTGAATGATCTCTTCATGCAGTATGCAGGATCCCCTTAAAGTGCTATACTTGTCAGAGCTGGCTGAATTACTTGGTGTGAACAAAATATTCAACACATTTAGGAAGTTTTCATTTACTAGATTATTCATAGATAATTTTTTCATGTCTAAATGAGGTTGAATAATATCTGGCTCAAACATTTTGTTTGAACATGAAATTATTCAAAATCACATTTTTCATTATCTAACAGCTTTAGTGATCAATGAATTACTTTATAGATTCTTTAAAATATTACCTTAACTGAAATATTCAAATACAATCTCTTAAAGTGCAGTTCTAGGAGAAAAGTAGCTCACGAAAGCTTATGCTCAAATAAATCTGTTAGTCTCTAAGGTGCCACAAGTACTCCTGTTCTTTTTTCTAAAATATAGCTCTGTGTGATTTCATGTTCCTTGGCTCTTAATAGGCAGCTCACTGGCTTGTAAAGCAGCACCAGTGATACTTCAGAATCTACAAACTGAACATAGAGCTATATTCTTTTCTACCAAGGAATAACCCACACAGGGGAGTGGAAACTTTAGGAGCCAAGTCACTAACTTTATATAACTCTCCCCCCAGGGAGTGGGGTTTGTCACTCCAGGGATGAGACAAGTAGTAGTTCAGATCACTGGAGATGTGCTAGAGAGAAGGAACGTCTGCTAAGGTACCTCTTGCCTCTGCACATCCTTGGATAGTACATCTTCTTCATGAATCATGGTTCCAGACTCCTGGCTTCTCTGGGATCCTGTAAGAGTGGGGAGAGGTTCCACAGTTTGGAGGGAGAAGCATCATAAATTACTGAAGATCTCAGTGGAGACCTGTACCTGCTGCTTCTGCAACCCTCCAAACACAGATGTGCAGTGCAGCCTCACTTCAGCCTGCAGAAGTGAAAATAATTATATGTCTTAAACCCCCTACTCTGCAATGGGAGCTCCATGAGGTGAGTCCCATCCATGTGCAGCCCCAGTGACTTCAGTGGGACTATGTAGGCACAAGAGGCTTCACTTGCACAAATTTGATTGCAAGATCAGGGTCTTGCATAGCAATTCACTGATCATAAGGGTGCTAAAAAATCCAGCTCACTCTTCAATAGCTGTGATGACTCTCCAGTGATAAGAGCTGTGACAATATATTTTTGTCTCAGTACTCGTATCTCTACAGTAAGAAGATGCCATTTTATCAACATACTTTCCTGACTATAATGCTAAACTAGAATAGAATAGATCAAGCTGTTTTTAAAGCAGCTCAGTTTTTTATAGCTGAAATACAATGCTTATCATTTGGAGCTATCAGAATTGTCTGTTTTGTCTGTTTGTACCCATATGAATTGTATGATGTAGCTGATTAATATCTTTTAAAATAGATTTTGAGAGAAAGCTAATAGTAACTGTTAAAATGTGAGGAGGCAAGGGAGTCCTGAAGGGCCCTATCACTCAGTGCATCTTTCCTTTCAGAGAGCTGATCTCCATATCCGTATTTTGATAGCGTATTTCATAATGAATGCCAAGTATCTCAGGAAATTTTAAATATAAATCAAAATATATCTTAATTCTTTGTTTTGAAAAAATCTAAATTGAGAAGAATCATATGTATATAGCTAACTCAATTAATTACAATGGCTTTGCAAATATTTTCATTGTATTTTGGTATTAGGAGACACAGAACTTTTATATGAAGGCTGCATTAATTTTGCTCAGCTGTTCATCTAGCTATCTCACAAGATAAGAACTTGCCACACATGCAGAACAACTATAAATGACTATTTACATGAGGTAATATTTTTATTGAAGTAACATCTGTTGGTGAGAGAGACAAGCTTTGAAAGCTGTCTGTAGCAGAAAGCAGAAGTAGGTCTGGTAAAATGTTACCTCACCCATCTTGTCTCTCTAATATCCTGGGACCAACAGTGCTACAACAACCTTGTATGCAACCTATTTACATGGTTTAACTAAACTGGCATTTCTGACTTCTTCTTGGGATCATTTTGTGGAAATGTGACATCTTTGACTCGAGTTCTTAATGGCAGAGATGATAGGAGTTTATCATAATGGTTTAAACACCAAAAAGGCTGCTATTTAAATACTAAATCTTATTCTTGTGATTGTATAAACCGAATGGAAAATGGCCAGATCTGATACAGGTATCAAGAAGATAAAATGTTATGCCCCAACTGATTGAGGTCTGTGGGGTTCCACCTGGTCACAGCAGTCTGCCTGTTTGATATCAATCCCAGGCTTGGGATTTTTTTATATATATATTTTACATTTATTCGTAGACTGATGCTTCTCCCATGTACCATGTTAGCTTTAGAATTCTACACGAAAAAAAGTGTAACCAGCTTTCTCCTAAAATGATAACGCTCTGCTCTGAGTAACCATGTGCAGATTAAGTTATTTTAAACAGAATTCTTCTTTCCTGGCCAGCCTTACATCGCACCCACCCTCTCAGACAATCAGGGCCGTCCTTAGGCATACACAGCTGCATAGGGCACCATGAAATTTGGGGCACCACACTGACTGACGGGCGCCCTAGCAGCTGCGTGCTGCATACGTGTCAGCACCAGCCCCAGCCCTCGGCCGCCCCCACGCGGTCTGCGCCCACTGCAAGAGGCAGGGCCGTCCCCAGAGAGGGCCTGGACAACTCCCTCCGCCCCACCTCTTACCCTCCCACCCCCACGCCCCGGTCTGCCCCCGGCCCACGCCCATTCCACCTCTTTCCCCCCCAGTGACCCCGCACTCATCCGGCAGCGGCGGGAAGCGGAGCAACCCGGCCCCAGCCTGCTCCACTCCGCCAGCTCCCAGCTGCGGCGCTCCGCTTCCCGCTGCCGGTGAGTGCGGGGAGCTTGGGGAAAGGACGCCCCGCACTCACCGGTGGCAGGAAACGGAATGATGCGGCCCCGGCCCCAGCCGTGTACTCGGTGGGGTTGGGGAAAGGTCCCCCCCGCACTCACCGGTAGCGGGAAGCGGAGCGCCGTGGCTGGGACTTGGCAGAGTAGAGCTGGCTGGGGCCGGGCTGCTCCGCTTCCCGCCGCTGCTGGTGAGTGTGGGAGGAGATCCCTTCCCCCCAAGCCCCCTCCCCCGAGCGACATGGCTGGGGCTGCTCCCGGCCCCCCGCTAATCCCGTGGGCCACTCTGGGTCTGTGGGACCCCCAAAAGTGCCCCCCCCCCACAGCTCCTGCCTCCCAGACTCTGGGGCGGAAAGGCCTGGGGCCCCACACAGCAGCCCCTCCCCCGCGCAGGGGGGGCTGAGTAGGGCACCCAAATGGCTAGGGGCGGCCCTGCAGACAATCCCTTTCAGATGCTTCCGATTGGGTACCCGACCACAGATGCACTGAGTCACTGAACACTTGAAAATCTTGGCCTTGGTGTCAAGAAAAGAGGCTTTTTTTCTGCCTGCGTTACCGAAGACCAAATTCTTAGATTTGTATAACTTCCTGACAGTCATGGGACACAGCTTTTCTTCTTCTACAGATCGCTTGTTTTGATGCACTGCACTTAAAAAGTAACTGAAAGATTTAGGGGGGAATAGATATTGGAGAGAACTTACTTTCTGTGCTGGATATAGTAATCAAATGAGTTAATCATTTCAGAATCTGTTATTCATATGTATGAAAAAAATAGAATATCAACATTTATTTCCTTTCTTCTTAACTCGGAGAAGAAAACTTAGAATTATATTGCCCCCTGTTGTTGCAGTGCAACCACTGCTTGAATTAAAGTGTACTATGCAAAAACATTCCCCCCACTCATGGTACCACACAGACTATATACAAGTTCCAAAAACGCTTCTGATCTTTTAATACAAACTTTAGAGCTTTCATTAAAAATTCTTTAACTTTTCAGGGTCAACAGTGTTTAGATAACGGACTACCTGATTGCCCCTTTGGGATAGAAACTGGCTTGCAGTTTGAGAAATTAGAGGCCAGGTTGGTGTTCTTTTGAAAATGTAGCCCTGTAAGTCCTCCCCCCACATCTTAAATGTGGTTTCTGTCAAATATTTTTAAATCCTATATACTATTTGCATTGTTGTACATCAGTACCACTTATTATGGGATACGTAAACTAATTAGTGTAAAGGAGAAAGCCGCTTTCTGATTAAGAAAAAGCATATTTTTCAAAACAGATGAGTTATTTGTAGAGATGGCAGAATTAGATTTTTTTCAAAAATAATTTTGTCAGATAATGTTTTTAAAGCATTTGATATTGATTTAAATGTTCAGTTACAGGAAATTACAGGGGGAGTTCAGATCATTAATGACAGATGAGATTAAAAAGGTTAAATTTTTATAACTGTTAAAACACAAATTGTCAACATCAAACTTATATCAAACTCTAAGTTCTCATGCAGCATTTTTCTTTCTTTGCCTGTCTGTTTTATAGTTATTGATGGAAATATTTATCAGTTTGGGTGTATATGGTGAAACTGTTTACTGACACTTACCAATAAAATTCTAAACCTTCCAAGTTTAGTTATTTGATACGTTGCTTCTAAATGGCCCAGTATCTATATCACAAACAAGATATCAAGTGCCTATACAGCCCTAAATTACAAGGGGTGAAATCCCACTCCACCAAATTAAATGGCAAAGCTCCTACTGACTTCAGTGGGACCAGGATTTCGCCCAAGGAGCCTATGATCTTATAGCAGCGTAAAGCAAGAGTAACTGCAATAAAGCTGAATTTGTGAGGTCAGAATTAAGTCCAAGAAACATTTAGATTTGTCTGCTTCATGGGGGTAGAAGAGGGAAACAAGGGTTTGGGAGCTGTGAAATATGAAGTCACAAATGATTTCCATATCAATGCTGAAATTGTTGTACTTAGACTTGGAAGGATTAGATTTTTATTGGTAAATGTTTTTTACCCTATAAACAGAAACCAATGAAACAGTATTTCCATTGATAATCAAAATTTACTGATGGACAACATAAGAAAAATGCTGCTTGTGAACTTATTAGAGTTTGATTTAAGGCTAACATTTTGACATTGATAGTTTGTGTTTTAATGGTTATAAAGTTGTAACTTTGAGTCTCAAGATTTGTTGTAATTGAATAATTGTCTGATTTGTCCCCCTACCCCCATAATTTCTCACAACTGTGAACATTTAAATTGATACTATTAATGCTTTGTCAATTTTTTTTAAAAAATTCTGCCAAGTGTAGCCGTAGCCAAGAAGTACATATTGCATGCTTATTATAGATGCTGTAAGGTCTTGCCCCCTGTATTACAGTAGCACCAGGAGGTCACAGCTGAGATCAGGAACTCCTTGTGCTTCATGTTGTACATATTCGTAGTCCGTGCCCTGAAGATTTTACAATCTAAATAGATTACCAATGAAATAGTATTTTACCCTCACTCTCTGTGCCTTCTAAAGATCATTTCCAAAGATCAAACAGCTAAGATTTCCTCAGTGCCAGTACAGCACCTTCCCTCTGTTGCCAAATGAATTTCCATGAAGCTACAACATAGTCAGATTGCATCTGTTGTATCCATGCAGGCTGCAGAATTAAATTTACATTCTTTCTCTCCTTCCAATTTTGCCCATCTTCCAAGTGTCAAATCTTTTATCAAACTGCAATTAACAGCAAACCACTGTGATTGGTTGTGGTACCTCCGTTAAATATTTACTCAGTAAGAATGTATTTAAAAACGTTTGCAAAACACTCAATAAAGATCAGTCACTGATCTGTTAATGCCATGACTGAAGGGTGTGAATGGTCTCAATAAGATCTAGTGCTTTACTGATAGTTCCTAGAAAGATAAAAGAGCACACAGGGACCTCACCTGCTATCTCCTGTCACAATTCAGGGCAACTTCACCTGTATTCCCCCTCCCTGGTCCACCTGCTCTAGGTTCTTAGCTCTTCAGCTGTCACCTCTCTTGGGCAGAGTTCAATATAGTTCTTCAATTATCTAGGCCTTATATCACATCTGCCTCCTAGAGAGCTTACATACAATCATTGCACACAGTAATACTCAATACAGCATGGTCTCCAATACAATTAGGATCCTTCAGGAAATTGACAGGTTTCAGAGTAACAGCTGTGTTAGTCTGTATTCGCAAAGAGAAAAGGAGTACTTGTGGCACCTTAGAGACTAACCAATTTATTTGAGCAAAAGCTTATGCTCAAATAAATTGGTTAGTCTCTAAGGTGCCACAAGTCCTCCTTTTCTTTTTTCAGGAAATTGCCATCTCTCACACTTCCCACTTTGCGCAAGGTTTTTCAAAAGCCCCCAAGACCATGTAAAAGAGTATCGCTTCTGCTACATTCCTCTCCCATCCCCCAGATCCCACTGAAAGCCACCCCATTGGCCTGGGCTCTGAACTGTAAGGGAAGTGGAGAGAGTGGCAGGGAGGGGTCAGGGAGGAATACGAGACTCTGGCACTGTGTCTTTACGGAGCCCACAAATCTGGGAGGTACTGCTGGCTGCAATAGCAGTATTTCTCCCTCGATGACTGCTGGCATCACTGCCCCTGACGGGGGAATCAGTCACTGGCAGGTACTATAGCTCTCTGTAAAAGAGAGAGATCCATATGTAATAATACCTCGTTCTTATGTAGCATTGTTCATCTTTAGATCTCAAAGCACTTTCCAAAGGAAGTCAGCATCATCACCCCTTCCCGTCTACTGATAGGGAAACTGACCCACAGGCAGGGAAATGACTTGCCCAAGGTCACCCAGCAGATGCATGATAGAGGTGGGAATTCCAGCAAGATCTCTTGAGTCCCAGTGCCCTATGCATTAGGCTATAGTTAGCAGGAGTTCCATCTACTAGCACATAAGAATCTGTATCGTTGTCTGCAAGTCAGTAGGTTCAAAAATACCTGTTGTTGCTAACATGTAATGCAGGTGGTTTTCAGCATTCAGCTTATAGCAGTAGGATCCCCAGGGCATTATGGCTCCTAAAATGGGAACTGCATAAAGGCTCTGAGCTGCTGTGAAGATGCTTCTGCTTGTTGTGAAGATCCTGGGACATCAGGGGCCAGTGCTCCTGCTAGTTTATTAGGGAGGAGAGAAATAGATGTGGTGGTCTCTGCATTAAAATGGGGGGTTGTATTTCACAACAAAATTACTTTTCTTTATACATACATAAAATAGCAACACCAACCTGCTGTAAGCTGTAGCCAGCACACTCTGTTCAGCCCCCATGCTGTCCAGGCCCCATCTTCCCATATAGAGGATAACTTTTGATCTTTATAGCCACACCCATATCTTTGTATGAAAAAGACAGCTACTCCACACAATAAGGACAAACTGCCCTTTGCTCTACATGCCCTGTTATTCAGAGGTAACTGAATATGTGATAAACCCACATTAGCACACATTCCAAGAATTGCAGTTGTGATTTGAATGCATAACCAGGCAGGAGACTTTCAGTGCTGGTAGGTTTTTATTTTTATTCTATACAGTATATTAGGGATATAAATGTAATCTTGTTTAAATTAACTAAAACTTTATAGAAAAAAGAGGGGTCAGCTATTTCTCCCACGATCAGGGCCATAGGACCATGACTGTCAAAGACTATAGAACTTCAAAAAACTTCACCCTTTATTCCAAATAAATTTAGTATCTGTTGATCTCAATATCAATGATAAAGATGCTGCAGCTTTTTAATATAACCTCTTGTGGAAGGACACACAGCACCAAGTTGTGCAGAGATGGAGAGCTGAAAACCATATTTACTTGTGTCTCCAGGCTCTGAGTTTAGCTGATCTGTCATAGATGAGCCCTTCTGAGTTCACAGGAGATGAGCTGGTTCTCACACTAGTGAAGAGATGTGTTCTGGCATCAGTATGACCACTACCCTTTTACACAGGCAGTGCTAGGAACAAGCTGTATTTCTGGTGTAGGGTGAATCTTGTCTATAGCAGATAACCAATTTGGCACACACTGGGCTTGACAGATGGGAAGGAGGGAGACTTCTTTCTCATTACTCAGGACATCTCTCAGATACTAAGTGGGAAGGTTGATTCCTTAGGCTCCAGAGAGTTTGACTGTGCTGGAGTATATCCAAGAGAGGATTCATAGACCATTTCAACAGCTCTTGTGCTCATAAACCCAATGACAACTCAAGTTGTAAGGGAGTTGGACTCAGGTGGGACAATAGCATTAGACACATATGCTTGGTTTAAAACATTGCAGGAACCCTCTGTAGCAGAGACCAGCTGTTACTGCCATTCTACAGACCTAAGTGCAGGAAGGTACAAGTAACTCATAAAATATGTGACAACCATAGCTGCACAAGACTTAATGGGATTTTCTTTAATTGGGGTGTGAGGAATGAAAACCAAACTACAGTTAACATGTATTATGAACAGTATGCAATAGCTATTTTTCTCCTGCTCACTGTTGCTGAATAAAATCCAACCGAGCTGTGAGGCAGAGCAGAATCTTCAGGTTAGGGTCTTTTGACAGACCTGATTTGCACTGGAGTAGAAAACGTTAGGAGACTTAATTTTTTTTTCTCTTCTCTTTTGCAGAAGAGGATTGTTAGATGGCTACAGATGTGGATATAAGGCAGATTCATTAACTGTCCTGTGAGCTTTACGTTCAGTTTTCTTGACACAGTCATATCAGCTAATTGTAGTGACAGGGACAATGAAACATGAGTAGAAAAGCTCATGTTTGGGGATTATAGAAGTGGAAAAACCTGTAACCACTCCCCTCAAGAACCTGAACCCAGGATTTGAGTCTCAACATCACTTTGCTGGCACCAAATATCTGCAAAACTCAGAGCTTAATTTGTGCCAGGGCTTGCAGGGGCTCAGCTGTAGCACCTCTTTTGTGAGCGACATGCAAGGCGTGAGCTCACACATATGGAGTGTAGAAGGTCACCCTGTGGGAGGATGCCATTGTTATTGCTTCAGCCCCAGCAATTTTTTATAAATTAAGCATTGTTCATCTCCCGGTGTTTGTTGATCAATCTAGAAGATAATCTGTTATCAGTTACTCTGTTTCAAGTTGCTAGGTAAGTCTATGCTGAAGATCCCAACACTGCTAATGAACCATGTGGAAGTCAATATTTTTTCATATGCTATAACTGTTATTTTCCTGTTTGCTTTTTTTAAAAAATGTAGGAAATTAGCAGCAAAATAATACATTAAAAGAACGCTAAGATTGCAAAATGAAGCACTCAAAAGTTAGGAAAAGCAAGAATTAAGGTTCAGGGTGGGAAATATAACCCTGGATGGATATCACTTGTATTAAGTTATGTCCATCCAGTGCACTGACTGAGGCAGAGGTCTCGTGGAAAAAATAGTATGTGATCATGTAATTAAAAATTACATCATAATGCATACACACAAGGGGCCAAATAAGGTTGCAGTTATAAGTGCTTATAACTGGCATTTCCTAACCTTTCAATGCTTCACTTTGCAACCTTAATGTTCTGTTTTTGATTTGTACAGTAGCATCCTGATTGTGCCTCCATAGTACTGAGCACTATAGACACACAAGCATAAGAGATGCTCCTTGCCTCAAAGTTTATTTTCTATCATGACTATCCTAATTCACCAGAATCTTTTGTTGCCATTTTAAAAAAAAAAATCACCTCCATCCAACCTAGTTTATAGCCCATGTGTTTGTTCTTGGTCCTGACAACCTGTGTATTATTATTTTGTCTGTCTTGGCTATTTCAACTGTAAACTCTTTGGGGCAGGCCTATATTTTCGGATGTGTCTGTGCCCACCACAGTGTGGGCCTGATCCTTTTTTGGGACCCAACCAGGATATGAACAATAATAATAACCAAAGAAAGATGTAGTCTGTTTCTGTAAATAGCCTCTGTAATTGTGGGAAGAAGTTTGTTCCCCTGCTGTGTCAGTATTTAAATGCTTGAGGAAAAGGACACCCAGCCTGGGACTTTCCTTCTCCCGTGAAAGAGCTGGCATCTTTCTCACCTAGAAAGGGACCAGCAAATGGGTATGGCCTCCTGAGCCTCCTAAGTCATCATCCTTTACGTTCTCAAACATCAGCAGAGATGGATGACGGATTTATGGTTGAATTTTTTTAATAAAAGATGGCCGTTTTTACTGCAAATGTAACTTTTGTGGAAAATTTTCACTTTTGAAATATTCTTGAAAATACTAGACAATTTCGGTATAAGATTTTGAGAAAAATTGTTTTTGTCAGAAAATAGTATTTTCTGAGCTGGGTTGACCAGCACTGTGTGAAGCATACTGCTGCCACCTGGAGGAAGAGCCTCAGGACTGCCATGACATTTTTGACAGGAAAAAGTCTAAACTAATTATTCTGGCTTTATCATTTCTATGATATCAAAACATTACATTAGTTCAATTTACTTTTGACTTTTACATTTTATATTATTAAATTTAATAGGGTATTAAAATTTTATATTGTTTTGACATTGTTTCAATAATGTTTTGATTTCTCCAAATTGAATTTTTTTCAGAATTTTCGCTTTTCAGTAAATTTCAGCTTTTCATTCAGATTTTGAAAGATGATTTTGAAATGTCACAATTTCCAACAGAACAGAACTTTCTGTTTCTAGCCAGCTCTGTTGGCCACTATCTGTGTTCCCTCACTACCGCAAGGAATGTGAACGGAGAGTAGTGCAGCCTGTGCCCCCTTTACAGCTCAGGACATAGATGTATGGCTCAAGTGGTCTATCGCCGGCTAGGTGAGAAACAAAAACAAAAACAAAAAACAGTATCTTTGGACTGTATTCCATAAAATCCTATTTCCCTTTGCATTTTATTGAATACGTATAATCCAGACGTGACTCTCATATTTCATGACACTTCTCTTAAACAAGAATCCAGAATAGAAGACCACCTTAATTAGCAGCCTTTAATAAGGTTAGGAGCCATACTCTTGTCCAGAATTTATTTACATTGTCAGATCCCAGAACATCTCAATTTAAGTTCCCTGCTGTGTGGAATTGTCAGCCTATACTGAAGAAGTAATGTCCATTCTACACATTCTCTCAGGTGTCTCATATAACCAGTTCAGGTTCTTAATGTGTCATCATAAAACTAGCTACCTCAAATTGCTATATTCACCTATTTATTACATCCAATGCCCTCCATATAGCTGCTTATATAAGAAAAGAACTTGTCAACAGTTCTGTTTCCCTTTAAATAAAAACTCAGAAGCAAAACTGGCATCTCTACTGCTTTCTAGCTTGAAATAAAATATGTAGCCGTTATATAGTGCTTGGCACTTTCAAGGTGGTTTTCAAAAGTTGACTAATTAACCCTCACAGCACTCAGTGAAATAGGATTAACTCATTTTTTCAGATGAGGAACCTGAGACATGGGAAGGATCAATGCCTTATCCAAGGCTACACAGCGAGTTAGTGGCAGAACCAGGATTAGAATTCAAAAGTCCTTTGTTTCCAGTCCCATATTCATTCTTCTACATCATGACTAAACAATTGCTCCATTCTGTTTTCTTTCAGCCTTTACTAATGAACACGTACTAGGGAGCAAATCCTCACCTCTCTCTCACAGGATCCCAAACAAAGTGGAGCAGGTTCAGTTCCATAACTCCAAAGGAAACCAGTGCTTTAGGAGCTCTCTGTAAAGCCAGGTTTGGAGGGTGGGGAATAGGACTGGGGCCAATAAATCCACTATTGTTCACTATTCAGTGGTGGGGCCTACTGAGGCCTCCTTAGTACAGTTGCAGCTGTGGAGTCTCTGCTGCTGCTCTGTGGCCTCAATGACTCTTACTTTCTCTGCATCAAACTCCACTGTCTTGGGGGGAGGGGAGCATTTGGAGCACATCAGTGCCCTTTCTCGCTGTAGTTTCAGATAACAGCACCTTTCTCCTTCCTACATATTCATTACAGGGTTGTTCAGTGGGATGAAAGGACACTAGTGATTTCTTCACTGTCAAATTACGTAACTCAGTTGTTCAGCTGGGACTTATTACTATACAGGGCCATGGTCAAACAGCCAATTGGTATTAAAATGTCACAAATACTTGGTGTGTGAGTCCACACTTAATGGATATATTGAAATGCGGGAAGAGGGAGAATAGTATGTGGGGGGAAGAGGGAGAATAACCTCCATTTAAGAAAAGGAAACAGTAATTCTGTGAGCTGTGGGTGGGGGAGGGCACTGATTCTAAATATTGAATCTCCAACTTTGTATACAATCAAGGCATCCATAACGGGTCAAACACAGCTCCCATCGAAGCATGTGCAACTCCCAATGAAGTCAATATCTGAAGTCACTGGGAGTTGTGTCAGCTTACTCCAAGAATGGCCAGAACTGTGCAAAAAGGTACTAGCTACAGAGGCCTCATGCAGCTCAGTGAGCAAAATTAAGTGTTTCTTTAATCTGAAGTACAGAGCTTAACATTCATAGTTTCTTCTTCCACATCAGCCTTCCTAGTCAGTCTATGTGCTCCTTATTTCCACCATCTTGTCTGATATCCTGTTAAAGCTACTTCAGTGGTGTCGCTTATAACCCCAGTCCACTGAACTGTGGCATTAATCCAAGGGCTCAATCCGATGAAATGCTGAGTACCCTAAGCAAATTTGGTGAGAACTAAAGATGCTCAGCATCTTTCACTAATGTTCAACACTTCACACAGCTGGTATTAAGAGACGCTCACCTTAGTCCTTAGTGTAGTTGCTGTATATAGCAGAAATTATAATGTAGAACATGAAGCTATGAAATCTGTAATAAGAAAGCTATGCTGGAATGAGAAGCATATATATTTTTCTATGAATAATTACAGATTGAATATGCTGCATATATTTTAGTAGCCCACACGTTAGTATAGCTTCTACAGAAACCATCTGCTCTGTAGTAATGAGGTCTGCTTTCTGTGCTGTACCTACTTCTTATTTGGGCATAAAAGTAGATCATGTGAGCAGGGTTGTGGGTCTCCCTCTATCTCCTCACAAGTGACCTACAAGATAGCAACTTGTACACTGGTCTGTCTCCTATCAAAACATAATTATTCTAAAAGAAACCCAGCATATCCCTCTCCAATGTTTTGATTTTTATAAAGGATATTAAAAATATAATCTCCTAGAAAAAGCCTATTACTCAGCTAAAGCAAACAAAACCCAACTCAGCCAAGGATGACATTACTTTAACAACACTTATGGAATGCAGAAACTATAAATTGTTTGGGTTTTTAAGGACACAGAGGTTTACTAGAGATGTGGATCAGAATAAGTCCCCAATTAAATGTACCACATTAAATCTATCCTGCATACATTACTTTGTTTGTGTTAATAATATGGCACTTTTACATGATCTTCCAGTGGTCTACTATGATGCTGTGGTTAAAAGGGCCAGTGCAATCCTTCGATGAATAAACAGTGGATCTTGAGTAGAAGTAGAGAGGTTATTTTACCTCTGAATTTGGGATTGGTGTGAGCACTGCTGGACTATTGTGTCCTGTTCCTGTGTCAACAATTCAAGAAGGATATTGATAAATTGAAGACGCTTCTGAGAAAAGCCACACGAATTATTAAAGATTTAAAAAACATTCCTTATAGTGATAGACTCAAAGAGCTCCAGCTATTTAGCTTAACAAAGAGAAGATTGACAGACTTACAGTTTATAAGTACCTATATGGGGAACAAATATTTAGTGGGCTCTTCAATCTATCAGACAAAGGTATAACATGAACCAATTGTTGGAAGTTGAAGTTAGACAAATTCTGATTACAAATAACATACATTTTTAACAGTGAGGGTACTTAACACTGGAACAATTTACCAAGGGGCATGTTGGATTCTCCATCACTGACTATTTTAAAATCAAGATTGGATTTTTTTTTTTTACAGCATATGATCTAACAATTATTCTGGGGAAATTCCATAGCTTGTGTTATACAGGAGGTAAGACCAAATGATCAAATGGTCCTTTCTATGAATTATTGGTCATATTCTTCTATCAGTTACACTGTTGTTAATCCAGAGTAACTCCAATAAATCCATGGAGAAACTCCCAGTGTTCAGATTAAGAGTGTGTGTCTCTATGGCATTTTCCCATGCCATCTGCCATTTTCCCTCACCTCCTTAATCCAGATTTACAACAATGTAACTGAGAGCAGACCTTGGGCCTGTATCTACCATTTGTTATAATCTATTCACTTAAGATATTATAAGCATTGCAATAAATATCGTATTTCTGTGCCATTGAAAATATTGTTCTGAAATGGATGTGCCTATGTGAACTGAACCCACATTTGAATTTTCTATTCATAACTGAAATCCAGACTTCCTGAGCCGCATCAGAGACTTTAATTCATCTATAGTTTCCTTATTCTATCTTTGATATATTGCTCTCTTACTTTCTTGTTGCGCATGTTCATTGTCTAACTGCTTCTTCATTCAAACCAACCAAAGAAAACATCTCTGGACATTTTCACATTTCTGGAAATCCCAACACAGTTTCATTGGTGTAAATGAGAGCGGAACTTGGACCACAATGCATAAGAGAGTAGGTCACTGTGGTTATAACTAGTTATACACTTGTGGACACCAATTTTAGGTGGTGAGTTGTTTCAGTCATTATACTGTCTGTCGGAGGAACTCCAAGCTCATTCCATTACATAAAACTCTTGACAACTATCTGATAGACAGGAGTGGAAAGGGCAAACTCGTAGAATTTTATCTCACTTACCAATTACCATTTTTCAAAGGGCAGGTTTAATGCATTAAGGGACATTCTTAAAATAGATTCTATATTGGCACTAATTATTATAAAGGGATGCTTGATAGTGAGGTTCATATGCATTATTTCCGGAAAGGCCAGATTTTTTTCCTTGCCAAATGCTGGTACTCATATGCCAGTATTTGTAAAAAGGGAAAGAGATCTTTATATTTCTCAAGGCACAGTTCTGAGGAGTGTATTTTTCAAGGCCACAGAAGATTCATAAAGGCATGTTGCATCACTGTGATAGCTAAGCAGTCTAAACATTGCTGACAATATTTATGTAACAATACTAATATAAGGACATTTTACAACTAAAATTACAAAGCACCTAAAACATGAGAATGGCAATTGCCAGCTGTAAGCTCCCCAAATAACAGAGGACTCAATCACCCTCTTTTCTGGGAGCTCCAGAAATGCTTTTGCCTAATAAAATCAGAGTGCCAGGAAAGAAAAAATATCATTTTAACATAATCAAAGCCAAAATATTTCACATTTATATAAAAATTAATTCCTACGGGTCTCCATCACCCCTCCCTTGGCATTCTGTGACACAGTACCTCATCAGTGCCTAACAATGACTTCATACTTCCCGGTACTAAAGTAACATTTCATGCACTTTGCCATAACACCGGTACTCTACAGAAATGTATTAATGTTGCCAAGGTCTGAGTGAAGGTTTTGCATTATAGTGCAACTGTGAGGAATATAGGGTGTGTATTCTGACCCTACACATGTTCTGAGTGTAAAGCCAGGTTTGGAGGGGGGAATAGGACTGGGGCCAATAAATCCACTATTACTCACTATTCAGTGGTGGGGCCTACTGAGGCCTCCTTAGCACAGTTGCAGCTGTGGAGTGTCTGCTGCTGCTCTGTGGCCTCAATGACTCTTACTTTCTCTGCATCAAACGCCACTGTCTTGGGGGGAGGGGCGCATTTGGAGCACATCAGTGATAATCTATAAGCACATAATCTTAAAAAGTAGGCTCCAGAGCTGATTTGGTATAACCCAGCTGCATAACTACAGCTGCAGCCATTTGTGACCTTCATTTCTAGTCAATTTATAAATCTGTTTCAGGTAACCATTTCAATTAATCCTTTGTTCAGTTTTTCCTCTAAGAACACTATGAAGAACAGATCTTCAGGGTTGCTGCAGGAAGCAAGCTGAGCTCTCTCCTCCCCTCAGACTCCAATTCCAGTCTCAGGAAGGAGCAGAAAGAGCATGGCAGCTTTGTTCCCTCCTCCCCCGCCCTTCCTGTGAGCAACATGGATGGCTCCTCCCGTCCCCTCCCCTCCCACTCCCTGAAATATCTGTCCTGGCAAGGGGGAAGAGAAGACTCCATTGCTATCCCACCCCTCAGATATGGGAGAGGGGACTGAAGAATCCAGGTGCAAAGTGGAGGCTGGGAGGGGGCAGAATGGACTGGGTGCTGAAGGAGACAGAATGAATGCGTAGCTGCAGCAATGAGCAGATATGGGGGTGATGATAGACACCCCCCCCATTTCTATACACACTGTGTTTTAGAGCATTTTAAGCACTGGCTCCCACACCGCAAGTAGGAGGGGATAGAGTACTGGAAGGAAGAGGAGAAGTCAAGTGGGAATAAAGAAGGAAGGACATTTATAGTACAGGGCAGATGTAAAAGGATGATAATTTATAAAAGAGAGGGAACAAGGGGCTAAAGGACAAGAGGGATGAAAAGAAAAGTAATGGGGAAGAACATATGTGCTCCACTTCAGAGTTCAGGATCCCCTATGGAAGCTCTGACAGACTGAAGGGTATGGTGTCTTCTGTGCGTTACTTGCTAACCTGAAGATGTATTATTGCACAATACTGTGTCGATTGTCTCTTTGAAGCCTGTGTAGATTATGTCCACTGGTTCATCACTATCTGCTGCCTGCATTCTCCTCACAATAAGACAGATTTATATTCTTATTCTTCTCAAATGGATGCATCAATCTCTGTCAAGTTGCCTGTCTGAGATTAAAAACCTGCATATCTCGGAACTGGTTTAAACTAATGCTGATAAATGTGAAGTATTTGTGGCCATCTGGCATCAACTTATGGTCACTCTATTCTAACTTGAAATTTCGTCAAATGGCAGTTCTTTTCTGTCTTTCCAAAATATTCACAGTCTGGACTCTATGGATTTAGAGTCACTGTTCACATAATTCCTGTAAGTGATTTTTGTGTCACCAAATTTGTCCACAAAACTCATTTACATCAGCTTCTGTTCAGATCCTCCTCAGGCATGCAAAAATCCAGTTTTTCTGGAAATGTGTCTATCTTTTCCTCTGCCATAGAACTGAACTAAAGAAGTTCACTGAAACATAGATTCATAGATATTTAGGTCAAAAGGGACCATTATGATCATCTTGTCTGACCTCCTGCACAACGCAGGCCACAGAATTTCACCCACCACTCCTACAAAAAATAACAAACCTCACACCTATATCTGTGCTATTGAAGTCCTCAAATCATAGTTTGAAGACTTCAAGAAGCATAGAATCCTCTAGCAAGTGACCCGTGCCCCATGCTACAGAGGAAGGCGAAAAACCTCCAGGGCCTCTTCCAATCTGCCCTAGAGGAAAATTCCTTCCTGACCCCAAATATGGCGATCAGCTAAACCCTGAGCATATGGGCAAGATTAATCAGCCAGATACTACAGAAAATTATTTCCTGGGTAACTCGGATCTCACCCCATCTAATAGCCCATCACAGGCCATTGGGTCTATTTACCATGAATATTTAATTACCAGAACCATGTTATCCCATCATACCATCTCCTCCATAAACTTATCGAGTTTAATCTTAAAGCCAGATAGATCTTTTGCCCCCACTGCTTCCCTTGGAAGGCTATTCTAAAACTTCACTCCTCTGATGCTTAAAAACCTTCGTCTAATTTCTAGTCTAAATTTCCTAGTGGCCAGTTTATATCCATTTGTTCTTGTGTCCACATTGGTACTGAGCTTAAATAATTCCTCTCCCTCTCCGGTATTTATCCCTCTGATATATTTATAGAGAGCAATCATGTCTCCCCTCAACCTTCTTTTAGTTAGGCTAAACAAGCCAAGCTCCCTGAGTCTCCTTTCCTAAGACAAGTTTTCCATTCCTCGGATCATCCTAGTAGCCCTTCTCTGTACCTGTTCCAGTTTGAATTCATCCTTCTTAAACATGGGAGACCAGAACTGCACACAGTATTCCAGGTGAGGTCTCACCAGTGCCTTGTATAACGGTACTAAAACCTCCTTATCCCTACTGGAAATACCTCTCCTGATGCATTCCAAGACCACATTAGCTTTTTTCACAGCCATATCACATTGACGGCTCATGGTCATCCTATGATCAACCAATACTCCAAGGTCCTTTTCCTCCTCCGTTACTTCTAATTGATGCGTCCCTAGCTTATAACTAAAATTCTTGTTATTAATCCCTAAATGCATGACCTTACACTTCTCACTATTAAATTTCATCCTATTACTATTACTCCAGTTTACAAGGTCATCCAGATCCTCCTGTAGGGTGTCCCTATCCTTCTCTAAATTGGCAATACCTCCCAGCTTTGTATCATCTGCAAACTTTATTAGCACACTCCCACTTTTTGTGCCAAGGTCAGTAATAAAAAGATTGGTCCCAAAACCAATCCTTGAGGAACTCCACTGGTAACCTCCCTCCAGCCTGACAGTTCACCTTTCAGTAGGACCCGTTGTAGTCTCCCCTTTAACCAATTCCTTATTCACCTTTCAATTTTCCTATTGATCCCCATCTTATCCAATTTAACTAATAATTCCCCATGTGGCACGGTATGAAATGCCTTACTAAAATCTAGGTAAATTAGATCCACTGCATTTCCTTTGTCTAAAAAATCTGTTACTTTCTCAAAAAAGGAGATCAGGTTGGTTTGGCATGATCTACCTTTTGTAAAACCATGTTGTATTTTGTCCCATTTACCATTGACTTCAATGTCCTTAACTACCTTCTCCTTCAAAAATTTTTCCAAGACCTTGCATACTACAGATGTCAAACTAACAGGCCTATAATTACCCGGATCACTTTTTTTCCCTTTCTCAAAAATAGGAACTATATTACCATTCTCCAATCATACGGTACAACCCCTGAGTTTACAGATTCATTAAAAATTCTTGTTAATGGGCTTGCAATTTCCTGTGTCAATTCCTTTAATATTCTTGGATGAAGATTATCTGGGCCCCCCGATTTAGTCCCATTAAGCTGTTTGAGTTTCGCTTCTACCTCAAATATGGTAATGTCTACCTCCATATCCTCATTCCCATTTGTCATGCTACCATTATCCCTAAGATCCTCTTTAGTCTTATTAAAGATTGAGGCAAAGTATTTGTTTAGATATTAGGCCATGCCTAGATTATCCTTGACCTCCACTCCATCCTCAGCGTTTAGCGGTCCCACTTCTTCTTTCTTTGTTTTCTTCTTATTTATATGACTATAGAACCTTTTACTATTGGTTTTAATTCCCTTTGCAAGGTCCAACTCTACTTGACTTTTAGCCTGTCTCACTTTATCCCTACATGTTCTGACCTCAATAAGGTAGCTTTCCTTGCTGATCCCTCCATTCTTCCACTCCCTATATGCTTTCTACTTTTTCTTAATCACCTCTCTGAGATGCTTGCTCATCCAGCTTGGTCTACAACTCCTGCCTATCAATTTTTTCACCTTACTTGGGATGCAGGCTTACAATAGCTTCTGCAACTTTGATTTAAAATTATCCCAGGCCTCCTCTACCTTTAGATCCATAAATTCTTCAGTCCAATCCACTTCCCTAACTAATTTCCTTAATTTTTGAAAGTCAGTCCTTTTGAAATCAAAAACCCTAGCTGCAGATTTATTTTTATTAATCCTTCCGTTCAGTTTGAACTGAATTAGCTCATGATCACTTGAGCCAAGATTATCCCCTACAACCATTTCTTCTATGAAGTCCTCACTACTCACCAAACCCAAATCTAAAATGGCATCCCCTCTAGTCGGTTCAGCAACTACTTGCTGGAGGAATCCATCAGCTATCGCATCTAGGAAAATCTGAGCCCTATTATTATTACTAGCACTCGTCCTCCAGTCTATATCTGGGAAGTTAAAGTCTCCCATGATCACATAGTTTCCACTAGTATTTACTTTATTAAAAACATTTAAAAGGGCTCTATCCATATCCAAATTAGATCTCAGCGGTCTATAGCACACCCCAAGCACTATCCCAGGGGAGGCTCTAATAGTTTTCTTCCCCAATTTAATTTTTGCCCAGACGGACTCAGTCATATCCATTTCATCGCTTCTTATTTCTTTACATTCTATCTCATCATTGATATACAGTGCTACTCCACCACCTTTACCTTTATTTCGGTCTTTCCTAAACAGTACATACTCTTCAATACCTGTAGTCCAGTCATGACTACTATTCCACCATGTTTCTGTTATCCCTATAATATCTGGTTTCACTTCCTGCACCAGTAGCTCTAGTTCCTCCATTTTGTTACCTAGGCTCCTCACATTAGTGTACAAACATCTTAATTTTTGCTGTTTGGCCTCACTCACATTCTGTACCCTATTAGGCACAGTCATTTTACTACCAGTATAACCTATTAGACTTGTATCTACACTGCCCTTCCTCCTACCCATGGCTGTATCCACTCTTACTTCATTTTCTTTCATCTCAATGCTAAATTCTGGCATGGAGATTATCTGGACATCTCCCAACCATCTCCCCCTAATTCCTAGTTTAAAGCTCTCTTAATCAGTTGTGCCAGCCTCCATCCTAGAAGTCTATTTCCTTCCCTACTCAGATGAAGTCCATCCCGAGAGAACTGTCCTCTATCCATGAATGCCTCCCAGTGGCCATACATCCCAAAGCCCTCCTTATAGCACCACTGCCTAAGCCATCTGTTGATAGTCATAATTTTGTCACACCTTTGTTGCCCTTCTCTAGGAACAGGCAGAATCCCACTAAAGATCACCTGAGCCTCAATTTCCTTAAGCGTCTTCCCCAGCCTAGCATAGTGTCCCTTAATACTTTCCAGCGAGAATCTAGCCGTATCATTTGTTCCCACATGAAGGATAATTAGGGGATTCTTTCCCGCTCCCTTTAGAATCCTTTTCAACCTCAGGTCTACATCCTGTATCTTAGCACCTGGAAGACAGCACACCCTCCTATTCTCTGGATCAGGCCTATCTATTCTTCTCAGTAAAGAGTCCCCCATCACATAGACCTGACTTTTCCCAGTGACGGTGCTATTCTCCAGTCTGTCCCCTGTTCCCTCTGGCTGCAAGTTTTTTCCATTCCTATTCTCCCTTGTAATCCTCTTTAACCCATCCTGTATCCTCCTGTGGCTCATATTTGGTGTAATCTCCATTAACTTTTCCCCTTTTCCTATAGGACTAGCTGCTCTTCTCTTCTTCCTTGCCCTTCCACCTTCAGTGACTACCTGCTGAGCCCCTTCTTCATTTTCCAACTCTGCATTAACCTATTCTATTAACCTGCATTCCAACCTATTCTTAAGCTCTATTTCTCCTTCACTAGCCCTGGTCCTTTTAGTCACATGCTTCCACTGACCACTTTCTTCACCCAGTCTCCCCTCAGAATTCCCCAGTCCTGCTTCCATCTGCAAGTCTGAGCTTTTCCCTTCAGATACCTCATGTCTTTGCTCCATAATCTGCTCAAACGCCTTCCTAAACTCCACCAGACCTAAACTCCACCAACTCACCTGCATCTCCAACCTTCGGATCTTTTCCTCCATCAGCTCTATCAGACGGCACTTCATGCAGACGAAACTCTTCCCAGGTGCCCCCTCCAGGATCATGTACATACCGCAGCTTCCACATCCAGTCATCCTCATTGTGTCTTCTGCTACATGGGTCACTCCCACTGCTGCCTCTGTCTCTGTCATAGCCTTGCCACCTAAATCCTGTTAATCTGGGAAACACAAACCACACCAAAACACCACCACCCACAGCAAACAACAAGCACCATAAGACAAACTCCCACTCAAACTCCCCTGTTTGCTAGCTCCTGTGCCGCTGCAGCTGTCCGTGCCGCTGCCTGACAGTGTGTATCTCATTCCCCTTTAGGGGCTGGTCTATTACATGCTAACAGCCTACTACCAGCTAATGAAACTACTCCTTTAGCTTAAATGGTGGTGGCCTCTGCTTTGGAAATGAAGACCCTGGGATCAAATCCCACAGATGACCTAGGCAAAAATCTGGGCTTCAAGCCTTCCAGGGTTCCTGGGTACATACTGAAGTTGCTAGCATGTGCTGAAGCCTCTACCATAATGTCTGCACTTCTACTGTTACCTGTGCTAGTTACTTTAAAGACAGAATGGGGGTATGTCTGCCCAGGCTACAATCACACTTTTCACTTGCAGTGGACACATACCTGTAGGTGCCTAAATGGGAGCAGGACTTTTTTTGAAAATCTGATCCTAACAATGAGTGCTAAGCACCTTTTGAAAATCTGGTGCTTAGGTTTTAGGAGGGAGAGTCTTAAAGGCACAAGTGACATTCAGAAATGGAAAGTCAGAACACACACTAGAACATCATTTTTTGTTATTAATTGAGAGATTTAAAATTGTATCAGTAGGACACTGAATAGTATAACACTTTTTATGCCATAGTTCATTACAAGGTGTACAAATAGAGATACTGGTTGCCTGGAAGATTTTAGTTTGATGGATAGCTCCTTTTCCAGCTCAATGTGGTACCTTTCATTTTCTTTGTTTTCTCTGGATGTAATTACAATCACAAAATCTAATCAGAATGTTGATCTAACAGGTTAACTGCAATATTGTTAAAATGATGCCTACAGAATCTAATAAGAGATTGCCATAGCAAATCTAACACTGTCATTCAATCTAAAGGCAAAACAAATAAAAAATCCAAATGTTGTCAGTTACACCAGTGTTTAGAATGAATAGGAAAAAGTCAATATTTTATTAAAAATAGACAGTATTTGTCAAATTACGCAAGAAATATAACTTAGGGGGCAGATCCTCAGCTGCTGTAAATTGTCATAACTCTGTTGGCCACATGGACAATTTACACGCACAACTCTGTTGGCCACATGGACAATTTACACGCACAACACTGAGGCTCTCCCCCGTGAACTTTAAGCTGGGCAAATAATGGGGACATTTTTAATGCATAACTTATTAAGAATGATAAAATTCATCGACTAGTGTGGACCTCTAGTTTCATAGATCTTTAATTTTTGTTGCAAAGCTTGGAAGTATATTGCTAGAGCTACTTATCAATCAAGAAGTTTGCAACTTCTTGTGCCTGCAATTCCTTGCAGTGCCAGGGAGAAGTAGAAACGTTTATGTTCTCAAGGTGGTTTCTGAACCTTTCATTCTTGCATCTAGATCATAGTCAATGCCTCTTCTCTTCAGAGCCTTCATAGACTGTGAAATCAGCAGTTTAAAAAGACATTCTCAGCACCAGTACTGCATTGGAACTAGGACACATAATCAGTCTTCAGACCCCCAGTGAATGTGCTAATGGTTTTTTTGTGCTCATCCAAAGGATTAGTGTCTTTGGTAAGTCTCGCTGTGTGATAATGCTACACAAGTTGCCCATATTTCCATTTTAAATTCCTTTTTTGTAAAATATACAGTATTTATTTCTTTACTCAGCCAAGTACATTTTCCAGTAAAATTTCAGCTTGTTAAATTCAGTTTAAGGATATGCTCAGCATGGTATTATTAGAAATAAAACTGGCAAGGTTTATTTTAATACGTCTCAAAGGTTCAGCTAAAAAGAAAAGGGGAAAAAAAAGCCACCACTCTACTAGTACAGTTTTGATTAGACATAAGGGAATCACATGGAATATTGTATAACAAAGCTAAGAATGCTGATTCTATCTTAACAAGCTAGCAGTGGCTTGATCACTGATAAGCGGTGAGAGGTATTTACTCTGGATTTTTTTTAATCCCTTCTAGTGCCCTAATCACTCTTGAATTCATAATTGGGTTTATGAGTATTTTTTTGCTCTTCTGCATGCCACACTGTGCCCTCCCACTGTTTCTCATTGCTTCCAGCCATTTTCCTGAGATCCCAAAATGTCCTTAATCTCTTCCAGTCACTTTATTAGTCTCCCTTGGTAGCCTTTCTCATAGAGAGCTCTTGACAGCTCTCATCAATTCTGGATACTTCAATTAATTGTGCCAGCATCTCTCCTATCTTCTGGCTGCTTCAGTTAGCACCTTCTGCTAATCTTTTAGATCCTCCAGCAAAGTGACAGTTGTGATGTTAACAGCTCAGTGACATAAATGCAGTGAGAGTGTTCAGATAGTCTCGGAGAAAAATCTTTGTTTTAAACAGAGTTAGGCTTGAGAATAGATTTCTATAACTTTTTTTTTTGCAAATCTTTTGGACTTTTTCATATGAGGAAATGGGTTAAAATTATGGCTGTCAAGCAATTAAAAAAATCAATTGTGATTAATCATGCGATTAAAAAATTAACCGTGATTAATTGCGCTATTAAATAATGATAGAATACCATTTATTTAAATATTTTTGGATGTTTTCTACATTTTCAAATATATTGATTTCAATTACAACACAGAATACAAAGTGTACAGTGCTCATTTTATCTTTATTTATTGAATACAAATATTTGCACTGTAAAAAAACAAAAGAAATAGTATTTTTCTATTCACCTAATACAAGTACTCCAGTGCAATCTCTTTTTCATGAAAAAGTTGAACTTACAAATGTAGAATTATGTACAAAATAAACCTGCATTCAAAAATAAAACAATGTAAAACTTTACAGCCTACAAGTCCAATCAGTCCTACTTCTTGTTCAGCCAATTGCTCAGACAAACAAGTTTGTTTACATTTGCAGAAGATAATGCTGCCTGCTTCTTGTTTACAATGTCACTGAAAGTAAGAACAGGTGTTTGCATGGCACTGTTGTAGCCAGCGTCACAAGATATTCACATGCCAGATGCGCTAACGATTCATATATCCCTTGAAGTTTCAACCACCATTCCAGAGGACAGGTGTCCATGCTGATGACAGGTTCTGCTTGATAACAGTCCTGAGCAGTGCAGACCATCGCATGTCCATTTTCATCATCTGAGTCAGATGCCACCAGCAGAAGGCTGATGTTCTTTTTTTGTTGTTTTGGGTTGTGTAGTTTCTGCAGCAGAGTGCTTCTCTTTTAAGACTTCTGAAAGCATGCTCCATGCCTCATCCCTCTCAGATTTTGGAAGGCACTTCAGATTCTTAAATCTTGGGTCAAGTGCTGTAGCTATCTTCAGAAATTTCACATTGATAGCTTCTTTGCATTTTGTCAAATTTGCAGTGAAAGTGTTCTTAAAACGAACATGTACTGGGTCATCAGATAAGACTACTATATCATGAAATATAAGGCAGAATGTGGGTAAAACCACAGAGCAGGAGACATACAATTCTCCCCCATGGAGTTCAGTCACAAATTTAATTAATGCATTATTTTTTTTTAACAAGCGTCATCAGCATGGAAGCATGTCCTCTGAAACAATGGCCAAAGCATGAAGAAGCATATGAAACTTGAGCGCATCTGGCATGTAAATGTCTTGCGACGCCAACTACAACAGTGCCATGCGAATGCCTGTTTTAACTTTCTGTGACATTGTAATTAAGAAGTGGGCATCATTATCTCCCATAAATGTAAACAAACTTGTTTGTCTTAGTGATTGGCTGAACGAGAAGTAGGACTGAGTGGACTTGTAGACTCTAAAGTTGATGTTGTTTTGTTTTTGAGTGCAGTTATGTAACAAAAAAATTCATTTGTAAGTTGCACTTTCACAATAGATTGCACTACAATACTTGTATGAGATGAATTGAAGAAAACTTATCATTTTTACTGTGCAAATATCTGTAATAAAAAAAGTAAAGTGAGCACTGTACAATTTGTATTCTGTGTTGTAATTGAAATCAATATATTTGAAAATGTAGAAAAACATCCAAAATTATTTAATAAACAATAGAATACCAATTGAAATTTAACAGTGCGATTAATCGCAATTAATTTTTTTTGAGTTAACTGCAATTTGACAGCCCTAGTTAAAATCAATGGGGATTAAAACAGCAAACCTTTATTTTTTATTTATGGAAGTATATAATAGTCTCAATGAGCTAGACGGGGGACTTAGGCTGAGCTCTTCTTTTTAAATGGTCAGTCCTCTTCCTCCTTCCCCATTTTGGGAATGATGGCCATTCAGTCTCCATGTTGCAGGTGTACCTACCAGCAATGCGCATGTGTGTATGCGCTGGTCAATGTATTTCTATGCAGAGGCATGCACACCCACAGACATAGGATGAGATTTTTCAAAGCCAGTTAGAGGATTTGGACACCCAGTTCTCATTCATTTCTAATGGGAATTGGCTGTCCAAATCTCAACTATAAATGTCTACTAATATCATGTCTTGACAGAGATTTGCCTGGAGTAAAAACTAAGGACCAGTCCCTTGAGTTCCTCTGTGTAAACAATCCCAATTGAAATCAATGAGGCTTCATGTGGATATAGGGGTCTGCCACATGTTGTAATTTTCAAGAATGGGGCCTAAATAAAGATCCCTGGATTTGGCCCAATATGAGGTGAACACTCCATTACACCTTCACTGAACTCATCCCACCTGAGTTTAACTGAAAATAAAATCCTGTTTTTTAAGAGGTGCAAAATTGATTCTGCTTTTATTAAAATATTTTAGAATCCAGTGTTGGCTACCTGAATACTCGGACCACTCAACTATTCTTAAGTACAAAGAAGGTTCCATAATAATGGAACATACTAACACAAAAATAGTAAATTATAAAAGTGGAGGTCTGCAAATCCTTCGTCAAAGAAATTAAGAACTTGGTTTCAAACTCCAACCTCTGTCACACAGATTTTGCCATTCGATACAGATATACTATCACAAACCACCTTACCTCGTGTACTTCAAATTTTGTAAGCATGGGCTGAGGTTTGCAGATGAATCAAAGGCTCAATGTGAGAAATTTGATCACTATATTTTGTAAACTCTAATCTTTGTGAGCTATGTTGTTTTGAGTCAAATTCTGTCCTTACAGATCAATTCCTACTGAAGTCAGTGAGGGTTGTGCAAGTTTGTCTAAGGATGGAATTAGGGCCCTAATAGATTTAATTGCTTGCTTTTTTCCCCAACATAGATAAAACAAGTAGTAAACATTTAAGATCTAGATATAGATCTCTAATTAGAATAGAGAACAAGTGTTGTGGTGGTGGTGTTCATTGTCAAATGTGAAATTTCTCCAGAGAAACTGGGATTTAGTAGACGGTCTTATTGAATTCCTAGCATGCAGTTTGTAACGTATTGACAATGAAGGAATGATCCAATTATTATGTGATTAATCACACATTGCTGTGGGTCTGACTGATTACATTGACAATTTATGGAGTAGAATAATATTTAGCTCAAATGCCTTCACTTTACAGCCAACGGTCACCTGGGGATGAGGACTACTTTTAAAAAAAAATGTGGGCAGCAACACAGTCATAATTATTCAGTTACTTCACATTGTCATTTAGGAACATGCTGTTACTAGGCAATCATAGTTATAATGGCAGCATTTGTATTGCTTTGGTACCCTGCTTAAAATTAATGAATATTTTATTGTCAACACACAAAAATAAAAATATTCCATGTTTGTGGAGCAGACAAACCTTCAGTGTTTCAACAAGAGACAAGTAAAATTGGCTCCCATGCAAATTTAATTATGTGATCCAAGACATGAGGAAGTGAGTGGCATTTCAGAGTTTAGGAAGCAGATTAACAAATTAAAAATGCTAATTTTAGTACAGCTAATTAACACACAAAGTAGCATATTATAATTTATGGCAAGTATGATAAAATACTCTGAAAAAGGCAACCCTTTCTATAAAGGAGAATCTTCAGGTTCCTAATTCATGGCATAGATCCCCGTTTATTGAGATACCTCCAATAATCCCCACCTTTACCTGTGGTCCATACAGCTCACCATCATTTATCAAACTATCTTACACAGCCCTGCTTGTCTTTTTTGATTTCCAGTGCTCGGTTGCTGAAATAGTTCAAGAGCTATCAGTCAGATTCCACATTGGATGAGCATGAGTAAATTTCAGATAAGGAATAACCATGTGGTGTTCAGATACTATAACGACAGGAAATACCTAGATAAAGTAGAGAGAAACAAATTCATACATTCTTTTCAACACTGAACCAGACCTCCAAGCCACTTCAGTGTCACTGGTTACTAATTTGTATAATATTCCGCAGGTGACACAAATAGGGCTGTGCAAAATCTTCCTAGAGGACCCAGCCAAATTCAGGTGAACAAGAAAGCTTCCAAGTGGAACATCAATAGCTGATCATGGGCCAGCCCCTGAGAACAGACCCTACGGGGTCCATGCAGTGCTGGACATATACTGGCAAACTATCTCTGTGAGATTCCAATAGTAACAGACCCCCAAAAAAGTGCATGCCAGGATGAATGCAGGCATAATTACATACATCTCACAATCACACTTGATTTATCTTTGTCTTTGTTCACCTGCTGCATTATGTGGCAACACACTCGGTTATAGAGTCTGCTGTCAATACCTGAGGGTACCGCTACATGAGCAATTGTATGTGTCCATGCGCATGGTTGTGCCATAACCCCCATATTGTCCACATCTAAAGCCCTGAAGCATATGTCTGAAGGAAAGTAGAGGTCAAGTAAGCCAGCACACCTGAGGTATGTGGGTAAGTGCACACCTGAGCCTGTGGCATGGCCCTGTACCCATGCCACTGTGCTGTGTGGATGATGCGAGGGGCACCTTCCAGGTCTTGAGTTTGAATTCTCCTCCCCGACCTATTTCCACAATGTATTAAACCCTTTTCTGCCTGACCTTTATGCCATCTATAAAGGTTCCTGCCCCACTGCATTGTCACCAGTAGTAGTGATCTGGGCTGACCACATCAGAACATTTTTCCACTGCACACTTTACAGCTCAATATAGGTGAACATGGATCCTGCTCCAAGAGCAGCTGCCCAGTCCACCAACCACACTCGAGTGCTGATCAACATGTGATTGGAGTACGCTTTCCTCCACAGCTTCTCCTGGAGCAGCAGGCGCTGTCAGCTGTACTGGGAAACTTCATGGAGGCTGGAGCGGATTCTGGCCCAGTACCAGGAACACATCAAGAGGCTGAGACTCCTGTACAATAGGGGAAAAGACTCCAACAGCCGCTCCAGGAGGGATTGCCATATATACTCCTTCTACTACGAGCTTGACTGTGTGCTCATGAACCTGAAGTGGCTCAAGACCCCCTGCTTAGCCCTACCAACGTCGTCCCATGGGATACCAATGTGGGCCAGAGCAAGGAGGCAGCGGGGACCGCAGAAGATGCCCCAGAAGACCCAGAGGAAGAGGAATATTTTGTACCTCCCACCCAAAGGACTTGGTTGAGGAAGCCCCTGTGACAAACATGAGAAGTATCCCAAATGACAGCAGAAACCAGAATCCAAGGCTGGTAGGTAACAGTGGACCCCACCTCTTGCTCTGATGTGACATTCCTGATTTTAAGCTCAGCCCCCACTGAGCTCTACCCCAGAATGGTCCTGAGCAAGTCATGGCTATAAATTGATGATTTTATTGAATTGTCATGACCACTATTATGCATTTGGTGGAAGCTATGAAACAGATTATTAAGTAACAATCATTGTGCTGCTCTGTCTGTGTGTTTTGCAGCCAGCGCATAGGCAGGGAAAGTTGGGAGGGGTCACAGATGGGATGAAGGGAGAAGGGGGGTCTAAAAGGCCCTGGCTGGGGATGGGACAGTTGTAGAAAATGTATAGTTCATTGTAAAAGTTACTAACCACTGACTTATGTTCCTTGGAAAACTACACAGCATCTGCCCCCTACATCTTACCATCCCTTTACAAACAGGAGCTGCGCAAAAGGGGAGAGCATGGAGGTGGAGCAGATGTTATGTCCACAAAGGGAAAAAGAACCCTTTATTTGTCTGAGGCTCATGACAGCAGTCCTTCTCACTTGGAAGATTACAGATATTGCTACTGTCCCTGTACCTGGTGTCTGGCCTCCCCACACTGAGCATTGTTGCACAATCCAGGGGAAGTAGGGGTGAGAGAAGAATCTCGTCTGGAGGTGGGATAAATCCAGTGCAATGTCCCTTTGCTGTGGAGAGGTAAGGGGCTTGTGGTGCTGATCTGAAACTTCAGGGAACCCAATGAAGTTCCAGTGCTTCTCCCTTTCCCTGTCCATTTCACCACTGTTAACCATGAACAGGAGCAGGATTTTCTGGTGATGGGGGTAGGACTTTCACGTTCATTTCTCCCTTTCCATGGAAATGCCATATATACTAGTTGAGATTGTAGTCAATTTCCAGTTTAATTGCCTCCCAGTCCTGTAAGCATATTTCAGCAAATTCCTGGTGTAGCAGAAACTCTAGCTGGGTCTCGATTACATTGCAGTGCAAATGTGCTTGGTCCTTCCTAGCTGACTAAACCCCTCCATTCAGCAATATGTAGAGGGGTGATCATTTGCAGAAACATCTGTGAGGCACAAATTGCTGAATCTCCCCCACAGGACTGGAGAGACACCTCTCTTTTCCATTCTGGTACTTTGAAAACTACTATGTTCGTCAAAGGCTGGCCAACATTTGGAGAAGAAATGGCAAACTGGTAACTGCCACTCCACCCTCTTGAGAAACTATTGTTTTTTAAAATTTAAATTTTTCATATGTATATCTGACTGTTAGAAGCCTCTGCTCCTTCCCGGGGGGCTGAAAAAGTTGCTTAAGAACCAAGGATAGTCCAACACCCGTATTGCTGCAATGCTGAGGAGCATCAATATTGTGGCCTTCTGGAGCAAAGTTTTGTTATGTGGGGGGATTTCTCAGCTTCTTCCAAAGGAGAAAAAAATGCTACCCATGTCTTTGAATTGGCAGGACCTTTGACTCCTGACGGTGAAACCATTCTGCCAGGAAGTCTGGAGCAGGACTATAGAGACAGTAAAGGCAGACAGAGGAGGACCCTGGAGGACCTGCAGTGCTCATTGGAATGGACCAGAGGAACCAGGAACAGTTTGAGTTCCTCAGGACACAGGAATATTGGGTTCTTCAGCAGGGAGAGACACTGATGAACCAGTTCCTGGAGAAGGAGGCACGCCACAGGGAATGGGAGCATGTCCTAATAGAGCAGCTCATAGAACTGGTGGCCAAATGAGCTCAGAATCTGTCTGCTGCCATGGCCATTGCACCTCTTCAGGAGCTAGCATGATATCTTCCTCCTCCAGCTGCCACCCAGGGTGATGAGGTGGAGGACCCAACCCCCCAGAGTGGCTGGCAGAAGCTTGCAGGACTCCCAGGACAACACCATCAACTGAAGCCCACCAAGTGAAACCCTCAAACCCTGTGCAGGAGACATCCCTGGTTGTCCCCAAGAACAATTTTCCACAGTGGTTCTTCTCCCCTACCCCCCAGTCAGGGGAAGGGCAAGGAGGAGGGTGCAGACCTTGACATTTGGCCCTGGGTCAGGGATTCAATCCCTTTATGTTTTGTTAGTTTGTTTCCTTTTTAAAAAACGTCAGTTACACATTTGATATACTAGTTTTAATAAATGTTAAAATTTCCTTGACTTGTGTGTGGACCCTCCTTCCTAAGTATGAGGAACGCAAGATATTTTCAGGTTCAGCATTGGGCCCCATAATTCACAGCACATGAATTGGAACCATAACTGTCTGGTGCCATCACACTGCAAACACTTTTCTGTCTGTCCTGTCTGTTCCACGTCCACTTGGACCCCCACCTCCAAAACCAATTAATATCTGAAGTCCCAAGGATACTCAGGAGGAGTGGGGAAAGTGCATTATTTTGTGCTTCAAGAGCACTGGTAGTTTTAATAGCATCAGAACTCACAGCACAGAAAATGGATAGATAAACATCTTTGTGGCTTGGTTCATATGTAGAACTAAACACAATTAACTAAACAACTAAACACAATCTGCCACTACCCGGTGACTAAAAGGCCCCTCTCCTTCCCTCCTCCAAACCTTGACCAGTTTCATCCTTGAGGTATATGCCACTGAGAGCACTTAGCATAGCCAACAACAAATGGTGGGGGCAAAAAAACAGGTGAACACACTCCCATCCCAAATCAAGCTTGTTGAGATTAAGTGCTCCTGATAATGGAGGTTTGTTATACTGATATAGTTCTGTCGTTTAGACAAGATCTTAATGTTCACACTTGTTTACAAACCTCCATTATCAGGAGCACTTAATCTCAATAAGCTTGGTTTGAGATGGGAGAGTGTTCACCCATTTCCTCCCTCCTCCCCCCCACACACCATTTGTTGTTGGCTGTGCTAAGTGTGAACATTAAGATCTTGTCTACACTAAAGAACTATATCAGTATAACTACGTCAATGTGCAAAGGTGGGCGACAGTAGTAAGAACACACAGCAAAGTAGTTCCTAGAGTGTTTCTTGTGATGCACAGAACCCAGGGACACCATCCCTGACATAGTAGCATTTACTTTGCATAACAGCATCAGTGTGGATCAGTGGTGGGCAACCTGCGGGGCACACATGGTGCATCAGGGTAATCCGCTGGCAGGCCGTGAGACAGTGTTTACATTGACCGTCCACAGGCATGGCTGCCCGCAGCTCCCAGTGGCCATGGCTCGCCGTTTCCGGCCAATGGGAGCTGTGGGAAGTGGCAGCCAGCACGTCCCAGGTTGCCCACCACTGGTGTGGATGCAGACATATGCAGCATTATACCCATCTCTAGCACAGCATATGTGGACACTCATCATATCTGTGGGGAATGTGCATGAGCATATACATGGCCAAATAACAAAGTATCTGTGCAAACGTAGATGTAGCCTTAGTAGTGTATCATAATCATAATGATCTTTTGTCCTCTACTCTCAATACAGTAAAAAGAAAAGGAGTACTTGTGGCACCTTAGAGACTAACCAATTTATTTGAGCATGAGCTTTCGTGAGCTACAGCTCACTTCATCGGATTTGCATCTCATTTGCATCCGATGAAGTGAGCTGTAGCTCACGAAAGCTCATGCTCAAATAAATTGGTTAGTCTCTAAAGTGCCACAAGTACTCCTTTTCTTTTTACGAATACAGACTAACACGGCTGTTACTCTGAAACCTCTCAATACAGTGTTTCCTAAACACTCTCTTCCTGGCTGTATTGCATGGGCCACTGGTATGCAACTCTATTTCTTGCAGATGACTTGTGACAAAGTCAGAGGGAAGATGGTTTAGAGAACTGAAGACATTAAGACTTGTTAAATCCTATGTTGTGGCAGTAGAGGAGGCAAAGAGGTTTTGTTATTAATATCTACCCCTAGCCCTTCTAAATCCTAATCAGCAAAAATGTTCTCAGTGGTGAATAGGCTGATGCATCTGGGCATATTGTGCAAAAGAATCATAAAGGCCCAGAATGGGCTATCTGCCTCCATGGTGGCAGAGTAGTCTCAGCTACTTCTATGTTTCAGCCTCAGATGGTATCATTCACTGAGTTTCTGGAGGTGATGGAGGTGCTTCAGGTTATTTGAGATCCAGACCTATGCCCTTGGTTGGTGAGTGCCAGCAGGGAGGTATCAGCTTTGTTAGAAAATCCCTTTCAGAAAAGCAGGGCCCTGGCTTCACTTGAAGAGGTGACTGTTCGGCATAGCTCAAGAAATATTTGCCTCCATGTTAGCAGTGTTACCAGTTATCAACCATTGAGAAGGCAACTCCAGAAATATCTGTACTCCTCCGATTAACTTGACCCTAGTCAGATTATTTTGAGTTCTGTGAATAGCATAGAAACTGCATTGATCCATCTTCATCTATCACAGAAGAAAATTAAGTATTTCATTCTGATCCTTTTGGGTTCATCCGTTTCCTTTGAGATCGCATACAACAGTGATGTTCTCACATCTGTAGATCCTAGTGACAGCCAGCTGCCTCTGCAGCAGTATGGCTTCCCTGGATCGAATGTTCTGGCACTGGAGGGTTCAAGCTTCTCATGAAGTTCTGACACCAGTGCTGCCCACTCCGGATTTCCAAAACAATGTGATCCCACCACACACGCTGGTTCTCCTGGACCACCACCAATTGTCTCTCTTCCGATTGAGAGTTCCAGGAATCAGTAGTGTAACTACCCCTTTGCCTGCAGGATCCCTCCTCATGGAGGATTCCACAAGATTATTTTCTTTCACCTCTCCTGTTTATCAGTTATGACGCTAATAAAGAGCATTCTAAGAGAGTGTGGGCTATGTTATCTGTGTAGTTGGACTTACCTTGTATTTGGATGAGACATAGGAATAGATAATTGCTATGAGGCTCTATCTGGATAAAACTGAGGTCCTGCTTGCCCAGCTGGGGAAAGCAGCTGATGGATATGGCAGAGATTACATGTGCTCCTCCATTGAGGGAGTATGTCTGTGTCAAGGTTCCTCCCCCACTCTGAACTCTAGGGTACAGATGTGCGGACCTGCATGAAAACCTCCTAAGCTTATTTTTACCGGCTTAGGTTAAAACTTCCCCAAGGTACAAACTATTTTACCCTTTGCCCTTAAACTTCCACTGCCATCACCAAACATTTATCTGGGTTTATTGGGAAAACGCTGTTTGGAAACGTCTTTCCCCCCAAAATCCTCCCAACCCTTGCACCCCACTTCCTGGGGAAGGTTTGGTAAAAATCCTCACCACTTTGCACAGGTGACCACAGACCCAAACCCTTGGATCTTAGAACAATGAAAAAAGCATTCAGTTCTTGAAAAGAAACATTTTAATAGAAGAAACAGTAAAAAGAATCACCTCTGTAAAATCAGGATGGTAAATACCTTGCAGGGTAATTAGACTCAAAGCGAAGGAGTACTTGTGGCACCTTAGAGACTAACCAATTTTAAAAATTGGTTAGTCTCTAAGGTGCCACAAGTACTCCTTTTCTTTTTGCGAATACAGACTAACACAGCTGCTACTCTGAAACCATAGATTCAAAGCATAGAGAATCCCTCTAGGCAAAACCTTAAGTTACAAAAAGACACACAGACAGGAATATTCATTCTATTCAGCACAACTTAATTTCTCAACCATTTAAAGAAATCATAATCTAACGCATATCTAGCTAGATTACTTACTAAGTTCTAAGACTCCATTCCTGTTCTGTCCCCGACAAAAGCATCATACAGACAGACACAGACTCTTTGTTTGTCTCCCTCCTCCTAGCTTTTGAAAGTATCTTGTCTCCTCATTGGTCATTTTGGTCAGGTGCCAGCAAGGTTAGCCTAGCTTCTTAACCCTTTACAGGTGAAAGGATTTTTCCTCTGGCCAGGAGGGATTTTAAAGGTGTTTACCCTTCCCTTTATATTTATGACAATCTGCATGTGTTGTTCGGATTGCATATGTGGGCTGGGAAGTTCAGCTGATGCTGACCGATTTATTTTTCTGGGGTTCTCAGATGACTGGGCCTTTTTCTTCTGGATATGGGCTTCGCTCCAGTACTGCATGCCCTTGTCACATTTAGATTACTGCAATGCACTCTACATTGAGCTACACCTGAAGGCCATTTTGGCAATTCAGTTGCTTGCTTATTAAATAGTCTTTCATAGTCTTTTCAGACTATGGGATGCAGGGAAAACTCTATACCTGCATCCCATAGTCTGTACTGGTTTCTAGTTTGTTTCTGGGTGACATTTCAGGTACTGTAGAAGAGTCGTGCTTCTGGAATTTGCTCCCTTGGTGGTATGATAGAATCTAGCTGTATTGACTTTGTCTTGCTGCAAGGCTTATTTGTTTTCCCAGGCCTTTCTTGCTGTGGAGGATTGATTAGATTGAAGGGAGAGGGGCTTTATTGTTTGAGTGGGATGCTCTTGGAGATGTTGAATTGCTTGAAGAGGATAATATTTTTGTTTATGGAGAAATCTTTGTATGTAAATATTCTGTATGTGCTTTATATATTTTTGAAAGATGCTTAGAGCTTTGCTAAGGATTTGATATACAAGACCAGTGGTTCCCAAACTGGGGTTCGCAAACGCCAGGGAGTTCACAGAATGTTATAGGGGACTCGCCAGAAAAATTTCACTAATGGCAGCCAGAGGACCTGGGCATTGGAGGCTGCATGTGAGACCCGGTTGCAGGGCAGACAGCCCGAACTCCAGGGAAAGCGGGGCAGGGCAGTTTGGGTTGGCAGCCTGAGTCCTTCCCCATTAGTGGGGGAGCCAGGAGCCCGAACTCAAGCACTTTGTGCGGGGTGGCAGCCCAAGCCCCAGGAAGAGTGGGGCCGGTCAGTTGGAACTGGCAGCCCAACCTCTGGTGGTCAGCAGGACCTGCAGCCCAAGCTCAGTGGAGCTCAGCTGATGGGGCAGTCAACAGGATCCAGCAGCAGGAGCCCCGTGGAGTGCGGAGGAAATTTAAACTTAAATCCCTGGAAATACTCATTTTTAGGAGGGGGTTCATGAGATTTCACAATTTAGTGAAAGGGGTTCGCGGGCTGTTAAAGTTTGGGAACCACTGTACTAGACTAAATAACAGGAATATGGCTTTTAGTTTAGCCAGGGATTTGGCAACTACCATCTATCAAATTCACGGATTTCAGAACAGGCACCTCAGCCTTCCCAAAGAAATTTTAGTACACTCTTGAGTGTGGATCTTCATAGTGTTGTAAAAGAATGGAACTACTACACTGTGGTATGATTCTGTGTGGGAACCTTTTGTATAAGTGGATAACTTGATTTGGACAAAATGGAGGGAAAAAATGAGCTGACAGATTTGGGGCTTAATTTGCTCTAAATCTCTAATTTTTCTGACACAATTTTGTACCTTTCTAAGACTGTGCCCATAATTAATTGAGGTAAAATTATAATTAGGTATCTATCTGAGTAACCAGGTAGTTAGACACATACTTGGTGTAACTTGTGCCTTCAACTATTTTGAGGGTGAAAAATTGTACCTGTGACCCTGGAGACCAGTTTTACAAAATCAGACCCTATACTTCAATGAAAGTTCATCTTCTTTTGAAATCTCATCTCTCTTCTCTGAGAACATCCCTGATTAAGCCCCGAAAGAATGTTTTCAAATGATTTTTGTCTTGACTGTGGGAAAGGCAGCAAGGGAGACAGTATGCTTAGACTGAGCCTCAGAAAAGGGCTGCTTTCTTCAGCTAAGAGAAAAAGAAGAGAGTGAGAGTGTGGGCAGTGCCCCGGAAGAGTATTCTGCATATCAGAGAGGCTTTGAGTAGAAAAATAAGGGGCATCAATTCATCCCCAAAAGAGCACTGTTTGATCCATTTTTCTCTTGAGCAGTGGCAGTGGAACAGTTTTTAGAGTGGGGTGCTGAGCTGCACCCCCTCTTACCTCTGTCCACACCCCTCACCACTCCGTAGAGCTGGGGCCGGGAGCAGGGCCATACCTTCAGGAGGGGGGGATGCAGATGGGATAAAGGGGCTGAAGCTGGGGCTACAGCTCGGGATGGGTGCAGAGCCTTGGCCGCGGAACTGGCAGTCTGGACCCTGGGCATGGGGCCAGGAGCAGAGCTCCGGGTGTGGGGCTGGCAGCCAGTACCCTGCATGCAGGCCAGGAGCAGAGTCCCGGGGGCGGCAGCGGAGGCCCCAGGCCGGCAGCCAGGACCAGGGCCAGCAGCTGGCCTGGCAGCCAGGACCCCGTGCAAAACCTGGGCGTGCTGCAGCAACCCCTGCACCCCTAGTTCCCGGACCTATGCTCTTGAGTATCTGATGTACACAGACTAACTCAAATGACTTTTTAATTAAGCTCTCCGTAGATACACAAATCAAATGCATTTTTCCAAACTTTCACAGCACTAGATAGAAATACGGGTAAATGCCAGCCAGGGAAATGTGTAAGTGACTGCAGACCCAAGACAGCAGTCAATTCTATACAGGCAGTTAGTATAGGATTATAAACCTGTTTACTCTGGTTTCATAGAAAAAAATGCCCTGATAAATGCTAATTTTACAATATGTCAGCTATTGAACACCTTCTTAAAGGAATACAAATACCAGGCGATAAAAATGAAGTAGTAAGATAGCTTTTGTATATAGCTTCAATGTTAGTAATTTTGACTCTTCATCCCCAGAGAGGAAAAACTTTTTACGTAGCAAGATGGCTACATCAACCGAATGCACTCAAATCACCAACATTCACACCGCCACCAGCAGGAGAATGCTGAGTCACAGTGCAACAGGCAAGGGATGTGGTAAGCAGACCCTGTTCAGTCAACATACGCATGCCAGTATGGAATTCATTGCACACTCATAGTTTATGCTTCTTGGAAAATCTGCATATTCTATTTAAAAACAATTCTGATGATATATTTTCTGGATTCTTTTCTTTCTTGTTTCAATTACTAAGAACATTTGCATAAAGACAGGTTCTTTGTTTATGAATTTATCTGTTCCTGCTGCTTACTCCTCATATGACATCGTTTGTGAAAGCAAAATCCTCTTCACACAAGCTCATTGTTATATTTCAAATTGAGGATTATGAGTCAGATTCAGAGTGTATCCTGAAAGGCATTTAAAGTCTGAGATACTCTACTCAAGTGATGCAAGCATGTAACAGAATTCAGGAGAAAACAAAATTTACAGCACAGATACTGCCACAGAAATTACTCTGTATGGTGGCACAGCAGCTGATAAGTCGTATTGCAACGTGCTGTCTAAATAGAATATGGATGTGTGTACCACAGTGATACCATTCTAATGCTATGGGCTGATGGCAGATTGAAGGCATTATTTTTTTATTCCCATTTAACCATTCCACCAGGGTGTCTGGGTGCTGTACGTCCCCCAGCAATTCCAGAAGAATGACACTCAGAACACTGAGTGACACCCCCAGCTCTCTCTAAATGCCTACCTTTCCCTCCCCCCCCCAAAAAAAAAAACACACGAGGAAATAAAACAATGTTGAAAAGTTTTAAACCCAGAAGGGGAGAAGTGCCAGAGACTCAATCAAGTTTACTACAAACATTGCAATTACTATTGATTTTACATAGAAGGCACTGAGATACTATGGTGATAAGTGGTAGTATAAAACAATAAGATAACTTCTGGTCTTTTTTTTTTTTTACCTTATCTCCTCAACCCTCACTATTAAGTTTTCCTCCAGCAACCACCTTCTAACCAACCTCCTCCACCACCAACCAAAAGCCTGGGAAAAAATAGAAAAATAAGTGATTCTTGCAGAGCATTCTGAAGGTCACCAAATGCAGGCTTTGGCAGATCAAGGAAATGAGTTCATTTTCAGTACCCCTTAACTCAGAACAACCCCTTCAGCTCACTGCAGCTTCTTTGGCATCACACAAGGAGAAGCAATTTCCCAGCTAAGCAAACCCAAACCATTTGCAATAGGTTTGTATGGGACAAAACCTTAGATTTCATCTGGAAATTGACTGTTAGCCAAAGTATATCAAAGATCACAATTCCAAGGTGCTCCCTGCGAGAGAAGCCACCAATCAAATGGCAGCTGCATTCTGTACTAAGTACAGTTCGGATAGTTTTAAGGTGCAGTCCCATGTAGAGCAGTCCAACACTGTGTTAACAAAGGCACAGATGATGGAGTGTGATGTCTGTATCCAGAAGAAAAGAACAATCTCCTTGCCAAGCACACAGGTAAATGTTAAAAGCATTCCAGCCAGGTGCTGCTATCTTGATATCCCGAAGAAGCTATGGAAATGGCAGGCAGTCGCCCCAAATTAAAGGTGAAGATCAAATCTCTGCTTCATTTTTACTTTCCTCATTCTGTCAATAGGACTTCAGTTGTCCTGAGTTCCAGGGAGCTAACACCCATCTGTGCCCCAATTTCCTTTAGATGCTGAGGATTTTGTAATGTCCGACAAGAGTGCAAAAAGCTTTCCTTCACTGCTTTCCCTGTCCCACTCCCACTACACCCCCCCCTCCTACCTGCACACAAACAGTGGACCAGCTAGACAGAATTGCAGTTCTTGCACTCTACTTCAAACAAGTATTGCTCCCTCCAAGTGTCCCTTGGATCGTTTATCTAAAGTAGGCTGGAAAAAGGCATGACCCAGGCATACCTCCTGTGAATACACTTTCATGCATGTGCTCAGAACTAACCTGGGCTAGGGAGGCATAATCTGTCCCAGAAGTTCCCAAGGAATTTATAGCTCTGCACAGTCCCTAATGCAAGCCAGTGCTTTCAAGTTACTATTTGGCCCTAGGTTTTGTAGTGGGTGACTAGTGTCTACAAATGGCAAGATGTAGTGAAAACATATTATTAAAATAAAGACTCTAAAGAGAAAATGTATTAAGATACAACATGGGATCCACTAATGTGCAGTGCTATACTGCTTTCCTTTGAAAATATCTTTGATTTTATTGATTATGGTGCAGTAGCTGATTGGCCAGTGTCAAATGTACTTGCTGCCTGTTGCCCTGAATTTTAGAAGCTGGACATATTGTCAGTCAAGTCTGTTCCTTGTCTGAATCTCTGACACTATTTTTCTCTTTTATTTGTACCTGTTACTTATGTATTAAACAAGCAAACGAAACAATGCTTTGTAACTCCTTACATTCACTCAAAGCAGACAAGCCTGAGATTTTGAAAAGGGCTTCAATCTGGCCCCTAATATCGGGAACAATATTCTGTCTGCGTTGTAAAATTATTAAATTCAATTGCAGGTTCAATGTGGGCATTTAGATATCTAGTTACCTGATTAGATGCAGTCATGTAGTTGGATGTCTAAATACTAGCTTTTGCACCTGCATTTAACTGTGTGCTCAATTATTGCTATGTGCAAAACCAGAGACCACTTGTGTAAATTGGGACCTACATTACATAATTCTTTATGCTTCACCGTAACATCTACTTGTGCCAACTTAGAGGTACTGACACTGATCAGGTATGGCACACTCAACCATCCCCCTCTTTAATTGAATCCATACACTCCTCAGTTCCTTATATAAACTGGTGTAATTCTTATTAAACTTGCTTCTGTCCCAGTTACACACCTCCACTATTTGGCACGCTTTGGCATCATGTAGTGTTTCGTTTGCTTATTTTATAAGTAACAGGTACAAATAAAAGAGAAAAATAGTGTTAGAGATTCAGACAAGGAACAGACTTGACCTACAATATGTCCAGCTTCTAAAAACCACAACCAACAATAAGCATTTCTCCAAGATCTATCTCCTGGGCATTCAGGTAAATGAAACATTAAACCCAACTGCAGTATAACATTTTAGACTTCCTACTGCAAGAGCACACATACTGTTGTTCTAGGAACTGCCATTTCTGAATTTAGACCTGCATAGAATGAGCAGCAGGAACAGATGGAGCACTTGAGTGATAAATTCTTATATCCCGAAAAATAGAATATTTGTATCTTTCTTCATTTTTTCAATATAAACAGAATTTTTTCTAAAGAGTAGGATTTATGAATCATCGCTGGGACCCTGATGCTCATGCCAGTATTATTCAGCCTGAGACAGACTTCCTACAGAACAACTTTTTTCCATTCATGCTGTGATGCAAAATGTTTTTACAGTTATCATTTGTAATAATGAAATGGAACATTGGAGACACTTCATAATGTCACTCTGCAAGCCTGTCTAATACATCCTCTTCTCTGATCCAGGAACAATCAGTTAGACAGGAGTGGCAGATGCTAGTGTCAAACTGATAACACTAACTTTTCTTTTAGGAAACTGTTTTTTTATAAATAGATTAGTAAAAAAACCAGACACATTCTGAGCAAGAAATATTTCCCCCCCCGGGATTACATAGAGAAGATATTGAGGAAATGAGACAAAATAGTCCATGTGATAATGTTTGATTAATGCACACTTCATGTATGTAGGAAGGCATGAGGAGAAGAGATGAAAACAAACAGGTGCCAGTACCACATGGGGAATGCCTTTGGGGGAACCAACTAACCCCATCCCAGCTTCTCACATGGCTCAAGCATCTGCTTTAATTTCCTTTTACCTTGAACATGTTAATATAAACAAGCATCTCCTGATTGATTGAATATTTCAGTACAAAGAGAACCTAGATAGCTGATTGACAGGGTGAGTAGAGTGGAGCCTGGCTCATTGGCTGCTCTCCTGATTTGAAATGGCAGAAACAAAGCTACAGGATTTCCCAGCATTCCACACACTCCTCACCACCAAACAGTTGCTCCCCACAAGCAGTGGCAGAAACCAGGGCAACTGTTTGGCAGTGGGGAGAGTATGGAATGTCCTCTAGCTTTGTTTTTGTCACTTCCGACCTGTGGAGGCACAGACAGTATGGCTGAATGAAACACCTCTCCACCCCTTGCTCTGCCATCCACACAACAGCCAAAGCAGCAGGCCCTGATCCAATTTCTAAAATAAAATAAGATCTTGCCAAAATGTAATTGAGTGGAAGAATCAGGGGTTAGAGGGGTGCAACCTCATTGGGAGGGGATCAGAGAGGAGAGCTTCCTGGAGAAAAGAAGGAAATGCTAATCACAAAGTGATCCTTGTACTTCCTAAACACACAGGGTATGTCTACACTGCATTTTACAACGTGTGGCAGTGAGTCTCAGAGCCCAGGTCAACAGACATGGGCTCATGGGGCTCACAGGGCTCACATATGGTGCTAAAAACAGCAGTGTAGATATCTACAACATCTACACTGCTCTTTTTAGCAACTTAGCATAAGCCCCACAAGCCCAAATCTGTTAACCCAGGCTCTGAGATTCATTGCCATGGGTTTTAAAACAGTGTACATATACCCATTGTATGCAAGATTGCTTGCCATTGTATGCAAGATTGCTTGCCAAGCAAGAAGTTACAGCACTTGAGCATCATAAGGTTGGAGGAAACCAGGTGACCAGAAGTGAGGCACAAGGAGCACTCCAGCATTGGAAGAGGGGAGTGTTACGGGGTGCTGTGTAAATAGTTGTGTTATGGTTTCAGTGTGAGTTGTACCTTTTGACTCTCAGTCTCTCTGTGGGTACCTTTTCCAAGTACAGCCATGGGCCATCACTTCTCTCAGGATTGAATCTCATGATTCATCCCACTTTTAGACTGGGTCTCCAGATTTAAGCCTCCCTGTTCACCAGCGGTGTTGTCAGCCATCCAACAGCATTTGATTCTGCCAGGGATTTCTTCCGGTAGCCTGTGACCATTGTGAAAGTACAGTGACTGAGAACAACTTGTTCAAAACATAGCATTTATTTATCCACGGGAATCCAACAGCGAATAAAAGGATTAAATAACAAAAAGGCCTGTATGTATATTGTTGTACCTAAACCTTAGCCTTCATTTGAAATTTATTTCAGAGTCCCTTTCTTTGGGTTTGGACACCTGAATCTGGTCACTCAGGTTTATGCATCCTCCCAGGTGGGTTGGAAGCAGACTTCCAATAGTGGGTTCATTGTATTGTCCATTTGAACACTGGTAACTGGGACTGTCTACAGGCATTATCTTGCAGATCAAAGCTACTTAAGACTGATTTAACCCTTTGTTACCTTTTAGGCAGCAACAGAATCATCTAATGTTCAGAGATGTAACATTCATAAAAGTAATACAGATATTTGCAACAATATCACAATAAAGTGGCAGTAGATCATGCTCAAGACTATGTAGCATACTTCCTGGGTTTTTTAAGACAATTAAACCTTCTGCTTGAGCACTGTGAATGGCTTCTTGGGTGCAGTTCTTTACTTGGAGCATTTAACATAGAGAACTGAGCTTTAAGGGAGAGCAGAATAAAGATAAGGAGACTGGACAGAAAGCAAGATTAAATATACAAAGAGGAAGCAGGAAGGAAGACAGTATGCACATTTTAAAAGGGGTGTTGAAAAACTGTAGCGGTTACAAAGAAAAACTACAAAAATGGGCTGAAAAAATGCCTTAGGATGGGAGACCTAAAAAGCACAATCTGTTTAGCATATTAAAAAGATTGAGGTGACTTGATTATAGTGTATAACTATCTTCACTGGGAGAAAATATGGGAACTAAAGAGCTCTTCAATCCAGCAGAGAAAGGCATAACAAGAACCAGTGGCTGGAAGTGAAATCAAGCCAAATTCTTATTAGAAATAAGGACCACAATTTTATCAGTGGCGGTAATTTGTTTCTCATTTTAAAAATCTATGAAAACGCATGAGTCAAACTCATCCTTCCTGTAACTGCCCTCGGTGGATTTTTGAGTGGGGGAACATCCTTATTTGGAGATAATAGCTTTTGAGCGACAGCACTGAAATGTAGTTTATCCATAATTTTATTTATATTGAAATGGGGTTCTTTATTTGGAAAGCATGTCCAAATTCTTTTAGTGTTAACAAACTACATTGTCATGTGGCTCCTTTAGCTAATCCATAATTCACTATTTTTAAACCTGTGTTATAATAGGAATTATTTGTAAATGCTTGTAGTTTCTCCTTTTAAACTGCCTGACATATTTGATTTACAACAATTCTATGCATATTTAACCAACAGTGGCACACATATATTATTCACCTACAAATATTTTTTATAAAGAGTTTAATTTTCACTATTTTCTATTCCTTCCTAACAATTTGAATATGCAGTAGTGGTTTATTCCTACTTCTGAAAATGAAATCTATATGATCTAAATTATGCATAATTAAGCAGCAATTTATTTATGCTATTCTGAAAGTTCTAATTATTTTGACACATATTGGAGTAATTTTACCAGACATCTCAAAGTCTAGATTATGGTAAAGTACAATTCAGCTATGAAAAATGGTGAGGTAAAAAAGGTACCTTTTTGCTCATGTGTATTGAGTTCAATCTGTAGACTTTAGTAAGAAAACTACACTTCTTAGTCCTGTTAGTTGTGTGTGGGATTTGCACTGTTAAATCTAGTTTCAGAGTAACAGCCGTGTTAGTCTGTATTCGCAAAAAGAAAAGGAGTACTTGTGGCACCTTAGAGACTAACCAATTTATTTGAGCATAAGCTTTTGTGATGAAGTGAGCTGTAGCTCACGAAAGCTTATGCTCAAATAAATTGGTTAGTCTCTAAGGTGCCACAAGTACTCCTTTTCTTTTTACTGTTAAATCTGTTTCTTCTGGTGAATCATCAGTGAAACACTTTACTAAATTCCAGTTACAAAATCAATCTGCTACACCTGTGCAAACTCATTGGCAGCAACAGGATTATACTGATGTCACCAAGGCATAATCTGAGTAAAATAGGATTTCAGAGGTGTTATTGGGAGGTATAATTAGGCCTGCAAATTACCAGAGATGATTCATGAGAAGGAAACACATCCATGTGCAGTTCTTAGTATTCTCTTCAGAAGGGCTGGCACCCCCTCCCCCATATATATATATATATATATATATATACACACACATACACACACACTGGCTTTGTACATTTGTGAGATGACATTAGGGCAGAGAGAGTGTTTATAAACTTACAGGTTTCTTTACTGAAATGAATAAATACTGCAGGAGCAGCAGAAGGAGAAAAGGAGAATATAGGGAATTAGGAGGCTGGAGCTATAGAAACACTTACATATACTTTACTCCATATTGTGGGACTGGAGTATCTTCCATGCAAACGGCTAGGCAGGGGGATCAACACATAGGGACAACCATGTATACATACAGCATAGGCAGAGACATGTACTCCTGTGGCCAGATAGTCATCTGTCACAGTGAGGAAGAGAAGCAGAACCTTACCTTCTCCAGTCATCTGGGAGATATGGCAGCCAGCAAGTAATAGCAACAGTCAGGGAGGAAGGGGGAACCACAAGAACAGTCATTACAGCTGCAAGAGAAGGACCTGAATCTACAATTTAGTGTACCTTAAATTTCCTTGTTCTGCTTATTTCCTGCTTTGTTACTGTCCCTAATGTGCTCACTGGCTGCTCTCCTAGTGGAAATGAATAATTGCACCCCCCCCCCCCTGATTTATGTGGCAGTGCTCTGTTCTAAAGATAAGGTAATCCAATCAGGGAGCGGAAATCATACAATGTGATTTAGGTGACCAATCACAGATCCAGGAAACAAATTCTTCATATCAGATATTCTAAGGCGCACTGGCTGTGAACAGCTCATGAAAAACAAATAGGCCCAAACATATCAAAATAAATCATGAGCAAATTCAGGATATTTTGAAAACAGAACAAGGAGCATAGCTGATGAGTAAATTGTACATAATGACTAGATTCCAAAAACTAATTGACTCCAGTAGAACCAAGATACGATTTTCAAGTAGTAACATCAGCATGGGAATCTTTGTTGTTGTGAGGGTGGTTTTAGATTTGGGATTTGTTAACTTCATTCACAATATTTTAAGGTAATGCCACTACAGAAATCCTAAGTGCAAAGTACAGTTAACACTGGCACTTCATACACAGTGCAAGGTCATGATTTCACTTTTCTTTTTTTCCAAATGACATTAATAATTTTTGGCAATGTCACAATTTGGTGGCTGAAACCTGAAAGGAGCTTCCTAATGAGGCAGAAAATGACACTTCATCCCAGGTTACATTCGGCACTCTTTATATTTCAGATTAGGTTTTCACTTCAAACTGTCATTGTCCATATTCTCCACAGATTGCCAGAATCATCTGACTGCAAGAGGGAATTCAGAACCTGACATTACTGTTATTTCTAATGTAAATGAAAAAATAAAACATTTTATTTTAAATATTGAAGCTGCTTTTGTACAACAAAGGAGCAGTAAGAGACAGATTAAAAAGAAACTTGTTTAGCCGTTCACCTTGTACACATTCATCCTCCTCTAAATATTAGTGATATAGTACACAACATAGGTGCTTATGCAGTATAAACAAAGATAGATTGGCGCAATCAATTCAATATCAATGGGATAAATTATGGCAAAGTTTATGGATTGTTTTATAGTTTATATATAAACCTTGAGCTACAGACACATTTGGATAATAAACCAAAAAGCAACTCCTAACATTATATACCCTAGTTTAAATAACCTATTATTCAGTTGCTGAAGCATGAAAAATCTTAATTTTTTTAAATCTCTGACTTCTCTCATTGCTGTAGGGATTAAGGATTAATTCAGCTTTCTTTAGTGCAAATTATTCCTTTTTTATTTTTGTCTTTTGGGCTTTAGGATGGTCAATGAGATTTCAATGTGTATGAGACTTGTTTCTTTTAAAATAGCTTGAATTAAATGAAGACCATTCAACAGCTGCTGTGAAGTTAGTGTGTAGGGATAATTTTGACATTAAAAGAATTAAAATTAGCTTAAATTTGGTTAAGAAAACAGTATATTTGCTCTATTGTTTGTGGCTAGTAAGGAAAAGGTCCCAATCTGAGAATAAGTAGTATTACTTATAGTGTGGGCAGGATGTGTGGTTCAAAAAGTAACTAATAAAATAAAGAGCTGCAGTAGCAAGACAAAGAGAACCTCTCTTAAAAGAAACAAGCACAAACTTTCCCACTGTTCTGCTGACAAGCATGGAGTGGGAGGAGATAAGAAAGGAAGGTCTCGGAGGAGGGAAAGTAGCAAGGATAAACTGCTTCAAACTGGGTTTTTGCTAGAGCTAGCAAGTTAGTTGAAGGGTATAAAGAGAGACAGGAATCTGAAGATTCTTTGTCAGGCCTTACCTGATTCTACCAGAGCACACCAGGATAAGCCTGTGTTCCCTAGGTCTGGCATATTTGTAAATTTAATGATCATATGTGTAATCCTTCTGCCAGTTGAAGTGGGCATTGAGAAGGGCCGGGTTCAATATCTAGGGGACCCTTTTCAACAATATAACACAAAACTGGCTCGAGCCCCAACCTGGTAGCCTAGGAAAATTACACTCTATCCTCTGGGTGCCTCTAAGAGCAATACTTGTCCTTTCACAAACACAGAGTCTGAGGTAGAAAGAGGTTTTCTTTAATAAATGTAATTTGGCATTAATCTGGGAAAATAGCACAAGCAGGATTCATGAAAAGCATGAGCAAAACACCCACCCCAGAGTATGGGCAGTGTCTTTTGCTTCAGGTTCTTGAATCCAACACCAAACTTCCTTAGCTTGCCCCTCCCACCTCAACACCCCACTGTGGTGTTCAGATGTTGCTTGTAATTATTAGAAGTGGGAGCACTGGCTGTTGGGAGTCTGAAAGGACAGGAAACAGGAAGGAGGGGGGAGGAGTTGAGAAGCTGGGAGAAAGCTACAGATGGTGCAGCAGCAGCTTGGTAAAGAGGTTTCCACTTTGAAAATAAAGTCCTGTTAAAGCTTGTTAGTACCTTGCCTGGTTGATACAACATTTTGGCAATGAGGATGGATCTTCTGCCTCTGAACCCACATGCACCCTTTCTGCAAAGCCCAGGTGAGCCTCTAATTGCTTTTACTACCTGGATCCATATGTTTGAGACTTATCTGCTTGCAATCAGTGCTACAGAGATTTCTGAAGTAAGAAAGCGTGCTCTGCTAATCCACTGCCTTGGAGCAGAAGGGCAGCGTATATTTTACACTTTTCCCCATGCAGATGATAAATATGAGACTGCACTCACTGCATTAAAGAATGTTTTTGTGCCAAAAGTGAACGTAGTAGCTAATCGCTACAGATTTCACCAGTGTGAGCAGAAACCAGGGGGAACTATAATGCAGTATATTGCTTCCCTGAGGAGTCTGATTGTAATTTATGACTTTAGGAATATGGCAGATGAGATGATTAGAGACCAGCTCATTGAGAAAAAAACCATGCTTCATGTAAGAGAACACTTACTTCTAGAACCACAACTTACACTAGAAAAAGCAATAACCATTGCTACTCAGATTGAGTCAGCTACAGCTGATGCCAAAATAATGAGCATGGATACAGGAGGCACAGTCCAGGCTGTGACTCCTGTGCAGAAAAGTTCACTACCACTGAAGATACACAATTGCAAGAGGAAAACTAATGAAAAACCACCGAATCATCATTTTCAAAATACAGTAAAAGCATGCTTTTGTTGTGGATCCCCACAACACCTTGCAAGCTACACAGGCTGTCCAGCAAAAGTAGCTCAGTGCAATCATTGCAAAAAGATTGGACATTTTGCTAAAGTATGTCACAGTAGCCAGTTCAATCAACAGGTGCATGCAGTTACAATACCAGATGTTACTGTGCTGAGCATGGACAAAATTACAACTGCACATATTCCAGAACAGATAAAGTTCACTGTAAACATTTCCGCCATACCCTCAGGCAAACCACACTCTATTCAGCAGTATCTATACTACCTGATTCCATCTATCTGCATTACTTTAAAGATGTGCCTCTTTCTGAACCCAAACTTCACTTGGTGTGCTATTTGAAAAACCATATTCCAGGACATGGCTGCCTGCCAGCAATAGTTACTTTTGGTGATTGCTGTGTAACTGCAGAGTTCTACATTGTCCACAAAAGCACTCCTATCCTTGGCAGAGTTTTATTGGCTCCTTTAAATCTCAGGGTAGTTAATGGACGAATTGATCTTCCTCAGCAAAACACTCTTGCGGTACACACACCAGTTTCAGCTGGGACCCAACACCAGGTTGAGGAGAAACTCTGCTGTGCTTATGGGTTTCTGCATAAAGTTAAAATGCGGATTAATGTGATGCTTGTACGACAGAAGTTATGGCGCTTACCATTTTCAGTCGGGGAAGCTGTTTCAGAGGAACTTAAAAAAACTTGTTCAAAAGGACATTATTGAAGAGATTGAGTCCTCAGAATGGGTTTCACCTATAGTAGTGATGCAGAAGAAGGGTGGAGGCATTCGCCTTTGTGTGGACTTAAGGGATCCAAATAAAGCTATTGTGATTGACAGCCATCCTCTTCCTCACATAGAAGAAGTATTTGCAGAACTCTGTGGAGCAAAGATGTTTTCTACTCTTGATTTGCAGAGCACGTACCACCAGGTTATGTTGCATGAAGATAGCAGAGACCTCACAGCATTTATTACACATGAGGGACTATTTCGTTTTAAATGTGTTCCGTACAGACTCGCAGCTGCCCCAAGTGCCTTTCAAAAAATGATGTCATTGATTCTGAAGAACCAACATGGAGTTCGGTGCTATCTGGATGATATTATCATGTTTGGAAATACTTCTGAGGAGCATGACAATAACCTGCAGTCTGTACTAAACTGCATCAGCACAGCAGGCCTCCAGCTCAATAGGTCCTAATGCAAATTTAGATAAACTGAACTCTCCTTTCTGGGGCATACAATCTCACAGGCTGGACTAAAACCTGATCCAGCTCATATCTTGGCAATTTCAAATTTGCAAACTTTACCTTCCTTCTTGGGTCTTACCTTCTGGTATGCAAAATTTATTCCCAATTATGCTTCTGTCACTGAACCATTATGGGAATTACTATGGAGAAGTTCAGCCTTAGTGTGGACAATGGATGCCGAAGCTAGTTTCGAAACAGTGAAAGACTTGATTGTACATAGTCCAGTACTTGCACTATTCAGTCCTGCATTGCCCACAATTGTAACTACTGATGCTTCTGATTATGGACTTGGAGCTGTTCTCACATAACTGCTTGAGGACAACAGAGAGAGGACTGTTGCGTTTGCTTCAAGGACACTAAGTAATGCTGAGAGAAAATATTCTACAGTCAAAAAAGAAGCACTTGCTTGTGTCTGGGCTACTGAAAAATGGAGAACTTACCTGTGGGGCTGCACGTTCAAGTTGCGCACAGACCACAGCCCTTTCACAACATTGCTCACCACGAAAGGACTGGGAAGAGCAGGATACCGTATTGCTCGATGGTCTGCAAGACTACTCTCTTTCAATTATGAACTGACTATAAGCCTGGAAACCAAAACGTGGTCGCTGATTGCCTTTCTTGCCTTCCTTTGCCTTCACCAGATGGTCCACCGGAGGATAAGGATGTAGTGGTTGCGCTTATTACAAGCACTCTTACTGCAGTTACAAGAGAGCAATTTCAAGCTGCTTGTTCAACGTGTCCAATTCAACAAAAACTACAGGAATTTCTGACAAAGAGATGGTCCAGTCACCCTAAAAACTTGACCCAGTTTTGCTGCCTTATTTTAGAGTTCGGGATGAACTTTCTTTGTTTGCTGGCTGTATGCTACGAGGTACACACCGGCTCCTTGTGCCAGAAGAATTACAGTCAAAACTCATACACCTGGCACACAGTACCCATCAAGGAATTGTCCGAACCAAACAACAACTACGGTATCTGTATTGGTGGCCAGGAATGGACTCTCAAACTGAAACATTCATAAAATCCAGTATCACTTGCCATATGCATGATAAGACAGCAGTGACATGTACCCCTCCATTACAGCCTGTTCCTCTTCCTGAATCTGCATGGGGAAAAAGTGGCGATTGACATTGTAGGACCCTTTGATACTGCTCCAATTGACTGCTGTTATGCCATCATTTTAATAGACTATTTCAGTAAATGGCCTGAGGTAGCGTTTACATCACAAATCTCTTCCGCTACAGTAATTAAGTTCCTTTCTTCAGTTTTTAGCAGGCAAGGTAACCCCAAAGAACTGGTTTCAGATAATGATAGTCGATTTACTTCCCTGGAGTTTGAAACTTTTCTAGCACAGAGGAACATTTTACGCCGAAGGTCATGCCTATATTCCCCTCAAGCCAATGCGGAAATCGAACGGTTTAACAGAAGTTTGAAAGCGAGTGCAAATGGCTAAACTGGAAGGGCAATTGTGGGTACCCTTCACTACTGATTTCTTGCAAGCATACCAGGCTACACGACATGCCACAAAGCAAAGATCACCCACAGAGTTACTGCATGGGAAACAGATGGGAAACAGAATAAACTGAACATTGCTGGATTGTTAAAGGCATGACCTGGTGCCCCAAACGAGGATGATGTGAGAAAAACAGTTGAACAGAACAAGCAAAGTCTAAAGCTTTCACAGACAAGCGGTGGGGTGCTAAGGAACCAAAGTTTGAGTGTGGTTCCTTCATTAGAATATGAAAACCTGGAATTTTACACAAAGGGGACCATAAATTCACTGCTTCTCTTAAAATCATGAAGAAGAAGGGACTTTACCCCTATCGACTTTCTGATGGGCGGGTATGGAATGCTTCTTATCTTGCAACTGCCTATACACAGAGAGGAGATTATGCCAACCTGCATTATGCCACCCAGTCTGCATTGGATGACTTCACTGTAGTACCAACACAACAAGACATTGCACTGGAACTGGGGCTTAAGAGATGGCCTGTCAGACCCAGATGACCACCTGTCTGGACTAGAGACTATGTTATGTAGTATCTACAGTGTTTTCAGTGTAATATTTCTGCCAACAGTATAGTGTCTTGTTTCATATTTGTTCCTGTGGTTAGAACAATAATGTTTATTTTAATTGGGAAAGTTTCTTAAGAGTGGAGGGAATGTGGTGTTTAGATGTTGCTTGTAATTATTAGAATTGGGAGCACTGGCCGTTGGGAGTCCGAAAGGACAGGAAACAGGAAGGAGGGGGGAGGCATTGAGAGGCTGGGAGAAAGCTATAGAGGGTGCAGCAGCAGCTTGGTAAAGAGATTTACACTTTGAAAATAAAATCCTGTTGAAGCTTGTTAGTACCTTGCCTGGTTGATACAACACCCACTCACAATTGTTGTCCATGGTCAGTGAAGACCCAGAGTTCAGAGGTGCATCTACGTGAATTCTCCTCCCACAATGGTGGTGTGAGAGACAGGGTAATAGCCACCTTGCTCACTCCAGTGTCCAGGCACTTGCTCTGGCCCGCTCCCGCTGGCTGTCCATCAGTTACCTTCTGCTGCCATCTGCCTCTCTGCTGTGACTTCTGCAGATCAGTTTCTCACAGATTATCAGCACTTAGTGATTTTCTTAGCAAGCTGGGCAGAAACATTGTCCCACCACAAGTGATTTCAGCTTATTGAGTACTTAAAATAACAAGAGACTCCTAATGGAGCCTGTTTAGCTCTATCTTTGAACAGTGGGGAGGAACCAGTTAAACCAGACTGAGGACCCTTAGGCCTGGTCTACACTGGGTGGGTCGGGGGCGAGCTAAGTCAGTCTAAGTTATGCAACTTCATCTACAAAAATAGCATACTGAGCTACTTACCCATGGTGTCTTCACTGTGGTAGGTCAATGGCTGATGCTCCCCCGTCATCTCCATCTACACTTCTTGCTCTGGTGGAGTACCAGAGTTGATGGGAGAGCGCTCGGCGGTCGATTTATCACGTCTTCACTAGATGCAATAAATCAACCCCCACTGTATCAATAGCTCCAGAGGTAAGTGTAGACATGCCCTTAGGGAGAAGCCATACCTTCTGACAGGGACACCTGTCCCCATCTCCTCTTACTTTAACAGGGGTCTGGCATTCAAGTTCCTGGCTTAACTAGGTCCTTTCAGCTGAGGGTGACCTCCTCATTTGGGGCAGGTTAAGCACAGTTCTGCTCCCCTTTACTCATACAATAAAGACAACAACACTGATAACAACATTTCACTACCCCTGCATTCAGTACTAAAGTGATTTGTAACTCAGCACCAGCCAAAGTTGATCACTTGGAGCTACACAGCTCCTGTCTGCTGGATACCTATGCAGAGTAGGTGTGTTCATGTAAATACAGTTTGTTCCCAAAGTCTCTCCCCCTCCCCCGCTAGCTGTCGGGGAGAGTTCATTTAGACCCTGATTATACGTGCTTATGAATACTTTGTTACTGTATTGGATGTAGTGATTGCTTATTTTTAGGCTGTTAGGAATGTTTGAGCAATTGTATAAAATAACACTTGACCTTTGGGCGTACTAAAGGAATTTATTGTGAAATTAGTGTCTGTTGGTCTCCCATATTAATAATTCCAAATATGAATAATTCCAACACAGTATAGCTTATTTTTTCTCCAATATCACATTAATTACAATGGCTTCATACCTGAGAGTATTATTATTTTGACAAGCTTATTCACAAATTAATCAAATTTCCATTGGAAGCTTGATTAAGAGGAATCAAAATTGCTTGGGCTGCAGTTATGGAGCTTTTAAATGGAGTAAGATGGCCCAAAGAAGGGCAATATTTACATTTGCCATAAGTTGCAGTGCTCTTTACTGTCAGCATCCTGCTGCTTTTTCATGGAGGACAGTTTTAAAGCCCTTTTAACTGTAGCAGTTTAATGTACACTTTCACTCCTGAATAACATTTTTTCAGTGGTGATAGGTCCATTAGTTCAATGCACCTTCTTTAGTTATAGGGGAAGACTCTTCTTTCTACTCCCAGATCAAAAAAGAGTTCTCAGCCTCTCCAAACTGCCTATTAGCAATCATCTACAAGTGATCTTTATGCCTTTGTGTACCTTTCTCTATGAATTTTATAGTTTGTTTATTGCATGTTCTCTGTGGCAGCAGATCAGTCATACAACACAGGGCCATCAGACTGGGGTAAAACTTGCTGATCTTGCTGATAAGAGAAATGTTCTACCAACAAATAAAGCTGAACAGTTCAAGCTGTGCACCTATGAGAAATGATTCATACCTGCTGCGTCATCTGTTTTTTTTTTTTCTGAAGAAGCTAACTTAAAGACACTAAACCAGGTCACTTTGAAGGTCTTCAGCAGGCTTTTCTGTGGTGGTGATCAATTCTGAAAAGTTGTCTCTTTTGGCATATTGCAAAGTCTTGAAAGAACTTTTTTAAATCTACTCTTCACCATCACATTTGTCAATGTTACATTAGAAGTCTCAGGGCAAACACCAGGTTGTTTTTTAAATGCACACAGAAGTTGGAAAATCTTATTTGCATTTTCTTTATCATCATCCAATATCCTCCACATCAGTGTGTTCCCATCAAAAGCCTAGTGATGCATAATTAGGACAACCATGTCACTTGGGGTGGGATAGTCTTGTAATTTAATGCACAGAACTGTGCAAGTCACTTAATCTCTCTGCTTCAGTTTCTGTACCTGTAAAATGAGAGGAATAATAAATACCTACCTTAGAAGGACCTAGTGAAGCTAGTGGGTGCCTCTAGGCGACTTAGTGGTGCTTGTCTCTTTTTATTCTCTGTTTTTTCCTCTGCTGGTAACATCTCTCACTTCCTACTTAGTGATGATATGCACAGGAAGTGCCATGATATGCTCCACAACTGATTGATTGTTCCTGGCTGATAGCTTACTTCTTCCTGCCAGGCATCTCATAACCACCCATCACTAGGTAGGCAGCAGGTCATAGCCCAAATGCTAGCTCAGGGCAGCTGGGTTTCCTCCCAACCGCATAGGCCTGCCCAGTAATGTCATTTAATGCAATGGGATTCTTTTAATAAATAATTCTGCTCAATTGGCATGAAAAGTCACCCACTGCAGGGTACAGGAAAGTGGGAGCAGAGTGAACAATGTGGTTTTTGTTTTCTTATTTAAATCCGTGCAGTGGAGTTATGTTAGGAGGGAATTAGCTAGATGAAAAGGAGGGGAGGAGTTGGTGGGAAGGGTTGAACTGATTTAGTTGGGATTGGTCCTGCTTTGAGCAGGGGGTTGGACTACATGACCTCCTGAGGTCCCTTCCAACCCGGATATTCTATGATTCTATGAACTGAACAGCCTGACTGGGGATGGAATGTTCAGAGTGAAACCAGCCTGATTTCCCCCTGCTTGAACTACTTGCTGCAGCTCTTGAGCCTGGTTCAGCCTCTGGCTGGCTTCCCCACTGGAGTTTCTTTCCAAAAGTCCACATGGTTTAGGCAAGAGAAGGAGAAATTTCCTGTTGCCTGAATAAACTATCCTTCTGTAGCTGCGGCAGTCTTCAGCAGTAACAATAGCTGCTTCCCAGGTGTATGTATTTGGACTATAATTGCCCAAACCAATAACATAAACCATGAGGAAAGAGGGAGAAGGAAACAACCCAACAAAAACCTTGGCAGCATCTTACGATACTTAACAAGTGTGGGTTACGTTAGCACTTTGATACTCGTCAGCTGCCTGGGAGCAACAGTGCTGCCATAAAACTAAAACCATTTGTGTTATTTAAAAGAAACTCAAGTAGCCATTACCTCAGTCACTCATGAAACCCCTCTAACATTGGACAATTGCAGCTATCTTGACAGCTTATGGTTAAGCCAGTGTACAACACAATAAACTATAGCAGTGCTTTTGGTGTTGCCCACTGTACAACAGGTGCTCACACTCATACCACTTTCCATAACTTGGGAGTAGTAATACATAATATTCAGCTTGTCATAATTGTCTGGCTGTGATTGAGAGTCCTATTCTACTGTGAGAAAGGATGTGCAATGTCAGACTCTCACACTGATCCAGCTTTGTGCAGCAGTGCCCGAGGCAATAGGCCAGTACTACGGCTATTGGAATTTGCTTGCATTGGATAAGTCACAGGAACAGAGACAAGCTGCCAAGAGTCTAACCAAGAGCTTCCACAAATTCTCCTTTTTGAAGAAACCCCCTCCAGGGCCTGTGCTTATGGGGAAGAGGGTGCAATTCTGGGGAATCCATGCATTGATTTAAATTATTTCTCATTGTCATAGAAGGAAGCAACACATCTTGGCATCCAGGCTTATGGTAAGATGTACTTTTTCTACAAGTATTTATACATTGGTTCCTGAAAAATCTATAAAGTCCATTTCTAGTACAGCACAGTGAAATCTGAAGAGAAGACTGAGGTTAAACACCCATTTAGGAATGGGTTTTGGGAGTCTTTTCCCAGGGACATATTTTTAGAAAGCTGTCAACATTTCAGTGCAATCTGATGCATTCTAAAGCAAAGTGCATCAGTAGTATTTGTATGAGTCTCAGGGCATGGTCAGCTGTGGCAGGGATTATTCAGCAGTATTCAAAGAAAGGTTGCACTCCATCAGTGACTGGGAAGTCATCACATCCTTCTTTTCAATTTTGTGGCAGAATTTTAATAAGGGCTTCCAAGAACCTCCAAGAGCCCTAATAGCACATCAGTACAGTGGAGGAGGTTCTGGGTGTTAAAGCTATGCTTTGCCTTCATCTGCAGATGTGCCTGCAAGGAGTATACAGCTCCCTCAGTGTTCTGAAAGGAAGAGAGGGAGACAGAAGCCAGAAAATAAGGGAAGATACAGGGCTGGGGGTATAGAAAGATAGGCAGAGGAGAGAGAAAGAAGGATGAGCCAGAAAAAGGGGGCAGATATGAGGATCTAAGAAGAGAGCAAAAGAGGCACCAGCATAATGACAGTGAGCAGAGCTCTGTCTCCAACACTCACCTTGCCCCCAGTACTTTTCTGGTGACCATGGAGCTGGGGATCTCCCACCCTTGGCCCCATTCCCACATACCTTTGTGTGTTAAGAATATGGCAGTAGAGGACAGGCAAAATCTGTCTTCTCCCAGGCATGCAGATTTACTCTGTCTTGGATACGGACACACTGTGTTTGACTGAGAATTGGTGGGTAGACATGGTGGACTGAAAGTCCTGGGAGTTGGGACCAGTGAAGCACAGGAATGGGAAAGATCATTTGCAAGATCACTTTACTTCCCAGGTGGTTCTGCAGTTCATCACCGTAAAACGGGGACTATATGGGTGTGTAACAGGGGACCTGGAATTGGTTTGAGCTGTTTGTGTCTTACTGAGCTCTCTCTCTCTTGAGCATGCTGGCATAGTGTAGAGCTAGAGTCTGAAGCCTCCTCAGTATCAGACAGCTCAGAGGCAATGTATATTTTCACTTGGATCAGGCCCAAAGTGGCACATAATGTCACAGTCCTGGCTGAGCTTCTCTCTGTGGCTGCTCACCAGGTAGCTCTTTGGACCCAAGTGCTCAATCCAGGCGCTTCTAAGCTCCCCGGTGTCTGGGCAGTCTCCAGCCATAGGCTCTGTTCTTGTGGACACAAACTGTCTGGTGCCAACTATAGGGAATGGAACCCTGTCTTCCAGCTACCTTGGTCCCCCTGGACCATTGGTCCCTCTCTGACCTTCCTCCCGTCTCCCAGTTAGCTTAAGCACACCCTCCCCAGAATTTCACCTCTGTGGGTACTTTGGCTTATAGATCAACACTTTAGAGTCACGTGATAGCTGAATCAAGTAATGCATAGATTTTGCAGAGGAATTACTGAACCAATTGCACTTTACTCAGAGAAATCACAAGAGATACACAGATCCAGACAAAGTAAAAAACACCTGGATGTAATTCCCTCCCTCAGAGTCCTCACTGCTTTTGAGCATTCTCTGGGTTTTAGTCAATACCTTCAGGGGTCTTAGGTCCCCTCTCCTTTGCCTCAGTCTTCTCTTCCAGCTCACAGACTCTCTCCTCTGACTCATGCAGGAAGTTCCCCTGAGCTTGTTCAGATGCAGTAGTCAAAAGGTTCCCTTCAGTCAGAGAGCAGAACCCTGAACCTCCCAGAGTCTCTGTTTGTAAAAGCCAGTTTTAACACCTGGTTTCTTTGTTCCCTCTTCCTTGATGGGATTTTGCATTGTTCCAACCCCGCCTCCTGTAGTCAACAGTGGCGATCCCTCAAGCTTGAGGATGATCTCTTCCACAAGTTTCTATTTTTTATGGGTCCTTTGGTGACTGAGGAGTTCAATCCTTGAACTGCAAACTCATTGGCAAACATTGCAGGTGATGTTGGAAGGCAGGGTTGGGTCACGATTGCTGCATGACAGTCATCTGTTCTTGCTTTTCTGGAGTTTTTATGTGACCAGGGCAAGGTGATTTTTCCTTAAAAATAATTGTTCCTTCTCTGGCAAGTCTTTGCCAGTTAGCCCTGTCCTGGGCTACTGTCTCCCGGTGCATGGTATTGATGCCATATCTCTTGACGTATGTCTGGAGGGTGTCTTTGAAGTGTTTCTTTTGGTCTCCCCATTTCCTTTCTCCTTTTGTGAGTTGGGCGTACAGCAATTGTTTTGGTAGGCGTGCATCAGAGATGTGTACACAGTGCCCACTCCACCTCAGCTGGTGCTGGATAATCAGGGCCTCAATACTGAAGGCGTTGGCCTCTGTAAGGACACTGATGTTAGTGCAACTAGCCTCCCACTTTATGTTGACGATCTTCCGGAGAAAGTGCTGATGTTCCAGGTTTTTCAGGTCTTTTCTGTAAATCACCCAAATCTTGCAGCCACAGAGGAGAGTTGGGATTACCACTGCTTTATAAACTAAAAGTCTAGTGTGTGTTCTGATGTCGCGGTTATTGAACACCAGTTGAGACAGTCTGCCAAACCTCCTGTAACAAGCCTAAGTACAACTGGTTTTCACCTGTGCTGCAGTCATCCCATTGTTCTAAGGTGCTCCCATTTGAATAGAAAGCTAATACAGGTTAACGATTCTCAATTGTTCCTGGTCTGGGGGATAAGTGACACCACCCCCAGTAGCAAATGGGTGATTCAGTATACAGCAATTTCATAAAATCAGCCGGAATTCATGTTTCACACATAATTCACCAAACTGTCACAACCACTGTTAGCACCAGCACTGGGGCCACGCTGAATCAAAGGTACAGTACTCTGATAGTTCTCTTTGCTGCCGCTCTACAGTGCAAGAACATGGCTGCTGCTGTTTTTTTTTTTTTTTTTGGCATTAGTCTTTCTTTGCAGTTTTTACTTGAAAAATGTGGCTACTGTCTTGGATTTTCTGATTCATTAAATATCTAAGGTTTTGCTTAATTGATATGCATTGCCGAACAATTAAAATTACCGAGCTGAATTAAATGCAATATAAATCTTGAATTACGTCCAAGATCTAATTGTTGTTCATTAATTCACTGGCCTTCTTAGGTTGTTTTGTTCTAAGCAAATGAAAGCCAACAGAGTATTTTGTTCTTATTATTTGGGCTGCCCAATAACCAACAATGCAAAGAAACTGAGACAAACTTAACAATTGGACAGAATTACAAGTGGAATGTCATTACCAAGTTATTAGTCTCCAGCTAGGGATGCCAGCTGAAGCATGTGAAACTAACAGCACGGTCTGAACTAGCTGGCATTTGGCTGCTACTCTTTGCCAGTTTGCAGTATGCCCATTTTTTGCAGAGAGCCAGAAGCCTATGCCATCTGTGAATGATGTCTCTGTGCAATATTTCTCTGTAGTAGTTTGTAACCTCCAGCACTGATGTGAATTACTTTCTGAGTTGCTACTGTGGGGGCAAAAGTAGTAATTTGTAATAAATATGCAGTACTGTATTGTAAACAACAGCGAACTGCACAGTAATGTTGCCATGTTATCTCATACTAATCCACTAAATTAGTATCTTCTATATCCTCTGATTTATATTTTCATTAAATGCTTCTTATTAATTACATGATCTCAGAGCACTGGGCAATGTGTCAAGCTATTCTTTGTTATTAATACTGATCTCTTCTAAAGCACTTTTCAGTTGCAAAGCACTGTACAAATATTAATTAATATAATGAGAAGGAACCACATTGATTTCCATTCCTTTAGGTACATTTATGTGAAAGCATACAGTCCCTATTCTGATCTGACACCAGTTTGACACTGGTGTAACTCTACTTAATTTATTGGAGATCATCCTCATTTACACTGGTGTATATAAGAGCAGAATGAGTCCCCTGGAGCCATGCTACCAGGGCTTCCCATAATGAGGAGATTCCCCAGCACTGAGGGGCTCCATAGCTTGCAGCTGTATCACGTTCTGAATACTCTGAACAGGACTGGTAGGAAAACAATGCCATCCCAGCATCACTCACTGCCTGGATTTTCCCCCTGCATATCCTGACCCCACAGAGGGCTCTCCATGAGGCCTGAGGAAGAGGAGCTGAGGAGGAATGAACAATGCAGTGGAGGTTGCTGATATCACACAGGTGAGGGGTAATCCATGCACAGGCAGAGCCCTACGCATTCAGATCTTGGGAGTTTGATCCAGCCCCATATTATTTCTAGAAGCAAAGCTAACTTCATGTGTTGAATTACTTTCAGTCTGAAGAAGGAGTATGTTTATTTTCTTGTTCAGATGTATGGTAGTTCATTATTAAAATGTTTAAATAATTCATTGCAGATGTGACATAATGAGAATATCAGTGATGACACAAAGGCTCTGCACAAAGATAAGCAAAGGTTTATCAAAGTAAGGAAGTGTCAGCTATGTTTAGTTTGGCACGTTAGACATTTTCACAGGACCTAATCCTTTTGGAAGAAACAGCACAGTTAATTGGTTTCTCCATGGAGTTATATAAGTAAATAAAGCTTTTTCTGTATGAGGAACCTACTGTCCTCCAAGTGCGATACACACCAGGGGAGAGAATGTGGGCCAGCAAACATCTAACTTTATTCCTATGTTAACCCATATTAAATGGCTTTAACATCTAGAGCAACTCCTCATTAACAATTATTCATCTGAATGGCACAAATGAACATGTAGAATAAACCTGCATCGGAAGAACTATATCTGAAGGGATAAGGGCATATGTGAAGATTCAGCAAGTGAAGGTTCAGGGAGGAAATTCTTTCATTTATTTTTGTTGCAGGAGGAGAATCTTATTTTATCCGTACTGCTTCCCCCTAAATCCATGGGAGTCACATGAAATACCTGACCGTAGAATTTGGCCCAAAGAAGGAAGTTTTGAACTAGATTATGAAATTAATTGCTAAAAGTTAAATAGAAGAGTATCTGCAACAGAATAAGCTAACTAGGATCTCTAAAACATAATAAACACAGCACCTCTCCTGTTAGAACAGTGATAGAATAGTGTTGCATCCATCCCTGAGACAAGGGGGAAAAGGGCACACATCTAGTAAAGGTGCCTTCCTAAACTTAGTGACACAAATTGTTCAGAAAAAAATCCTGGTTCAACATATAAATTGACTTCAGTAGGAACCAGTTTTTGAGGGCAGAACTGTAGCCCTTGATCTCAAAATCCACCATGGACTCACTCCCAGCTACCTTGTGGAACTTGTCTGTTCTCTATTCCTCATCCCTCAGTGCTTGGTTCCCGGCTAATGGGAGCTGCGGGGGTGGTGCCTGCAGGCAGGGGCAGCACACAGAGCCACCTGGCCACGCCCAAGAAGAGAAGCCGGACAGGTTGGCTGCTTCCCGGGAGCCACCCAAGGTAAGCGCCGCCCAGCTGGAGTCCTCACCCCAAACCCCCTCCTGCACCCCAACCCCCTGCCCCAGCCCTGAGCCCCCTTATGCACTGAAACTCCCTCCCAGAGCCCACACCCTGCACCCCCTCCTGCAGCCCAACCCTCTGCCCCAGGCTAAGCTCGGAGCCCCCTCCCACACTCTGAACCCCTCAGCCCCAACCCCCAGCCCAGAGCCTGCACCCCCTCCTGCACCCCTAACCCAGCCCAGTGAAAGTGAGTGAAGGTGGGGGAGACCGAGCGATGGAGGGAGGGGGGATGTAGTGAGCAGAGGGCGGGGCAGGGGCATGGCCTCGGGGAAGGGGCAAGGCGGGGGCATGGCAAGGGTGTTTGGGTTTTTGCGATCGGACAGTTGACAACCCTAGCAGCTGCATAGACTAGCTTCCTTGAGTATAAATCTGCATCAGCCCCAGGGCTATATACACAGGGTGGCTAGCCTATGCTGCCACTGACCACGTGACTGTGGCTACAGTACTATTTTTACCACAGTGCTAGCGTGAGTATGTTGATGCGAGCTGGGAATCACACCCTTAGACATACCCTTACTGTTGCCCACTGGCTGTTATTTCCTGGGAGAGAAGAATTAATTTTTATAAATATCCAGGAGAATATAATGATGTACCATTCTCTTGTCTTTGCTAGTGCTGGGAGGTTTGCTTTCACTGTGCCTGAAAGATAGTCAGGTTTGGGTTCATCCTTATTTGTGGGGATGAGGAATTCTCTGACTGATGGCCTTCTACTAAGTCCGCCCTGCTCTAAGCTTCCAAAAGCTTCACCCAGGACTCTGCCAGGTGCTGCATCCCTTATGAGCTTAACTACCACACTAGGGCATTGAGGGAGAAGATTAACGAAGACACTGATCCAGTAATGAGCTTCTGCCCTTTCATGAAAGCTCTTAACATGATTGGAACTAAAGATAGTAACTGGTTAGCTTCCCATTGAAAATGTCTGGTTTTCACCAATATTAAATATAATCCTGCTACCCCATCATTTCATTAAAACCATTTCTTCATGGATGCTTTTAAATAAGCTGTTTATGGAATGCTCTTCTAGAAAATGAAACCAGTTGATTGCAACTGAGCACTAACCCTTTTGTGACCACTGCTTGCTATTACTCTTCTTGTAGCATGAGCATGTTGCTCACAAAGTTATATTCCATCATTTATACCATTCAGAAAACTAAGTACATGACTAGACAAAGCAGAACATTGCATCTTCCTAGCCTTGCAACATCTGAGTCGTCTCAGCTTATTGTTTTGCCCCCCTCCCGCCTCCCGGATATCCAAATGAAATAGTATCAGGGTTAGCTTTGTCATGAAAGCTGGGATACAAATCCATCTGCTTCAGTTGCTTGTAAAGCTAGTCAGTGGGGAATAGTGTCATAAAAAAGAGCCCGACTACTCCCGTCAACATCTTGTGGTCCTTCTATCATGACCAAATTTATTTCGTGCAATGTATGACTGTTTGTACTACAGTAAACATTCATTAAAATAAAATAAATGGATTTTTGAATTAGGAAAATACAGTAAATGGTTTTCTGCCTTCAGACAATGGCAAGTGATAGTATAGACAAATGATTACTTGCATTACTTTTGCTTTAAAATAGTATGTTCAATCTATTATAAAAGAAAAGGCATAAGGTTGGAATGAGCAATATACCTGTAGAAGGGTTTGATCCAGCTCCCGTTCAGGTCAACGGGAGTCCTTCTATCGCTATCAATGGAAAATGAATCAGGTAGTGTGTCCATTCTAAAACACAGTGATGAAAGCTGTGTCATCAGTGCCACTAACAAATGTCTATATATAGAACTACATTTTGGTAACTCTGTATAGGATATATATACACCCTTTATATGTGTTGAATACTAGAGTTAAGCACATCATTCATGACAACTGAACCAATTAATTTTGTCTTCTCTTTTTGTCTGGATTCTTTTTGTCTGGATTCTTTGTCAAATACTTTGTCATCTTCGCAAATTTATTTTTTCAGAAGTATTGGCCAAGATCTTCAAATTAGTAACTTTTGATCTGTACTTTTGTACTTGATGGAAACTTTTGTAGCTTGTTCGTTAAGAAAATGTGCAATTTGCACTGTGCTGGTTAATTACATAAGTAACATGGCATTGCTTCTGTCCCCTGATTTGTATGACCTTGTATAACTTACCAAAGGGCAGAAGCTACAAATTGCGAATTTACAACTGGATGTTCAATTCAAAATGTGCTTTTGAAACATATTTTAGTATTTGAGCTTCAAATTCACTTTTCATTGAAATTCTAGCTCTTAAAGTTTGGGTACTATAATATTTGCAGGAAACAAACATGAAAGAGTCTAAAATATGGTCAAATAGATGTTCTCTTGAATCTGAACAAATACTCAGACTATTTTCCCCCCACTCTTGGCACAGCTGAACTCTGGGTGACTGCCTTCTATGCGTAGACCAGGCCTAGAAATGGTTAATTATATGGTTGTTCCTTTTTATAGTGAGAAATATGGTAATTGTCTGCTTGCTAAGATTATCCATTTATTTTAATTATGGAAACATCTTCTAAGATCTGTATTTATATATATATATTGTAATTAGTTCTTACTGATTTTTTTTCAGCTGCTTTCTTGCTTGAAAATACTCTTTAGTTGTGAGACTACTTCATAAATATTATGACCAAATTCTGGTCTTAGTTTTGTGTATGCAGCTTCAAGGCCTAATTTCTATACTGTTCCCATGGAGTCCCATTGATTTCAATGAAGTTGGGGGCAAAGTTTAGCCTCCCAGCTGAACCAGGAAAGTAAGGCCCACAGATCATTCAATTTCTGCTTTGCAATTTGGTGGAAGGATTCTGTCCCCTCCATCCTCAGAGAAATCACCAGTGCATAGCCCTACTGCCCATGATGTACACTGTGGACATGATTTTAAGCTCTGTGCAGAAATTTACCTCCCTGCCCATTACTTCCCCAGTCTCTCTTAGGGCAAGGGAGGGTTTATAGTAAGCGGGGACATTCATAATCATGCTGACTCAGCATCAACTGGAACTGGTTTGTCTCTTTTTGGTTTAGGGTATAGAGAATCCAGAATCAGATCCAACTCTTCCTCTGATCCAAGCTATCACCTTCTACATATAGAGGAAGGATAATGCAATGGTTAGGGCAGTAACCTAGGCATTAGGAGACCTGGGTTCAAAGCCCTGTTCCTTTACAGGCTTTCCTGTTTATCTTGGAGCAAGTCACTCATGTCCTCTGTGTGTCAGTTCCCCATCTGTAAAATGGGGATAATAGCACTCCACATGGGTGTCAGAGGATAAATACATTAAAGATTGTGAGGTGCTTGAGACTAAAGTAATGGGGGCCATACAAGCATCTTAGATAAAGGGGCTTACACAGAAAGTGTAATAGGTAATGTCATTCTGAATAAGAAAAAACAGAAAAGATTTTAACTGCATTAAAAGTATTTCCCTAAAACAGCTGTATGAAAACATTAACAACTTCTAAATCAACCTTTCTGTCAATATATTTGTTTAAAATGCAGTGAGTTCCAGTTACAAAAAGTTTAGAGGAATAATCACTGGGTAAATGCTGCTGTAGGTTTGTGTCACTAATGCATTAAATCAGGTTTTGCAAAAAGTATTTTTGCATGAGCAAATGCATTTTGAGTGTTTAAGCTGCAAATATTTATTTTGGGCCTGCTTTTGTGTGAATAGTCACAGTAGGACAGGCAGAGACAGGAGTGAGCTAACTATGCATGAGGAATTGGGCTTGTGGGAAAGGGAAATGTGTTGTTTATTTTATTTTTTGTTTCTGCTTTGATTTTCAGGGGAGGAAATTACAAAGAAAGCTAAAAAGAATGAGTAATTTCTCCAGAATATTTCTTGATCTACAAGAATAGACATAACTTTTAAATAAGTGTACCCTAGCTTACCTCAACATGTTAAGTGCTCATGTGCTCATGCCAAATAAAATAGCTCTAGATATAACTTTTGTTTAGTCTTTGCCAGTTCCAGAGTCTGCTTGAAGAATGGAAGTGAATTTTCCTACATTTCAAGGCCAGAAGGGACCATTGCGATCATCTAGTCTGATGATACAGTGCGTATAACACAGTCCATGTAACTTCCCCAAAATAATTTCCAGAGAATAGCTTCTAGAAAACATCCCATCTTGATTTTAAAATAGCCAGTGATGGAGAATCCACCATGACCCTTGCTGAGTTGTTCCAATGGTTAATTACTTTCACTTTTAAAAAGTATGCCATATTTCCAGGCTGAATTTGAAGAGACTCAGGTCTGATTCACAACTGCTTTACTTCGGTTTTCTCACAGTATACCTCCATTGAAATTAGTGGAGTTACACGGTTGCAAATCAGGTGTAACACAAGCTATGTCTACACTGAGCTAGGGTTGTGATTCCCCTCCTTGTGTACACAGGCTCACGCTAGTTCTCATCAAGCTAGTGAGAGAATAAATAGCAGCATAGCCAAGGTAGCATGCGAAGTGGCAGCAGAGACCTGTATGAGCTATGCTGAGTTCATACCCACCAGTTTCGGCGGGTATTGGGGGGGGGTTGTACTCTGTACAGCTCAGCCATGCCTCCACTGACATTACCTGCACTGATACAGCTACACTGCTGCTTCTACTTATACTAACTCAATGAGAGCTCCTGTGCCTCCAAACTTCCCAGTCTTATTCAGAACCAGATTGGAAATATCAAAATACCATGAGACTAGTCTCTTGGCATTTATGGCCAAACCAAAAATCAAGTACTACTGGAAATCTGCCCACAAGAGTGTTATCTAGCAGATTTTCCCGACGAGCAATGCTTATGCAAAATTCAAGAGAATTATTTGAATTTGGAATAAAAACAACTGAAGTCTGACCCATAGTTCTAGTTCAGACATCTCAAAAAACTGATAGCAGAAACTGCCCAGGAATTAAGGTTAAGGAGGGCTCTGATTTTTGTCTCCGTAGAGAATAAAAAGATCCCTCACAGAGCAACCAAAAACGTCCCATCTTGATTTTAAAATGGTCAGTGATGGAGAATCCACCACGACCCTTGCTGAATTGTTCCAATGGTTAGTTACTTTCACTTTTTTAAAAAATTATGCCTTATTTCCAGGCTGAATTTGAAGAGACTCAGGTCTGAATCACAACTGCATTATTTCAGTTTTCTCCCAGTGTAACTCCATTGAAATTAGTGGAGTTGCATGGGTGCAGATCAGGTGTAACACTTCTTTGGAAAATAGCTTAGGATATGATTAATTTCTCAAAACAAAACAGCTGGTTTATTTTTTCCATTAATTAGGAAAACAATATGGTTTAGTGACACATTGATAGAAGCCAATGGCTACCTTGAATTCTAACAAAAATAACCACCTTATCCTTTATTCTCCTTATAATAAACTTCCTTATTATATCGTTATCTCCTGAAACTGTTGTCATAATAAGGGTGGAAAAGTGAACAGCCTCATAAATAGGTTTAGAACGCTGAGGTGCTCTACTCCACAGGGCTTTACTGCTTTTTGAGAGGTTTATCAAAGTTAACAAGGAAAATAAGAAAGGGAGATTCAATAAAGGAAACCCATAATGAGAGAAATACAAAAACTAGAGCAGTATTGTTTTAGTTTCAGACCTAATAAATCATATTAATTAAAAGGGAGCTGTTCAATCTTTTCTTGGTATACAGCCTGTGTTTCTCTAGTGCAAGTCCCTTTAGCACTGTTTTTAGTCTAACTTTATATAAGGAAAGAGAAATTGAGAAGCAAAAGTAGAAAAAAGCAGAGAGAGGAGGAGTAGGGCAAATCCTAATCACACAGGGTTACTAACAATTCCATAAATCATCTTATCCAGCCTGACCTCCATGCCATTACCTGCAGAAATATTGGCTTGATCTGCATTCTTTTCACTCTGCTGCTAACAAATAGTGGCAAAGAACAAGTTCAACTAAGAGTTCATCTTTTTTTTTTTTCCCCACATGGGCTTTTGAGGAAGCAGTTACAAAGTGCTTGGAGAATTCTTCCACTCTCCCCTTTGCAACAAAAGTGATTTCACACTACTTTGTTCCTTTACATAGAAACTGCATCCCCATGTGAACAAATCCACCATATGGGCAACCAAAAGGCTCCTTTTCTGTGGTGCTTTTTTCTGGGCTCACTGCTGGTGGTCACTGTACTACAATAAAGCTTTTCTCCATCACAGGCAGCTATTGGTTTTGAAATATCATGATCCAGACAATGGAGCAAAAGTCGAGAGCAAATGCCTGGCATTTTCTCCTTTGGACTGGTTGATATTAGGAACAGAAAAGAGAAAAAGGTGTTTTTACTCTCTTGCTTGCACAAGCATTGAGCTGATGCAAAATAGAGAGCAAACCCACAAAAGAACAACAAATTCCCCCCTGGGCTAGTCTTTGTAGGAATTGTTAACAGTCTGTGAATCCGGAAGGAGTGAGGGGAAGATCACCAAGCAAATCGCTGGTGTCTCCTGGGAGCAGGTGCCTAGTGCAGGTACTTGTTCAGTAGGGGGTCCAGTTCCCAAATAAACCAAATTGGAAGAAGATTAGAAGTGTCTCATAAAGAAGGTGTGCAATGGGATTGTTGGGACCCCTAATGTCTGATACACTGAAGAGACAAACTCCTCTTCCCCTCACTCTTTTAATCATCATAAGGCAAGGGGACCCTAGCAATGGTGCTGGGACCAGGTGAAATAGAAGAGTAGGGGCTGATGGCAGCCCATCTGTGTGTATAATGGATTACAAAAGAACAATGACCTGCAGTGGATGAGTTATTGTTGGATAGTGCCTAGATTTTTAAGTTAATAAATTTGCAGCCTAGTTATACTACATTCCTAGTGTCTTGTCTTCCTGCAGTCTACAGGACAATGAATGCCATACTCCAGTCTACTAGAGAACATAGATTCATAGATATTTAGGTCAGAAGAGACCATTATGATCATCTAGTCTGACCTCCTGCACAACGCAGGCCACAGAATTTCACCCACCACTCCTACAAAAAAAACCTCACACCTACATCTGTGCTATTGAAGTTGTCAAGGTTCCTCCCCAACTGTGAACTCTAGGGTACAGAGGTGGGGACCTGCATGAAAACCTCCTAAGCTTACTTTTACCAACTTATGTTAAAACTTCCCCAAGGTACAAATTAATTTTATCTTTTGTCCTTGGAATAACCACTGCCACCACCAAACTCTAACTGGGTTTACTGGGAAATGTAGTTTGGACACGTCTTTCCCCCCAAAATCCTCCCAACCCTTGCACCTCACTTCCTGGGGAAGGTTTGGTAAAAATCCTCACCAATTTGCATAGATGACCACAGACCCACCCCCTTGGATCTGAGAACAATGAAAAAGCATTCAGTTTTCTTACAAGAAGACTTTTAATAAAAATAGAAGTAAATAGGAGTAAAGGAATCACCCCTGTAAAATCAGGATGGTAGGTACCTTACAGGATAATTAGATTCAAAACATAGAGAATCCCTCTAGGCAAAACCTTAAGTTACAAAAAAGACACACAGACAGAAATAGTCATTCTATTCAGCACAATTCTTTTCTCAGCCATTTAAAGAAATCATAATCTAACACATACCTAGCTAGATTACTTACTAAAAGTTCTAAGACTCTATTCCTGATCTATCCCCAGCAAAAGCAGCATACCAACAGACACAGACCCTTTTGTTTCTCTCCCTCCTCCCAGCTTTTGAAAGTATCTTGTCTCCTCATTGGTCATTTTGGTCAGGTGCCAGCGAGGTTACCTTTAGCTTCTTAACCCTTTACAGGTGAGTGGATTTTTCCTCTGGCCAGGAGGGATTTTAAAGGGGTTTACCCTTCCCTTTACATTAATGACAGAAGTCCTCAAATCATGGTTTAAAGACTTCAAGGAGCAGAGAATCCTCCAGCAAGTGACCCGTGCCCCATGCTACAGAAGAAGGCGAAAAACCTCCAGGGCCTCTTCCAATCTGCCCTGGAGGAAAATTCCTTCCCGACCCCAAATATGGCGATCAGCTAAACCCTGAGCATATGGGCAAGATTCATCAGCCAGATACTACAGAAAATTCTTTCCTGGGTAACTTGGATCTCACCCCATCTAATAGCCCATCACAGGCCATTGGGCCTATTTACCATGAATATTTAATTTCCAGAACCATGTTATCCCATCATACCATCTCCTTCATAAACTTATCGAGTTTAATCTTAAAGCCAGATAGATCTTTTGCCCCCACTGCTTCCCTTGGAAGGCTATTCCAAAACTTCACTCCTCTGATGCTTAAAAACCTTCATCTAATTTCTAGTCTAAATTTCCTAGTGGCCAGTTTATATCCATTTGTTCTTGTGTCCACATTGATACTGAGCTTAAATAATTCCTCTCCCTCTCCGGTATTTATCCCTCTGATATATTTATAGAGAGCAATCATATCTCCCCTCAACCTTCTTTTAGTTAGGCTAAACAAGCCAAGCTCCCCGAGTCTCCTTTCATAAGGCAAGTTTTCCATTCCTCGGATCATCCTAGTAGCCCTTCTCTGTACCTGTTCCAGTTTGAATTCATCCTTCTTAAACATGGGAGACCAGAACTGCACACAGTATTCCAGGTGAGGTCTCACCAGTGCCTTTTATAATGGTACTAAAACCTCCTTATCCCTACTGGAAATACCTCTCCTGATGCATCTCAAGACATCTAGTGTTACATACTGATGCAACTCACTAATAAGCTATCGTCAAGATTATTTAGCATGGGAATGTGGCAGTCTAGAAGGAAACCTTAAATGATGAGTATGTAGACAGCAATAAAAAATAATAAATCCCATTTTGCTTCAGTAGAAATTCCCTTTTGATGTAAATGGCTAGTAACCAAGCTTTTACAATCATATGGGACAAGGCTTTAATATTCAGGTGTTCCATCATTTCCAAAATGAGCGGTTTGAAAACACACACAGCATTTTAGGGACAGGCCTATATTCAATTCTGCCACCATTGTCTCCTACATATGGATATTAAGAGAGAAAAAAATATTGTCAGGCTGGCCATTAATTTTGGAAGTGGGCATCCCTGTGGAACACTATAACATGGTTCCTTCGCATGCAGCCATTTGTAAATTCAACACTGATTGCAACAGCAGCCATATTTTTATGCTGAAAAAAGAAAACTAAAGAAGTAATTTTGGCTGGGTTGTCAAAAATACCAGTAGAGTTACCTCATAAAGAGCAAGGCATTAAGATGTCAGTGCTAGACATGCCTTTTTCAGTCTGCTCTCTTACATTAGCAATTACGCTTACATATCTGAAGTGAGTTTTGCATCATTAATAACACGTACAAAATGCGGAACTTGAATTAGCAGTCCTTACCCATGATGAAATTCCCTTGTCTTCAAAGAGAATTTTGCCTATAGGTTTTCCACTTTTGATTCCACAGGGAATTGCAGGTCCTAACAAACTGAAGGTATTTTGGTCAATGCAGAGCCACCCTTACCACAGTGTGGAGAGCAGAAAGTTAGAGTGGACATGCATTTTGAGGATATGGCATTTATATGTTATTATTTTGCCTCTGAGGATTTTTCAGACTTATGCCAAAGTTCATATTTGCCAGCACTTGAGCTCCCATCTTCTTCCCTAGATGTTCCATCAGGTGAGACTCCTACTCCTATTGCACCATTTCTTGCTCAGCTCTGTTAGTGAGCACAGGACAACTGATTTTTCCATTACATTTCCTGATATTTGCATCCCAAATGTGGAGCTAGGCTGTGGAACACACCATCCCCTTGCTATAAAGGAATTTCCCCAGACTTCAAACCAGAATAAACTGCACCAGCACAAAATACATCTACACTAGGGGTTTGCACTAGCATAAATACACTGGTTGCTAAAATTCCAGTATAGACAAAATGTCTGATGTCTCTCTCACCCTCCTGCCTATTCTCTGTGGAACTTGCTTATTATATCTTGTCTTAGAATTACATTGTAAGGTCTGTGGCTGGAATAGTCTCTTGCTTTGTGTTAGTACTGGGTTTAGGAGCAATAGGGTCTCAGTCCTGATTTGGACATCTAATAGGAGTAGTAGTTATAATAATAATGCTGTCACACAAACTGCTTACATTTACACTGGCTTAACGCCATTGACTTCAGTGGAGTTAGCGCTGATTTTTAGTTGTATAAGTGACACGTGGGAATTGGTCACACCAGTGCCTGCATTTCCTGTGTTCTCCTGCAGGAGCAGAGGACGGACATACTGAGTGAGCACCTGGTTGGAAATTTTCCATCAACATGTTTTTTTCAATGGAAACCATGGTGTCTGCTAAATGGCTGTAGTCTGTCCAGGAAGTCCAATCCACAGAAGGGAATTTTTGTGTGGGGGGGGAACTGAAGAACTGTGGAAGCACAGGTGGATGCAGTTTCATATCAAACCCATCTGACATGAACCCTTTTGATATTTCCAAATTGAAATTTGTCAGAACTTTTCATTCCACAGAAAATGTTGATATTTCAACTTTTCATCCCTATCTGGAATGGAAACAAATGTGAAAATATTGGAATTGCCCACAAGATGACAATTCCGATTTTCAATCAGTTCTACTTACAAGGACCATAATATCACTTTCTGCCTCTTAGGATCAGCTCCAGTTAGAGAACATTTTTGTAGTGTGGAAGCAACTTCCTCTGCCAACTGCTATTCACTGGCCTCTCTTACAGCTATGTTTAGCGCTTTCCCCCAGTCTTATGGGAGCTAGCCAGACACTGGAGCAGGGAATAGCCTTGGGGGATCAGATCTTCCCTTCATTTTATTTTACTGTATTTTTTAACTGTCATTTCTTCCAGCTGAGAGGAACCAGCCATCACATGCATCTGGAAACACTGCCCCCTTTCCCCTCTCCTCTTTTAAGACTACTCTCATGAACCCTAGGAATCCCTGCCAGGCAATTTTTGTGTAACCTGTCCTCAAATTTCTCTGAGTCATTTCAGATTTTATTTTCACTGAACATGCAAAACTCAAGGAGATGCCAGACATTTTAATTAAAATGGGACATTTCAAGGCAAAGTAAGTAAACTTGAACCTAATAAAAATGCCACAAATGAAAAATAACTCTCAGGTGAAGAATTTTTTGAAGTATCATAGAATCATAGAATATCAGGGTAGGAAGAGACCTCAGGATGTCATCTAGTCCAACCTGAGGTCTCTTACAACCCTGATATTCTATGATACTTCAAAAAAATTCTTCACCTGAGTTATTTTTCATTTGTGGCATTTTTATTACATTCAGGTTTACTTACTTTGTCTTGAAATGTCTTGAAAGTATAATGTTTTCAGTAAGATTTGTTTGGTTTGATCTCTAATACTCCATGCAACTCATATTCTAGAGGGACAGAAAAAACAAATAAAAATACTCAAGTTTAAAATCTTAAATATGCAAAATAATAGATAAAAATGTGTTCATATTTTTATAAATGAAATTATCTAAAATAGTTGTTGGGACAGTCCTATTTAGGGTTATATTTAACATAAAATAATGTGAAAGACTGCTCCTCTGATCAAACTTCAGGTTTTGTTTTTTGATGTTTTTTTTTTTCCCACTGAGAGTTATTTTCTATAATCAGGGAACTGGTCACATGCATAAAATCTACTACCCAGTCAGCACCAGACAGAAGCATAATCAGCTATTCCTCCCCTCACTCATTCAATATGGGCATCCCTGGAAACCTTTTCTTACAAGTACAGAACAGTGATGGAGTGAGAGGTGATCCCTCAGACAGGCTGGACCCAGGTAGTGTTGGTTGGGAAAACAAAATAAATATTTTGTTTGTTAAACTGTACCAAAATGTTTAATTTATAATGAGTTCAATATAAAACTGCATGGACATGTGGGTGACATTGCTTCATGTCCAGGAATCTCATGCTCCCACTTTGGTATGTGTTGCGGTCCAAATACAAGACAGAACAAGGCTTTAAGCAAGCAAGCAGGCTGGTCTGCCTTGTCAGCTTTCCACCCTCTCTTTTTATTCTCTTCCTCCTCCTGCGCATTACATACTCCAACAGATAAAAGGAATACATTGGCTTTGTTTAATATTCTTATTTACCAATATCTATCTACCGCATTCCTTGCTCTCGGGCCTTGAGCCCAGTCCTGGGAGGCTTCCCACGGTTCATGTCCTCTGGGCGAGTTTCCAAGGTTCATGCCCTTGAGAGGAGCCGTGTGTGTACTGCTCCTACACAACACTCAGGGTGTTCCCTGAATGTTGCCAAGTGCATGAATCCTGCATGAATCCTTCAGGTATGGGCCAAACTATACCACTCATGTTGCAATGCAGTTTCCAATCAGACTGAGCCGGTTGTGCATCCTGGGAATCACATGACTACTGGCCTACAGGGAAATGCAGTTTAATATTGAACCCGCCAAACACAAAACATTCTGGGCAGTTCAACAAACCAAAACAAATATTTTGATTTGGAAGTATCAAAAGATTTTCTCTTGACTGAAAATAACTAAACATTTGCTCATATCTGAATCAAAGCTTTCGGAACTTTTCATTCCAAGAAACATTTCAATATTTCAACTTTTCATCCTGACCTGTTATGAAAAAATAAAGTTGATATACCAGAATTTTTGCAGAACAGAAATTTTGTTCTTTTGTCATCTCTAGTTCCTGGCCATTCAGGTCTCAACCTTAATCACCTTAACTTTTATGTGGAGACAATGGACTTCTAGTGTAGATCCCAGAGTGCTGGGGTCATGTGCTCCCAGAGAGGCGAACAGCAGAGCGGCTAACATAGGGAGTTTGCCTGGGATCTGTCTGAGAGGAGGTACGCTAAGTGCTGCATTGGAGGGCTATGTGGGTGAGTGTCTGTTGCGGGGACAGTTTGTCAGTTTGACCATGTACTTGATTGTTTGAAAAGTGTGAATTGGGAGTGCTTTGTTCCAAGTGAGCCTTGAGTGGGCCTGACTGTTCTAAAAAGCGAGTCAGCGGCGACTAGCGGAGAGGCTAACAGAGGGAGTTTGCCTGAGGAGAGCCCACTGAAGCTTACATCTTGCAAGTTTCTCTGAGTAGTTACTACAACTCCTGAGGAAGCTCATAGAAGGAAGGTAATATTCAACTGTTGTTACCTGCACAGGATGTGCCATGTTTGTCTTTCTTCCACAAGACAGAAGTGACTTTGTCTGTACAAAGTGCAAGCTGGTCTTCATATTGGAAGAGAAGGTTCAAGGTCTGGAGCAACAGGTATCGACCCTGCGTTGCATAAGAGAAACTGAAGATTTCCTGGACAGATGTCAGGATATGCTTCTACGGGCACAACATTCTGAAGATTCGCAGAGGGGACAGAAGGACAGTGAAGAAATTTGGCAGCATGTGACCTCCGGAAGAAGAAAGGGGAGCGTCCATGTACCAGCAATGCAGATACCGTTTTCACGTTCTCTCCACAGGTACTAATGCGGAGAGTGGACTAGATGATACATCTGAGGGAAGGGAACAGAAGGAGACTCTGCCGATTAGAAGGCATGAGATGCACTGTCCTTGGGATGGGAGTTCTATGACCACCAATCCCAAGAGAAGGAGGCGGCCGGGGGGAGGTGGTCAGGGACTCCCTCCTCAGGGGGACTGAGTCATCTATCTGCTGCCCCGACCGGGAAGACTGAGAAGTCTGCTGCTTGCCAGGAGCTAGGATTCATGATGTGACGGAGAGACTGCCAAGACTCATCAAGCCCTCAGATCTCTACCCCTTCCTGCTTCTCCACATGGGCACCGATGATACTGCCAAGAATGACCTTGAGCGGATCACTGCAGACTATGTGGCTCTGGGAAGAAGGATAAAGGAGTTTGAGGCACAAGTGGTATTCTCATCCATCATCCCTGTGGAAGGAAAGGGCCCGGTAGAGACCGTCGAATCGTGGAAGTCAACGAATGGCTACGCAGGTGGTGTTGGAGAGAAGACTTTGGATTCTTTGACCATGAGATGGTGCTCCAAGAAGGAGGAGTGCTGGGCAGAGACAGGCTCCACCTTATGAAGAAAGGGAAGAGCATCTTCGCAAGCAGGCTGGCTAACCTAGTGAGGAGGACTTTAAACCAGGTTCACTGGGGGAAGGAGACCAAAACCCTGAGGTAAGTGGGGAAGTGGGATGCCAGGAGGAAGCATGAACAGGAGAGATCAAGAGGGGAGGGCTCCTGCCTCATACTGAGAAAGAGGGACGATCAGCGAGTTATCTTAAGTGCCTATACACAAATGCAAGAAGCCTGGGAAACAAGCAGGGAGAACTGGAAGTCCTGGCACAGTCAAGGAATTATAATGTGATTGGAATAACAGAGACTTGGTGGGATAATTCACATGACTGGAGTACTGTCATGGATGGATATAAACTGTTCAGAAAGGACAGGCAGGTCAGAAAAGGTGGGGGAGTTGCATTTTATGTAAGAGAACAGTATGACTGCTCAGAGCTCTGGTATGAAACTTCAGAAAAACCTGAAAGTCTCTGGATTAAGTTTAGAAGTGTGAGCAACAAGGGTGATGTCGTGGTGGGAGTCTGCTTCTGACCACTGGACCGGGGGATGAGGAGGACGAGGCTTTCTTCCGGCAACTAACAGAAGTTACTAGATCGCAGACCCTGGTTCTCATGAGAGACTTCAATCACCCTGATATCTGCTGGGACACCAATACAGCCATGCACAGACAATCCAGGAAGTTTTTGGAAAGTGTAGGGGACAATTTCCCGGTTCAAGTGCTGGAGGAACCAGGTAGGGTCAGAGCTCTTCTTGACCTGCTGCTCACAAACCAGGAAGAATTAGTAGGCGAAGCAAAAATGGGTGGCAACCTGGGAGGCAGTGACCATGAGATGGTCGAGTTCAGAATCCTGACACATGGAAGAAAGGAGAGCAGCAGAATACGGACCCTGGACTTCAGAAAAGCAGACTTTGACTCCCTCAGAGAACTGATGGGCAGGATCCTCTGGGAGAATAACATGAGGGGGAAAGGAGTCCAGGAGAGCTGGCCGTATTTTAAAGAATCCTTATTGAGGTTACAGGGACAAACCATCCCGATGTGTAGAAAGAATAGTAAATATGGCAGGCAACCAGCTTGGCTTAACAGTGAAATCCTTGCTGATCTTAAACACAATAAAGAAGCTTACAAGAAGTGGAAGATTGGACAAATGACCAGGGAGGAGTATAAAAATATTGCTCAGGCATGCAGGAGAGAAATCAGGAAGGACAAATCACACTTGGAGTTGCAGCTAGCAAGAGATGTTAAGAGTAACAAGAAGGGTTTCTTTAGGTATGTTAGCAACAAGAAGAAGGTCAGGGAAAGTGTGGGCCCCTTACTGAATGAGGCAGGCTACCTAGTGACAGAAGACTGGAAAAAGCTAATGTACTCAATGCTTTCTTTGCCTCTGTCTTCACGAACAAGGTCAGCTCCCAGACTACTGCACTGGGCAGCACAGCATGGGGAGGAGGTGACCAACCCTCTGTGGAGAAAGACGTGGTTCAGGACAATTTAGAAAAGCTGGACAAGCACAAGTCCATGGGGTCGGATGCATTGCATCCGAGAGTGCTAAAGGAGTTGGCGGATGTGATGGCAGAGCCATTGGCCATTATCTTTGAAAGTTCATGGTGATCGGAGGAGGTCCCGGACGACTGGAAAAAGGCTAATGTAGTGCCCATCTTTAAAAAAGGGAAGGAGGAGGATCCGGGGAACTACAAGCCAGTCAGCCTCACCTCAGTCCCTGGAAAAATCATGGAGCAGGTCCTCAAGGAATCAATTCTGAAGCACTTAGAGGAGAGGAAAGTGACCAGGAACAGTCAGCATGGATTCACCAAGGGCAAGTTATACCTGACTCATCTAATTGCCTTCTATGACGAGATAACTGGCTCTGTGGATGAGGGGAAAGCAGTGGACTTGTTATTCCTTGACTTTAGCAAAGCTTTTGACACAGTATCCCACAGTATTCTTGTCAGCAAGTTAAAGAAGTATGGGCTGGATGAATGGACGATAAGGTGGATAGAAAGCTGGCTAGATCATCGGGCTCAACAGGTAGGGATCAATGGCTCCATGTCTAGTTGGCAGCCGGTATCAAGTGGAGTGCCCCAAGGGTCAGTCCTGGGGCCGGTTTTGTTCAATATCTTCATTAATGATCTGGAGGATGGTGTGGATTGCACCCTCAGCAAGTTTGCAGATGACACTAAACTGGGAGGAGAGGTAGATACGCTGGAGGGTAGGGATAGGATACAGAGGGACCTAGACAAATTAGAGGATTGGGCCAAAAGAAATCTGATGAGGTTCAACAAGGTCAAGTGCAGAGTCCTGCACTTAGGATGGAAGAATCCCATGCACTGCTACAGACTAGGGACCGAATGGCTAGGCAGCAGTTCTACAGAAAAGGACCTAGGGGTTACAGTGGACAAGAAACTGGATATGAGTCAACAGTGTGCCCTTTTTGCCAAGAAGGCTAACAGCATTTTGGGCTGTATAAGTAGGGGCATTGCCAGCAGATCGAGGGATGTGATTGTTCCCCTCTATTCAACATTGGTGAGGCCTCATCTGGAGTACTGTGTCCAGTTTTGGGCCCCACACTACAAGAAGGATGTGGAAAAATTGGAAAGCGTCCAGCGGAGGGCAACAAAAATGATTAGGGGTCTGGAACACATGACTTATGAGGAGAGGCTGAGGGAACTGCGATTGTTTAGTCTGCAGAAGAGAAGAATGAGGGGGGATTTGATAGCTGCTTTCAACTACCTGAGAGGTGGTTCCAGAGAGGATGATTCTAGACTATTCTCAGTGGTAGAAGAGGACAGGACAAGGAGTAATGGTCTCAAGTTGCAGTGGGGGAGGTTTAGGTTGGATATTAGGAAAAACTTCTTCACTAGGAGGGTGGTGAAACACTGGAATGCATTACCTAGGGAGGTGGTAGAATCTCCTTCCTTAGAGGTTTTTAAGGTCAGGCTTGACAAAGCCCTGACTGGGATGATTTAGTTGGGGATTGTTCCTGCTTTGAGTAGGGGGTTGGACTAGATGACCTCCTGAGGTCCCTTTCAACCCTGATATTCTATTATTCTAATATGTGACCATCTATGTTCTGCACGAGTTGCAGTCTCAGAATGGTTTTAAGGTGCAGCATACATTGCAATAGTCCAATCGTGAGGTAACAAAAGGATGGATAACAATAAGGTCTGCATCTGAAAGAAAAGACTGTGATATCTTAGCCAGCTGCAGTTGGTAAAAAGACTGGATTACTGCTGTAACTGTCAAACAGGAGTTTCGGGGGGTCCTAAACCATGACTAGTTATGAAGGCTAGTAACTAATGGCAGGTGTGCTCTCCCAGTCAAAGGTACTGCCGTCTCCTCTGGTTGGTTCTAGGAACCCACCATCATCATTTCAATCTTGTCTGGATTGAGTGTCAGCCATTTTACTCTCATCCATGCCCCAATCTCAACTAGACACTAGCTCAGGCATTCAACCACATCATCCGAGTCAGACAAGATAGACGTACGGTTAGGTGCCATCAGTATATCACCCCATGGCTACTTATTAACCCTCCTAATGGACCCCTATAGACAATGATCAGGAAGGGTGACAAAAGACACACTTGAAAGATCTTTGGGAAGAGGAGCAATTGTTCACAACTACCCACTGAGATCTTTGAGAGAAAACAACAAAGTCACTGAAGAGCAGCCCCATCCACTTCCTGAAAGGTCCACTTGTGAGTCAACAACACCTCATGATCAACAGAACCGAAGGCAGCTGATAGAGCTAATAATAGCAACATGGACACCCAATAGGGGATCATTGACCTGTGCAGTCTCTAGGCCAAAGCTAGGTCTATAGTCAGACTGAAAAGAGTCAATGAGCTCAAAGTCATCTAGATACTGAAAGTTGTCTTGATACAGCCTTCTGTACAATACTACCCAAGAATGGAAGATGTGCAGCTGGTAGAAAATTTGCTATGTTGTCAGTGTCATTTGATAAGTTATTAAGCAAAGCCACATCAGTGCTTCCTTCAAAGCAACAGGCAGCCTGCCATCTCTCAGAGAGGTGTTGACATTCTCCACAAGTATGAGACTTAGTACTTACCCACTGGCCTTCACCAGCCATCAACTGCATGGATCCAATGCACAGAGTGGGATGAAATTCTCTCTGCATCTGCAGTGCTGATGCGATCATCATTGGCTGAAACTCTAGCAGTGAAGATGAGACTCTTGTTCCCTTAAGACCTGGCTGTGCCACCTCAGGAGCAGTAAGAAAAGATCTCTCTCCCAAAGAGCTAACAATTTAAGGATCAGATTGTGCATCCTTACTTATGTGGAATAGTACCTTATTTCTCAAATAGCTCTACTGATTTCATTAGGACTGCATGGTGAGTAAGGTACTACTTGGCTGAAGTAAGGTTGACGCAATCTGCTCAGTTCTCCTGACTGAGCAACGCAGTTTCTCCAGTGCCCACTAGACCAAACTACTTCTTATAGTATTGTACTTTTACATAGTATATATCCTTACATTTGACGTAAAGTAACCCTCCATAGATGTGGGTGGAAACCAAATTTTCCATTTTGGCTAGGGGGGATGGAAATCCATGATTTTGAAATGTATTTTTCCAAAATGGAATAAAAACAATAAATTTAAAAATTTCCTGTGAAAGAAAAGTCGGGTGGAGGGGGGAAACATTGTTTTGGGTCAGTCAAAACATTTTGGTCTGATTTGAACTTTTTAAAATCCTTTTTCTATAAAAACAATTATTTTTTTTCCAAAACTCAAATCAAAGTGAATAATTGAAACTTTCCATTCCAAAAATGTTGAAACGAAATGCTTTTTCATTTTTTCTAAATGAAAATTAATCAAAATTGACACATTTTTAGAACATTTTGATTTTGACAAAAATGGCAATTTTCCTCAAAATAAATGATTTAATGAAAAAATTCTGACCAGATCTAGCCTTCAACCATATAAATGAAGTAACTTATAACAATGAGGGATGAGGTACTACTGTACAAAATTCTGCTTGTCTCCTCGTAAGTTTTTAGAATCTCTGCATTGGCAGCTGTCTTTGGAAATTGCCCTGGTGTAATCGTTGGAGTTAAAATTTATCAGATGCACCTTTTGATCTGTGCCATTCCAGACACAACAGTTTTATTTACCTGGTCATGAGTGAAAAGAATTCACTGGCTAACTGGTTTCAGTGTTATCAGTAAATAAGAATGCAGCCAATAAGCACTAGCATCATGCAAACAAGGAACAGTCTGTTCCCCAGATACACGTATAAGTGTAGGAAAGTGTCCCTGGCATTACTTTTTAACATGCTGTCTAATTTAGGCAGTATATAAAGGATCCTGATGAGTCACAAAATAATCTCTCTCCAAGAAACTTGTTAGAGGTTGCTAAATATGCTATTCAAGCTTGTGAAGCTATTTGCGACAATTCCCAAATGGATGCCTCTAATAAATTGTATAGTATTTATTCCATTAGCATCATGTGCCCCAAGATACCTGTTGGCTAATAATTTCTACATGCTTCCTTTTTGACAAGCAGTGGCTCTCAGTAAACAAGGAAAGGCAGAGAGTGACCATAAAAACCACTTGCAGGCACTGGAGAAGCACCGTATGTGGAACTCTCATTGAAGTAAATGAGTTTGATGTACCGATCACAGACAGGAACAGGTCCATAATGATCTCATACTGGCCTTGATCCAAAGTGCGCTGATGTAAATGGAAGGACTTCCATTGCTCTCAATAGGCATGGATTGGAGTCATGCTGAGAAAATACATTTACTATGAGGTACAATGGAAGTCCCAGTTACAGTGGATCTCTATTTTTAGTGAAGTAATGTAAAGAAACTGACTGCTACAAAAGGGGTACACTGTGTTTGTGCACCCTGATCAATGGTCTCCCTCCCTGCAATATTCATTCAAATTATAATTCTGTGTACTCATTGTTTGAGTGTTGGTGGCAACAAGCCATGCTGTCTAGAATGGGGTGTAAGGGGAGAAATACTGAACAAGTCATATTCTACTCCAAGAAAACAGAAATAAAGGTAATGAAGCAAACTTTTGGATGAACTTTACTAGATAAAAGGTCATCATTTTAGAGTAAAGGCCCAGTTCACTTGCGCATGTCCCTGTCTTCAAGCACACAAAGGTTACCAACATAGTTAAAGTAAGGCCCAAGCTTAAGTACTTTGCTGAATTTGGTCGAAAAACAACATGCTTAGTTCATCTCATCTGTTTCAAGTTCCTAATCATTCTGGACTTTTTCTTTTCTTCAAAGCTTACCACATAGGGATTATTGGTACAACTGAGAGTTTTAATTTCATTGGCAGTGAGACTTCCAGGTTAACTTCCATAACCAGACCAAGTTCTTAGAGCCAAGCCTGCCTTGGCACTTTCTAGAAATGGGTCTATGCAAGGGGCATGCTATTGTGGCCCTTGATTAAATGTGGCTACTTGCACAGCCACATGGATTTCTCTTCCTTCTATGGCCTTACAGCATTCTATTTAAAAGGCAGTTCAGGCCTGGACTGAGGCTTGTTTCAGAGGAATTTGGCCCATGATAGCATAAACAGAAACAGCAGGAGGAAGTAACTGTTTAAAGAACCCCATATATTAGATAATCAGTATAACAGCAGCACAAATAGGAATTTGGATTGTAGTAGCAGCCCTGTAATAGTCATTTGAAACCTGCATGGCTGTTGAGTGAATAGACTAAAACTCCCTAGTCTGTCACACAGCAGAAGGGGAATACAGAATAAACATGCCGTTCCCTCAATGCTTCTTTTTCAGTGATAGGATTTTAAGATTAACATGTGACCATGTCTTTTCCAATTATTATAAGCTCTTAAGAGGCAAAGGCTTTTGATGGTGAACTGGAACTGGTTTATTATAGAATAGGCCCTTAATGTTTCCTGAAATGTTTGCAGGAAACCAACTGTCTCCTAGTTGACACAATGAATGAATTTACCCTTGCATGGAGTCACTGTCCTAAATCAAGAATGTGCAATGATCCTTTGAGTCTATGCTTATGTTCTGTGTAAGTTCATCCACCTCAAAGTAAGTTAAAGGTAAAATAATTTAGTTCCAGTGATGAAAGAACTTGAAATATAAGTACTATATTTATTTCAAAAGCATCTGGCCTAATGAACGTGGTTCATAGTAAACATCTGTTCAGGAATAATGGAATGACAGGTGTTTCAGATGCCCATTAGTGGGCAGCACTAATGCAGTAAAAAGGGAAAGTAACCAAGCAAGTGGTGGAATAGTTCAAATCTTCTTGCTTCATACCCATGTTTTCCCAAGGAGACCTATATAACAACACTACTGTGAAAATGACTTACAGTTTGTACTAAATGAAAAACAGAAGTATGAACTTCAGCAATTAAAGTAGTCTGGATGTGTTTTGCTACTTTGCATAAAATTAACCTGTCAGATGCAGATTTGGAGTTCTCTTTTAATATATTATTGCAAATTAAAGAAATGTCTGTGCTGCAAATGCATCAAAAAGGAGTGGGGGGTGGAATAAAAAAACATCTTATGATGGGGGCAGGGTAAAATCTCATTGGAATTGGTGGATGTAACAGCTGCCCATCATTCAATATAAATGTAAAAATTCCTTTCTGGAATAGAGAGCTTAAATTGCAGAAGTCACTGTCCAAAATACAAGCCACATGCAAGGCCAGTTAGGAACCTAAGCAATGTGGGTGGAAGCATTTCACTAGGAACTGAATGCAAATATAGCAAGCTGGGTATTATTTGATGGGTGAGGGAAGGGGAGTGAGAGGCAGCAGAAAACACCACTGATGCACATGGGAAGGCATCAAGGAAGCCTGACAGGCAGACAGAGAAGCTCTCATAGCATGACCCTGAGAAAAAGCTATTAAAGAGAGATTTTGGGAAAAGTGTTGGCTGGAAAGAGGCTTAGAACTGTGGGTAAATAAGCTGCCTTCTGTTATTTTATTCCTACTGTGAGTGGGGAACTGAGACTTGTAAACAAACAAGATTGCATCAAAAATACTTGACTCCACATTGATTTATCCCCCTAAAATAAACAAGAACCCAAATATTGGCTAACCACTTGGGTCAAAGGGGGTAACAAACCAATTATAGAAATTCCTGTGCTGCACAGGCACCAAAAAAAGGAGGGGATGTGTGGTAAGGGGAGATTGTATGTACAGGAAAGAAAAAGACCTTGGGGATACATTTGATAGAGTTCTATCAAAACAAATGTACTATGTCAGATTATTCCACATGTGAGATATTAGTAAGTAAAATCTGGCTAACCCTAAGCTAGCTGCTAAATCAGTCGATTGTTACTCACTCCAGGAGATGTGACCTCATCTCAAACTCAGTACACTTTTAAATTACTATGGTAGGAGTGCACAGAATGACCTCCAATGTGTACCAGCAAGCATGATATCCTTATAAGTTACAGTTCTTCTTTTCTACTACTTAACCTTCCAACAACCTCAATCTGTGCTCGCTTTGAGGATCAGTCCTTGTGTCACCTCAAAAGCACTGCAGCTTCTCTACCTAGCATCTCCTACAAGTATGATAGCAGGTGCAAGAATACTTTATTTCCATTTTATATAGATGTGTTTACATTTCCTATAGATGCAGTGGTAAAACTGATCTATGCAGTTCACAAGCTGGCATGTGTAGTTTTTGTTTTGTTCTTATCTTTCATTGCTTGACATATCTTTTTAGAAGATTTAAACAAATGCATTTTTCTACCACTTTTGCCCTTTTTCTTTTAGTAAACCTTGATATTGTCCCACCTCTTTTGTTTTTCTTTTGTGTGTGTATGTCTGTATGCACTAAAGCCTTTAAAGGCCATTTTCTTTATGTCCTTTGTTTATCCGCAATGATGTCTGTGGACACATGCACAGTTTTAGGATGAAACAATGTGGAGTCCTTGTGGCACCTTAGAAACTAACAGGTTTATTTGGGCATAAGCTTTTGTAGGCTAGAACCCACATCATGATGCTGTCTGTTCATTAACTGTTGGTTCCAAACCAGCAGGAGGAGCTCACACATTGTACTTGGGTTTGTCCACTTAAAATGATGGGGAACGCAGTGTTTTCTTTTCTTTTCTTTTCTTTTCTTTTCTTTTCTTTTCTTTTTTCTTTTTTTTTTCAGTAACAGCAGTGGAGATTTTCAACATGTAATTAGAATTAATGATACACATCTCCCTCCCCTCACCTTAGATTATTACTGCTTTAAGTTAAACAAGATTTGGGGACTGATACACAGAAGTGCTGATAACCCATGGGTCCCATGGTTTTAAGCTGGAATTTTGGGTGCTGAGCACTTCTTCAAATCAAGTCTAACTAGGGTATGTCTACACAATGAAATTAGGTCGAATTTATAAAAGTCGGTTTTTTAGAAATCGGTTTTATATATTCGAGTGTGTGTGTCCCCACAGAAAATGCTCTAAGTGCATTAAGTGCATTAACTCGGCGGAGTGCTTCCACAGTACCGAGGCTAGAGTCGACTTCCGGAGCGTTGCACTGTGGGTAGCTATCCCACAGTTCCCGCAGTCTCCGCTGCCCATTGGAATTCTGGGTTGAGATCCCAATGCCTGATGGGGCTAAAACATTGTCGCGGGTGGTTCTGGGTACATATCGTCAGGCCCCCGTTCCCTCCCTCCCTCCGTGAAAACAAGGGCAGACACTCGTTTTGCGCCTTTTTTCCTGAGTTACCTGTGCAGACGCCATACCACGGCAAGCATGGAGCCCACTCAGGTAACCGTCACCGTATGTCTCCTGGGTGCTGGCAGACGCAGTACTGCATTGCTACACAGTAGCAGCAACCCCTTGCCTTGTGGCAGCAGACGGTGCAATATGACTGGTAGCCGTCATTGTCATGTCCGAAGTGCTCCTGGCCACGTCGGCCAGGAGCGCCTGGGAAGACATGGGCGCAGGGACTAAATTTGGAGTGACTTGACCAGGTCATTCTCTTTAGTCCTGCAGTCAGTCCTATTGAACCATCTTATGGTGAGCAGGCAGGCGATACGGATTGCTAGCAGTCGTATTGTACCATCTTCTGCCAGACAGGCAAGAGATGAGGATTGCTAGCAGTCGTATTGTACCATCTTCTGCCGAGCAGCCATGAGATGTGGATGGCATGCAGTCCTTCTGCACCGTCTGCTGCCAGCCAAAGATGTAAAAGATAGATGGAGTGTATCAAAACAATAAATAGACCAGATTTGTTTTGTATTCATTTGCTTCCCCCCCTCCCCCGTCTAGGGGACTCATTCCTCTAGGTCACACTGCAGTCACTCACAGAGAAGGTGCAGCGAGGTAAATTCAGCCATGTATCAATAAGAGGCCAGACTAACCTCCTTGTTCCAATAAGAACAATAACTTAGGTGCACCATTTCTTATTGGAACCCTCACTGAAGTCCTGCCTGAAATACTCCTTGATGTAAAGCCACCCCCTTTATTGATTTTAGCTCCCTGAAGCCAACCCTGTAAGCCATGTCATCAGTCGCCCCTCCCTCCATCAGAGCAATGGCAGACAATCATTCCGCGCCTTTTTTCTGTGCGGACGCCATACCAAGGCAAGCATGGAGGCCGCTCAGCTCACTTTGGCAATTGGGAGCACATTAAACACCACACACATTATCCAGCAGTATATGCAGCACCAGAACCTGGCAGAGCGATACTGGGTGAGTAGGCGATGTCAGCGAGGTCACGTGAGTGACCAGGACATGGACACAGATTTCTCTGAAAGCATGGGCCCTGGCAATGCATGCATCATGGTGCTAATGGGGCAGGTTCATGCTGTGGAACGCTGATTCTGGGCTCGGGAAACAAGCACAGACTGGTGGGACCACATACTGTTGCAGGTCTGGGACGATTCCCAGTGGCTGCGAAACTTTTGCATGCGTAAGGGCACTTTCATGGAACTTTGTGACTTGCTTTCCCCTGCCCTGAAGTGCATGAATACCAAGATGAGAGCAGCCCTCACAGTTGAGAAGCGAGTGGTGATAGCCCTGTGGAAGCTTGCAACGCCAGACAGCTACCGGTCAGTTGGGAATCAATTTGGAGTGGGCAAATCTACTGTGGGGGCTGCTGTGATGCAAGTAGCCCACGCAATCAAAGATCTGCTGATATCAAGGGTAGTGACCCTGGGAAATGTGCAGGTCATAGTGGATGGCTTTCCTGCAGTGGGATTCCCTAACTGTGGTGGGGCCATAGATGGAACCCATATCCCTATCTTGGCACCGGAGCACCAAGCCGGCGAGTACATAAACCGCAAGGGGTACTTTTCAATAGTGCTGCAAGCTCTGGTGGATCACAAGGGATGTTTCACCAACATCAACGTGGGATGGCCGGGAAAGGTACATGACGCTCGCATCTTCAGGAACTCTGGTCTGTTTCAAAAGCTGCAGGAAGGGACTTTATTCCCAGACCAGAAAATAACCTTTGGGGATGTTGAAATGCCTATAGTTATCCTTGGGGACCCAGCCTACCCCTTAATGCCATGGCTCATGAAGCCGTACACAGGCAGCCTGGACAGTAGTCAGGAGCTGTTCAACTACAGGCTGAGCAAGTGCAGAATGGTGGTAGAATGTGCATTTGGACGTTTAAAGGCGCGCTGGCGCAGTTTACTGACTCAGTTAGACCCCAGCGAAACCAATATTCCCACTGTTATTACTGCTTGCTGTGCGCTCCACAATATCTGTGAGAGTAAGGGGAAGACGTTTATGGCGGGGTGGGAGGTTGAGGCAAATTGTCTGGCTGCTGGTTACGCGCAGCCAGACACCAGGGTGGTTAGAAGAGCACAGGAGGGCGCGGTACGCATCAGAGAAGCTTTGAAAACCAGTTTCATGACTGGCCAGGCTACGGTATGAAAGTTCTCTTTGTTTCTCCCTTGATGAAACCCCCCGCCCCTTGGTTCACTCTGCTTCCCTGTAAGCTAACCACCCTCCCCTCGTCCCTTTGATCATCGCTTGCAGAGGCAATAAAGTAATTGTTGCTTCACATTCATGCATTCTATATTCATTCATCACACAAATAGGGGGATGACTACCAAGGTAGCCCAGGAGGGGTGGTGGAGGAGGGAAGGAAAATGCCACACAGAACTTTAAAAGTTTACAACTTTAAAATTTATTGAATGCCAGCCTTCTTTTTTGGGGGCAATCCTCTGTGGCGGAGTGGCTGGTTGGCCGGAGGCGCCCCCACCACGTTCTTGGGCGTCTGGGTATGGAGGCTATGGAACCTGGGGAGGAGAGTGGTTGGTTACACAGGGGCTGTAGTGGCAGTCTGTGCTCCAGCTGCCTTTGCTGCAGCTCAACCATACACTGGAGCATACTGGTTTGATCCTCCAGCAGCCTCAGCATTGAATCCTGCCTCCTCTCATCACGCTGCTGCCACATTTGAGCTTCAGCCCTGTCTTCAGCCTACCACTTACTCTCTTCAGCCCTCCACCTCTCCTCCCGGTCATTTTGTGCTTTCCTGCACTCTGACATTATTTGCCTCCACGCATTCGTCTGTGCTCCGTCAGTGTGGGAGGACAGCATGAGCTCAGAGAACATTTCATCATGAGTGCGTTTTTTTTTCTTTCTAATCTTCACTAGCCTCTGGGAAGGAGAAGATCCTGTGATCATTGAAACACATGCAGCTGGTGGAGAAAAAAAAAGGGACAGCGGTATTTAAAAAGACACATTTTATAAAACAGTGGCTACACTCTTTCAGGGTAAACCTTGCTGTTAACATTACATACATAGCACATGTGCTTTCGTTACAAGGTCACATTTTGCCTCCCCCCACCGCGTGGCTAGCCCCTTAACCCTTCCCCCTCCCCGTGACTAACAGCGGGGAACATTTCTGTTCAGCCACAGGCAAACAACCCAGCAGGAACTGAGTGTCCCCTGAAGAAAAGCACCCTATTTCAACCAGGTGACCATGAATGATATCTCACTCTCCTGAGCATAACACAGAGAGATAAAGAACGGATGTTGTTTGAACGCCAGCAAACATACACTGCAATGCTTTGTTGTACAGTGATACCCGAGTATGTGTTACTGGCCTGGAGTGGTAAAGTGTCCTACAATGAAGGACACAATAAGGCTGCCCTCCCCAGAAACCTTTTGCAAAGGCTTTGGGAGTACATCCAGGAGAGCCGCGAATGCCAGGGCAAATTAATCCTTTCACATGCTTGCTTTTAAACCATGTATAGTATTTTAAAAGGTACACTCACTGGAGGTCCCTTCTCCATCTGCCGGGTCCGGGAGGCAGCCTTGGGTGGGTTCAGGGGGTACTGGCTCCAGGTCCAGGGTGAGAAACTGTTCCTGGCTGTCGGGAAAAGCGGTTTCTCCTCTTGCTTGCTGTGAGCTATCTACAACCTCATCATCATCATCATCATCTTCTTCGTCCCCAAAACCTGCCTCTGTGTTGCCTCCATCTCCATTGAAGGAGTCAAACAACACGGCTGGGGTAGTGGTGGCTGAACCCCCTAAAATGGCATGCTGCTCATCATAGAAGCGGCATGTTTGGGGCTCTGACCCGGAGCGGCCATTTGCCTCTCTGGTTTTCTGGTGGGCTTGCCTCAGCTCCTTAAGTTTCACGTGGCACTGCTTTGGGTCCCTGTTATGGCCTCTGTCCTTCATGCCCTGGGGGATTTTGACAAAGGTTTTGGCATTTCGAAAACTGGAATGGAGTTCTGATAGCACTGATTCCTCTCCCCATACAGCGATCAGATCCCATACCTCCCGTTCAGTCCATGCTGGAGCTCTTTTGCGATTCTGGGACTCCATCATGGTCACCTCTGCTGATGAGCTCTGCATGGTCATCTGCCACGCTTGCCAAACAGGAAACGAGATTCAAAAGTTCGCAGTTCTTTTCCTGTCTACCTGGCCAGTGCATCTGAGTTGAAAGTGCTGTCCAGAGCGGGCACAATGGAGCACTCTGGGATAGCTCCCGGAGGCCAATACCGTCAAATTGTGTCCACAGTACCCCAAATTCGACCTGGCAAGGCCGATTTAAGCACTAATCCACTTGTCAGGGGTGGAGTAAGGAAATCGATTTTAAGAGCCCTTTAAGTCGAAATAAAGGGCTTCATCGTGTGGACGGGTGCAGGTTTACATCGATTTAACGCTGCTAAATTCGACCTAAAGTCCTAGTGTAGACCAGGGCTTAGAGTATATATATTAGCTATTCATTATGTATATTGTTTATGCTCTTCTGCTGGAGAGTCAGTGAAGGGAGTTTAGCCCTTTTAGTCTTATTTGAGAGGTATTCTAATGTCACCATGATGCTGGTGTACACCCACAGAAGTAAATACAAATAGAAATGCCATTATCTTCAAGCTCTGCCAGAAACAGGGTGTGAGTGTGAGGTCAGCAGTCAGTGTTTGACAAATAATAATAATAAGAAGAAAACAGACAAAAAGGGCATATAGAGAAAAAACTGTGACCATAACAGCATCCCAAAGCAATTGGGCAAGGATCTCACTGATGTCTGGTAGTGAGTTTTAGCCATCCTGATGAGTTCAATGTACCCCAAGTCACTAATGTCATAACCTGTCTCTCAAAGGTGACATGTAAGATATCAATAGAAAACTAATATTATACTGATCATTAATATTAGTGTGTGGTGTGTGTACGGAAGACAAATTCAAAATTATAAACATATTGCGAGTTATATTCTTAAAGTGTCTCTGCCAGACAGGGCTAAAGTTAGACAAAAGGAATGTGGTTCTGCCACCTTGAAACTAACTTGACCACAGGCTGTACCTGGTTGTGTTAAGTCTAAGCCACTGGACACCGTTTTAAATTTTATTTGCTTGCAACCATTTCTAGCTCTGTCCTTTATACTTGAGCTCACCTAAAATCCTATCTCCTTTTGTTAATAAACTTGTTTTGCTTTTAATCTAAACCAAGCTGTGTTGGATTTAAAGTGATCGTTAACTCTAGGTAAAGTGATAAAGTAGGCCTTTTATCTCTTTAGATGAGCAAACACATATTATTATTTCTCTGAATGATCTGGGAGAGGGCTGGACACTTCAGGGCAGATGGTTTTAGGGAAATTCAGGAGTGGGAGTGTATTGGGCTTAACCCAGGCATAAGGTAACTGGGTAATAGAGACTAGAATGGGGCTGTTATGGTGCAACAAGCAGGCTTCTGGAATCAGAGTTGCTGAGTCAGAGCTGCTTAACACAGAGACACTCCTTGTATGCTGGTCTGCTGGCTGTCCGTGCCCAAGCTGCGAGCCACAGCAGCACAGCATTTAAGGCACCCAGGATTACACGGCAGGCAGTGACACAAGGCATCACTGGTCTGGATTGCACCCCAGAATGTGACACCCCTTCCTCCTCAATTTTATGTCTTATGTAAGGATTGGACCCTTTTCATACCAATTCATCTGAGCATGAGTGGTGGTAAATCCCATCCTACCCTTGAAGACAATGGGAATTTTGCCCACTTATCCTCACAGAAGTTTGTGGGAAAGAGTATTACAATGGAGCATGGAAACAAAACAAAAAGAGACAAGGAAAAGTTCATTTTAATTGAAAATATACTGCCCGAAAAGGCAAAGATCTCTGCGGGTAGCTAGGATGGGATATAAAATGCCAATTGCCACCAAATGGAACAACTTAAATTCTTTATCAGATTTATTCCTTGGTCATTTCGAAGGAAAGCAGCGATATAACTATGGTTCATGGTCTGTTTAAGAGACAATTACGTCCACACAGGTGTTTCTGTCAGTGATGTAAGGTTTCACCACTGCAGTAATATTGCTGAAATGTCTGGGGAAGCACTACAAAAATCAAGTGTTGCTCTGTCTTTTTGTTTTATGTTTTTAGTTACCTTTATTAATGATAATATAAGCCATTTCAGAGTACAAGGAGAAAAACCCATACATAATAGCCAGCTGAATGAGACAAGGTATTTATGACTTTCAAGAAGAGTATGTATAAACAATTAGTAAAAGACATATAATCTAAAATTGTTCCTAAAGTAAGTGCTTAATGCTCTGCTTTGTTTTATTCTATTGTAATATATTTTAATTTGCTTTTTATAGCTTTTTTCTATTATCCGCTCATCAAACAACTCAAAACTTCATTTTAAATGTGTTGTTCTCTCTCCTATATCTATTATTTTTGCGTGGGTATTTTTTTGTCTACATGGTTATAGTCATGAAGGTTTTATTAGAGACCAGATGGCTACACATTTGTTAGCTGTCACCATCAGATTTCAAAAAGTATTTTTTTTTCTAGTTTTAAGACTATTAGACCTTCCTTTGCCATCAGAAAAATAGGACTCATTGAAATAAAGCCCCTAAAATCCATTGGATTTTGTTGAATGGCTATTTGATTATTGTTTTCTGTTCTTTGGTTGTTCCCTGTAAGATCTATTTATTGCCTTGCTAAGGGGAGCAAAGCATTGTGCATTGGGGGGTAAAATGGTCACTGGGAAAATACTATTCATATGTTCATCATGTGTCCTACTATTACTCACCTCATTAAAGTCAAAGAAAAAATATTCCATCTTTCCAGATCCCTGTCACAGCATACAGAAATGAGGCATTCAGTATTGTAGTGTGGCTCAAAAAGGATTTTTAGTTCATTTTAGTTCTGAAGTCATTTATTTCCCCAGGAATTTAAAAATATTTTGGGATAACAACTAATTTTAGAGCAAAAAAGACTTTCCTCCAAAAATCACAAAATTCTGTATAAATTTCAGCACGGGGTATTAATTGGCAAGTCCTTAAAACTTTGTAAACTATAGCATGTGTGTGTGTGTAGAGGTCTATCAGCTAGAATACAAAAGTTACTTATGTGCGAGGAAGCAAGAGGTTTGCAGGGAGAGGGGGCCAAAAGCTCAGGGCATATGCCTTTTAGTCTTTATGTAGACTCTACTTGGTGCTTCAAAGGGGCTAATTTCCCAGGCTGAGAAAAACTGAGTGAAATTGATTGGGAAGAAAAAAATAGACAGAAAAATGTGAAAATTTTGAGAACTTCTTCAAGAAGAATTTATTAAGTAACCAAAAACTATGGCAGAGACACTGTAGAAGATAAACAAATGACAGGATGCCAACAGGAAATAATGCAAACACAACCAAGGTCAGTCAGACCTGGAGGACAACTAGGTGGTGGGACATTGTACACAAAGGCATGACCAGGTTGGGTTTACAGGAGCAAAAAGCCATGGACGGAATGAATGCTGATGCTGTATTTCTCTATGTGTCTGTAAAGATGCATTGGGATGAGGAGAAGAAGAATATGACAAATGGAAAAGGGGAAAATTGATAGTAATAGATTTTCTGGGGCTACACTTGATTTTTAGTGCACTTGTTCAATCAGAGCTAGCATGTGTATGTCTCCTCAAGCTGAGAAATACACTCCAGCTCAAAGTCTCAACATATCCTTAGTGGCCTCTTGTATACAGGAAGTCAGACATTCTGGACTTAAACTCTGAATCTATGAACTCAGTGGAAAGATTCCCATAGACTTCACTGGGCTCTGGATCAGATCCATATTGCAATGTAATAGCAGCACATTAAGCTATAACAGTGTATTGGGGCCATATTGACAGTGGCCATGTACTCTTTGGCTTATCTAAGATTTAAAACTGAAGTGGTGAAAAAAATGATTGTCCACTGAAGGTACCATTAACTTCAGATTCTATCCTGTTGTCACTTAGGTAATATCTAATCCAAACGATCACAGAAAGCATTTTACAATTTTAGGAAACTGTTGTAATTCTGGTCATATAAGTGAAAGCAAAATTCTTACTCTGGCCTTTCTTACTGTGAATCTCAGTAATCTTGACAAGTAAGCTAAGGAAGGACAGTAGATCATCTACAGTTTCTATCTGCAAAAAGTCATCCTTATCTCCCTTCATGATGCTGAATCTGGAAAAAGAAATGATCAATCATGATATTATTTAACACATATGTTGTAACAGATCTAGTCGGCCTTTTTAACTAGCCCTGTTCCATTATCAGATGAGCTGGGAAGACGTTAGGTGGTCCCTATAAAGGAGCTAAGAGAGATCAGTTGGAAGGATCAGTTGGCTCCTGTGATTGGTGCTGGAGTAGAGAGAGGTGCTGAGTGAAAGGCCTCTGGCACCTGTGGCCTGTGTTTTTCAAGGAATAGCTTTATTTTGTGTTTCTTTGCAAGATGTAGGGCGTTGGTTCATTGGCTGGTTTGGAGTTTTTTGTCTTTTTGTTTTGTTTTTAGAATTAATAAACTGTTCCCTGAGCAAAGGGCCTGAAAGAGATCTGGATGTGGTATGTAATCCTTCCTGGGATAGGGAGACAGGACAGCAGCCAACATCTCGTTCTATATGTTCATATTGTCCTGGTTTCCAAGCAATCCGGAAATATTTGAATTCCAGAAATGTGTGTCTTAATTCCTCCCCAAATGTATCAAAATCTTTTGGTGAAACCATACACCTGGGCTGTTAACTCAAACCACCATCGCTCCTACTAGCTGGTATATATGAGTCCTGCTCCCTGGGCTTGGCGTCTCTTACGCCATTCTAACTTCATTAACTTTGTGGGGGGAGGAACTTGAGCTCAACTGCTACTTCATTAATTTCCTTTGGCCGTCTATACATCTATGTTATGAAGAGGACTACTTACAAAAGGTGAGTTTGTTATGTAAAAAAATAAAAGTTTGGTCTATGTGTGCTCACATAATTTCTCTATAAAGATATCATTAGGAGCTATAGTTAGATAAATAAATGATAATATGCCCTCCAATGTTCTCCATATAATCATTCTCTAAACAAAGTAAGGCTCCCCGATTCTCGTTCACTTCTTGTATTTACAGAGACATAACTAATACTTTCTATTTGAGATGCTGGTGATATAAAAATGTTATTCTTACTGGAGTAAAGTGACTATCATTTTTATTTTACTGGGATTGTCCCAGATTTTCATGTGATGTACTAGTGTCCCATGACATTTTTGAGACCCCCTGAAATGTCCTGGTTTTTCATTTCATCAGTCAAAATACTTGGTGGGTGTGGTGGTGTTGGGTGTTTTTTGTTTTATTTGTTTATTTGTTTTGGTAACTACAAAATGAATATTCAGGCTGTATTGCTATGCCAAGTAGAATTAGCCTCTGTTTACCAAGAACAAAGAGACATGCAGAATGAGTATTCAGTGAAATAAACAGTGCTAACAGTGAAGAAAAATGTCCAAGGAGTGTAGATATGTGTCTACACTACAGGGGTTACAGAGCTGGTAGAGCCCCTGAGTGTAGATGCAGAAGGAGTTCATCCGCTGTCATAGTTTAACCATCTCCCTGAACAACATTAGCTATGCTGACAGAAGCACTTTTATTTTGGGATAGTTGTCTACCATAGGGGTTTTCCTGGTTTAGCTAGATCAGGTAGGGGGTATGATTTTTTTCCCCATGTTCTTAGCCAACATCACTACTGCAGCGAAGTTTTGTCGTGTAGACCAGGCCTCCCTCATGTGAAGGTGAATAAGTTATACCAGTATAAGGGCTTATCTACACTACTGGGGTTGTTACAACAACTTAGCTACTGTGTGCTGCTATGCCACTGTAACTCCATAGTGTTAGAAGCACACTACAATGACAGAAGTAGTATGTCCCTATCCTGGCCCTCCCCAAGCAAAGGTAGCTGGTCAACGGGAGAATACTTCTGTTGACCTACCCATGTCTATACCAAAGGTTTAGGTCAGCATAGCTTCAGCACTAAGAGGTGTGGATTTTTCACATGCCTGAGCACCTTAGCTATGTCAGCCTAAGTTTTAAGTGTAGACCAGGGCTAACAAAGCAGTTCTTTTGGACAAAATGAGTATTCTTTGGTGTTTTGTGGTAAACTCATCCAGAACACTCTATTACTGAAAAAAAATCTTCTACTCCAGTGGAATCAAAACCAGAAAGAGGTACCACTTAGTCAAATAAAAGTACATTCTTAATTTCAGAACCATAGAATAGGTCACCACAAAACGCATTCATTTTTTTATTTTGAAAATATGGTCAGTTTATGCTACAGCTCCCCTCCCGTCCTTGTTGCTAGAGGAGTAACTCCAGTTTAGGGATCCTGGCTCCTTCTCAGTTCCCTTCCTGTCCCACATAGCCATATAAATGCTTCTTTTCATTCACTAAGAGCAGAGTTATTGTGGCTGGGTGAGAGTGATTGTGAGCCTCTAGGTTCAGTTCTTCAAAGATACTTAGGTGTCTATCTGCTGTGGCAGTGATATGCTTGAATACGTTGGAGGATCTAGGCCCTAATGACTCCGTCTGGCTAGCAATGGCTGGGTGTCTGAGCCTCTGTGATACAGTTTGACTAGGCAATTGAACGTAGCCAGGTAACTAGATGATTAAGTGCATTTCTTTCACTTGCTGAGTGAGTACGGTGGGTGCAGCTACAGAGTTCTTCTAGAGACACAGTGATGATAGTATTCTATACTTTTTAAAGGATTCACAATTAGGGCTATGCAGAATGTTGTAGTTCAGTTTCAAGGACATGGAAATGTTTCTCACGGCTTCAACCTGAAACCACAGACAGGCTCAGGTTCACTTGAATCCATGCCCAGGTTTGCTAAAAATGGTTTGTGAACTATTCAGTTAACCTGGGCTGTGTTTCAAGTTTGCTGAGAAACAGAAAACCAGCCATTTTCCACCTACTTTCAGGTTTAGTTACAAGCATTTTACATAACTTTCTTTGCAGCACTCTTTTGGTTTTTCTTTGACTGGTTTGCATGACAAAAGAGACCATACAATTAATTTCTACTACAAATAATAGTTGATTCTCAGGAATGATATTGAACAAATCAGAAGCATCTGTGGCTTGGACATCTTCAGATGTGTTCATTTTCTTCATATTTGTGAAGTAAATTGAGTGTGGGAAATCACAGAAAAGACTTGTAAATAATTTGGAAATTCAAATGGCTTTTGGATCTGAATGAAATGTTTAAAAATTATGTTTGTGAAATGGAATTGAGAGATCACATAGTACCTTGTCAGTCAGAGAACAAATAAAAATGAACTGTGTGTTTATCAAAACTAAGGGCACGTCTATACTTACAATGTGTGGTAAAGATGCTGCATACTGACGGGACAGAGCTCTCCCATCGGCATAAATAAAACACCCACGCAAGTGGCAGAAGCTATGTCGGTGGGAGAAGCTCTCCCACCGACATAGTGCTAATAATTTATGTCACTCAGGAGGGTGAAATATTCACAGCCCTGAGTGACATAAGTTTTGCTAACATAAGTGATAGTATAGACATGTTACTTACCCACGAACAAAAGCAAACTTATGGCTAAGTCCCTTTGTGGATCTGGCTTTAGGGCCCAGATCCACAAAGGTATTTAGGTCCTAACTTCCATTAAAATCAGTGGAAATTAGGAGCCTAATAGTGACTAACCTTACTCAAAATAGTGAATAGCTGAAGGGAACTACCCACAGTTCTAAAGAGAGAGGGGGCAGTAGAGGGAATAAAGCAACAATGGGGATGTCAGGGTCTTGAGATTTACGTAAGTAATTAATAAACTACCTAAGGCTATCAGCTAAATGGTTCTTTACACAATTGATTCCCTTGGGATGAATGAGATAAGGAAAACAGCATTCAAACTCCATGGCCAAAACTTTGGCCAAGATCTTACAGTGCTGGCTAATCAGAAATAGCGGCCTGTTTCGACAATATACCCACACAGACTTTCCTTTCTACAGCAGAAAAAAAATGAAGGCCCATATTACTCTTGGGGATAGTATTCCTGATTGTTTACAGTATGCTATCAAGTGATATTCTGCAGAACTAAGAGGGGAACCCATCAGGAGAAGTGATTACCCATATGAGAGTTCTTTGATTGCTTCCTTATTTTCCTCAAGTGAGATAGGGCCTCTGAGTATTGCATAATCATGTGGCACAATCTTATCTAACTGAAGCCCATTAAATAATTGTGAGTTTTCATATGTAACACTGGAGCCATAGAGATCATTGCAAAAATTGGAAAAGAGTTTGTTTATACACTGAGTTGTATGTGTAATATGAATTTTCATCCTAAATTACAGAAATATAGGTGATCCATATATTCAACATTTGTTTCAAATGATGGGGTGTTTCTCCTATAGTCACATTCTTGTTGTTTAAGATGAAATAAAGTGTGCCTTGCCTTTCGAGTGAAATACAGTGGGAAAAGAAAAGAAAACCTCATCTGAATGAATTTAGAAACAAAACAAAATCGTTCATCATACTAAAAAAATAGACAATTACAGCATTGCCCTGTTGTTATTTTGGTTATCTCTTAGGTCAGGAGACAGCCTTATACTATGATGATAGGCACTATTATAAGCATTGTATATAGATATAAGCATAACGCACTATTATAGGCATTGTATATGGCTATAAGGATAAGGAATACATTATTTAATCTATATCTTTGGAAAAAAGAATCAAGGCAAAGTGAATAGTGAAATACAGTTCTACTACTACAGAAAGCTAATAGAGCTTCCCCTTTAGCTGAAGTGTTAAAAGCCTGTGTTTTGGGACCAAGCAGTCTCCCTAAAAAGTCATATCTGTAGTGTAAATAGCCAGTGTAGGAGCAGATCTTGAACCCCTAGGTTATGCTGAACCACTCCGGAGGGACAGAGGAACCATAAAGCTGGCAGATTTGGCCCCCTGATTATTCATCCTGTTTAGGGGAATTCCTGGGTGGCATAGAAAAGATTAGTTTTGGAAGGAGAGGTATTCTTCATACTCTTTTCCAACTGGTGTATTTAACTATTCTGCATTACCATAGCTTTTATATTAACACCCCAGTCAAAGCAAACAGTTTCTCAATTCCACCTGTTATGGAGTCAAATCCTGAATTCCTTACACAGGGCCCATAATCACACAAAGAGGACCCTGTGCCGACAGATGCTTCTCCAAAGGGGGCCCATGATGTTCAGCTCTGTAAAGCTGGAGGAGGCAGAGAATGAGGGTGCCTGGTGGCATCTCTGGGTTCTGCCCTTCTCCAATCCATGAGAAGCTAGTGCAAATAATGTTGCTTGTGGGCGTATTAAGTTTTATCATTTCTTCTTCTCTGCTGTGAAACCCTCCCCTGAGCCAAGGGCTCAGCAGTAGATCAAAGGCAAATTGCATTCTTCAGTTCCTGTATATTTTATAACATCTGTGGATTAAGAGACCCTGACTTCATCACCACCTCTGTGTGTGTGTGTGTGTGTGTGTGTGAGTGAGAGAGAGAGAGAGCCATGATCCCACAGAAGAATGCATAGGCATCTCTGTGAGTTGGAAGCTCAGTTTTCTCTCCCATAGTCAGTATATTAATACACAGGGAAGACTGGAGACCCTATGGAGTCTTTACTCAATCCTTCTTCAGGCAAACTCCTCTTTTTGGCCCATTTGGAAAAGGTTTGGTAAAGAGCTACAAGGTAGTTTGAGGGCTGGAAAACATACCTTGCAGTGAAAATCTAACGCTAATCAATCGATTTAGCTTAACAATCAGAAGGTGAAAAGATGACTCGATCACAGTCTACAAGTACATAAGGAGAATATTTCTGATGGTATAGGGTACTTCAATCTAGCAGAGAACGGTATAACAAGATCCAATAGCTGGAAGTTGAGGCTAGGCAAATTTGGGCAAGAAATCAGGTGTAAATATTTTACAGTGAGGATAATTAACTATTGGAACAATTTACCAGGGGTTGTGGTAGATTTTTCCATTCCTTGAAGTCTCTAAATCAAGAACGGATATCTTCTTAAAAACCATTATCTAGCTCAATCAGATGAGCTTGTTTGTTTGTTTTGTTTTTGTTTTTAAACAAGCAAGTAACTTTGACTCTTTGTACCAAATTTCAGTTTTAAGAACAAAGCTACATCAAGGAGGACTTGATGTGTCTTATTTCAGGGCAACATAAAAGATCCAAAAGAGATTCTCTGCTGCAGTATTTGATATAAGTAACATGACGGCAGCCAAAGTGCAAGAAAATTCAGTAGTTGCAATATTCCCTTTCTCTAGTTCTTAGTAATATTATTTCTAAATCTGTTTATAAAAACACCTGCACTTAGACTGAAGTGAGGATCAGCCTGACACCCCCAAAGTGCCTATATGGACCAAAACCTCACTGATGATATGGACATGTAACATTTTTTTATTTCCACTGGCTACCTCAGTCTAACATACTGTGAAAATAGCAAACAGAATAAACTAGATTTAGGTCCAGAAAGAAAGAATCCAAGAAAAAAAATGGTAATACAAGGATTACTAGTAAAAATCCATTCTAGGAAACTACAGACTGTCTACTGATATCTTAAACCACAAGGCAATATACTGTATGTTGCTTCCAAATTACCATTTTCAGTTATATATCAAACTGCAGCAAATTACTATACTTTATCAGCAGTTCAATATGAAGTGAAAAGATACAACATGGTCAATTTTTAGTGATCATCTTCACAGTACTTGTGGCCCACAAACTTGATTTGGGAAAAGGAAATTGGAGAAGAATTGGAGAAGTTAAAGGAAAAATGCAGTGATTCATTAGAAAATTTTAGGGTCTGGATCCAGCAAACACTATTAGGCACAGATCCTGATTCAGGAAAGCATCCCTATTTGAGAAACCCCTTAAACAATGGGATTTAAGCACTTCCTAAAAATTAAGCATATGCTTAAGTATTTTCCTGAATAGGGATGTATCTAAGCATGTGCTTGCGTGCTTTCCTGTATTTGGACCATAGTGCTTACTGCCATGTTTAGACTCATTACTACAAATGGCTGTTACCTGGTATAATTTTTAGACCACTGCTATAATGGGACGACTCATAGTCATAAGCACTATTCCTATTAGAAGGTGTCTGAAGGATTGGGAGCTTCAATTGCTAAATAAATATTTACTATATAAGGCCGGGATCCTGGAAACATACACATAAGTGACTTTACTCATGAGTAAATCTATGGAGTTCAATGAGGGGACTCACACATATAGTTAGCTGCAGAATTGGAATTGAATAATGTGTATGTTAAGAATCACTTTTCCAATTTTTTTAAATAAGTCACTCTTTCAATATTTTCATAACTTAGCATATTGCTAGTATTTTTTTGTAAAGACTTGCATTTTGCTGATACTGCATTAGATAGGACTTCTTGCTAGGCAGCAGAGTACAGTCAGGTTAGAGTTGGTTAGCAAACATTAATTGACAAATTTATTCCATTAATGTTGTGACTTTATAGAATAAATTATTCCACTAATTCTGTTGTTTTTATTTATCCATATTATAAACAGGGGTGAGCAATTCACTGATATATTAGTCAAATAATTAGTTAGATTAATTTCATTTTTAAAAACCCTCAAAAATATCCAAATAATTCTTTTAATTTTTATCCTAGATCACTTTCAAGGATAGGAAATGCAATTCACCATCTGTTGCCAGATCATGACTCAGGGTTAGAATTTCTACCATCATGTTGCTCTGGGTGCCCCATCATGTGTATTTCCGGGATCAAAACTTTATACAGTAAATGTTTATTTAGCAGTCAAAGGTTCCAATCCTTATCACAGTTTGATAAAGAATTACCTCTAATTCACTACATGATGAGAAGGTCTTGTGTAGGTCAATATTGCCAACCCCAAATACAAATAATAAATGTTCAAAAATCATGAATCAAGCCCACCAAAATCATAAGACTAGCTTTAAAATCATAGATTTTTAGAAATAAACGTACCCTTAAAGTTATCTTCTGGTAGCCTTTAGGGTTGGCAACACTGTAAATGGGTGAATTTCACCCTTAAAGCAAACTTTTTAGAAGAGAACTGTTACCAGAGTCCTTTCTGGTGCTGCTGTTCTAACCACACGTGCTGTTTCTGTAGGTTAAACATAAAATTAATATTGCTGACATTAAAAGCATAGATTGGAATCTGTCCATGCAATATGGGAAAAAGAATTCTGCTTTTACTAGATGTAAGATAAATACAAGTACAATAAGTAACAATGGTAGCAAATTGGCCATGTACGTAGAAATAAATCTTACTAAAAGGTCAGAGAATAGCAAGATCATATTACAAGTGAAATAAAGTGAAGAGAGACCTCTGAAGAGTGATTTTTATTTTATTTATTTATTTGTCTTGATGGGAGTAGATGGGTTCTTTCTCTTGAGCAACTTTTTAACCCCAAGGCAATGACTTCATACTTTCTGTAAAAAGAGTAGCACACAATTATATATAAATTAGGGCTGTCAAGCAATTAAAAAAATTAATTGTGATTAATTGCACTGTTTAACAATAATAGAATACCATTTATTTAAATATTTTTGGATGTTTTCTATATTTTCAAATATATTGATTTCAGTTACAACACAGAATAAAAAGTGCAGAGTGCTCACTTTATATTTATTTTTATTACAAGTATTTGCAAAGTAAAAAAAAACAAAAGAAATAATATTTTTCAATTCATCTAATACAAATGCTGCAGTGCAATCTCTTTATCATGAAAGTTGAACTTACGAATATAGAATTACAAAAAAACTGCATTAAAAAATAAAACAATGTAAAATTTGAGAGCCTGCAAGTCCACTCAGTCCTACTTTTTATTCAGCCAAGAGTGAAGACAAACAAGTTTATTTACATTTGCAGGAGATAATGCTGCCCGCATCCTGTTTACAACATCACCTGAAAGTGAGAACAGCTGTTCGCATGGCACTGTTATAGCCAGCATCCAAGATATTTACATGCCAGATGCGCTAAAGATTCATATGTCCCTTCATACTTCAACCACCATTCCAGGGGACATGTGTCCATGCTGATGACGGGTTCTGCTCAATAACAAACCAAAGCAGTGTGGACCAAAGCTTGTTCATTTTCATCATCTGAGTTAGATCCCACCAGCAGAAGGCTGATTTTCTTTTTTGGTGGTTTGGGTTCTGTACTTTCTGCATTGGAGTATTGCTCTTTTGAGACTTCTGAAAGCATGCTCCACACCCTGTCCCTCTCAGATTTTGGAAGGCACTTCAGATTCTTAAACTTTGGGTCAGTTAGAAATCTCACATTGATTCCTTCTTTGCATTTTGTGAAATCTACAGCGAAAGTGTTCTTAAAATGAACATCATGTGCTGGATCATCATCCGAGACTGCTATAACATGAAATATATGGCAGAATGTGGATAAAACAGAGCAGGGGACATACAATTCTCCCCCAAGGAGTTCAGTCACAAATCTAATTAATGCATTATTTTTTTAACAAGTGTCATCAGCATGAAAGCATGAAGGGCCACATGATTGTTTAGCATATCTGGCACGTAAATACCTTGCAATGCCAGCTACAAAAGTGCCACGCAAATGCCTGTTCTCACTTTCTGGTGACTTTGTAAATAAGAAGAGGGCAGCATTATCTCCTGTAAATGTAAACAAACTTGTTTGTCTTAGCAATTGGTTGAACAAGAAATAGGACTGAGTGGACTTGTAGGTACTGAAGTTTTACATTGTTTCGTTTTTGAGTGCAGTTAAGTAACAAAAAAAAATCTACATTTGTAAGCTGTACTTTCCCGACAAAGAGTACTTGTATGAGGTGAATTGAAAAATACTATTTCTTTTGTTTATCATATGTACAGTGCAAATATTTATAATAAAAAATAATATACACTTTGATGTCAATTACAACACAATTTATATGAAAATGTAGAAAAACATCCAAAATATTTAATAAATTTCAATTGGTATTCTATTGTTTAACAGTGCAATTAAAACTGTGATTGATCCGGATTAATTTTTTTAATCGCGATTAATTTTTTTGAGTTAATCATGTGAGTTAACGGCAATTAATCGACAGCTCGAATATAAATATAAAAAATAATAATAACACCTTGCAAATGAGGGATTATCTTTCCACTGAGGGTTTTAAACCATTCCCTTCACCAAAGTAGCTGAGGGTTTTATGTTTGAAGTGCTGTGACACTTCCAAAACATCAGACAATCTGCAAAGCAAATCTCACTGCATTATATAAGTAAATAATATGTGAGAGCCACAGTGATCTTGAGTATGTACAAGAGTCATGGGGAGGGATCTCTTATTTAGTGCAAAAAGGCTTCATGACATATACAACATACTGTATATAATACAGTCCTGTTATTACCCAGAGAACTCTACAAGTACCAAAGTAGTCTCTTCCTTTTGTTCTATCTGCTTGAAAGAATATTTTCACACTCACAAAAATCCCCTGAAATAAAGACAGGATAAATAAAAGTGTCTGGCATAAAAACCTTCTCTCCTACATATATGAAGAGGAAAGTAATTAGAAGCAGACACGATATAAATAATATGCATGAATACATTAATTAATACATCTAAACCAAATATTTGGCCTTGTAGAAGAAATCTGACAGTTAGTTACAATGCAGTCTTTAAAGGTCCCTGCTAATTCCCATTCAGATGCAGTGAACACAGTAGGCTAAATTCATATGTGGTATAAAATGGGGACAAATTACTGCCTTTTACCACATATAACTGTAGCCTGTTGAGGGCTTGTCTTCACTGGAAATTTAGATTGTGTTCATAAGAATGTAAGAACGGTCATACTGGGTCAGACCAAAGGTCCATCTAGCCCAGTATCCTGTCTTCTGACAGTGGCCAATGCCAGGAGCTCCAGAGGGAATGAACAGAACAGGTAATCATCAAGTGATCCATTCCCTGTCCCAGCTTCTGGCAACCAGCGGCTAGGGACACCATCCCTACCCATCCTGGCTAACAGGTCCATCAATGGCTATCTTCCATGAATGTATCTAGTTCTTTTTTGAATCCTGTTATAGTCTTGGCCTTCACAACATTCTCTGGCAACAAGTTCCACAGGTTGACTGCGTTGTCTGAAAAAATACTTCCTTTTGTTTGTTTTAAACCTGCTGCCTATTAATTTCATATAGTGGCCCCTAGTTCTTTTGTTATGAGAAGGAGTAAATAATACTTCCTGATTTGCTTTCTCCACACCAGTCATGATTTTATAGACCTCTATTATATCCGCCCTTAGTCGTCTCTTTTCCAAGCTGAAAAGTCCAAGGCTTATTAATCTCTCCTCATATGGAGACCGTTCCATACCCCTAATCATTTGTTGCCCTTCTCTGAACCATTTCCAATTCCAATATATCTTTTTAGAGATGGGGTGACTACATCTGCATGCAGTATTCAAGGTGTGGGTGTACCATGGATTTATATAGGGGCAATATAATATTTTCTGTCTTATTATCTATTCCTTTCTCAATAATTCCCAACATTCATGAACAAGGTCAGCTCCCAGACTGCTGCGCTGGGCATCACAGCATGGGGAGTAGGTGGCCAGCCCTCTGTGGAGAAAGAGGTGGTTAGGGACTATTTAGAAAAGTTGGACGTGCACAAGTCCATGGGGCCAGACGCGTTGCATCCAAGAGTGCTAAAGGAATTGGCGGCTGTGATTGCAGAGCCATTGGCCATTATCTTTGAAAACTCATGGCGAACGGGGGAAGTCCCGGATGACTGGAAAAAGGCTAATGTAGTGCCAATCTTTAAAAAAGGGAAGAAGGAGGATCCTGGGAACTACAGGCCAGTCTGCCTCTCCTCAGTCCCCGGAAAACTCATGGAGCAGGTCCTCAAGGAATCAATCCTGAAGCACTTACACGAGAGGAAAGTGATCAGGAACAGTCAGCATGGATTCACCAAGGGAAGGTCATGCCTGACTAATCTAATCGCCTTCTATGATGAGATTACTGGTTCTGTGGATGAAGGGAAAGCAGTGGATGTATTGTTTCTTGACTTTAGCAAAGCTTTTGACACGGTCTCCCACAGTATTCTTCTCAGCAAGTTAAAGAAGTATGGGCTGGATGAATGTACTATAAGGTGGGTAGAAAGTTGGCTAGATTGTCGGGCTCAACGGGTAGTGATCAATGGCTCAATGTCTAGTTTGCAGCCGGTGTCAAGTGGAGTGCCCCAGGGGTCGGTCCTGGGGCCGGTTTTGTTCAATATCTTCATAAATGATCTGGAGGATGGTGTGGATTGCACTCTCAGCAAATTTGCGGATGATACTAAACTAGGAGGAGTGGTAGATACGCTGGAGGGCAGGGATAGGATACAGAGGGACCTAGACAAATTGGAGGATTGGGCCAAAAGAAATCTGATGAGGTTCAATAAGGATAAGTGCAGGGTCCTGCACTTAGGACGGAAGAACCCAATGCACAGCTACAGACTAGGGACCGAATGGCTAAGCAGCAGTTCTGCGGAAAAGGACCTAGGGGTGACAGTGGACGAGAAGCTGGATATGAGTCAGCAGTGTGCCCTTTTTGCCAAGAAGGCCAATGGCATTTTGGGATGTATAAGTAGGGGCATAGCCAGCAGATCGAGGGACATGATCGTTCCCCTCTATTCGACATTGGTGAGGCCTCATCTGGAGTACTGTGTCCAGTTTTGGGCCCCGCACTACAAGAAGGATGTGGATAAATTGGAGAGAGTCCAGCGAAGAGCAACAAAAATGATTAGGGGTCTGGAACACATGACTTATGAGGAGAGGCTGAGGGAACTGGGATTGTTTAGTCTGCAGAAGAGAAGAATGAGGGGGGATTTGATAGCTGCTTTCAACTACCTGAGAGGTGGTTCCAGAGAGGATGATTCTAGACTATTCTCAGTGGTAGAAGAGGACAGGACAAGAAGTAATGATCTCAAGTTGCATTGGGGGAGGTTTTGGTTGGATATTAGGAAAAACCTTTTCACTAGGAGGGTGGTGAAACACTGGAATGCGTTACCTAGGGAGGTGGTAGAATCTCCTTCCTTAGAAGTTTTTAAGGTCAGGCTTGACAAAGCCCTGGCTGGGATGATTTAATTGGGGATTGGTCCTGCTTTGAGCAGGGGCTTGGTCTAGATGACCTCCTGAGGTCCCTTCCAACCCTGATATTCTATGATTCTATGATTCTGTTCGCTTTTTTGACTGCTGCTGCACATTGAGTGGATGTTTTCAGAGAACTATCCGCAATGACTCCAAGATCTCTTTCTTGAGTGGTAACAGCTAATTTAGATCCCATCATTTTATATGTATAGTTAGGATTATGTTTTCAATGTACATTACTTTGCATTTATCAACACTGAATTTCATCTGCTATTTTGTTGCCCAGTCATCCAGTTTTGAGAGAGCCTTTTGTAGCTCTTCACAGTTTAGATTTGCAGTTTACACTGAGAAGTCAGGTTAACTAACATGATTAAACCTGACTTTGCAATCATTGGGAGAAGTTATTATTAACATGAAGTCAGCTGGTTGTGGTAGAACCTATAGTTCCAGTAGGGTTCACCCACAACAGCTGACATGAAGTTAGTCTTTCATTTCAGACATGACCCCCCACTTACATGAGTGTTTGGGTTCTGGGAGTCAATGAATGTGATCAATACCAACAACAAAAAAATCTTTATAAATTGATGATGAAATGTAGACAAAATTTCTAAATCTAATCATTTTAGTCTTGTTTGAGAAACATAGTAACATAGTCTGGATTGGGCACTGGAGGCTAAAGTTATCCTTAAAATGGCCCCGTCTGTCTAGATTCAGAGACTTCCTGCGTTACATTGGGCCATGAACGTCCCCAACATAATTCCCAGAGCATATCTTTTAGAAATACATCCAACCTTGATTAAAAGTGGTCACTGATGGAGAATCCACCATGATGCTTGGTAAATTGTTCCAGTGATTAATTACTCTCTGTTAAAAATATACACCTTATTTCCAGACTGAAATTTTCTGCTATTCAGCTACAGGGGGGAATGACATTTTATATAGTCCAGTTTAATCTGTAGTTCTTTATTTTCTCTGGAAGGGCAGCTGTATTTTGGAAAGTTGCTGTAATAATGAGATGGTGGGGCTCCATGCTATTAGCTCTGAATGATTTCTGTGTCAAATGTGCTCCGTTTACAAATAAAAAGTTGTTTTCTTTCTAACTGCAAAGTCAGCCTGAGCTTGCAGAGTCAAGCTGGGTTTTTTTCATTTCACTCATCATTGCCAGTACTTAAGGTTCTGCAATCCAAATTAGGCCCTTGCTTACTCCTGTGCGATACCTCATTGCCAGATTAGGTCCTCAGTGATGACTCTGCAACCCCATTGCATTTATAGGTTCACACAGGTGTATATGGCTGGAAGTCATTAAACAGTTCTGCTTATGGAACAGGGATCTGTAGCTTTTTCTTTCCTAGGTGTTTTGGCTCTGCAGGAGTAAAAACTTATTTATATCACTTGAGCAAGCAGATATGACCGGATACACAGTGGGAGCAAGTTTGGTGAAAAATAAGGGGCTGTTTTTACTTAGTCGCTTTTCAGAATAGAACCACATGTTAAGATCTTTTGTATGAATACTTCTGCAATCACGACAGACTTCCTTTTTACATGGTAGAGCAGAGTCAGACATCAGCAAGATAAATTGTTACAGATGAGCACTTTACAATCTTGGGCAAAAGATAAAGAACATTTCTGCCTTTTTTATATCTGAATCTCAGAAAAAATACACACAGATCATTTATAAAGGGTCTTGCTTTGAACAGACCTTGAGAGTTGTTATATTCAGATACTTCCTTACACCTTTCTCTTGATATTTTCAAGATTCTGTTGTAGTTCATTTGATTCTTCCTATTCTTCTATTTTTGAACTTGGCTTCTGAACTCCCTTGGGGAGTGGGAATTCCTTTTACAGTTTATATGGTGCTTACCCACTTTTCCCACTGGGGAAAGGTTGAGGCTATTGTTATATCTGTCATGATATCAGAAAATAACCCTTATTCAGTAAAAGAAAAAGTTAATCTAACTTGAAAATATTTTGCTTTTAAATTTGGTTTGAACTTTGATGGAAGATTTGCGTTGGCTCTTTTTCCATTTGAATGAGTATGCCCATCACTAGTCTAAAGTCACCTCTGACTTCACCCTTTAAAGTGAAGAATTATCAGAACTGACCCAAAGAAAGAAAAGCTCTTGAGAATGTGAAGTCTTATCTCACAGAAAGCAAATGGGTTGGCAGAAGGCCATGTGTGACAATCAGGGTCCAGACACCCCAACGGGAGAACAGGGGGTCTGAACCCCAAAGAATAAGCAATTGAATCAACTGGTTGTATACAATGTTATTGTGTATAAATATGTCGTGTCAGGTCTTTCATGAAAGTTTGTAATGTTCTGAACTTGATGGCCATTATGAGGTAAGTATACAGGTTATGGTTATGAATATATACATGTATATATATATATTTGTAAAATTGTAATTGTAACTGGTGCAGCTGCAGCATCACCTCACAACAGGCTTGTGTGTACACAGTCTCTTTGGAGACAGTGGATTTGGGAATTTCTTTGTGAGTCCAGTGACGGGGCTGGCTACTACAGGACAATGCCCTTCAAGAGGGTTTGGGAACTGAAGTGCACCAAGTGTTACCTGCAAGACAAAGTAGGGGCTCACAGAGTCCTGATGAGTGTGTTGGGCTAGCTAACAGATTGGAGAGTCAGGGAGCTGACAAAGTTTAGCACCCGCAAATCTCTCTCACTGAGGCAGAGGGGTAAAAAGGTAACTTAGAGTTCTGAACATCATTATAGGTATTGTACCCCAATATCAACAAATTAAGGTTCACACTCCAACACTTGTTAAACAGACTCTAACAGAACCAAATGGGAGGGAGCCATGTAAAAACTTACGGTTTATTATTTTGTTTATTTTGGGTAAAGAAAATGGAACAAAGCAAAGTAAAAGATGAATAAAGCTCCAAAAGGCAGATTGAGCAAAGAAACATATGCTAAACTTAGCAAGAAGCAGTTAGAAGAGCTATGCATGCAGTGAGGTCTGTCAACGGCTGATCAGAAGAAATTGGAGCTGGTGGCCATGTTGCATTCATATGCCCTGAGGCAGGATGGGGCACCTGCTCCAAACCATGGGTCAGAAGGGTCCCTTGTTCTCCTGCAGGACATGCAGGAAACCAAAAGAGGGTCCCCCAGATGATCCAGCAGAGGCAGCCATGATGGTGACAGGTCCAGGGCTGTTAAGGTTGCCACAGAAAAGGCTGCTCTTAGAGGAGAGACAGATGGAGCTGGAAGCCAGTGGCCAGAAGGAGGAGACAAAGCTGATGCAACAGAAGCCTACTGACCAGGACAAACACAGAATAGAAGAAGAAGGTCAAGTTACACCCCTGAGACCCAGGAGGAAAGACATAATGGGGTGCCTGATCAGGGTTAGCAGATAAACAGATGTGAGTTGATGGACCACATCACACTGCCTGTAGCCTGAGTCATTATGGGCACTAAAGGTTGTTCTGGGGTTTTGACTGGAAATGTGGGAAATTATTGTTCTTGCTGTGGGTTTTTTTGTAATGATGTAACAGGGCTTAACCATGAGGATCTGCCAGATTCAGTGGTCAAGGGGGGAAACCCTCACTGTGGAAACTGAGTCAATGCTGACTGTGTCTGTGGCACAGCTAAAAGATACTGTAGCCCAGGATCTGCTAGGAACAGTGAGTCTCTGGTACAGCTAGGAAATAGCTGTGGACCGGGACTCTACTGGGAGCAGGGAAAAATTGGTGGGTGTGGTGAGAGACTGGAACGGCTAAGAATAGCTGTGGAGGAGAATTCTGCTGGGAGCAGGGGAGATCTGGAAAAGAATAGCAAAAGCCAACAGGGTCATAAAGCAATTGCTGGGGGAAATATAGATGTAAAGGAGGGGGAAAGGCACACCTCAATCTATGTGCTTAAGGCAGCCATTTCCAAGAAAATTAAACATATTCAGGGGTTGGAGAAGGTAGCTGATGCTAAAAAGAGGAGGCAGAGGCAAAGCTTATGTCATGGCCAGTGGTCAAAACTCCAGCATCAAACTCACAAGGGGTGTGTGACAATCAGAGTACAGACACCCAAATGGAGAAGAAGGGGTCTGAGCCCCAAAGAATAAGCAATCAACTGGCTGTATATAATGTTATTTTGTATAAAATATGTCATGTAAGATCTTTCATGTAAAAGCTTGTTATGCTCTGAACTTGATGATCATTCTGAAGTATGTATACAGGTTATGGTTATGACTGTATACATGTATGAATATAGATGTAGAAAATTGTAATTGTAAGTGTGGTGTAACTGCAGCTTCATCTCCTAACAGGCTGGTGTGTACCCTCTTGCTTTGCAGACAGCAAATTTTTGTGAGTGTCCAGTGACCAAAATTTGGTAATTTTTGTGAGTGTGCAGTGACCGGGGCTGGATGCTGCAGGGCAATGCTCTTCAATAGGGGTCAAGGAACAGAGGTGCACCAAGTATTACCTGCAAGGCAAAGTAAGGGCTGGCAGAATCCTGAGGGGTTTGTTGGGCTAGCTAATAGACTGCAGTGTCAGGGAGTTGACACAGTTTAGTATCTGCAAATCTCTCTCTCACTGAGGCAGAGGGATAACAATTTATAGTTCTGGACATGCTGAGAAAGCATCACATCCACAGTTGCCAACTTTCACATGGTAAATCAGCACCCCGACTTTCACAATAAGCCAAAAAGCTTATTCCATCAAGCTAATCCCATTTCAAAACAAAGCCAAAACAAGCCAATCCCTAAGAACCCCAACACTCTATCTGACTAGATCCCCCAGCGTGCAGTCTGGGACTGTGGTGGGCCCGCTGTGCACTTCTGACTCTCGCCCTGCTCTTGCCCCTGCTTTCCGGGAGCTAATAAAAAAAATAGGCAACAAGCTACAGAAAGCAACAAGCTACTAGCCAACAAGCTACAAGCCAAAAACTAGCCAACAAGCAACTCACAAACCAATTAAGCCAAAAAACAAGCCCAAATTCTGCATTGTTGGTTTTTTTGTGGGTTTGGCATGTCTGATCACATCATGTTGAAATGTTTTTATCTGGGAGAGTTCTTGATAGAAATCTGAGTAGGCTCAGAATCCTCTGAAAGATTTGGAACTGTGCATTATAAAGAAGTAATAATGTCAGGAAGGTCTTTTGACAGTATGATAAGCCTGGAGAGTGAAGTATAAGTGGTTTATGAGACTACCGTAATCCAAAGAAGTAATCACAGACATCTTCAGTTTATTTCTGGGTTTGATTTTCTATAGTGCACATACCCTACTAAATTTTTTATTATGCTAATTTTATTGAACAGATCATTGTAACTTGAAAATTTGTCCAAAAGCCCTAGATTCGAAATGCTGACTCATTCCATCTGCTGTACTGAAGAAAATTATTTTTGATGCCACTGTCCTGAAAATACCTACACACCCTCTTAATTTTTGCACGAGTAGTCTTATTAACATAAATAGATCTTAGATGCATCAAGTTGAGCACAAATGAAAGTGTTAGTACTGAACTCATAGGACCAGTTCTTCTGTGGGTGTAAATTGATTTTGCTCCAGTGACATCAATGGAGTACACCAATCTACACCAGCTGAGATTCCAGCCCATTGTCTGTAAGGTGGGGGGCCATGTCTTTGTTTTTGCTTGCACAGATTTGTTAGTGCTTAACAAATGATTGATAATAGTTATGTTGAAGGAGTGACTATAGAACAGAAACGTTATTGAGGGAGGAAGTCTACCTACTGAATCTCATCAGAGGATCCTTGAACAGTGAGCTCTCCAGAAACACTTCTTGTCCACTTTAACTGAGCACTCTGCTGTGAGATCACAAAGTCTCCTCAGAACCAGTTAAAAACAATGCCAATTTTTACAAGAGCAAGAGTCATGTTTGTTGTTGTTGAAGATCCACAGACCTAACCCCTTTCTCTGCTGACCCATCTGTTAAACAAAAACCAAGATGGTATGTTGGGGATCTGTGATCATCCCACTGAACAAAATTTTTCATAATGCAGGAGGAAACAGTCCCTCTGTGTGGGGTCCTGGAATCCCATTCCCTACACAGTGGAAATGCCCAGATCTAGCGCACTAAGGGCCATCTGAAACTGCAGATGGGAGCAGGCAGGATTTGGCCCACAGCAAACAATCTCTTGGCAGCACAGATTATACCACTCTGCACTAAGCCTTCGCCATCTGTTTTACCTTCTAATTACAAATGCAAAAGAATCAGAATTCATAACAGAGTAAAATATAAGGGGTCTGAATGTACATTAAAGTTCTTGCATCTGTTCTATTATTTTTGTTTGTCACAGACATATATTCAGTAAGTAGAAATGGGAATATATTGAGTTTTCATCACAAATAAGAATTATTGACATGAGAAAGTATACACTCTCTGTATGTATAAGTATATATTTTAAAATGTGTATTACAGTTTTTGCTATTATGTAGTTTATCATATTGATATTACATAAGGATGATAATACACACAGTGTATTGCAATAAAGAGGAATTGTATCTAACATTATGAAATTGTTTGATATCAATATCAGTCATTTCAAGTGATGCATCTTTCTCTCTCCCTTATCTCCTGCTCTATTTCTCTAGCTGTGCCTTTCCCAACATTCCCCCACTTACATACATACAGGTATCTATATTTATGATGAGTCAGTAAGGTACAATTACTACTCCAGTTCCCATCTATTATCCTGGAGACTTATGTAGTTAAATATAATAGTGGCAATGTATTTACAGTGTTAAAGTTAATAACCCATTGATTTACAAGACCTAACAATTTGAAGTTGAGCTAATTCATTCTCTAATTAAACAACAAAAAGGATATTTGAAACATCCCACAATGATTTTCCTCTGATATTAATAAAATCAGAGATCCCATGTCTATTTAACTAATTGATACTTTAAAAGTGTGATCGAGGCCCTGCCCTGGTATCTTCTATCAGTACTCTGCTTGAGAGTACTTTCAGGTTAATGATGTTGGCCTCACTACACCTGGAAGTAGGACTGATTCATCCATATTACTTCAGGGTCATTACTGATAAAGCACCTTACCTCGCTGTGTTCCCTGCATCAAAACAAGACAAGTAACTCAGTGTATTACAAAAATCTCATTAACATTCTGGCAGCCATTCCATTTCAGTGTAGCTAATATCAACAATAATGTTTCATTCTATTTATTTATTTATTTATTGCCCAGAAATATAAATAACATTTAGGCTGATTCAAAATTTGTCACCAAAAAGTGTCATGACAGAAAAAAGTATTTTGATAAGACAAAATTATTTTACAGAATATGTCAGCTTTCCATGGATTTTTTTTTTTGTCAAAGAAACAAATACCTGAATCCAAAATATTTTGATACAGCTATCCTGCCATGTTGCTTCACAATAACTGCTGTTCAGTTTCCTCATATGCACATTCCCCTTTATGGGCTGGGCTCTCCAGCCAGACTACATCTTCCATGATGTACCAAAGCCTGACTCCCATGATGTTACTACGTGCCCTCTCCAGGAGGGGAGACAGTGGTGCAATAAGGCAAATGTAATCCAATTAGGGAGCCTGGCCTAAAGAGAAGACCTGGTGCCTCTTGCTCCCAAACTACAATTTCCATGAGAAACCATGGCAGCATTTCCAAATTTAAAAAATAAAAATAAAAATCATGGTTTAGCTGAAAAATTTCACTAGACAGTGAAAAAAAAGCCAATTGGGGAAAAAAAAAGCCAATTTTCTGACCAGCTATAATAAATTCAGATAGTATAAATAGACAGTGAAACCTGTACTTAAAGTCACTGGTTTGCTGTGAACTCCCACACGAATGATCAGAAAAACCTCAGTCCTCATGAGATTTCCTCACCCAGGAAATTTGTTTTCTGCCACATATTGTACCAGCTTGGCTGCCTGTGGTATTGAAAGTATTCAGTAAGGTTCCACTGCTTAAACATACCTGATAAGATGCACCATGAGAAGGGGACTAACAGATGCAGATAAAGGACAGAAAAAGTGAACAATTTTAAGTTTCCATTGCTCACTTTATTTTTGATAGATGTCTTACTAGTTGCACATAACAAAGTACATTGCCATGCACAAATTATGCTGTAGTCCTTATGATAAAGTGCATTTGCAGTGCAAAAGTATGTTTTTTTAAACAAGCAATGATTAGTGGCTTTATTTGTTCATTGTATTGGCTTTATAAAACATACATAAATGCATATGATAATGTGGGTTAGAAGGGTACAAGTAAAGTGTAATAGCAACAATTGTTATAGCATAATAGTTAAATTGCAGCAAATGTGACAAAGTGCATTGGCCTGGCATAATTGATCACATTCCTCACCACACAGAATAAGCCTCTGCCTTATCCGTCCCACTGGATGTGCACTTTTTTGTCCAATCCTTTAATAAATTAATTGGACCCATGTGGCTAGTCAAATTTCAGGGCCCTGGGGATGTTCCAGATGCAAATAGAAATTGATGTATTCCAGTATTTTCTTTGTTGTAATCTTGTTTATGTACAAGGATTTACAAAGTCCTGCTTCTCCGAACACAGGAGGAACCAAGAACAAAGGCAGCAGCTCCTTAGCTTACAGCTCTAAGCCTCTTTAGCCAACAGACCCAAAAAGCTCTCCTAGCTTTTTCCAAGGTCAGACTGTTCACAGGCTACTGCTTGTTTTTCTTGCTTTTTGTCTCTGCCCCCTCTCTGTCCTTGTCTTTTTTTTTTTTTCAGTCTTTTGTCTCTTCTGCTCTCTCTCTCTCTCTCTCTCTCTCTCTCTTTCACACACACACAGTCACTCAACCCCACCCCCAAAGAGGAGGGCTCACCCAGTCCTTTTGTCTTAGGTGGACCTTATGATTACAGTTATGTTAACTGAAGGGTGAGTTCACACCTATCAACAGGGTTTTAACTCAACCCATAACAAGGTTTCATCCAGCTCCTAACAGTATTGAGGAATGACCTATTATAATGGCTTAAAAAAATTGGAGCCCCATTGCTCCCATTGAAATCTATAGCAAAATATATACTGTTATCTGTGTAATGGAAATGAAATTTGCAATTTGTAATTATTACAGCCTGGAAGGGAAGTGTAGACATGCAATCCCCTAACGGCAGCTCACATAAGCATTCTCCTTCAGGCTACGCACTTTTTACAAGGCACAGTGCACCTGTCCAGCTCTGCTTGCTTGTACACAGAGGCTGAGGCGATGGGCCAATCCTCACATCTGTGTGTACAGATGAAAACAAAATGATGACCTCTGTTTCATGGTTGTGTTAGTCCAGGATGTAGCAAGTCTTTCTCCTGTCATCAGGAATAAGCCAAAATTCCAACCTACTGCTCAACAGCTATATTGGAGGAAAAGCTAAACTGGAAGTCACCTGGGAAGTCATCCCAGGACCAGAAGGCCAGCAGAGTTACAGTGGTGTGCTGGAGGAAGTATACTGTGCCAGGTGTAGGCCTGTGACAGAATACTTCCCTTGTGGAGTAAGGGGGAAGCTGGGAGGCATATTGACTCCGAGTCACAGTCTGCTTCCTGGGCGTCTTCTGGTGTGGCACTGTGTGCATTGCTTCAAAAACTGAAAATTAATCCTTAAATTGTAAACCCTTAGAACAGGGGTGGCCAACGTGTGGCTCCAGAGCCACATGCGGCTCTTCAGAAGTGAATATGCAGCTCCTTGTGTAGGCACCGACTCCGGGGCTGGAGCGACAGGCGCCAACTTTCCAACGTGCCGAGGGGTGCTCACTGCTCAACCCCTGGCTCTGCCACAGGCCCTGTCCCCCACTTCACCCCTTCCCGCCCCCTCCCCTGAGCCTGCCATGGCCTCGCACTGCCCCCCCCCAACCCGAACTTCCTGCACGCCACGAAACATCAGATTGGGAGGTGCGGGGAGGGAGGGAGGGAGAGGTGCTGATCAGCGGAGCTGCTGGTGGGCGGGAGGCGCTGGGAGCTGGGGTGGAGGAAGGCTGATGGGGGGCTGCTGACGTATTACTGTGGCTTTTTGGCAATGTGCATTGGTAAATTCTGGTTCCTTCTCAGGCTCAGGTTGGCCACCCCTGCCTCAGAAGCAGAGATCCATTTTATTTTGTGTATTGTTATAACAGGAGCCACCAGGTGGCACTGTTACACAGTTTTATAAATGATTCCGTCTTTGAAGAAATGCTGTATTATTGTTATCGGCTTGGGAGAGCTGCTGCAAGCAGCAAGAGAGTTTTCGCTCTGTATTAATCTCTCTAGCTAAAAGAAAAGGAGGACTTCTGGCACCTTAGAGACTAACAAATTTATTTGAGCATAAGCTTTCATGAGAGACTAACAAATTTATTTGAGCATAAGCTTTCGTGAGGTGCCACAAGTATTCCTTTTCTTTTTGCGGATACAGACTAACATGGCTGCTACTCTGAAATCTCTCTATCTAGACTCTGTTCTTGGGGCAGAGTGGCTTCCAGAGCATTGATGTTTTGGCTGAGATTCACAAAAAATGGGACTGCCTGAATGCTGATTGACCATCACTGTTCAAGGACAGGTGTCTAGAGTACAAATATAATAAGTTACACTGAGAAAATACTCAGATTTCACTTTAGTTATTTCTCCTCCAACAGGAAACAAGCCTAAAAGTCCCTGAAATTTCTGCTCAGCAGAGGGATAACAGCATTTTGTGATGTTTTGTAAATAAATACTAATAACATAAGGACAGCCAACAAATGAATCACTCTAATGGGTCAGACCAATGGTCCATCTAGCCCAGTATCCTGTCTTCTAACAGTTTCTTGTCTTCTAACCTAGCAAGTGCCAGGTGGTTCAGAGGGAATGAACAGAACAGGGCAACTACTGAGTGATCTATCCCCTGTCATCCAGTCCCAGCTTCTGGCAGTCAGAGGTTTGGGGACAGCTGAAGCATGGAGTTGTATCCCTGACCATCTTGGCTAATAGCCACTGATGGCCTATACTCTGTGAACTTATTTAATTCTTTTTTGAACCCAGTTACACTTTTGGCCTCCACAGCATCCCATGGCAATGAGTGCCACAGGTTAATTGTGTGTTGTGTGAAGATCATCCATACATTTGTTGCTAAACCAGATACCTATTAATTTAATTGTATAACCCCTGATTCTTGTGTTATGTGAAGGTGTAAATAACACTTCCCTAATCCAGTGGTTTTCAACCAGTCATACATGCATCCCTGGGGATACGCAGAGGTCTTCCAGAGGATACATAAACTCATCTAGAGATTTGCCTAGTTTTACAACAGGTTACATATGGTAAAATGAGAAAATAGCAATTTCTCAGTAATAGCATGCTGTGACACTTCTGTATTTTTATGTCTGATTTTTTAAGGAAGTAGTTTTTAAGTGAGGTAAAACTTGGGGGTGCGCAAGACAAATCAGACTCCTGAAAGGGGTACACTAGTCTGGAAAGATTAAAAGCCACTGCCCTAATCTCTTTTTCTCCAAACCATTCATGATTTTATAGACCTCTCTCATACCCCCCCTTAGTTGTCTCTTTTCTAAATTGAACAGTCCCAGCCTTTTTAATCTCTCCTCATAGGGAAGCTGTTCCAGACCCTTCATCATTTTTGGTGCCCTTCTCTGTACCTTTTCCAATTCTAATACATCTCTTTTGGGCTGGGACGACCAAAACTATATGCAGTATTCAAGGTGTAGGCGTACCATTGATTTATATAGTGACACTATATTTTCTGTCATCTTATCTATCCCTTTCGTAATGGTTCCTAACATTCGGTTGGCTTTTTTGACTGCTGCTGCATATTGAGCACATGTTTTCAGAGGACAATCCACAATGACTCCAAGACCTCTCTTGAGTGGTAACAGCTAATTTAGACCCCGTGATTTTATATGTATTGTTGGGATTATGTTTTCCAATGTGCATTACTTTGCATTTATCAACATTGAATTTCATCTGCTATTTTGTAACTCTTTGCAGTCAGCTTCTAATTTAATTATTTTTGAGTAATTTTGTGTTTTGCAAATTTTGCCACTTCATTGTTCACCCCCTTTTCCAGATTATTTATGAATATGTTGAACAGCACACATCCCAGTACAGGTCCTTGGAGGACCCCATTATTTACCGCTCTCATTGTGAAAACTGACCATTTATTCCTACCATTTGTTTCCTATCTTTTAACCTGTTACTGGTCTATGAGAGAACCTTCCCTCTTATCCCATGACTGTTAACTTTGCTTAATGACAGGTTTCAGAGTAACAGCCGTGTTAGGCTGTATTCGCAAAAAGAAAAGGAGGACTTGTGGCACCTTAGAGACTAACCAATTTATTTGAGCATAAGCTGTCGTGAGCTACAGCTGTTAGTCTCTAAGGTGCCACAAGTACTCCTTAACTTTGCTTAAGAGCCTTTGGTGTGGGACCTTGTCAAAGTTTTTCTGAAAGTCCAAGTACACTATATCCACTAGATCCCCCTTGTCGACATGCCCTGGTGGCATTTTTTTGCTCCTCTTACTGTTTTTTTATTTGGGGTATAAATTTAATTTTAACCTCTATCATTGTGTTTTTAAATAGTTTCCATGCAGCTTGCAGACATTTCACTCTTGTGACTCTTCCTTTTTATTTTTCCTCATTTTGTATAGTTCCCTTTTTTGAAGTTAAATGCTACTGTGGTGGGTTTCTTTGGTATTTCCCCCCCTACAAGGTGTGATGCTAGCAGACCAAGTACCAACTCATGCCAATGCCCCTAGGTCTCAACTGAACACTGATAAATACATAGCTGAACCAGTCAGGCTCTTCTGTTTGTTACTATTGTTCAAATAGGTATTAGAATTAGGATGTGTTAATGAGTGTGAAATACTATTTCCAACAGGCAATGTTATCTTTTGCCCAGCAAAGGAGGACCATCAACCCCTGACAAACTATTGTGGAACATCAGAGGACAACAGACTTTGTTGATTGATTCCCGCATCCCGTGAAGAGGAGATGTGCAAGTGAATTGCTCCCAACAGCTGAATTTGCAACTCAAAGCAGAAGCAGAGAAGGAATAAAAAGTCCTAACAAGGAGGAACTGTATCATTTACGTTGCTCGGACTCTGCGGGGAAAGGACTACTAACCATAAACAAAAGATCCCCAGTGCTTGGTCTTGGTTAGCCCTAAAGAAAATATGGAGCTTGCTTATCAAAGAACCTTCTATTACTTTTTGAAAATTAAGATTGGATCTCATTTGTGTATATGTTTACCTGCTTTATCCTTGTAAGTAACCCTTATTTCCTTTCCTAGTTAATAAATCTTTAGAGAGATTATTATAGGATTGGCTACCAGCAATGTCTTTGATGTGAGATCTAAGGTGCAAGTGCCTTGGGTAAGTGACTGGTAGTAAGCTGAATACTGTTATGATCTTTGGTGTAAGCTTACCTGGGTGACAAGATTGGAATACCCAAGTTGACTGTCTGTGACTCCATATTAAGGAAAAGTTTACACTTGATAATTGGTTGGTGAAACCTAAGTATAGAACTCACAAACAATGCCGGCTTTGTGTCCTGCTTCTGAACCACTTTCCCTGAGGTGGGTGCTCACACTCTTAAGGCACTGTAGAACACCTTGACTCAGGATTTTACATTCAGCTACATTATGGTTGCTATTACTGAATGTTTCAGCCATATTCACCTCTTGAAGATCACCTCCAGAAGATCTGGTCCATTTAGAACTAAATCAAGTTTGGCCTCTCGTCTTGTGGGTTCCAGGACTAGCTACTACAAGAAGCAGTCATTAATGGTGTCTAGAAAGTTTGTCTCTGCATCCTGTCCTGAGGTGACATGTACCCAGTCACAATGGGGATAGTTGAGATAGTCTCTAATCTCCCTGAGCATTTCTCAGTCACTGTCACCATCCTAGTAAGGTAGTTGGTAGTATATTCCTACTGCTATTCTCCTATTATCAAGCATGGAATTTCTATCCACAGAGATTCTGTGGCACAATCTGATTCATTTAAGAATTTTATGCTTTCTTTCATGTGTAGTGTCACTCCCCCACCACAGTGACCTACTATTATCATTCCTACTTTATCATTCCACAGTGTTCCCTGGTATTACTGTGTCCTATTGATTAGCATCGTTCCACCAAGGTTCTGTGATGCCTGTCCTCTCAATATCCTCATTTAATACCAGACACTCAAGTTTACCCACTTTAGAATTTAAATGTCTAACATTTGTATACAAGCACTTATAAAATTTGTCAGTATTTAGGTGTCTGGCCTCATAAGATGTGACTGAATGGGACCGTCTTTCATTTGACTGTTTCTCTCTATTTTCTATATGTACTTTATCAATGTCCATCTTTTATTTATAAAGGATCTGGGGACTAGAACCCAAGTCTGCAAAGTTTGGGACAACTGATATTCCTACAGGGCTATTGGGAGACTATACAGAGGCCTACCCATGGATCACTATGGAGTGTAGGCACCGCAGGATGCACCACCCAAAAGATCCAGAGTGATGGTATCCTGCAGCCCTTGGATTGATCAAGTGCCCTATTTAACCCCAGGGGTTAATGTCTGAGCATCTACACAGACTTTGGCCTGCTGTAATGCCAGACTTTTCTTGATCCCCTCTTCTCTGATTCCAGCCTAGTACTACTGCTGATCTCCTACCCTGGCCTGACTGTTGCTCAGAGAGCCTGGCTGTTGCAATTCCTCCAGCTCCTGCCTGGCAACTACTGACTCTAGTGAGCAGATCTCAGCCCAGTTGTGACCAATAGGTCAGATCACCTATGCCCCAGTCCTTTACATTTCTAGACAATAGAGCATCCCCTTTAATAAATCCTCCCATAAGGGATGTTTCTGTCTGAACCGAGAGCTTCTCAGAACCTGTCAGCTTTCCTCCAGGCCTTAGTTTAAAACTTCCTCTATGACCTTGTTGCCTGATCTTTAGATTATGTATTAATTATATTGATTACTTAAGAATCCGCAGTTATCACTTTGAGGATTGGCACTTCTTGCCTCAAGATTAGGCCCAGTATTATTCAAATTATTATACAGTTGGGAACTGTGTTCCCTCTAATTTTTCCCATGCATGTGCAGAATGAATTTTGTTATGTGCATCACCCCCATATCAGTGCACATAACAAAATTCATGTGACGGGGTGGGGCCAAGAGGTTTGGAATGTAGGAGGGGGCTCAGTGCTGGGGCAGAGAGTTGGGGTGCAAGGGTATAAGGACTCCAGCTGGGGGTGCGGGCTCTGGGGTGGGGCTGACGATGAGGGGCTCAGGACTGGGGCTGAGGGTTGGAATGCAGGAGGGGTGAGGGCTCTGGCTGGAGCTGTGGGTTCTGGGGTGGGGCCGGGGATGAGGAGCTCAGGGCTCGGGCAAAGGGTTGGGGTGTAGGAGGCAGTGAGGGCTCCGGCTCGGGGTGCAGGCTCTGGGGTGGGGCCAGGGATAAGGGGCTTGGTATGCAGGCTGCCCTGGGGCTGCAGTGCGGAGAGAGGACTTCCCCCATCTCTCACTCCCCACAGGAGCACCTGTGATGCGGGGAAGAGGTTCTTCTCCCTGTGGTCCCATGGCAGCTCTGGAGCTGGGGTCACGGGGTAGGCGCCTCTCACCAGGCTGGGTTGGGGCCGGGGGAGGGGCGCCTCCCCCCTGGCCGCAGCAGGTCCATCCTCAGTTCGAGCCGCCAGTGACGGTAGGGAGCCCGAAGCCGCAGACCGTCCATCACTGCCTGCCCAGAGGAGCAGCAGTGGCTGTGGGCTCCTTTCCACCCCCACCCCTGCCCCGATCACTGGCAGGCAGCCAGCTTTACTGTGTTCCTGAAAGTCTTGTCTCTGCTAGCTTCTCCAGTTCAGTCACTCCGCTCTCAAGAGCCTGTTCTCAGAGATCCAAAATAACAGTCAGCTATTATAAGTAAAGGAATACACAGACATCCTGATTTGCATACACACAGCATAGAGCAAAGAACTCTGAATGACTCTCCAAACTCCCCAAACCTCTAGCTTTTGAGATACCAGTTCATGAGATAACAGAAGTATTAGGGCTTGTATTTGTTTTATCCTCTGTACTGACCATTTGAAGGCAAGAAAATTGCAAACATGAATTTTGCCAATAGAGGAAAAGAGTACCATATCTGGGTCTGATTTTTTTATCCAGCAGAGGGCAATAGTATACAGGGCTGATATTATTCATTCTCTCCTGTATTAGACAATAGTCTGAATTCCGATTTTGCCCAGCATGAGACAATCATACATATGCCAATATGTTACAATGGTTAGCATTTCCTGTTCTGAGGAAGATTCATTCAGCAAGCATTTTACTGACACAGTTGTTGTCTGATCTCCCATTTTTAAATAACAAACTCATTTGATGCACACAATATGAGGTTGTGAGGCTCATTAGAATAAAGAAAATGAAAAAGAACATGTACCCTTAGCGAGTCTAAACAAAAAGGATGTGTTAATGACCATTTTAAAGTGTGTTTTTCTATGAAAACTAATTACCAAAAAATAGTGTTGAGTGTGAGCTATAGCTCATGAAAGCTTATGCTCAAATTGGTTAGTCTCTAAGGTGTCACAAGTACTCCTTTTCTTTTTGCGAATACAGACTAACACGGCTGCTACTCTGAAACCTAAAATACAATGCAAATTCATGATTTAAAGTAACTAATCAAAGCAAATAAAACATTAAAGCATAAACCAAATCTGCATTTTAATAATGATTATAAACCAAGTATGAGGGAACATCATGGAATTAGAAGTCTGACAAACCTTACAAACATTTTGGGGGCTAATAGGGCTTGTAAAGCTAGTATAAGTTCTCAAACATTTCTCTTCTATCATCTGAATGTATGGACCGTAATTTTGAAAAGCAACTAATGATTTCGGGTGCCTCAGTTTCTGGGTTCTGAACTTGACACCTTAAAAGGGCCTGATTGGAAAGCATTGAAGGAAAGCCAGAGCTATGTGTTACAGATATAAGAATATCCCCCAACAACTTTTTTGGCAAAGTGTGAGTTCTTCATATGGAACATACACTACATTTATCTTTATAATTGAATTTTTCGCCCCCCTTTCTCATCCTGTGCCTCCTCTCACAACCTCTCATAAGAAGAATGTGGCCCCAATAACTTTGAAGTCACATGTTTTTCACACGTTTACAAGCCAAAACATATCAGAACCCATTTAAAGAGGGAGCTGAAAGCAAACATGGTTTCCTGAATCCAACACGAAAGCTGCTGGCAGGCTACAGACAATGTTCAAAAAAAAAAAATTGCAGACTTTAGTGAGATGAGGATAAGTACCTTGGTTGGTTTTTCTTGTTTGTATGTTGAGTTCAGTGTTATTTTGTGTGCATTTGTGTTTTATAATGTTTTTTGTTGTTAATTATGAAATTATTCTATAACTTCTGGAATGTCTGGGAGCAAGAACACTATAAATATTTTATTTCACTCTTAGCAGCGCTATTAAGAAGCTCAACAAGTGTATGAATCAAGCCAATGGCCACCTAGTGATCAAAAGTTCCATTTATATGAAGTATCCTTTCATCCCTATTCAGGTGTCTTTGGACTATTATGAAGAAATATTTTTCTCCTTCTTAAGTGTAACCCCTTTTGCCCCAATCAGCTAGCCAAACATTTAGGATCCTGTAGATTGTCCCAGTCAGGAGGAGAAATTGATGATGGAGGCAGGTACCTAGGCTGTCTAAAGGTAGGTACATAAGTGTCCTTATTTTCAGAATTGCGGCAACTCCACAGTTCCCATTAATTTCAAAACTTTGACCTAAACATTAGTTTGTTCATTTCTGAATTTGTGATGTGCTTGCTGTTTTACTACTAGAAGGCAATAATACTTATAGAATAAGTTTACCCACTGAATGTTTCATCTTGGCTTTATCAGAAGCTAACTCCCTACCTAATGATATTACCATGTCTTAGTATGATTAGCAACATGGCAATATCCCATCACCAGACAGACTTTGTTTTAATTTCTACAGCAGACTAATTTACCTCGATGGTGGGGCTGAAGAAGAAGGAGCCCTTTGAACTGGTGTTTTCACCACTGGAAGCAAATTCAGGGTATTCACTCCTGGGCTTGTAAAGAGAAATAGCTGCATAAAAGTGGCACTCTTACAGTTGAATGACGATGGGAAATTGGCTTTGAATCCAAGCTCTGTGCCTGCCTATCCTCCTAGAGGCATCTAGATGTTATGCAAGAGGTATGGAAGGAGGGGGAAAACAAGGAGGAAGATAAAATACATTTTAAAACATTTCTGGACTCTAGAGCAAGCTGAATATTAATAGCACTGACTTCACTCTAATAATATTTAAGGTTTTCTGGATGTGAGACTCACTCTGATCGGACCATAACAGTAGCCAAATCTGAACAGTAGAAGATTGTACTGCACAGAATACTCTATAGAAAAGTTCCAGACTATTATTAAAGTAAAACAGATTTGTGTGGAAAGTCCTGGTTAACTCATAAACAATTTATAAACTGAAGCATTTATCCAGGCTTGATTAAAGGTTTAAATCCTTGTAACTGTTTGCCAACAAAATATAGTGTTTCACTATTCCCATAACCATGTTTTGAAAAATATGTATTTTTTTTAAAATCTACTTTGGGGCTACTCTAAATCTATTTTGGGGCTACTGAAAGTTGTAAGATTTTAATCAACTAAAATTAAGCTCAATAACATTTATGGAAATATCTTTATATGTTTTGTTTTGGTATCATGTGAAACATAGCTTTCTCTTAAATGGCAAAAATGTTTTGCCACAGACACAAAGTAGTTTTGTATTTCTGATAGTAGCTAGATAAATCAAGTTCAACTGTAACAAAAAGAAAACTGAAAAAGTAACCTGAGCCTAATCAAACTAAGCACACACACACACAAAGTAAGTATCTGATGAGTCATTTTCCACTACCTGTGCCAATTAAGTTACACTCTTACATGCAGTTTTGCTGAATAACCCATAGGAGAGGCAGCATTAGGCAGAAACATTAACTGCCTTAAGACCATGGAATTTTCACTGCCTTATGCTGTTGGGGTAACAAGGTTTGCCCACCTGTGAAGCAGCCAGGGTATGTTACCCCCTTAACCTGTGGCTATTGCTAACACTTGTGAGGAAATCCAGAAGATACTATCTGGTTGTATCTGGATTGCGAGACGTCTGCAAGGAGGTCCAGATTCTCAGTGGTATTTCCCAAGTCCCTGAGTCCCAAGTTTCAGAGTAACAGCCGTGTTAGTCTGTCTTTGCAAAAAGAAAAGGAGTACTTGTGGCACCTTAGAGACTAACCAATTTATTTGAGCATTGTGGAAGGTTGTTTTTCTATGAGAGTATCCATTTTTGAGTTTCCACGGTATGCATCCGATGAAGTGAGCTGTAGCTCACGAAAGCTCAGGCTCAAATAAATTGGTTAGTCTCTAAGGTGCCACAAGTACTCCTTTTCTTTTTTGAGAGCTCATTCTTAATCTTTCCCTGTTTGCTGTAGAGGATGTTGATCAGGTGATTTCGCAGGTGCCACAAGTACTCCTTTTCTTCCTGAGTCTCAAGTTTCTCAATAACAGTGCCATAATGGCCTCCCCACCCGTGGCTTCCTTCAATGGGATTTTGAAGACATGGAGCAGGAATTTGGGTACATTATTAGTATTCATTTATAAGGGAAAGTTCCCTACAGGTTTCCACTAAGATTTGCCATGTAGTGTCTTGCTCTGGGACCTACCCCCCATCATACATTCTGAAAGCCTATGGAAGCCTGGTTGTGTAATCTTCATGCACAGAGGCTTCTGAGAGGTCAAACGAAAAGAGGAAAGATTCATGCTGATCCAACCCCTCAGTCCTTTCATTCCTTCTCATGGGAATTATCAAAGGGAATGTTATGTTTCTGTAGTGCTTTCTATATGATGCAGACATAACAAGTGTGTCACATTCTTATTTATTTATGTGCTTTGATTTTATCCTCATACAAAGAATAAGGGAAACTAAGAGGGTGGGAAATGTTGTTTCTCCACTGTTTCATTAAAAAAGGGACAGAAGGGAGAAGGGGTTGCAGAAATTGTTTTCGTGTTTGTATCTTGTTTTCACGTGTGCCTCACTGCAATAGTTTGGATAATTCTATATCATCTAGGGCCCAAATGTAGAGGATTTAATCGCCTCAGTGGTATTATAGATTTATGGGTCCATATCATTATTAGCTGTTGGACTGGGTCCTTGTTTTGCTACCTTGTGTCTTTTCCAGCACGTGACAGAATAGAACTTTGCATGAGACAGCACTTAGGCAGATGAACAATCACATAGAACAATCACCTTTTAGAAAAGAAGGAATGGAAACACACAAAACTCTACTCTGTTGAGCGTCTGCATGTGTGTCAACAATATATCACAAGTAGTGGTATTAAAGATGATGTCAGACCTAAAGGATCAATAGAATCACCTGGTCTCTTCATCCACTACCAAAAAAAGAACCTCTACTAACACAACCATTTAATTCCTCTGTCATGACCAGGCCTAAGATCAATGGACTCCAGATATTGCCACAATATCACAAACCTCTTCATAAACTTACCCCAAAAGGGGATCTGAGATTGTCCAGCACCTTCTCTTGGTGTGAACAAACACCTCTTTAAACTAAACTGACATACTGACTTCCCAGAGGGAAGTCATTGAAATTCTCCTCTTGTATAAAGTACCATCCAGTTGGACATTGCTACGCAAGAAAGACCCGAGTGTGATTTGCAAATCATAGTCAAAGAAAGCACTCCCCGCACGCTTCCCGGGTCAATGACTGAAACTCAAGCAGAGAATAGCCTGGGGCTAATTCTCCACTACCTGGCACTTTGCTGGTCATTTACACACATGCAAAGTGATTACAAAGTGCTATTATTTTGATCAGGTAGCATTTTACACCCATTTTGTACTTACATTGCATAGACATATGCCTATACAAAGTACAAATGTAACATTGACAGACCTCAGTGAGCAGGATCAAACCTGGGGCCTCAGAAGCTTAGGGCATGAGCCTCTACTGCATGAGCTAGAAGCCAACTGCCTGTTAGCTAAGGCTGTAGAGCAGACTCATTTTTTTTTCTCTCTCTCTCTCTAAGTGATCTCAGTGCCACTAGAGGGGACAGAACACCACACCCAGGAGGTGTGTGGGTTACATACTTCCCCTAGCTGAGGAAGCACTACCCAAACTTCAGAGACTTCCCAGTTGAAATCCCAGACAAGCCCCCACTTGTAAAACCAACAGACCCAGGTTGTTGGCAGGTGGGATCTAACCTGGGTTCTCTGGAGCTAAACAAATTAGTCTCTTTTTCTCCTAGACAGGGCACCCAACCCAGGTGGTGTGCAGGTTATACAAGGCAGTGAAATAGGCCCTTTCTGTCTGCCACCACTAGAGTTGGGTAAATGACCAATTTTTAGGTTGGGTGGCAGTTCTAAAATATTGGAAAAGAAGAACTTTGGGTGGGGTTGAACTCAATCTAAATTTTTTCAGAATTTGATGAACTGAAAAGGGCCACTTTGTGTGTGATCCAAAGCAGAGATTCAAACCTGGATCTCCTACATCCCAGATGAGTGTCCTAACTACTCTGGGAAAGATACCATCAACATTGCCTCCTCTTCTCCGAGCCAAATTTGTGAATATCTGAAATTATTTGTGTCAGAAGAGTATATCCTTGCAGGTTGACTGAAACCGCAGTTTTCATCAAATGGGCTATTGGTCCAAAATAATGTGCCCAGCTCTAGTCACTATCATTACCGAGATATGGGTCTGCTATCAGGGAGGTAGACTGGTCACTCAGAGCTTAGCAATGTTATCTACTACCACTGCAGATGGGCTTCTGGGTAGGGCTGTTCAGAAAACTTATATTGAATGTTTTAAAAAAAAAAAAGCTTTTTTTTTTTGGACCAGCTGTGCCTCTGGATTAAGCAAAGCTATGGCAAGTTTCTGTAGTCAAGCCTAAAGATGTTCAAAGCCTGTATTTCTGCAGCTAGATTTCCTCACTGGTCAGAGAAGGCATTTCTGGGGGTTGCTATCTGGGCATCCATGAAAGCCCGGGTTTCAGCCCATCTTGACAACTGGAGAGCAGATGGTATCAATCCCAGGGATCTGACCCGATATGTTCTTTGTGTGAACATGGGCAAGAAAAGAGATCAGGATTAGAATCTGCAGGAGGAAGAAGTTAATTAGATCAGCACAGAGCAAGAATAATGCAAAAGATTTTACAAAATGGACCCAAGTGAAACTTGGTGGGCTTAATTGACAGGGATTCATGTGACTCTTTTATTCTTGAATGAAACTGAAAAAAATGGATTTATTAATTTTGGACTCAAAATTGCAGGCATTTTACTGGGAAACTGATTTCCAACCATTATGCTCATCCTGTCAAGGATCAGAATATCCATGTAATCTGTGTTTCTAACCAAAACAGAATGAATATAAATTAAATACTCACAACAGACTGCTCTCAAACAATTGACAGCAATTTTTCATAAGAATTAAAAAATTATTCATAAGAATCCTTGAGGGTCAGTTTTAGCCAGTATGACTCACTTTGAATAGTACCTGACTTCAATGGGATTATTTACAGAGTTAATGAGTGAAAGGTGCTAGAATCCATCCATCAGAGAATAATTTCAATTTATAAATAATTCTGAGAAAATTACCAGAGTTCATGACCAGAAAAATAAGCAAAATTAATCAAGATATTCATTATGAATTACTTGCCTAGCTTTAGCTGTTTGTTCTTCCATAGCAGAATTGCATAACACATTAACATTATTCCCATCTGTCAAGCTAGATAGTTCTCACTATTCTTGTAACCAATTTTTAAAATCTAAACAAAAAGCCATAATATGCCATTTAGAAATTCACAAAAATGTTTTGAAAATGCAATGACATTTAGTAAAAATGTTTTCCTTTTGTTAGAGACAAGGTGGACAATATATTATCTTTTACTGGACCATCTTCAGTTGATGAGACAAGCTTTTGAGCTACACAGAACAGAGTTCAGGTAAAGATTAGGAAATTAAAAGCCGAAATCCCACTGAATTTCAATGGGAATTAGCCACCCATCTCTCTTAGGCATCTTTGACAGTCATAGCCAAAACCATTTTAACTCTGACAGTATTAAACTACATCACTTTTTTTCCCCCAGTTATTTTTCATTTTTCATGACTAAATTCTGGGCTCCGGTTGGGACCACACACAGGAGTATTAAAATGTGTGCCTGAGAGAGGTTGTGGTATTTCCAGCCTGACAGGAAACTGGGAGTATCAGACTTCTCACAAAGGCCTGTTCTTGTGAGATTTCCAGTTCAGTTTTGCAGACCCACTATAAGAGGTTTCTATCATTTGGATAAACATTCAGACTTCTGGGTGCTTATTTACCTAAGATATTTATACACCCCCTGCCATCCCATTATTGTAGTATTTGATCACCTCACAGTCTTCAATTGCTTGTAAGCAGTAGCAGATGAGCCACTGGGCCTATGGGGTCCGTGCCCAGGGGCTCTGGCCAACTGGGGGGGTCCCAGAGCCCCAGGTGGGTGAGGAAAGGGTCCCAGGCAGCAGCCCTCAGTGCCCCCACAACCTCTGCAGCAGCCAGGTATGGTGGTGGAGTAAGCCCCCAGTGACCCTGGATCCTGTCCCCAGAAGCAGCCATGGGGAGGCAGAGGAAGCCCCCAGCGCCCTTGGATCCCGTCCCAGGTAGCAACTGGGGTATGGCAGGGAAAGTCCCCAGTTTCTCTCTGACTCCGTCCCTGGCAGAAGCCAGGGGGGCAGCAAGAGAAGCCCCCAGTGTCCCCCCATCCCCAGCAGAAGCTGAAGGCATCAGGAGAAGCCACCAGTACCCCCTGATTCTGACCCTGGCAGAAGCATGGGGGCAAAAAAGGAAGCCCCTAGTGCCCCCAACCCTGGCAGAAGCTGAGGGGCAGCAGGGGAAGCCCCAGTACCGGGACCCCTCCTGCGGACACTTGGAGTTGCTGCTAGCAAGGGATGTTTAGAGTGACAAGAAGGGTTTCTACAGGTATGTTAACAAGAAGAAGGTCAAGGAAAGTGTGGGCCCCTTACTGAATGAGGGAGGCAACCTAGTGACAGAGAATGTGGAAAAAGCTAATGTACTCCATGCTTTTTTTGCCTCTGTCTTCATGAACAAGGTCAGCTCCCAGACTACTGCACTGGGCAGCACAGTCTGGGGAGGAGGTGACCAGCCCTCTGTGGAGAAAGATGTGGTTCAGGACTATTTAGAAAAGCTGGATGAGCACAAGTCCATGGGGCTGGATGCGCTGCATCCGAGGGTGCTAAAGGAGTTGGCGGATGTGATTGCAGAGCCATTGGCCATTATCTTTGAAAACTCATGGCGACCAGGGGAGGTCCTGGATGACTGGAAAAAGGCTAATGTAGTGCCCATCTTTAAAAAAGGGAAGAAGGAGGATCCGGGGAACTACAGGCCAGTCAGCATCACCTCAGTCCCTGGAAAAATCATGGAGCAGGTCCTCAAGAAATCAATTCTGAAGCACTTAGAGGAGAGGAAAGTGCTCAGGAACAGTCAGCATGGATTCACCAAGGGCAAGTCATGCCTGACTAACCTAATTGCCTTCTATGATGAGATTACTGGGTCTGCAGATGAGGGGAAAGCAGTGGACGTGTTATTTCTTGACTTTAGCAAAGCTTTTGACACAGTCTCCCACAGTATTCTTGCCAGCAAGTTAAAAAGTATGGGCTGGATGAATGGATTGTAAGGTAGATAGAAAGCTGGCTAGATAGTTGTGCTCAACGGGTAGGGATCAATGGTTCCATGTCTAGCTGGCAGCGGTATAAAGTAGAGTGCCCCAAGGGTTGGTCCTGGGGCTGGTTTTGTTCAATATCTTCATTAATGATCTGGAGGATGGTGTGGACTGCACCCTCACCAAGTTTGCAGATGACACTAAACTGATAGGAGTGGTAGTTATTCTGGAAGGAAGGGATAGGATACAGAGGGACCTAGACAAATTAGAGGATTGGGCCAAAAGAAATCTGATGAGGTTCAACAAGGACAAGTACAGAGTTCTGCACTTAGGACGGAAGAATCCCATGCACCGCTACAGACTAGGGACCGAATGGCTAGGCAGCAGTTCTGCAGAAAAGGACCTAGGGGTTACAGTGGACAAGAAGCTGGATATGAGTCAACAGCGTGCCCTTGTTGCCGAGAAGGCTAACAGCATTTTGGGCTATATAAGTAGGAGCACTGCCAGCAGATCAAGGGATGTGATCATTCCCCTCTATTCGGCATTGGTGAGGCCTCATCTGGAGTACTGTGTCCAGTTTTGGGCCCCACACTACAAGAAGGATGTGGAAAAATTGGAAAGAGTCCAGCGAAGGGCAACAAAAATGATTAGGGGTCTGGAGCACATGACTTATGAGGAGAGGGTGAGGGAACTGGGATTACTTAATCTGCAGAAGAGAAGAATGAGGGGGGATTTGATAGCTGCTTTCAACTACCTGAAAGGGGGTTCCAAAGAGGATGGATCTAGACTGTTCTCAGTGGTACCAGATGACAGAACGAGGAGTAATGATCTCAAGTTGCAGTGGGGAAGGTTTAGGTTGGACATTAGGAAAAACTGTTTCACTAGGAGGGTGGTGAAGCACTGGAATGGTTACCTAGGGAGGTGGTGGAATCTCCTTCCTTAGAGGTTTTTAAGGTCAGGCTTGACAAAACCCTGGCTGGGATGATTTAGTTGGGGATTGGTCCTGCTTTGAGCAGGGGGCTGGACTAGATGACCTCCAGAGGTCCCTTCCAACCCTGATATAGTCTATGACTGGAGGAGCTCTTGTTAGCTGCTGCAGCCTCTGGCCTGGGGAAGCTCTCAGTCCTCCCTGCAGCCCCAGAATTGGACAGAGCTTCTCCAATCTTGGGCCACAGTTGCGGGGAGAGGGGGGCAGAATTAGGGGGACCGTGGGTGAAACAGGGGTGGAGCTGTGGGCAGGGTCACATGTGGAGGGGGTGGAATGGGGGTGAGACCACAGGTGGAAGGGGTGTGGAGGGGCCCTGGGCCCCAGGAAACCTTAATCTGGCTCTGCCTGTAAGGCAGGGAAGTAGTATTATCCCTATTTTACAGATTGGGAACTGAAGCACCGAGAGAATAAGTGACTTGTCAATAAGCATTTGGGAAATCTACTGTGGAGCAGGAACTTATATCAAGCTCTCCAAAGTCGTAGAGAAGTTGTTTAATCACTGGACCATACTTCCTCTTATTTAAACCGGCTTCAGAATAGCAGCCGTGTTAGTCTGTATTCATAAAAAGAAAAGGAGTACTTGTGGCACCTTAGAGACTAACCAATTTATTTGAGCATAAGCTTTCGTGAGCTACAGCTCACTTCATCGGATCACTTGCCAGTCTCTAAGGTGCCACAAGTACTCCTTTTCTTTTTGCTTATTTAAACCAAACACTCAAAGTTTCTGAAGTTGGTTTCTTACTGCTTTTTAGTCTACTATTCTAAAAAATCTGAATGATGTGGTAATGTGTGAAGAGATACAATATAGGATTTTGTCGGTCACTTATTTTCCTGAAAAAGTTGCAAGTCTAGAATTCAAGCTACAAATGATTCAGAAACCAACACAAAGAGTTATTATTTGTACAAAAAGAATTACTTGGTGAATTAAATTTACTTTTTTAGACAAGTCTGCAATAACTTGTTTGACTGGAGCTTACGTTTAGTAATGGTTAATATCCCAAAGAGCCATATCATATCATCAGTTTTTGAGCAGAAATCTCCATTGAAATCAATGAAAAATTCTGTATAAAAAATTATAGCATTATGAGGTTCAAAGACATAGGTGATACCTGAACAAAGATTCCAGGAAAGCTCACAATTCCAGACTAAATTAACAAAGGCCAGACTATAAAATCTTCGTGGTCAAACTTGAAACTCAATAATTACAAAAAGAAAAGGAGTACTTTTGGCACCTTAGAGACTAACCAATTTATTTGAGCATAAGCTTTCGTGAGCTACAGCTTCATCTTCATCCGATGAAGTGAGCTGTAGCTCACGAAAGCTTATGCTCAAATAAATTGGTTAGTCTCTAAGGTACCACAAGTACTCCTTTCAGAGTAACAGCCGTGTTAGTCTGTATTCCGATGAAGTGAGCTGTAGCTCACGAAAGCTTATGCTCAAATAAATTGGTTAGTCTCTGAAGTGCCACAAGTCCTCCTTTTCTTTTTAAAAGTACTCCTTTTCTTTTTGGGAATACAGACTAACACGGCTGTTACTCTGAAACCTTTCAATAATTACAGTCCTTTGTGGCAATGTGAGCTATAGGAGCCGGAACTATGTGACAATGTCTCTTTGGCTCACAGGTTATGCAAAACTTTGGTGCAGGAAGAAGGGTTTGCTAAGTGTTAATGAACACTTAAGCAGCTCAGAAGTTCAGCTATGTTGTATCAATGTAAGTGAAAGGCCTCATGAGGAGACACATCTGGAGCATCAACAGAGAACAGGGGATTCTCAGGACTTCATTTTATCTCTCCCCAATGGTGAATCAAAGAAAGCCTCGGGGGAGGGGGAGGGGGAATATTCAGCAAAGGGATAAAAACAGTTCACAGGTCCTCCAGGGAAGCTGCTTCTTCCTTCCCCATTCTAGGCTTTTCCCTGCCCCCACCTTTTTTTGTGTGAGCTCTACTCTATGTATTCTTTGCACTCTATATGAATAGCAAATAATGGCCTAATTTCAAACTGTCACAGCTGAGGTGGCCTGAGAGGACAGATAAACAAAGCCTGTGTCTGGAGGCAGCCAAACAAAGGCATGGTGAAGGTTTGTTAAGGGGATGAAAATCTCAACTCTGTTGGTGTTTTCACAGGTGTTGACTGTGAAATGAGGCTCTCTCCTTCTTCCACTCCCCCCCACGCACACCAAGCTGCAGGGGACTGAGAAAAGTTTGTAAAGAGGAGTTGGCAGGGGGATGGGCAGTGTTGTTTTCACATGACCATTTCCTTTCCTGATCTTTTCTCCTAGGGCTGACACAAAGAGGTGGAATATAAACCTTGAGCGGTAGGCAGCAGCTGCTGCTGCAGGATCTGTGAGTTCTGCTGCAAATAAAAAGGGGAGAGACGAGGGAAATGGCAATTGGCTCACCTTGATTATCATTACAAAAGTTTTTTTTTTCTCTCCTGCTGGTAATAGCTCACCTTACCTGATCACTCTCCTTACAGTGTGTATGGTAACACCCATTGTTTCATGTTCTCTGTGTATATAAACCTCCCCTCCCCCGTATTTTCCACTGAATGCATCCGATGAAGTGAGCTGTAGCTCACGAAAGCTTATGCTCAAATAAATTTGTTAGTCTCTAAGGTGCCACAAGTACTCATTTTCTTTTTACAAACCAGGTTAGCCTCAGGAAGACCCCAGGGACAAGCCTTCCTTTGGAGGGATATTTTAGTGCATTGCATATAAATGCTAAATCAGGAGAAGACATTTCTGAATAAAAATGAACATTCTATAAGCAGTTCGTATTTTGCTCAGCTAGGATTTGATGAGATGAGGTGGTTTGGGGGGGACTTTCTAACGCGGTCAAATGATTTAGGCCTGGTCTACACTTAAACATTATACTGGTATAAGTCTACTGGTTAAGGAGATGATTTTTTTCCCAGTAGAGTTATACCAGTAAAAAGTCTACTGTAGATGCAATTATATTGGTGTGAAGGTGATGTATCAAGATAGTTATTCCCCTTCCCATATAGGCATAACTAAACCAGTGTAAAGCACTTTTCTAATGATATAATGGTGTCCATGCTAGGTAGGCTGTAACATTTTAATTATAGTGATATTGTTAAAACTGTACAGTTTTGTAGCGTAGACAAACATTTAGGTGCACAGGGCTCTTACCTAGTTTTTAGCCCAAACCTCCCTACCATCCACACAGAAAAACCTCCGATCTGGATTTGGATTTAAGCCTGGGCAAGTTTACGCAGCTGAGAGTTTAGAATAGAACGCAGGCTCTGTTTTCACTTGGGCTGGCACACACCAGCTTTACTGTGAGTTTGCTGGTGCAATTGCTTGAGTGCTGATAGTCCTCCAATGACTTTCCACAATTCCTTTTGAAGGATAGACAAGTTCTTCCACAGCTGACAAAATTGATTGTAATATCTTTTATTGGACCAACCTAAAAAATAAAAATAAAAGATATTACTTCACCTGCCTTGCCTCTCTAATATCTGGGAGTGACATGGCTACAACTATATTGCATACTACAACTGACTGGGAAAGTATCAGAGTGTTTCAGCACTTAAGTACCATGGATATGTTGTCCCACACACAGGGGAAGTGCAGGTTCAGTGAGAACACCATAACACAGGTGTGGATTTGCTGTGGGGGATGCCCACACCTACAGTAGACTAACCCAGTGCTCAGACCTAGTGAAGACATACCCTTAGGAACTTCTGAAAATCCCACCCTTAGGCATCACCAGAACTATTGAGGGAACTATGTGACCAATTGTAGCAAAATCCTGTCCAATGCTGCGATTTCCCTATTCGGAAAGTACTTTACATTACAGAGATGATCACTCAGAAGTCACATGTTAATTTTTAAATCATGACTGATGTATGTTCAGAATCTGCTGCCAATATGTTAATTTACTTTAATCCATACACTCTTGCTGGGGGCGGGGGGGCGAGAGCAAACTGCTTTAAATGTTGAAATTAAATTGTTTAGAAGAGGAGTAGCAGATTCTGGCTTTATGGTACTTTTTCTATTATTTTTATTTAAATTACATTTAAAAATCAGTTGTATTTATCAGTGAACTATCACAGACATTGTAGAAGAAAATCATCTTAAATTTTATATTTTTTAATGATTGTGGATAAAAATTAGGAATGGAGGATGGATTAACTTGTTTGGATAAAATAAGAACTGAGTTTAGTATCTACTCAACTCTTAAATCAATCTATTTTGGGATTCAAAAACATTTAATTAATTAAGTAGAAGATCCATTCTTTGTTTCTCATAGACTTTAAGGTCAGAAGAGATTATTGTGATAATCTAATCTGACCTCCTGCACTTTGCAGACCATAGAACCTCACCCACCCACTCCTGAAATAGACCCCCTAACTATGGCTGAGTAACTGAAGTCCTCACATCATGGTTTAAAGACTTTTATTTACAGAGAATTCACCATTTACACTAAGTTAAACCTGCAAGTCACCAGTGCCCCATGCTGCAGAGGAAGGTGAAAACCCCCCAGGATTTCTGCTAATCAGACCTGGGGGAAAATTCCTTCCTAGTCCCAACTATAGTGATCAGTTAGACCCTGAGCATGTGAGCAAGACCTACCAGGCAGATAGCTGGGAAAGAATACTCTGTAGTAACTCAGAACCCCCACACTCTAGTATCCCATCGCCAGCCACTGGGGATTTTTGCTACTGGCAATCACCGATGGATTACATGCCATTGTAGGTAGTCTCGTCATACCATTCCCTCCATAAATTTATAAAGCTCAGTCTTGAAGCCAGTTAGATTTTTTTGCCCCACTGCTTCCCTTGGAAGGTTGTTCCAGAACTTCATTCCTCTGATGGTTAGAAACCTTTCTGTTCATCTGCACTTCTGAAATCATACGAGAAGGTTTAAGTCTGTTCTCATCTTTCTGATTCTAGAGATTCCAGTAAGGTTTAAATTAGAAGCTGAGATTTTGGATGTATATTCAAATTGAACCGCCACATGTTTTGAGCTTTGCTCATTTTAGGACCAATTCCTCTGAAGTGCAAAGTTCTCCCAAACCTCGGGCCACACTGCAACACTAAACCAATACTGTGTGTAGTTATAGCCATTATATGAACAACATACCCTCATATCTCAATGTCTGTACTTTGACCCATCAACCTTTTACCCCCTATCGGGGATATTGCAGATTTTGTATTACTTATGCCATCCGATCCTAAACTGAACTTTGCACCCCTTGATAACCTGTATGTTATTCCCTGATAACAGGAAACTTCTACTCTGAAACGCTGTACTATTCACTTTTTTTTTTTAAACATCATCTTAATAAAAATTTTTAATCTGTTGTTAGCACGCTGAAGGTTGGTCTACACATAAAGTTAGGTTGACCCAACTTCGTCACTTAGGGATGTGAAAAATTCACACCCGTGAGAGATGTAGTTAATCTGAGTAAGCCCCAGTGAGGATACTGCAGGGTTGATGGGAGAATTCTGTTGACCTAACTTCCACCACTCAGATACGAGGATTTACTACAGTGACAGAAGAACCTCTTCCATCGCTGTAGTAAGTGTCTACACTCCAGCGCTACAGGGTTAATGGCTGTGCCACTGAAGTGTTTCTAGAGTAGACATACCCTCAGTGCAGTACTGAGTATGATTAGGTTGCAAGTGGAAACAAGTACAAACAGCATTTGGCACTTGTTTAACCCTGCTCAGATCAAGGTTAACTGAAACAATGCTGAAAATGGTTTGTCCTTTTCTTTACCGGGGTTAACTTTGCTGGGTGCTGATGTAGCTAAACTGACTGTTGACAAATGTGCTCAGTAATAGTTGAATTTTGTAATGTAAATTAGGCCTCATTAACTTCATTTCTAATAATGAGCATCACTTTCTTTATATTGTAATGTACATGGGCATGGACTGTCTAAACACTTGTGATCTGTACAGAATCAGGCATGTTGTTGGTTCTTATCAAATAATGGAGAACAACAACAGACAGGAAACTGAGCTTGAAGCTACAAAAGGAAGGCACTTTTAGTTTAAAATTCCCAAAGTCCACCTACAGCATGTGGGAAGCTGTTTTAAAACTAAACTATGAGTGGAAGGTGGGAAATTCTTGTCATAATAGACAGAGTTTTAAGGGGAAATTCTAAAAGGATTGAAGGATCCTTGCACCAATAAATCCTTGCAATGGTTATAGAAGAGATTTCAATTACTAATTCACTCCTCTTTCAACCTATCCTGTAAACTTAAAAAAACCCAAACCCCTCCCTGACAAACATATCATTTTATAATTATCTATCCTATAACTACTTACTGCAGCTTGCACAGCAAACTGTGGTTTCCCTTTTAGCATAGAAATGTTTGTGGGCCTGGTAATAGGTGTTTTAAAACAAGAAAAGAAATGTGTATTTTAATTAGTCTCACAACAACTGTATTCTGTAGTTATATGTGATATAATTTTAAAAAATTACATTTTGGATCAATTAACTTGTATTGGAATACAAGCTACCAAAGATTGCATGTTACTACTCATCAAGCTGGAAGATATGATATAGTCAGTCTTAGCCCTACAAAACAACATGTGTGGTTGCATAGGACACTCTTTTATAAATCTCATTCTTGTAATGAATATTATTTACCCATCAAGCAGATGCCCTCTATACAATTATTATATGTCCTCAAAATATATGGTTGACTATGAGAAAAAAACATTAAGTGAAACTTTGTGTTTTCAGTTTTTAGGGATTTAATGCAATTTTTTTTTCAGTTCAGTTCCAATTGGTCCACATTCCCTGAGTGCTGATTTGAGCAGAAGTGAAACTTAGTCAGAATTGGTTATTTTCCCTGAGTTTCATCTAAAACTGTGCAAGATAATGAAATTTTACCTGGTTACCATTCATAAACATAAGTCTCTCCTTGACAGCCAAATCTCAGTACAGGTGCACTCAAAACTTTGGCTCGAGTTTGCTTAGCAGTTTGGTGACCTGCTCCACATTTCAGGCTTGTAATACAACTACTAGGTGAGTTTCATCAGCTTCAGGTTTCATTACAAAACTTTGTACAGTTTTACTGAAAAGCTATTTTGCAGAACAAGTAGATGCAGGGGAACCTCATCTGAGGGATTTGGTGCTGGTGGTAATGGAAAATGGAGTGACCTCCAAATCGTCCCTCCTAGGGAGGAAGTCATAGAATCATAGAATCATAGAATATCAGGGTTGGAAGGGACCTCAGGAGGTCATCTAGTCCAACCCCCTGCTCAAAAGCAGGACCTATCCCCAATTAAATCATCCCAGCCAGGGTTTTGTCAAGCCTGACCTTAAAAACTTCTAAGGAAGGAGATTCCACCACCTCCCTAGGCAACGCATTCCAGTGTTTCACCACCCTCCTAGTGAAAAATTTTTTCCTAATATCCAACCTAAACCTCCCCCACTGCAACTTGAGACCATTACTCCTTGTCCTGTCCTCTTCCACCACTGAGAATAGTCTAGAACCATCCTCTCTGGAACCACCTCTCAGGTAGTTGAAAGCAGCTATCAAATCCCCCCTCATTCTTCTCTTCCGCAGACTAAACAATCCCAGTTCCCTCAGCCTCTCCTCATAAGTCATGTGTTCCAGACCCCTAATCATTTTTGTTGCCCTTCGCTGGACTCTTTCCAATTTATCCATATCCTTCTTGTAGTGTGGGGCCCAAAACTGGACACAGTACTGAAAGCCTACAGTAAATCCTGTAAGTCCTGAAAGCCTACAGTAAATCTCCCTCTGGAAGGGAACACAGTGAATTAATTTCAGCTTAAGATATGGGGCCAAATTCTGCCCTTATTTACACAAATGCTACTGGAGCATTAGTGAGGAAAAAGTTTGCCCCAGGCTGTTTATGCCATGTTCCTATTGTGACTGGAATTCTAGTTTTGCAGATGTTTGCAAAGCTCTAAGAAATGGTGTGAAACTTCTGCCTCCTTTATGCTGTACAGCTGCTGCTGTTACTTTCTGAAATGCTTACTTGGATTTGTCATTGCATACTGTTACTCCTTCTGACCTGAGTAAGCAATATTCATGGTATTGCGGATTGTTTCCATTACAAGGAGATATAGTAGATATTTCTTTGATGCAATTCTGTTTATTCACAAGGAAAGTTCACAACGTCTGTTTCCTTAAACACTGAATTAAAAAAAAGGAGGCAGCTTCTTTGGTCACAGTTCCAAGCCTCTTTCCAGTCAGCACTCTGCCCAACAAGCTCTCTCACTCGCTCGCTCACTCTCTCTCATACGCTCCCAGTACTTTTCTGACTGTCTCCTTGGTTTATTTGGCTTCTGTCTGCCAGTTCTCTGCGTGCTTCTGCCATAAACACACCTTAACCAAACATTACCTATCCACCTGTGTTTGCATTTAGTCCCCAGCAAAACTCCCACATAGGTTAGGTTCTAACTAGCCATGCATTTGGCCTGTGTTTTGGGCAGCGGCTCCAATTGTTTCAGCTATCTTATTTCAAAAGGAGGTCACTCTATATATGATCCATCTATGATTGATCTATTTACTTCCAGACCACCTCTACTATCCCTGAAGATAATGCCTCATTGCACTGCTTCTTATATTTATTCTAAATGAAAGCTGCTGTCAGACCCACCAGCTTCAAGGAGGTTTCACCCAAACTTCATCATAATAATACCTATTTTTCTGCCGCTGTATTATAGGCATTTGCCTGTTGCACTATAACACTACTTCCAAAGTGGTGCTTTGACAGTGCAGGACCACAGAAGGCAAAAGCTGGCCCTATTCTTTCTGAGGGAAACAATGAACAGGTGTGCCCTGTTAGAACTATTCCACAGACAATGAGGTTAGGTTACTATGCACAGGTCACATTGCTCAGACTGTAGTTTGGAATGGTAGATTAACAAATCCTATCTGACAAGAAGCTTTCCACGCCTGTGAAACTAGTAAGAGCTTAATTCAGGTCAATGGAGAAATCCCCAAAACAATAAAAGTTAGCCACTTTAACATATTCTTTTTGTGGGCTGAAAAAATTTCTCTTTCTCCTCCACTCTGCCTAATCTAACTCTCATATTAAACAACTGAATAAAATATATGGATATTGGCAGCCTTCATACTTATTTTTCCTATCTTAAGCCAAAAGGCAGTTAGCTGGTGGCCTTTTCCAAGTGAGCCTGGAGGGTTTCTCTGACAGTTTGAATTTTGAATTCCTGGCAAACCGTTGATGACTGCACTTCCATCAAACTTTATGTAACGCTTTAGAAATAAATAGGACATTGTGTGAGTACAGGATAACTTGAAATATTTGTCTTCTTTGTGACTGAAATCAACTTTACCCCATACTTCATCTATGGAATAAAAGCTGTTCAGAAAATGTTGACAAAAAATGGGGGTGTGATTCACAAACATTTTTGTCGAAAAAACTTTTCTGTTTTCTAGCCTGCTCTGTGGCATATTTCAAATGGAAGAAGAACCCTGCAAGTCTCGTTATTAAATGTATACATTTATTCAGTGATTATGCAAGGGAAAGGGAGTTCTCCTTGTTATATATCTTCTGTTTGATCCCTAATCCATGCTCCAAATGTGATAAGCAGTTTGTCTAATACTGGTCTGGAGTACATTCTTCCATCATTGTCATTAATGAACTCACACTGAATAGGGAAAGGCATAGCTCAGAAAAGCCCCAGGTAAACATCAAGAATATCCCTTAGGAAGGTGGCCGTCTATTGATTTATAGATGTATATAGTAAAATCTCATCCCCATCTAACCTACTCTTATGCATGTGTCATTATGCACTTCATTTTTAACCATGCACCAAATTCAGAGTAATCATTTGCATTATGGTTACAACAAGAAGGAATAGAATTTATACCACCAAGAAAACTCAGTTACATTCAATAGGAGGGCACTGTATATATGACCCAGCTGATATATTTATCACCTCTACTTGTCCCTGAAGATAATGCCTCGCTGCACTGAACTGTACTGCTAGAAACACTTCTGCTTTGGAGCCTAGAATGCCAATGTAGCAAGAGAAATGCTGACTTACTGGAAATAGTACATCAGTTTTTCTGAAGGTGGTTATTTGTGGAAAGGAGACATCAGTGTGACAGGCTGATGACTAAAACAAGATGTATGTATTCCAATAGGTATAAGTACTGTGTTATCCACACATCTTCATTATCAAAGCAAATCCTAAAGGCGCATAGCCTCCTGGCAGAGTGAGCACCCTGCTTCTTAGATACATAATAATGAGTTCTCGTTCACCTTTTTGGCCCTCCTTCACTGTCCACAGCCAACAGCCATGTACCTCCCCCCATCCTGTGTACCTGTGCTGTACTGAGCATGAATGAGCCCTCACAGTGCTAAATTTGTTTGTTTCTTTGGGGCTTGATTGTGCCCCACCCCATGCAGCTGAAAAATAAGGGAAAGCAGGTGAAAGGAGCCCTTCCTTCTCTATATTTCTGCCTGTGGTACATGGGCTATTATAATCACAGCACTTGCATTCCTAGTCCTAGCTCCTCTGTGGGCGCTCGAATCTCAGAACTCTTGCCCTTAACAGGAAATGAGTCTGAACTAGCCAGCAGAGTTGGCCCCATGTATGTGGGAACACATGCTACACTCTGCCAAAGGATGGTGTAGTCGCTGTGCGCACCCTGCAGCCCACAAGGCTTTCTGTCAGCCTCAGGCACAGTCTCCCAGAGGCAATGAGGCATAGCATCACGACTTAACACAGCGGGCTATGGGTTACAGCCCAATAGATCAATATCGGTTTGCGCCTTATGCATTTCTCCACGCTCTCCACTCTTTAATTTGGAGTGGTGGGGAATGAAGACATTACCCATAAATACATATATACAGTATATTGCATATAAGGGTAGCAACTGCTTTGTTTTGTTTTTATTGTGATCATATCAGGTAATTTAATGCACACTTATGCATGTAGTGGATTCCATAAAGCTGCCCCTTGTCAGGTTTGGAGCAACATCCCTCCCCACAAAATGGGAACTTATATAAAAGATTGCCTCATGTAGTAATTTAGATTCCATATACACCACAAAAAAGATCTTTTAAATAATTGACAAAATAGAAGAAAATAGGCTCTAATTGTTTTAAAATCTTTTTAAAACTGCCTGGAGTACATTCAGCTTGAGTCCATAATTTAAAGTCATAACACCATGTGTTCATAAACTATCGTTAAACAAAGCTCTATTCTTTACTTAATGCATATTCAGTCAGAACAAAAGTATTTAACTTGCGCAAACATACATGTGGTATAAACAGGGCACATCTGGGAGTGGAGGGTGCAAGTACAGAGCTTTCATTGTTAAAATTCTTTTTTAAAATTTAAATAAGTAACCTTTGCATCCAAGTAAAAGAGGTTTTTTTCATAGCTTTTGTATTGTCCATTATAGAAAGAATATAGAGGAATGTAGCAGTACTTTAATGCAGCACTTGTAGTGACAATCAACACAGCTTCCAAAATGCTACACCTTTGACTTGGGTGGATGTTATAACAGGGAGATTTTAAATGAGAGTGCAATACATTTAGTTCAGTAATTTAAAGAGATACTGCATATATTTGTACTGAAACATTATGTTTACCTTCAGAATGAGGGGGAGGGATAGCTCAGTGGTTTGAGCATTAGCCTGCTAAACTGAGGATTGTGAGTTCAATCCTTGAGGGGGCCATTTAGGGATCTGGGGCAAAAATTGGGGATTGGTCCTGCTTTGAGCAGGGTGTTGGACTAGATGACCTCCTGAGATCTCTTCCAACCCTGATAGTCTATGATTCTAATGCAAATGGAACAGCTTTCTAACCAGAAAAGTCACAGGGTCACACATAAAAAAATTAGGTCCAGTCTGTATCTACAGGTTTCAGAGTAGCAACCATGTTAGTCTGTATCCACAAAAAGAACAGGAGTACTTGTGGCACCTTAGAGACTAACAAATTTATATGAGCATAAGCTTTCATGGGCTACAGCCCACTTCATCGGATGCATAGAATGCAACATATAGTAAGAAGATAGATATATATATACATACAGAGAACATGAACTCATATATATGAGCTGTAACCCATGAAAGCTTATGCTCAAATAAATTTGTTAGTCTCTAAGGTGCAACAAGTACTCCTGTTCTTTTTTCTGTATTTACAGATGCTTCACAATTTAACTTGATCTGTTTCTAAATTGATTTAGTTAAATCGACCCTATCCCTTTGTGTAGACACTCTTAAATCCGAATGCCTTATGTTCATTTAGCTTACTTCAATAACAAACTGAATTAAACAAAATCAGTATTAGCCACTCTTAAACCAAGATTGCCAACCCAAGAGGTGTAAGATTTAACTAATTCAAATTAGAAACCATTTTTACTTAAATGATTGCAATTTCCTTGTGTTGACCATCCCTTGGGTAGAGATAGATTGGATAGCTATTTGCCTTGCAAATTGTACTATGTATTATGGTCTTTACAACATAGTGCATCATCCTTTTCTTTTAAAGTCATACTTTTAGAAATGTTGATACAAATAGAGCTCATAGGGAAACTTTCAACTAAACTTTTTTTCATTCAAAAATTCTGGTAGTTGAAACCAAAACTTTTCATGGAAACATACCAGCTTCAACAAAATTTTCATTGGGAAAGTTTCTCAGTCCAAGAAGGAGCTTCAAGACCCCACCTAGAGCACTCATCTGGGATGTAGGGGAACTAGGTACAAGTTGCTGCTCTGTCTGATTCAGAGCATTAACTTTCACCTGGGTCTTCAATGTCCTAGGTGAGTGCCATCACCACCAGGCTATAGATTCAGGCTCTCTGGCTCAGTGAATATTTAGTTATTTGTATAAAATATAAGTGCTCCAAGAGAAGAGATTGGGAGACCCAGGTTCAAATCCCTGTTCTGCCTGATTTGAGGAAGATCGACTTTTTAGAATCAGGCAGAACAACGACTTTAACTTGCATCTCACTGCATCTTGACAGGTTTCAGAGTGGTAGTTGTGTTAGTCTGTATCAGCAAAAGCAACGAGGAGTCCTTGTGGCACCTTGGAGACTAACAAATTTATTTGGGCATAAGCTTTCATGGGCTAGAACCTATTTCATCAGATGCATGGAGTGGAAAATACAAGAGCAGGTATAAATACATGAAAAGATGTGAGCTGCCTTACCAAGTGTGAGGTCAGTCTAACAAGACTATTCAATTAACAGCAGGATACCAAGGGAGGAAAAATAACTGCATCTTAACTATCAGCCTCTAAAGTCAGTTTACTTACTCTTCTTTTGTTCTTTTATAGGTATGCCTACAGAGGTGTTATCTATTTATGTAAACCTTTGGTCAGGTGGTTAATGGGAGCAAAAAAGAGCTCAATATAGCTAGGCTTCTCTTGACAAAAACAAAGAACTGGTTCAGTCCCCCACATAAGAAAACTAAACACCCTTCTTGAGTGACCTTACTCGGCAGAACTTCTCCCAGACACCAGCACCCTAAGACAAAGGAATATTTATTATGGGAAAGGGAACATAATCATAAATTTGGAAAAGCACAGCAACAAAATAGATATGCAAATATAGAGTAAATTTTGGCCCCTCTGACCACCTTCCAATAACTTTGGCAGTAGCCTGTCCAACTCTGTTCCAACCCTCTGCTGAGAATGTCCTACAGGAAAGTCCCTTGACTTCACCATCTCACCCGTCCACTAAATCCCCACTCATGGTTAGGATCAGTGGGTAGCAGTTGTTCAAGTTTCCCTTTCCAGGTCTGTCTCCAGTCTCAAGAAAGCTGCTTTCCTGGTCCTGCCTGAAGTTGGCACCACCTAACCCAATTCAGTAGCAGTATTAATGTGCTGGGCAGGTAGAGCCTCATTAGAGTCCACTCAGCTCTGCAATGGCTCTCACAGCAAAGTCCTCAGCTTGTACCATCTCTCATTGAAGTCCCCAGACTGCATTGTCTCTCACAGAGGGGAGAGGAGTGGAGTCAAGTATATTTTGAACTCTGGAACAGAGTCCTGGCTACTTGGAAATGAGCTCTTTGCCACAAGGTGAGAGCTCTTACCCTCTCCCTGGACCTCTCAACCCCAGAATCACGTATTGTCATAAAGTGTGACTAGGGGAATTGTGGGTACGTAGTCTCTGCAAATGAAGCACTCTGGCAGAACTTTCTCACCAACAGAGGGAGAAGAGAGATCTTTTCTTTCTTGCGCTTCTGGCCATAAGGCTTACATCTTGTCTTCTCACTGAAATCTCCTCTTGTCACTTGGAAATCTGTTTGGTTTTAGCTTATCTGTATTAAATACTTTCCATGCAGTGTTTCTGTATTTTGAATTCATCTTGCAAAAACTCTGGCTCTTATTCATAGCCCTACTTGCTGACAGCCCGGCTGCTCTGATTTTCCCTTAATAAAACTTAAAAGATCAGAGGATAAAAAGTCTGTTATTGCACTTTAATTATCTGATCCATATTCTTTCTTTATCAATTTAAATCAGTTGGTTAAATTTGATCCCCTTGAATGTTAGATCTTAGATGCAATTTTATATTAAAAATGAACAAGGGTGGGGTATGCTTTTAGAAGAATGTGCAAGAATTAAAGCTATGAAACTTCATTTAACTGTATTAAGCATCATCATGTAAAATTCTAGTTTATCCCACTGAACCCTATCCCAACTGGTCTTTAGTTTAACCAAGAAGGAGCTATAAATTGTGTTTGATTTTAAAAGCTGCAGAATTTAGGTGCAGTTTCAAGGTCAGTAACAGTTAGCCTAGGATATTGAAAAAGTTGACAGGTGTTTTACCACTGAAAGATCACTTTAAAAAAAAAAAACTATTATAGTCTTCTTTTGATTCTTTACACTTTCACACTAACTCTTTCCCAAAACCTTACCAGTTACAGACATTTTTGCTTCAATTTAAAGCATAAATGACTGTAATTTTTGTTCTCTTATGCTTTCCACTCCTGAGAGATCTCAAATTAGGTGCTGCTTCTACACTGTTGCTGACAGCAAATATTCTGAGAGGGGTTACGACTGCAGTGGCTGTGAGCTCCCCTGCAGCCAATGTCAATCAACAACAACTCCAGGGTTAGCCACAAATAGTCTAGTACACAGGGTAAGTAGGCTCCTATTTTTTCCTCTTATTTTTCCTTGATGGTTAAGGTTTATTTAGAATAAAACCATCTTAGTTTTGAAAACAATTACAAGTGCAGGAATAGAAAAACAATACATTCCATGCAGATAACTTCACAGCCTTTGCTGTTTTTAATCCTTCATAAACATTTATTGGTTACACTTCTATTCTAGGTAATAAACCTAGTGTATATGTTCCAAAAAATATAGCCAGGTTTATCCATTTTACAATTTTTCTCCTTTTTATTTTCAACCTAATGATAACAAACAAAATGAAATGTATGTGACCTCTCATGTTTTATCTTAGAAGAACTCTGACAATTTTGGGGAGGAGCAACACTTTTACAGCTTTCAGAAAAATAACAAAGGTGCAATAAAGGTGTAGTATATATCAGACTCAAATTCTGGGGATGACAAATGTTTGATAATACATATCCAACTGATTTAAAAAAAAACCTTCTGGTCTGTTAAGGTTGTAAATTTCACACAGCACCAATGCTGTCTCTTTAGAGGCAGTAGTGGTGGTATCACTAGCTAATTGAACTGGAATTCTTTAGAGTGGAGAAATGGGGAAAAGAAAGATTAAAGGCAAATGTGTATTTTACCATTGACATCCTTCCCTTACTGGCCTTCCCTACACTTCCAAAATTACTTTTTGCTGGCAATGGGTGTCAGTAAAGGGTGCAGTTGAACACTGTTGAACTACAACTGTAGTTAGGGACAAGCCATCTTCATCATAGTTTCAGAAACCACAATTAAAACCTGTTCCATACCAAAGAGTATAATTTGGCCTAAAATTTAGATTTCCAGTGCTTCCTTCCACGCACACCACTCTATACGAAATACAACACTTCTTAGTCTTCAAAACCATTAATACATTATCGCTGAAATGCTGTTGCTTGGTTTTGTTGTCAGTTTGAGGTATGGGGAGGGAGTGTTGTTTTCGTCTCACAGTCACTAACGTTTTGTGTGAGACAGGTGCTCTCTGTCAAAGACTTCTAACTCCTGTCCTGGGGACATGGGGAGGAGCTCATGTTGTATATTGTAATGACTACTGGAGTAATGTACTGACTTGGATAAGTTTATGGAGGGGATGGTATGATGGGATAGCCTAATTTTGGCAATTAATTGATCTTTGACTATTAGCGGTAAATATGCCCAATGGCCTGTGATGGGATGTTAGATGGGGTGGGATCTGAGTTACTACAGAGAATTCCTTCCTGGGTGTCTGGCTGGTAAGGCTTGCCCACATGCTCAGGGTTTAGCTGATTGCCATATTTGGAGTCAGGAAGGAATTTTCCTCCAGGGCAGATTGGCAGAGGCCCTGCGGGTTTTTCACCTTCCTCTGCAGCGTGGGGCATGGGTCACTTGCTGGAGGATTCTCTGCAACTTGAAGTCTTTAAACCACAGTTTGAGGACTTCAATAGCTCAGACATAGGTTAGGGGTTTGTTACAGGAGTGGGTCAGTGAGATTCTGTGGCCTGCGTTGTGCAGGAGAGCAGACTAGACAATGATAATGGTCCCTTCTGACCTTAACGTCTATGATTCTATGGTGTGTATGAGGGTTTTATTTATGCTGTCCTTTAGTAGCTGACTCCAAAGAGAATAAGGAACTTGATACTACCATGAGCCACTGGTGTTCTTCAGACAGTAGAGGGTTTGAAGCTGAAGGACCAATATTCTACTCCAGTTCCCAATTTGTGACTTAGAGGCTAATATAAAAATGTGATTGTTGATGAGCCACCAAACCAAGCTGAACCACCAAATTGTTCAACAGCTAAACTGTGTAACCATATGAAGTTCTTATTACTATAACCATTGTCCTTCCTTACCCCATCCCCACCCTATATTGTATCATAACTAGAATTAGATTGTAAAATATCTTCGGCAAGTACGACATCTTGTTACCTATATTTTAAAGCCCCTTGAAGCCTTTTAGGTATGTAAAATAATTAACAACAATGGACAGTTTAAAAGAGTTTCATTTCCATTTACAGTTGTGCAGGCAGGCACTGAGGTGCCTGTAAATATAATCTTTGTAGTTAGAAATTATGTAAATTCTATGTTTTTGGAAGGATGATCTGCCTGCAAAATGTCAGCTGCATAGTGTGGATTGGGTTGCCTCCCAAATGAAAAAGAGCACACACAATTCTTCTTATGCTTTAGAGGTTTTGTCTCAAGGATTCACATGGTGTCTTGTTGCAAAACAAGATGACATGCTGTGACACAGCATGGGAGAAAATAAGATAATGCATCAGAAATGAGAAATAAAACTGTTCTGAAACTTGCTATCCCAGTAAAGATAGTGTGCATCCAGTGTGAATATATTGCCACTGATCTTGCCCAATTGCTTCAGGACTTCCACAAGAAGAGTTTACTTTTCTTATTTATTTTCTTTGCCATTTATTCTCCCATCAGCTGGCAGAGGAGATACCTGTATTAATATCTCAGGCACATGGGAGAAAATGTTCCTTATCACAAAATCATAGCAATTAGAGATAGAAAAGACCTATTAAGTCATCTTGTTATTCCATTGCTGATATAGGATTATTGAGTGGTTTGTTCTATGTGTTATGCTTCAGTTCTTTGCCCAGTCTAATTTCAAATAACTGTAGTAATGGGGTCCCCACCACTTTTCTTGGAAGCACATTCTCAGAGACATCTTGTTGAAGACATTCTTCATGATTTTTCTGCCTAGATCTACTTTTGCTCATATTATTCTTTTATTCCTAGTTGAATCTGCTCTGTGTGTATATAATGTCTTCTGCAGTTTCCACGGTATGCATCCGATGAAGTGAGCTGTAGCTCACGAAAGCTCATGCTCAAATAAATTGGTTAGTCTCTAAGGTGCCACAAGTACTCCTTTTCTTTTTGCTAAATTACTGAGTTTTTTTTCAAGAAATCAACCAGTAAAATAAAATAAATGCAGAAACCTCATCAAATAAATGCAGTTATGCTCATCAAGTTAAAAATATAGGGTTATTTTTTCAAATAGCAGAACAGGCTGAACAAAAGTTTTTCAAAAATTAAACAGCTCCCTAAAGTGAACTACCACATTAGTAAAGGCAGAAAGGTTTTCAAGGCACATACCCATCAAAGGAATTAAAGACATTTGTTTCCACAGAAAGAAATAAAATGGGAGAGTAAAGCAGCATCTTTAATAAGAATTGCATTTAAATTATTTTTAGAGAGACAAGGTGGGTACATTGGTCCAATAAAAGCTATTACCTCACCCACCGTGTCTCTCTAATATCCTGGGACCAACATGACTACAACAACATTGCAAACAACAATATGAAATATTTTTGACATATATACAATCTAAAAGCCTTAAAAATAGTGAAACTACTACAATTAAAACCAGTGGTTTTCTGTTTCAAAGTAATAATGAAGGACTTCCCTGGCTGGACAAGGGGGAACAATGGGGCTCCGTGGCAGATATTCTGGGTCGGATTTTCAAAGTTGCTTAGCACTTGCCTAACTTTGCATGCATTGAAGTCAGTGTCAAAATGCTGGGCGCTTTTGAAAATCCCTTAAAAATCCTTGCTCCAACAAAACCATTTCACTATGGGCCTTCCACGATACCCATTACAAACATTCGTAGCCTTTCCATTGACTTCAGTGGCTATTGGCTTGGGTTTTAAAAGCAGAAGTTCAGTATTAGCAGAGTTCCAATTTGCAGTGTAATGTGCTGAAAATGTCAGACTTTCATTGCTTTTCATTATAGCCAGGGTTTCACAATAACTAAGCTCTCTATGTAAGGCTCCACTATACCAGGAAAAAATAACTGCTATCTGGAATGAAACTGCTGTACTTTGAAAGAATTCTAGTAGTCTAATAAGTTTTTATATTATTGCCCGAATCATCCTGGAATCTGGAAATACTACAATATTCTCCTCACAGAGTTTTCTTTATATTGTTCCCTTGAGGCATAAGGAATAGATTTAACTTCACAAATATGTAAATCCTCGAAAATCCCCCTAGATTTTACAGAAATCACTTGAGGCCAAGGCCATCCATACAGAGACCTTGTGTCCCTTCTCTTTCCTGGGTCTCCTTGATCCCTTCAGAAGCTGCCAGGGTCTAATCTGCTTGGCTGCTGACTAACTACTATGCCACAAAAAGAAAGGGAGGACTTGTGGCACCTTAGAAACTAACAAATTTATTTGAGCATAAGCTTTCGTGAGCTACGGCTCACTTCATCGGATGCATCCGATGAAGTGAGCTGTAGCTCACGAAAGCTTATGCTCAAATAAATTTGTTAGTCTCTAAGGTGCCACAAGTACTCCCTTTCTTTTTGCGGATACAGTCTAACACGGCTGCTACTCTGAAACCTGTTACTATGCCATAGGGATTCAACAACACAACAGGATGCTCTTGAAAGATAATAGTGGCTGAATCAGTACTGGCTTTTGCGAATAATCCCCATGGGACTGAGGGGGTTAGGTGATGCACAGAGAGTACCAGTTCCCTCAGCCCTGACCCTAGGTCTGATTAATCTCCAGGGGGATTCTGGAGCAAGGGAGAAACTTGGTCGAGGAAGAGTGATTAGTGTTTGCATCCTGGAATAGAAGGTCTTTTACTGTCCTCTGTTTCTAGGTTTGCTGCTATTTATGAGTTCCCCAGCGAAATTTTGATGCACTGAATAGGATTTAAGCATTAGTTTCCCCATTATTATTAGAAAAGTAAATTAAAATATCAATTCCAGTGCCTTTAAAATATTTTGGAACTGAAAAAAGGCATTATGTTAATTTTAACATTTTGTATCTTTATGATTTAAGGACTGAACTGGTAGAATAATTTGAGTGGACAAACTCTCCAGTGAATTTATTTCTATTTTCAATTCATGAGTTATTCAAACAGATCATTATTGCTGTGAATTTGTTTGCTGTTAGAAAATGTCTGACAATTTATGTAAGCAAATCCCAACCTATGATTTATTAGTAAACAATTTCTAGCAGGTATTCATTTCCTGATTCATTATTCAGCATTTGTTATTCCGGCTATGTGGTTGGTTACTTAAGTCACAAGGTATTGTTTCCCTGCTTTGACTGGATAACATGACCTTTATAAATTACTTACACTTTGACCCCAAACAAATTTCATTTAGCTACAAAACAAATTTAAATTTCATTGTGAAGGGACACGGCCCCATACTGGGCGAGAGTAGGCTAACGAGTTCTTCTGGGCCTATGCTGCACTAACAAGGCGCACCTGAAAGGCTTGTTCAGCCTGGAAGAGGAGGAGCTTAAAAGAGGAAATTACCACAGGAAGAGGAAGTGAACAGGAAGACAGCTGCTGCATTCAGAGACTGGTGGTAACAGAGGCAGTCCAGCCAAGGAGGAGACAGCCGCAGGACCCACAGCTCCCAAAGCTACCCTGGCTGTCAGTAAAGCACTACCTCCCAGAAACAGGGTTAGGAGGTAAACCCTGAAAAGGGGCAATAGGCTTTGAGAGACTAAGCCAATAAAGACAAATATCCAGGGACTATCTGAGAGACTGGCCCTTGTTCCAGCCACCCCCAAGTGTTGCAAACTGGTGTAGAAGAGAGGGTAAATGATGGGCAGTGGTATCTAGGGGCACCAAACATAAACCTAAAACTTGCAAACATTTCTGAATCCAAATGTTTAGGAAATCATAGAAATGTTCATTTGTACTTTTCCCTCACTATTGGCTCACTTCTGTTTAGGAGTATACTTTCACATCATCCTAAAACAGACATTTATTTTGGTAAGAATACAGTATTCCTCAGATTAGTAGAAGGAAATTGTGAATCATCCTTGAGACTTTCATGACTAACTTAAAAATAACTTGACTTTTTTAGTGCCGTTTCATCAGGAGCTGTTCCTCCTCTGTCACCCTAATTATAGGTGAACTCCCTTGTTCACCTCTTGTCACAAACTCACTGCCATTCCTGCAAATCTGAAGGCTCCAAGTGTTGTTGTGTAGTTGGAGTATCACTCACTCAGACCTCTGCGCTGCACAGTCACAGAACTGGTGGAACGGAGTCAATAAAGTTTTATAAATAATAAAGTCAAGCAGCAGCAAATTAACTGCCCGTCTGAACAGCAGAGAGGCCGTTTATTTTAGTGGGGTTCTTCAGAGATGAAACAGAGTTTCAGTGGCAGATGATACATGCAATAGTGGTAGGTAGAATGACATTAATCGGAACCAAAAGGAAAAATGGGACCACTCCTCTGCAAAGACTTTTTTAAGTATAAAGGAGCAGTGAATACAACTGTTATTCATCTACATAAAAACAAAAAGTAATGAAAGACAAACAGGCAGACAGACAGACCTGGTATGATATAGGAACTAGCCTTGTAGCTGGTAAAATGTAACATACACTGACACACTCATACATCATCTCTTCTTCTGTCCAGGAAAAATGCACTGCACCTCAGTTAAGAGGCAGAAGGAACATCTAGAAGAAGGGACAATCTTTTTCTATCTGGAAAGTAATTATACCAGGAAAAATATTAGTGCTCCAAATAAACACATGCCTAGCTTTAAGACTTCAATAGGACTACTCACATATTTAAATTTCAGCACGTTTGCTGAGTCAGGGCCTCAGTGATTATAATACTTGGACAGCTCTTTACTAGTTGGGAGAATTACAGAATGACAGTGTAATAAATGTAGGTCTTTATTAGGGAGTAATATACCATGTCTCAGTCTGATGGCACAAGAGAACTTGAGGGGGTTTAATTACTTGCAAGATCATCCCCTAATGGAGATCTGATAATAGCAGGACTTCAGTTTTGGGAGGTGGTATATGGTTATGCCATACCCCACTATTCATTGCTTCAGCATGAGCAGAAATTGGTGCATGCTATTATGTTTTTTGGGTGGGGAACCTGGAGATACCATAAATCTAACCCTATTCCAAACCTGACCCAATTCAAGAACTGGATAGCAGTCTACAAATATTTGAAGGTTATGAACCCCAAGAGGGAGATGAATTGTTTAGAGTATAAACAGAGAAAGTATAATTACATACAATTAAGAAATAGAAAATGTAGGCTAACTATAAGGGAAAATGTCCCTACTTTTATACTGAATAGACTGTGGTATGCTTTTCCAAGGGAAATGCTAGGAGCCCCTATGGATTGGGACATTTAAAACAAGAAAAGACAAAATACTTGGAAAAACTAGTGTAGGAAAGAACTGCACTGGCAACGAGAAGAACTAGATGACCTACAAGTACCTTCACCTCTACCCCCTACCCATCTTTAACTTTGATGACTCTATTGCAATAACACTAAGATAATTCCTACTAACCAGGGGAATTACACACAGGGGAGTAGTGTATGTAGTCCAGGGATATTATACTATCCAATGGTACAAGATAACTCAGCTTTCAGTAAAATAAATAAGATTCCTCTTGTAAAAATGTGAGATATTTATGTGAAGCCAAATATAAAATTAGGGAAGTTGGTAAAAGTGGTAAGCCACTGTTTGCCAGAGTCACATATCTGGGCAATAGCTAGGAAAATATTTCTACCTTTTCCACACTGTGCTCAAACAATTATCTGTCTATCTAATCTGTCTGTCATATCTTATTGCCAGCCACACCTAGCTTCCATCCTTTCTTGTACAGCAGTTCCCATACTTCAGTGCCTTTTTTGTGGATGGCCACTAGGGACATACTTAATGGTGCCTATGCTTTCATTCCTGTCACTTGAAAATGTCAGTTCTGTGGTGATCCCTTAATGCCTGCAGAGCCAATAACATACAACTGATCTGGAACTAATAACCAGGAAATGGAATATCTGGGGACAGGGGACAAAATGGACTTTTTAGTTGTTGTTTTGCAGCAGAGATGTTTTTTAAAAGAATAAGCGATTTTTCACAGTGGAAAATAGCTTTCCTGAGAGGCAGCTGGATATTTAAATATTCATCAGAATGTTCTAGCTACACTATGTGTTCTTGTTCAGTCTCTTCACTGGTCATGAAAGGTCAAAACTTCTTGCTCAAAAATTCAGCTACTACGCTGTCTTGAGGGGTTCTGACACCAGTTGCTATAGCAAATTCTTTGTTTCTGTGTGAATTTGACAGGAACAAATGTCTTTTCTCAGCATCCTGTAGCCAGCTGGAGATATGGCTGATTGATCAATAATCTCAGAGCAGCAGGAGTTCAACATTAAAGACCTCCTGTGGAGGTCTTACTCAAAACAAGGAGTTTCTTCACTAAATGCAAAGGAGGGAATTTCCTGCTTTTGCTTCCGATAATCTGTATTATCCAAGAGAGGGAACATCATTAGAAAGCGATGCTTTCTACACATTGGAGTCTGTGCTCACCCCAGGTGAGTGTGTGCCAGTGGGGGCAGTTGTGACTGAGGTGGCATTAATCCTCAAAAGAAACAGCACGGAAGCTCTTCCTTGGGATTCCTCTAGGGGAGGGCAGTTGTAGCTGGGGCTCCATGGGAGACACATCAGCACAGGCTACATGAGGTATGTACTGAATCAATGCATCCATTGACAAGGCTGGCCAGAACGCTTCCCCAGCTGCTATCATCAACTTCTGTGGCTGCGCTGGTCAGCTGCAGGTTGTTCAGCAGGATTGGGGGTACTTTGTACCTCTGGAAAGATTTTCTGCTACCTAGTGCCCTGGGTTATGTTATCAGAAGCCAATATAACAAGAGCTCAATGGAGTCCTTGGCTGGTAATTTTATCTTAGATAAATTGCATAGGCCAAAAGATCATTCTAGCTCAGGGGTGGGCAAACTTTTTGGCCAGAGGGCCACATCGGGGTTGTGAAACTGTATGGAGGGCCAGGTAGGGAAGCCTGTGCCTCCCCAAACAGCCTGACCCTCATCCCCTAACCACCCCCATCCCACTTCCTGCCCCCTGACTGCCCCCCTCAGAATCCCTGACCCATCCAACCCCCCTGCTGCTTGTCCCCTGACCGCCCCCTCCCAGGACCTCCCACCCCTAACCACCCCCAAGACCCCACCCCCTATCCAGCCCCCTGCTCCCTGTCCCCTGACTGCCCCAAGCCCTATCCACACCCCCACCCCCTCTCAGGTCCCCCGGGACTCCCACACCTATCCACCCCCCCCATTCCCTGTCCCCTGACCGCCTCCCTCCCACAAACCTCCGCCCCATCCAACCGTCCCCTGCTCCCTCTCCCTTGACTGCCCCCCAGGAACCCCTACCCCTTATCCACCCCCCCCCCACCTGCACCCTGCCCCCTTACCATGCCATTCAGAGCATCAGGACTGGAAGCTGCGCTGCCTGGCCAGAGCCAGCCACGCTGCCCACACAGCGGTGTGGCTGCAGGGGAGGGGAGACAGCAGGGGAGGGGCTGGGGGCTAGCTTCCCCGGACGGGAGCTCAAGGGCCGGGCAGGACGGTCCCGCGTGCTGGATATGGCCCGTGGGCCCTAGTTTGCCCACCTCTGCCCTAGATTAACTAAATGTAACTTTTCCATAGATTTTGAGTGAGGAACACAAGATATAGCAAACAAAAGGGAAATCACTAAATATGAGGTTCAATAGTCTGAGGTTTCTGTAAATTCAGTAGTACACGGGGCATTGGCTACTTCCACTACTGGACAATATAAGGTACAAATTATAAACAAAATATTCCTGTAAATGGATAAGAAAGTCAGCTAAAGTGTAAATTCATTGTCTCAGACCTCTCCTGTCCTGTTTTCTTAAAGAAAGCCCTATTTTATTTAACTGACACAAAAGTTTACAAATAAATGTGTCCCTGGATGTGTGTCATTTTCCATAAAACCATCCAGGCGTCTAAAACTTTTATCCATGTTAAATCAGTTGTTTTCTAGCCTTCAAATATTTTTGTTTCAATTAATAGAAATCCTTATAATTTGAGCAGCTATTTAGATTGCCTGAGTCCTGTACAAACAGTAACTAATTATTTCTCACAACAGCCCTGTGAAGTAGGTAAGGATTATTATCCTCCTTTGACATGTGGGCAACTTGAAAGACAGAGGCTGCAACTTGCCCAGGACCACACATCAAGTTGGCGGAAGAGCTAGGATTAGGGTTCAAGCATTCCTGGATCTCAGCCTAGTGCACAATCTACAAGACAGCCTGACTGTTTGCAACAGTTTGTTAGTGCTGTGTGAAGCTACCCAGTTTTTGCTTCAGGAGTATGTGATGGTGAAAAAATATATTTGTGCAAATATTTGTAAAATTGTTCCAGAGCGAAGTCTTGATATTGCTGCCAGCAAATACAGATTTTTGCAGCAAAAAGGGAAAAAAATTCCATCCTGAAATAAAATTATAGATTGGTCCCAGAGTGAAAATTTATCAGAAAAATAAACTAATTTTATTCCTGTAGAAAATATATTTTGTTTTCACCAAATCCACAAAGAAAATCAAGGAGATAACTTGGGTGGTATTCTTTTCTTTCAAAAACATGATTTTTTACATTTCATCGCAAAATAACTAATTCACAGAATTCTGCTTCACACAATAAGTACTGCAAAAAGAAAAGGAGGACTTGTGGCACCTTAGAGACTAACAAATTTATTTAAGCATAAACTTTCGTGAGCTACAGCTCACTTCATTAGATGCATTCCTACGAAAGCTTATGCGCAAATAAATTTGTTAGTCTCTAAGGTGCCACAAGTCCTCCTTTTCTTTTTGCGAATATAGACTAACACGGCTGCTATTCTGAAACAATATGTACTTTAACAATAATATCTTTGACCACTCTTTCATCCTATGGAATAACAGTGTTTTAGAAACAATGGAAATTTCTGCAGCTGCGTTTGGATGGAATACAGCAACTCTTTAATACAGCACAAAAACACAATAGGATACAAAATAAAGACAAACATTCTGCCCATTAGAAACTGTAGAGAAATGAAGGTTGGCAGAAGGTAATTCTCTAAACTGGAATGTAGCTACCAGATCATGTGGAATACTTCCTACTTGTGAAAAGTATAATAGATTCTTCAATTAAAATAGGAAGTGGGGCCTTCACTTTTACATGTCTCACCAGAAAGTTTCTAACAATACAGTCTTCCATATCACCACAGTATCACTTCAGAGGACAGTGTCATCTAGTGAATCACTAACATTTCCAATTCTGCTTTACCTAAAAGCACTGGATTCCATCCAAGCATTGAACTGGTCCCACCCTGCCTGTGATCTGACCCACTAAAATTGTGAGAAATTGTAACTGCAGGTATCAGCACCCTTAACCCCATGTATGATAATTCGGTAATATGTCTTAGCCCATACCTAAATAATATAGGTGTCCAATTTTGAAAGAAATCCTTGAAAATAAGGGCTGGTGTTTACTGTAAGTACAGTCTCATCAGCATTCAGCACCTCAGCCAACACAAGAAGGGGAAAATCCACTGGCATGTGAGAAGGAGCAGAGATAAAAGACGAGAAGTGTAAATAAAAATATGTTTTTCTTCATTGAGCTAGGGAAAAAAAGGACAATGCACATATAGCCTTAGCTCTTTAATAAAGGTAACTTCCTCTCCTGTGATCTATGTCTTCAATGGTTAGGTGGATGCGGATATCTATTTTACTTTCAGCATTCCTTCCAATTGTCTTTCCACAGGTCTTGATGAGTGACCTGAAGGTGATCTCTGTGTAAGCTCGAAAGGTTGTCTCACTCACCCACAGAAGTTGGTCCAATAAAAAATATTACCTCACCTCCTTGTCTCTTTGATGAGTAACGGCATGCTGAGTTAACACCATACCTACTAGACAATACAGACAAACAACCTTTACTGTGGTGTTTTATGCTGTTTGCTATGTATTGTTAAAATACCCATGTTCAAATTCTGCTTCTTTTTTTTTTTTAACATCATGACAACTAATATGTGAGAGGTATCCTGAGGTAAAAACATAGTGAAGACCGGACAGATCAGTTTACACAAGGTAAACATGCCAAGATCAATCCCTAGAAGGGGTCTAGTACTATTTCTTTTGTCTAGATTTCACTCTGCTTTTACCTTGTGTTACCCAGAACTAAAAATGGCACCTTTTTAATCAGTCAAGACAAGGCCTTAGTTACTGAGTAAACCCAGAATATCTATACTGATGTTTTTCCCTTTTATTTTCCCTTCCACCCTTTTCTCCCCATTCCCCCTGAGCGCTTCACTCTTATGCCCTTTTCCTCTTCCCTTTCCCCTCACCTTAGGAATGTCTTTTTTTTCTCCATTCAAAATCTAAATTGGGTTGTGAGGGACATAGTTCAAGCTCCCCATTAACTCTGCTGTTACTGTTCTCTAGGTGTTAGTCAGGAGGAGAGGATGGAAGAGGATAAAATATGGGCCAGATCAGACAAGAAACATTCACATAAAGAATCTGACACATCAGAAAAGGGCAGACAAATAAATAGTGACAAATTTTTAAAGTGCTTGTACACAAATGCTAGAAGTCTAAATAATAAGATGGGTGAACTGGATTGCCTCATATTAAAGGAGGATATTGATATAATAGGCATCACAGAAACCTGGTAGAGTGAGGACAATCAATGGGACACAATCATTCCGGGGTACAAAATATATCAGAAGGACAGAACAGGTCGTGCGGAGGGTGGGAGGTGGGGTGTGGCACCATATGTGAAAGAAAATGTAGAATCAAATTAAATAAAAATCTTAAATGAATCCACATGTTCCATAAAATCTCTATGGATAGTAATTCAATGCTCTAAGAAGAATATAACAGTAGGGATCTATTATCGACCACCTGACCAAGACAGTGACAGTGACGATGAAATGCTAAGGGAGATTAGAGAGGCTATCAAAATAAAGAACTCAATAATAGTGGGGGATTTCAATTATCCCCATATTGACTGCGTACATGTCACCTCAGGACGAAATGCAGAGACAAAATGTCTTGATACTTTAAAAAAAAAAGGAGTACTTGTGGCACCTTAGAGACTAACCAATTTATTTGAGCATAAATTGGTTAGTCTCTAAGGTGCCACAAGTACTCCTTTTCTTTTTGCGAATACAGACTAACACGGCTGCTACTCTGAAACTTGATACTTTAAATGACTGCTTCTTGGAGCAGCTGGTACAGGAACCCACAAGGGGAGAGGCGACCCTCGATCAAACCCTGAGTGGAGAGCAGGATCTGATCTAAGAGGTAACTATAACAGGACCGCTTGGAAATAGTGACCATAATATAATAACATTTAACATTCCTGTGGTGGTATTGGCCACTGTTGGTAGACAGGATACTGGGCTGAATGGACCTTTGGTCTGACCCAGGATGGCCATTCTTATGTTCTTATGTACTGAATTTTAGAAAGGAGGGAGAGGAAGCTTATAAAAAACATTTCATTTGATTCAAAATGTTACTTGTGGGAGGAAGGGAATCAGGGTGGAGTGGAGATCTGTTGTGTTATGTAATGAGGGGATGAGAAGCTGAGGTGACCATGTTTGTTGTCAGCACACAGCTGTGGAATTGTGAAAGCAGTAGCCTGAGTTCATGCTCATACTGTATAGTTATCAAGAAATAACTATACAAACATGCAAATTAGACCCTCGTTAGTATGAGTTCAGCGATTTGGGTAATTAAATAATAATTGTACAGCTGTGAGACAGTACCTCCATGCTGTCTGATTAGCTGAGATTATTTGAGTTTAGTATAATTCCTGTTGATGTGAATGGTGGAGAGAGAGAGAAAGAGAGAGAGAAACAGAAATAAAGCCCAGACAATCAGTTGTTCACTTTCCAACATGGCCAAGCTTCATGCAGTTGGGAGCTCAGACTGTAATTATAATGCTGTTTGGAAGCTTTTACCCTAGTGAAAAGAGATAGTTTTCACCAAATGCCCCATCCAGACATTCAGACAAATATCTCTAACAATTTGTATAGTAGAGGGGTGATGGCATTCACTGGCATAAATGACACTCAGAAGCATTAAAGTCATTCTTTCTTTTTCTTTTAAGCCATACATACATTGCTGACTTTTCAGAAAGGTTAGAGTTTTATGAGATTCAGAATCAAAAACTGATGTGACCTACATAAAAGAAATGCTCTGATTTCCTAATGAAACCAAGCTGTTGCTGCACACTCAGTTAACAGCCGCCAAAGAAATTATACAATAAATCTTCTGACTGTCCTCCAGGAATGTGGAGAGGAGGGTGGTGGTGATGAGGAGGATGGCAGTGAAAAGAATGGGAAGGGAATGCTCCATGTTAGCCTCATTTATGTCCTTGCTCATTGCAGAGGGTCTGAGGCTTCCAGTACAACAGGCAAATGACTGAAATGAACACATGTGTAGTACTGGGGTGGGGGACGAGCCCAAATGTTTTAACAGCTGCTTTTTTTCTTCCTTTCTTTTTCTTTTTTTTTTTACCTAGTTTGCCTTGGGATCTGATTTCTTTCTGAAGGGGTGGGCTCAGTGCATGCCAAGAACTCAGCAGGGAATGTTTATTCTGAGATATACAGAGATGTTTCCCTTTCTTCTCAAGTGATCATATTTAAGAAAGGTGGCGGGGGGAAGGGAGAATTCTTTCAAGAAATGTTCTTATAAAACAAAAAGAAAAAAGTCTTCCAATATGTGTTAATTTGAAAGCACAGGTTTTTCCATCTCATGAAAAAATTCTATGTATGAAAAATAAAGGAAAACCATTAGAAATCTGTTCAGTATATTGTCCTTTGCAAAGCGCTTGTCTCTTGCAGTGTCACAAGTAAAGACTTGTTTACACTGGGAATTTCTCTTGATTTTAGCCATCAGCAGTCAGCAACTGGCACAGCTGCACCAGTGCAAACCCCTAATATAGACAGGTCAAGTTGCTATAAGCCATTATTTGCAGCAGTGCAGTTTACCCCAGTTCCAAGAAAATTTCTACCCAGTTTACCCTCTCTGCACTAGGTGCAGCTACACCTGTGGCTGACCACTGATGGCTGAAATCTCCGGTTCAGATAAAATCTAAAGTACCGTGTCTCGGTTATAAGAAGTACTGAGGACTGTCTGGGGGCTAGTGAAATGTTTCCATTGTGCTTCCTTTTTCTTTCCCAATATGTGAGTATAAAAAATCTTTCAAAAATAAAGTTAGGGTTGTCAGTTTCAATGCAACTTCCCAACTTGTCTTGCCTGTAAAACTCAGTTTATGGTAAGATATATTGGCTGGGTGATGAGTTTAATGTAATTTTGTCTTGTCACATTCATACTCCATAACTGCATGTTCATGTGTGGTCTTAATTCTGAAGGGTGTAGTCAGATCCTGAGCTCTGGCAAGGAGCACAGTCCTGCTACTTTGTTAAGCAGCCAGCATTTCATCTCACGTAAAATATAATGAACACATTAAATATACTACTCTACATTTCTCCAGTCACTGACACAAAGTGAGGATATGTTTACACTATGAAGATCATACCAGCATAGCTATTTCATCGTAACTATGCCGGCACAACACTTTAATGTAGATGCAACCTACGATTATGAAGGGGTTTTTCCATTGGTTTAGGAACACCAACGCCCCAGAAAACAGTAGCTACATCGAAGGAAGCATTCTTCTGTTGACATAGCTGCAGCTACACAGTGGTTAGTCGGCACAACTGCAAAAGTCAGGAGTGTGTGTTTTTTCACACCCGTAACCTACATAGCTAGGTTGATCTAACTTTGAAGTTTCAGAGTAACAGCCGTGTTAGTCTGTATTCGCAAAAAGAAAAGGATGAAGTGAGCTATAGCTCACGAAAGCTCATGCTCAAATAAATTGGTTAGTCTCTAAGGTGCCACAAGTACTCCTTAACTTTGAAGTGTAAACCAAGCTCAACTGTGTAAGCATGCAGGGTCCTACCTGTGAAGGATGAGGCCACATCCCTTCCTGGTTTATTTAATCACCTTCTTGATAAGTCTCTGATGAGGATGTCTGCCACTGTCTTAGTGGTTTGTAGTTTGGGAGTGCTTTTGGAGCAAGCCTTCTTGGAACTGGGGTAAACTGCACTGCTGCAAATAATGGCTTATAGCAACTTGACCTGTCTATATTAGGGGTTTGCACTGGTGCAGCTGTGCCAGTTGCTGACTGCTGATGGCTAAAATCAAGAGAAATTCCCAGTGTAAACAAGTCTTTACTTGTGACACTACAAGAGACAAGCTTCTGGAGCTCTTTGCATCTTGAGTGACATTGTAAGTGAAAAGAACCATTTTTTCCCCTCTGCATTTGATTAGACATGTGCAAACTATCCTCTCAGCTCTGGACCTTGCCTGGGTGATCCACACCCTTGTGATTTCTACTAGATTAGATTATTGTAATATGTACTTCAGGATGAGGAGTCAGAAACTACACAGCAGAATGTTGGTTCCCTGCCTTTAGATACACTGCCATTAACAAAATGGAATATATGCCACCAGTTCTTTGACACCTCTACTAGCTGCCTAGACATTTCCATATGCAATACAAAGTGCTAACTTTGATTTAAAAGACCCTAAGAGCTTTCGGATCTGGTTATCTGAAAGATGGCCATTCAGCCTGCAAACTGAGGCAGCTGAAGGTTAGCCTGTATGTATATTTAATCATCTGGGGGAACTGGTGGCAGAATGTTCTCTGTGCAGGATGGCAGGGTGTTACTCAAAGATTTACTTCCTTAGCTGGTCTGAGATAGCACAGATTTGTGGCATTCGGCATAGTGAAAAGTCTGGGTCTTTTTGGGTGGTTGGTGGAAGTTTGCTCTGGAGTTTTTTCTTTTCTTAGAAATATTGTGATATAGAAAAATGTCATATGTTCTGGTAGGATGACCAGACAGCAAATGTGAAAATCGGGACGGGGGTGTGAGGTAATAGGAGCCTACATAAGAAAAAGACACAAAAACTGGGACTGTCCCTAAAAATGGGGACATCTGGTCACCCTATGTTCTGGTATTAAGGTGCAGTTTATGAATCAGAACATAAATTAAATAACCTGTCCCTGTTCAGAGAGGAAGAACAGAGGCTGTTACTGTGCTGAGTTTGCATTGGTTGCAATGCAGTCCAGGCTCCACGATGGCTCTGCTGTCAGTGGTGAGATGATTCCATCCAGCCCAGGCTCCAGAATTCCCCTGCGCACAGCTCATCTATTTCTTGAGTGGTGTGCAGGGACAGAGGGAAGGCCCAATAGCTAAATATGGTAAAACTAAAGGCTTTTAGGTTAGATACAAGGCCAAATTCCTTAACAGTAAGAGCAACTTGGCACTGGAGACCTATCAAGGGAGGTAGTCAAGCCACTGTGAGTAAAACTGCAGTATTCAGGAAGAGATTAGATACAGCTTTTAGGAGAACAATGTAGAGAAACATTCTGTATGATGCATAGGCTTTGAATAGAGAACCTGTAAGGGCTTTTTTTTCTCTTTTTTAAATTTGTTTCTCTGTGTCTGTACTATTTCATATTACTGCTGTTGTAGAGGTAACTTTAGTAGTTAGACTATAATGGCGGGATTCAGGGAAAGGAGTCAATAGTTATTACCCACTTTATATATTCATTCTTTCTATTCATGAACCATTAAAAATTAATAGCAATTATCCCATTTACACTGAGTTAAACTCATTATTCAACCAGCTGCAAATCATTGAAATGCTGGGGCTTTGCCAGCAAGCAGATTTCTTATAATAGGCTGCATTCTTCTGCCGGTCTGCAAGAAATCATCTCTCATCTTTACTATTGTGTGTTTTTTACTTTTGTTTCCCTGTCCTGCCTCTGTTCACCTACAGCAAAGTCTCTGTTTGGATTTCTTGGTATAGAAATATGAGTAAAATAAATTTGCAGGATGGAAAACAAATCAAGGGCTTGTATACATGTGGAAGTTTAACCAGTTATACGGACATAGGCCTTGTCTACACTACTGGGGTAAGTCGACCTAAGTTACGCTACTCCATCTATGTGAATAACGTAGCTGGAGTCAATGTAAATTAGGTCGACTTACTTCAGTGTCTACACCGCGCTGCGTCTACAGGAAACGCTCTCCCATCGACTTACCTTACGCCTCTTGTTCCGGTGGAGTACCAGAATCGACGGCAGAGCACTCTGTGATCGATTTAGTAGGTCTTCACTAGATCAACCCCCGCTGCAGCATCGATCCCTGGTAAGTGTAGACGTGGCCATAGTTATAACAATATAGTTGTACTGGTATAGCTCCCCATGTGGACACTGTTATATTTGTAACATTTTTTCTTTTTCTTAACCCCTTTGCCAAGTGACATAAGCAAACCTCCTCTCTACTGCCTCCACCACCTTATACTAGAGTAAGTTATCCACCTGGAGAAAGGGGAGTTATAGAAACTATATGCGGTTAAATTCACACCTGAGGTTATACTGAAAAAAAAGTTTCTGTGTAGACAAGGCCCAAGTTAAAAATGATTCAACTTTTATGTATTAAAATAGGAAGCATTCTGAATCAACCCTTTTTATTATTATTTAAATGTCAGAAATCCAGTCTAGGACTCAAATAACTCAAATGAACAGAATTTCCTCATTCACATTTGGAATCAGTGTAATTATATGTTTTTAATTACCATATTGATTCAATAATCAGCATGAAACCCTTCTGCCAGGTGGAGCCAAGAGCAACAAGGGCTGGATTCATTGTCTAGGGCAGCGGTTCTCAAACTTTAGCAACCCGAGGACCCCCATTTTTATTTACATTTTTTTGGGGACTCCCAACCCCCACCCCTCTGAGCCCTTGCCCCACCCAGTTCTCGAAGGCCACGCCCCCATTTACTCCATCTCCCATCCTCCACCCCCGGTTGCTGGCTCTTCCCAACCCTCACTCACTTTCACCAGGCTGGGGCAGTGGTTTGGGGTGCAGGAGAGGGTACGGGCTCTGGAAGGGAGTTTGGGTGTGGGAGGGAGTGAGAGGTGCAAGCTCTGGGCTGGGATTTTGGGTGCGGGAGGGAGTTTGGGTGCAGAAGGGGGTGTGAGCTCTGGGAGAGTGTTTGGGAGTGGGCTTTGGGCTGGGGCAGGGCCTTGGGGTGCTGGAGGAGGTGAGGATGGGTGGCTCCCAAAAGTGACCTGCATATCCCTCTCACAGTGGCTCCTAGGCAGGGGGCAAGGGGTCTCCGCACGCTGCTCCTGCCTGTAGGCACCGCCCACGCAGCTCCCATTGGCTGAAGTTCCCAGCCAATGGGAGCTGCAGAGTCAGTGCTTGGGCTGGGAGCAGTGTGGGAAGACCACCTCCCCCTCCCCTGGGCTGCATGGACATACAGGCCTCTTCTGGGAGCAGTGTGGACCATCCCTGCTCCTTCCCCTCCCTCCCAGCACCTCCTTCTCACCGGAACAGCTGTGTTCCCTGGAATGAAGGAGACACTGGTAGGGAGGGGGAGGAGTTGAGGGAGTGAGGGGGAAGGAGTTGATCAGCGGTGCCTATGGACCCCCGGAGTCCCCTCGGGAACTCCTAGGGGTCCGTGGACCTCAGTTTGGGAAACGCTGGTCTAGGGGATTTCTCTTAACAATACAAAGCAGAACCAGCTCCAGCCCTGACCCAGTAACCTGGTAAAATTTAACACCACTCTGGGCATCACTAAGAGGCAATATTTCCCCACTCGCAAACACTGACTCTATGTATGGTGTAAAGAGAATTTTTATTAGAAGGGAAAGGGAACCCAGCATTAATTTGGGAAAACACCACAACCACATTCAAAAGCACGTGACCATAAGCAAACCCGACCCCAGAGTGCACCTTGTGATGTGAAAGTCTGACGAACGAATGTTCCTTTAGTACATCATTCCTCTCTCCCTCTGCTGCACCCCACGCACAGTTGACTGTTCTTGGTTAGCGAAGTGCCAGAGTTCATAAGTGCATTCACAGGGTTCAATGCCTCTGCAACTGGCTCACACCTGTCACCATTTCTCTGCCGCCACCACCACTGGCCACTATTGCCACTGCTGCTTGCTGCTCCCATGACATCATGTTCTGAGGTTCCACCACTTAATCCAGCTCTCAGTGATTCCATCAGGTAGTGGGGAATCTCACAGCCAGTGCAGTCTCTGTGTTGTCTTCCACTGTCCCTATACAAGGTCTAAGGCTCAGCACCTAGACCTGCACAGTAGCAATGTCAGGTCTAGGTATCACCAACCAGAAACAAGGACTCTCAATTGAGTCCAATCAGCCCTGTCATTAAATACTTGTCCCCACCCACTCTCCTTTTCACTAGCATTTGACATCTCTACCCCCTGCTTAGCAAGTGAGGTTCAGTTTAGGGTGACCCCATCACTCAGGGTATGCTAAGCACAGTTCTGCTGCCCTTTACTCGTACAATAAAGATAACATTTCATTATGCATTCAAATACTAGAGTGATTTGTAACCCAAAGTCAGACAAACTTGATCATTTTGGCAAAGCAGCTCCATCTGCTGCACACCTAGGCAGAGCAGGCATGTCGGTGCAAACATGGTCTGCTCCTGAAGTCTTTTACCCCAGACCATAATTAGATGTCAGGGGAGAGCTCATTCAGACCCTTCCTACAAGTAGATCAAGCCTTAAAATGTCATAGAACTATAGTACACAGGAACAGTAGGTCTCACAGAATCTCCTCTTCAGACTGCTACTTTGTGTATATGTACAGTGCCTAGCTCAGTGGGGCCCTATTTATGATATGCCCCCAGCACTACTGTAATACACTTGATAACAAAGGACTCTGACTCATCTGTTCTATTATATATCCTGTAGCTGATGGTTCTTTGGGGAGAAATAATCATGGAAAATAATTACCATTTTCCAAACAGCTCTACATTTGACTTACCTTCCCCTTCTTTGGTGCTATGTGAATCCTTTTGTTGAATGTGGCGAGGCTGGGAGGAGCTTCTCTGTCTTCTCTAGAAGTCAGCTTTTTGTACCACCCTACCAGCAGAAGTCTCCAGTGCTTCTTTTAGGGCTTCTTTTAGGGTGAAATTTGCAGGGCTGCTGGCACTTCAGATATGTCTACACTATAAACGTGGCAGCTGTGCTGCTGTAGCACTGTAGTGTAGACACTATAGCGATGGAAGGAGTTCTTCCATGCTGTAGTAAATCTACCTCTCCAAGAGATGGTAGCAAGAAGAATTCTTCACGCATGAAATTTTTCATAGCCCTGAGCAATATAGTAAAGCCAACCTAACTTTGTAGTATAGACCAGCCCTTATTCTCATAAGAATTTGTGGGATCTTTCCCGTTTATCTAAGGCTATGATCCTGCTCCCATTTGAGTCAATAGAACAACTACAACTGATTTGAATGGTGCAGGATCAAGCCTGAACAGAGAAAAATGTTTCCTTATTACCCTTATCAGGCCAGGTTAAGGATATTTGCCGCCCTTTCTGGTCAGATGGATTGCATACAATTTCCATTTAATAAAATCAGCTCCTGTGATAAGATATTATGGAAACCTTCTTCATTTCTAACTTTACTTCAGTAGTAACTCACACTCCAATTAAAGATAATGTGACACCATAGTGTGTCCCAGCTTCACATGAACCTGTAGAGACCAGTGTTAAAAGGAACAGTGTCTGAACTTTCTTGAGGAATTTGTAGACAGAATACAGTCAGCATCCTGCAGACAGCTTCCTCCCAGAGGATTTCACAGAGCTGAGAGAAACAGGAAGGTCACTAGTCACTTTTGGGTTCACATAACTCAATCAGCTAAGATTAACTCTATCCTAACATAGGCATTGTTATGCTGGGTCAGACCAATGGTCTGTCTAATCCAGAATCCTGTCACCAACAGTAGAGACTAATAGATGTTTCAAATGAAGATGCAAGAAATACTGCAGCAGACAAAAAGAAAAGGAGTACTTGTGGCACCTTAGAGACTAACCAATTTATTTGAGCATAAGCTTTTGTGAGCTACAGCTCACTTCATCGGATCACTTGCACCCGATGAAGTGAGCTGTAGCTCACGAAAGCTTATGCTCAAATAAATTGATTAGTCTCTAAGGTGCCACAAGTACTCCTTTTCTTTTTGCGAATACAGACTAACACGGCTGTTACTCTGAAACCTGCAGTAGACAGTTATGGAATAACCTGCCCCGCAGAGAAGTTTTCTTCGTCCCCAGTAGTTAGAGATTGGTTTGCACCCTGAGGCATGAGGGTTTGTAGCCTTTCCAAAGCTTTTTTTTAGTATATCAACTCTCCATATTATTGTTTTCTAAATAAACATCTAATCCCTTTTTGAATCCTGCTAAGCTCTTGGCCTCAATGATACATCGTGGCTATGAGTTCCACAGGCTAACTTTGAATTGTGTGAAAAAGCATGTCTTGATCTGAGTTTTGAATTTTCTATGTACCTGTCCTATTATTGCTCCAAATTATTTTCTATGTAATTTACAAATTAAAATAATAGAGGACTTTTCTCACTCTTAGTCACTGTATTTTTAGACAGGAAAGTTCAATGAACCTCAACTAGGGCTGGGTGAAACTCAATGGTTTTGATTCCTAATCATGCAAAACTTTTTTGCTATGTGCCTGTTTAGTAGGAAACAGGAATATAATTCTACCTTTCCTTCCTAAATTGTGAATATTTTAACAAACTGTCTAGTCTGTAACCACAACCTATACTAGATGGAACTGAGAACTGCTGAGCTCTGTGTCACAGACTCTATTCTGCTAATGCATAGGAAAGACTATCATTTAGGTCTAGTGGTAGGAGTTTGTTCTTAGATCAGAAGTATAATAGTTTTATCACTGCAGTAGCTGTAAATTTGAGTGGCTATGTTGCACCTCAGAATTACAACTATGAAATTCCTAGGTAGCCACAGATTTCTTACAATATATTTGCACTTAAGAAGTATTTTAGGATGATCTTGTTGTGTTAAAACCATTCGTGTTTATTTGAATCTATTTTGAATCACTACATGCTACTCTAACTTCACATTAAATGTTCACATAACACAACATAAGTCCATTTCTGCTAATTCTGCTAAGTGTTTTTGCTAAGAATATATATTCTCAAATATTTCTGGACCTACAGGAAAAAAAATGTTTTGGTCGTGAAGTAAGCAAGGGGGCTCTGTAGGGAAGCATGTGATCAGGAATCAGTTTTGCAGATAACTAGCTAAAGCAAGGTCGTGTGTTGTGCCTCTGTTTTTAGGGACCAGCATGTGTCCTCTTTCTGTTCTGGGGTTCTTGTGTGTTCTTAATCCTAAGAATTATAGTGTTATGTTGCAACCTTCCAGCAAGAGTATTTTATGTTTGTATCTAATTTGTTTGTCTATATCTATGAAACTATGAAACATACCACACGGGCATGTGAGACAAGGTTCATACAGTGTAAAAGCAAAATTCTTCAAAGTCTTCTTCTGTTTTCCCAATATACTCTCATCCCTCACAGATGTTAACAGAACTGCCCATATAGGGAGAGAAGGCTCAGGGTTAATGGGACAGATTTAGGTCTGGGATAACCGGGGCCCAGTGGCATTAACTTTAATGAAGTTGCTGCCATTTACTCCAGGTGTGAATTTTCCCCAATATTTTCCCCAGCATAACTCTGAGAAGAGAAATTTTGGTCTAAAGCTGGATTCAATGAAAGCTCTGTCTGACTTCTGCACTACAGAAGCTCACACTAGTCTTACCAAAAGAAAAAAAAATCCTGTAGACTTCCTTACTATGGAAACTGGACATAGTATATGTTTAAGAAGTAGCATCACTGAAAATAATCCTTTTTGCCTGACCTCACTTTGGAAAGATAGAAGTTTATTATTTTTAAAAAGTATCCCTTTACAAATGCAATAAATGTGAGATCCAGCAACTGTATAGCTACCCAGTCTGCATTCCTGAAAACAATACTGGTGAACAGTTTAATTATTTTGTTCTTCCTTAAATCTCCTTGCCAAGAATCTTTACTGGATTAAGTATTCAACACCAAGAGATTATAGATGTATATCCCTGTAGCTACCACTGCACACATCTCCACATAATCACTGGGATTAGTTTTCTGAGGAAGTAGATCAAAGCTTTATTTCCTTGTGGGTATCCGATAATAAAGGCCAAAGCTAAACAAAACTCTCATCACTTTTGCATCTATCCCTCAGCTACTAGATCAAGACTAAATAAGAATGTGCATAAAGATAAAGTTTATGGAAAAAGCCGCAGAACTCTACAACATCTGTAATAATAGGAATACAGAAGAGAAATAAAAAGGAACTGGACAGATGGTAGGTAAAATGAAACCTTTAAGTGTACATAAAGGAAAGCAATTAATACATTGTAGAGCATTTTAAAAGTAACTGTGAATAAACATTCATGAGCAAATCACTCATCTTGTGTATATATCTGTGTACGATGGTGTGAATTACAGAGTGCAACCTGTACTGCATTATGTTTAGTTTTTTGTAAGCAGGTCTTTAAAAAAAGTCACCGCACATGACAGAGAATGGAGTTCTGGCTGTAACCAGCATCACCATGAAACTCAGTTTTTTAATATACAATCGGTCTATTGATTTCTTTTCAGTGAATATATTCCAGAAAGGTCATTGCACATTTTAAAAAATTCATTGTGTAGCTCTGCACAATTTTAGGCTCTGAGAACAAGTTGACCTATATTTATACAAAAGATCATTAACCTCTATATTCACATATAAAGGGAAATAATGTGGCCCGGGGCTCAGAGCAGTGCACTATGAGTGGAGACTACTGAATTCTACTCCTTGTTCTGCCACAGATTTTATTCAGGAACTAGCTCTCATTGACTTAAGTAGGAAGTTTGTCTAAGGCTTTGTCTTCACCCAACAGGTGCCTTTTACACTGAGATAGCTAATGTTTGATAGTTATCTTGCAGTCACACAAGGAGACAAGGCACTTGCAATTTCTATCACAAGGGTTCAAGGTAAGGTTAGCACTATATCTCTGCCTGTGGTTGACCTTCCCTAGTTTACTTTTCACTAAAACTATAGTGCCTTGTCTCCACTATGGCTTTTCCAGTGGGACAGCTAATACAGGTGAATTATTCCATGGTAAAACCACACCTTTATTTTGTAAGTGAAGATATACTCTAAGATGTGCAAGCCTGGGCTCTCTGTGACCTCTGACATAGGACTAGAAGGAACCTCAAGAGGTCTTCTAGTCCAGTCCCCTGCACTCATGGTAGGACTAAATATTATCTTAGACCATCCCTGACAGGTGTTTGTCCAACCTGCTCTTAAAAATCTTCAGTGATGGAGATTTCATAACCTCCCTAGGCAATTTATTCCAGTGCTTAACCAACCTGACAGAAAGTTTTTCTTAATGTCCAATCTAAACTGCCCTTTCTGCAATTTAAGCCCATTGCTTCTTGTCCTATCCTCAGAGCTTAAAAAGCGAACAACTTTTCTCCCTCCTCCTTGTAACAACCTTTTATGTACTTGGAAACTGTTATCATGTCTCCTCTCAGTCTTCTCTTTTCCAGACTAAACAAACCCAATTTTTTCAATCTTCCCTCATAGGTCATGTTTTCTAGACCTTTAATAATTTTCGTTGCTCTTCTCTGGACTTGCTCCAATTTGTCCACATTGTTCCTGAAATGTGGCACCCAGAACTGGTCACAATACTACAGTTGAGGCCGTATCGGCATGGAGTAAATTACTTTATTGTGTCTTGCTTACAATAGTCCTCCTAATACATTCCAGAATGTTGTTTGCTTTTTTTGCAACAGTGTTATACTGTTCACTCATATTGAGCTTGTTATGCACTAAGATCCCCAGGTCCCTTTCTGCAGTACTCCTTCCTAGGCAGTCAGTTCCCATTTTGTATGTGTGCAACTGATTGTTCCTTCCTACGTGGAGTACTTTGCATTTGTACTTACTGAATTGCATCCTATTTACTTCAGGCCATTTCTCTGGATTGTCCAGATAATTTTGAATTTTAATCCTATCCTCCAAAGCAGTTGCAACCCCTCCCAGCTTGGTATCATCTGAAAACTTTATAAGTGTACTCTCTATGCCATTATCTAAATCATTGATAAAGATATTGAACAGAATCAGACCCAGAACTTATCGCTGTGGGATCCCACTTGATATGCCCTTCCAGCTTGCCTGTGAACCTCTAAGAACTACTCTCTGGGAACAGTTTTCCAACCAGTTATGCACCCATCTTATAATAGCCCCATCTAGGTTGTATTTCCCTAGTTTGTTTATGAGAAAGTCATGTGAGACACTATCAAAAGCCTAACTAAAATCAAGATATACCACATCTACCACTTCCTCCCTATCCACAAGTGTTAACCACCTAACCACCATGTCACTTAACCACTTTGATCCTCAGTTTACACATAAATGCCTACCTCAAGGTTACCGTGAGACTTAATTACTGTTTAGAAAGCACATTAAGACTCTCGGGTGGAAGGTACTATATAAGTGCAAAGTATTTATTATTATTGTATTTAAAAGATCAGTTTAACATAAGCTTTTTGCAATTCAGCACAAATATTAATGTTGTGCAACAGCTGATGAAAAATGCAGACCTATTTTACTCCTTAAGAATTACATTTATTATGCCAGTGTTTCATTTATTTTGCTTGAGTTGCCTTTATCAGCACCATTTTTGAACAATACCAAAAAGACACAAATATTTTCAAAAATTGTAACATTCTCGGCACATAGTTCTACAGCAAAAATTGTTTCCTCATGGGTTATGTTTAAAGACTTTTCTTTTTTAAATCTTCAGCAGGGATATGGCACTGAAAAAAATACTTTAGCTTGGTAAAAAGTGACCTGCACTTATAACATTTTCTAATGAAATCTATAAACATTAAGGCCAATATTTATTAAACTATGAGGTCCTGCTTTTATAAAGTGATATAAAATCCTCCATCCTCCTTTCCTAGTCTTACTAACACTTTAATCTGAATTTAATTAAATATAGTGAGCTACTGACAATGGATGCCATTGATGTATAGAAACAATATATTGTTTCTCTCATGTTATTCTTTTAGAAATTAGAGTTTTAATATATTTTTCAATAAAAAGAGTTGGTGTACAAAAGTTATTCATTTAATAATCTCATTCCTTTCCCAAACCAAATAATTATATTTTATTTTCTACTGTTTTTTACATAGAAAACATTGACTCATGTAAGAGCCCTGTTCTTTTAATTGTTATTGATTTAAACATATTTTTCTTTTCATTGCTCTGCACCAGCGCAGATGCTGAGATAGCTCCTGTATTGCAGACACACTAAGACTTTTGATTACCTAACAGCCCCTTTTCTTCCCTCCCCTAACCATGCAACATGTACAGCTTTCTGACTTGGAGACTTAATTGCTTTGGTCTTTAGCAGGTGGGATGCCTTTGTGAGGGAAGGCAAGGAATAGGCCACTGAGGCCCAGGAGGATTTTTAGCCACCCACTAGTTTACATCTGCCACATGAAGCCTTCACAACCTATGGGTCCTCATTCCCATAGTGCAGAATGGCTTTTCTGGAGATGCTCAGGCCCTGTAAATCCGAGCATTGCAGGTCTACTCCTCTTCATCCACAATGGAGTCTTGGTCTTTAGTGGACCTTTGACGAAAGGAGGTACTGTGTAAGGAAAGACAGGGGCAGCAGCTTGGGATCTCTTTCAGGAAGAGGAGACCACTTGATAACCCTCATCCCCCACAAGATTCTACTTCCTGCCCTTCTGCAGTCGGTTAGACAACTTCCCATTCCCACCTGATCCCATTAGTCTTGCAGACAGGCAGTTGAAGTACCATTGTTCATTAGTGCAGACATAACCCTATCTCTACTAAGGCCAGAGGAGATCCAACCCAGATCATTCCACTGGCCATCAGAGATTCTGAACTCCCAAATTGGTAATGGCCCCAGAAATTCCAGCACCTAATGGGAGATCATAGGGAGTACATTTGTACTGTAGTGAGTCATCTCTCCCACGACTGCCTGGATTTAAGGAGGCCCTATGTCATGTCACTAAGGCAGCAAAAGTTGTGTTAAGTTATCCTAGAGTCAGAATGACAGTGTCCATCTGTGTCCAGTGGCATCAATAAAGAATCTCCTTTATATTCATTCCAGCTAAATTCTGTCTGTCTGATTACTACAAGGAACACTATATTGGTGATGAGGATACAAGCAGTGACACCGGTATGGGGGGGCCAGGAGGCCATGGCCCATCCACTTTTTGCCATGGCAGACCCCACCCCCTTCTCCTCCTATTCTCCCCATGTTCCTGCTCCCTGCCCAGGGCACATGGAGATGGAGGGTCTGCGCCAGCTCCCCATAGCTGCCTGCACAGCTCTTATCCTGATCTTGCGCCAGCCATGGGATGGGACCTTGGAGCCACAGCCTGGCCCTAGTAAGAGCTGCACAGACAGCTGTGGGGAGCCACGGCACAGACCCTCCACCAGCCCTGGGCGCAGGGCCTGTGGGGCAGGGATGCAGACTGTTCGAGTCCGCTGCACTGTGGGCAAGTGGAGGGTCTGCCATGGCTCCCCTCAGCTACCTGCGTGGCTCTTACCATGGCCGGGCTGTGGCTCAGAGGCCTTGCCCCGCAGCCAGAGCTTGGTCCGGGTAATAGCTATCTGGGCAGCTGTGAAGAGCCTGGTCCCTCCACCTGCAGTGGGCGAGAGCCCGGAGGGCAGGGACACAGACTTGGCCCCAGTCAGGCTTCCAGCTTGGCCAGGGGCGGGGCCTCGGGGAAGAGGAGGGGCATTGGGGGAAGGGATGGGGCTGGGGCAGGGCCTCAGGGGCAGGGCCTCACGGCTACAACAACCACCACTTTTGGGAAAGCTCTGCGGCCATTTGTACAAGTTGCAAACATGAAAACAGGAGCAAACAGTCCACAGAAACAATATCAGGCATGTATAGTACAGACCCACTTACAGTGCTTAAAGCAGCACAAAGCGTAAAGAGGAAAAAAACAGTGGGGGGGTCAACATGGGTATATAAAATCGATCCTTACAAAGGTTTAATAAACAGCAGTAAATTGAAAGGGAATAAGAAGACTTAAATCCACCCAAGGAGAAAAGTTTGGCTCAAACCAGAAACTGTTGTGAAAAGGTCCCAGTGCGGTGGTGTTTGTCTGGCAGTTTGATCATCTTACATGGAGAGCACTCTGAGCCCCATGAAGGCATAACTGCCACAGTTTCACCCATTTGCAACTAAAAGCAGGCTCAGTGTCTGCTCAGACTTCATCATTGTGAGGGGCATAGGATTCTGAAACTGCATGGAAAGTCTTTTTGAATCTTCGTGAATATAGGCACAAAACATTGCAAACAAGCTAGGAAGGACACTATGGTCATGCTGAGTGTGGCTTTAAAAAATATTTAAAGATAATCCTACATTAGAGGGTCAGTACCTCTCACAGTGAATATTGCAGTAGATAAAACCTGAATAAATAAAATAAATGGTATGATTTGAATAACAAATAACTGTAATAACATAAAGAATAAAATAAATAAAAGACACAAAAAAGCAATTATGACAGCAGCAGGTCTCCTGTCTTTCCTCAGCTTTAACATAAATGCTGAATATGCAATGCTCAGATCCAGATGGAAAAAATAGATTAAGCATTTGAAAAAAACTTTTATAGCATCAGATATTAAGAAAGCTTCTCAGACAGCTAGCCATGCTACTGCACTCAGGAGGGCACCAGAAATGTCACATTTGATACACTACCTAAAACTAAATGATTATGCAATTAGAGAGACAAGGTGGGTGAGATAATATCTTTATTGGACCAACATCAGCTGATGAGAGAGACAAGGGCTCTTCCTCAGGTCTGTATAGCACAAAAGCTTGTCTTTCTCACCAACAGAAGTTGGTCCAATAAAAGATATTACCTCACCCCTCTTGTCTCTCTAATATCCTCAGACCAACATGGCTACAACACTACATACATGATTTGCAATCGAACTTAAGAAACTCAGTCAGAGATTTTCAAAGGCACATTTGATAGTTAGGTGCTTAATTCCTATTGACTTTCAATGGGAGTTTGATGTGTAACTGCCATTTGTGGCTTTGAAAAGCTACCCCAGGGAATATTTAAACCCCAAGAAGAATATGACGTGTGTACATTTTGTCAAGTAAGGCAACAACCTGACAGATGTTGAACACTTACTACACTTGGCTATCCCCACTAGCTGCCATATGCTAGTCTGCTGACCTGGACAGCAAGATAAAAATGTCAGATTGCCCAAAACTGCACCTCTTTCAGGCTGTAAAAGCAAGCTATAAAAGAGACCTAGTTACAGTTCTTAAAGCAGTTCAGAACACTTTTACTCTCTTTCTCGCCTGCAGAAAGATCACCTTCCAGAAGTGCTGTTATATTAGAAATTACTCAGTACCTTATGCAATCTTTATCCTTTGCTTATTTTGTGAAGGATTAAGTATTTGTGATGGGATCTGCTGACACTGAGCTGTATAGGTAGATTTTTGGAAATTGGAAATCAACATTTGTTGTTGAGTAAGTACAAACTTGGTACTGTATACATTTCTGTTTACAGCTGAAAGATTTCAATATTTCCAAAGTAACTGCTGGTTTGGAAGCCAAACACAACCCCATTCTCTGTTTCAATTATAAAAACAATACATTTGTTGCTTACCAGGGTATAAGGACCATTAAACATCAGAAAGAGTATATTAGCTAATCAAAATGGTATTGCTGAGTAACAATAATAAAATGATGATACACAGTGCCTGGATCACAGAGCTGTTTGCCCTCAGAAACAAGTGAATTGCTCCAAAAAAAAATTATGCATTTTTTATTTTTTTGAACTTTTAGTGAAACTTATGTATGCAGAGAAGTGGGTTGTATATTAAAATAGTTAGCCAGCCTAGCATCTTAAAGGTTTAAGTGTGTATTTACTAAACTTACACTGCATGCAATTAGCATGAGAAAATGAAAGACACTTATTCCATTTATTTCCGTGCTTGGACCAACTCTATGAAATTTGATATAGCTTCAATCTTAACGTTCGTGTGGAAGTGATGAGAGAAGCACAAACTAGGACCAACTAGGAAGGTGATGAATAAAGAATAGGACTTGAGGCCTGGTCGTACTTCCATTACAGTCAACAGTAAAGCTTCCATTGACTGCAACGGGGGCAGGATCGAACCCAACAAAGCTCATTTCAGTACTTGTTGAAAACCCTTGTTGATCCAACATATCACAATAATAATAACACAGCAATAATTAAATGACACTTTATAATGACATGCATCATTGTCATTTATTTAGGGAACTTGCCACCTCTATTATATCCCTTATTAATGAGGTCATCTGAGTTCCAGTGAGGAGGGAGGCCACAGCTTTATTGGACTCCAATCTAGTGGATGATCCTATAGTTACCCAGCTCCATCTGCAACTGGTCAGAAGAGCATGCCTTACTGAATACCAAAGTGACAACAGTGAATCAAGCCTTTATTAACTCCAGACTTGATTAGTGTAACTCGTTGTGTCTAAGTATACAAGCCTCATGCCCCGAAGAAGCTACCACTGGTACAGAATGCAACATGCATTATTTCTCACTTCCTTAGAAACTTGAGTTATGGTGACTGCACCACCCTGATACTCCACACCTTGCAATGCTCCTGCCTGGGTTCAGAATCCAGTTCAAGGTCTCTGTCCTGAATTTTAAAGCCCTGCTTGGATTTGGCCCTAGATACCTGCAGGACATGCTTCCCATGACAGTTAGATATTTTTGAAACAGTCAATGAACACAGGAGATTCATGAGTGTGGGAGAGAGAACAATCAGGGTACATCTATACAGGGATGACAGCCCCGCAGCACAGCCATGGCTGTCTGAGTTGGGCTCATGGGACTCAGGCTGCGGGGCTAAAAGTTGCTTTGGAGATGTTTGGGCTCGGCCTGGAGCCCTTGCTCTGGGATGCTGAGAAGGTGGAGGGTCCCAGAGCTCAGGCTCCAGCCCAAGCCAGAACATCCACACAGCAACTCTTAGCCCCGCAGCCTGAGTCCCATGAGCCCAACTCTTCAGGCCCACAGCCCAAACCCTGTGAGCCTGAGTCAACTGACCTAGGCCCGCAGCAGATTTTTTTTATCCCCATGTAGACATTCCCTCCTGGGCTGCACCTAATCTCTGGAACTCAATCCTGCAATAAATGGAATTAACCACCTGCATCACTACATTCCTCACTAAACACAACTTCATTTCTTCGACTTAGCTACCCCTTAATAAGTGACACACACACAACACAAACCAATAAGATCCTATAAAGTTATTTTTCCTTCAAGCTTTAATAGCCTTCGTGATAGAGAAGACAGAAATCAGGTTTAATATATACATTGGGGATTCCTGACACTGTAGCTGTCCCTGTTTCTCTAACTCACAAACTGAAGAACAGAGGATGTACTGCCAGTGATACCACACAGGGTCTGTGTAAATCATGGCCTGGCTTACACAATCATGGAACAGATTGCTGATTATACTAGATGGAGCTCATGTCCCCTCTCATTTATGATCACATACCATCTCTACGGCAACAAGTATAAGGTATTTATCTGTCCTTTAATGTGATTTAGCAAGTGGAAATAGGACAGAATCTTAACACCATGTGATCAGCCATGTGGGCCACCAGCAGGTGTTCAGCAGATCACCAGAGTCCACAGGCCGCAGTTTGAGACTAACCACATGAGCTGAAACTGATTGTCTCTTATTACTTGGGGCCATATCATGTAAGATTTACAAATATTGCAGCCTTTGCTTTTTATCATGTTTGATGATAACGTTTTCAACCGAGTAATTGTGGGTTTGATTTTCAGAGGTGCTGAGTACTTGCAATCCCATTAAGTTCAGTTGGAGTCATAGGGGCTCATCACCTCTAAAATTCAGGTCTCTACTGATTTTTTTTCCTTAAAATTTTCACCGCTGCTCTAACACTGTTGCAGCTGCTCTAGTGGTAGTAACAATGGTAGTCCTAACGTAGACAAGATGTTCGTGTTTTTACCACTGTCACCTAACCCCAGTCAGAGAAAATCTAGACAAGTGATCAAAGTGCTGCAGTTGACAGCAGGATTTCTACACTAGCAGTCACACCATTACTGCCACTATTGGGGCTACACCAACATCAGTGCACTGGTGGGAAATTTTAAGAAAAAGCTCAGTGTGGACAAGGCCCTGTGTACTGTAATTCTGTTCAATAGATCATTCATGAAAACACAACTCCCACCCCCAGAGAGCAAGTAAAGTCAGGTCATGAGCAGGAAGTGATGGAGACAAGGCAGAGTTTCTTAGTTAAAGCTCAGATTCAGAGTGGGGCATTGTTGTCATGACTACGAGTTCCACATGCCTGGAGTCACTGCTTTCTGAAAAGAATGATGCAGTGTCTAGCCTTACAGCTGAATATATAAACCAAATTAGTCTACTATGCCTCTACCTGTTCTGTGGTTCACAATGAAAGGCATAATACATCATGCAATAAATAATGTAGCCGTTATATGCTATGTGCATGACATTATTACAGTTAGACACCATTTTATTTTCTCTTTAGAGTTCCCTCTCACGATCATCATTTGTAAATTTCAAAGAGCAAGCTGATTCAGAAGAATTCTGTGTGACTACTCAGAGCTTCAGTCAAATACGAGCTAAAAAGTACAGTTAGAATCCCCCCCGCCGCTTTCCCCTCCCCATATATTCTTGCCATAGTCCCATTAAAATGATTTAGTGCTTCTCAGTTCTTCAGAAAGCAAAAACAAATGTCATGTCCTGCACAACTGTGTCAGGGGACCCAGTCAGAACAGAATTGTCCCCAACACAGTTAAAGCACAGTTCCATTTTGTAGTCTTGGATGGGACCTTAAGTGTGGTCCTGAACTTAAAAGTCCCTGATGGTTCCAGCTACCCCACAAGATGAAATTGGGCTTTTATTTTGTTGGGGAGGATTGTGTGGGATGGACAAGTCCTGTGGCACAGTGGTACTTTCAGTGTAGTCTGGCTCAAAGGCTTATCTTAAGAGACAGAGTTGTCTAAATTTAGAGGCAAATGTATAATACGATGTAAAATATATGTTAGCCCATGTAACTAAGCATATGTCAGTGTAATTTATATGTCAAGGGGTTGGAAGAGAGTGTAGTAACTGGTAAAACAACTAATAGGAGGGGTAGGAAGGTATAAATTAACATTAATTTACACTTCCTTCACATTCTTCTACTACCCCAGTTTGTAATTCACATCGGGTTAGATTCTCTTAGGCTCATTTACACCATGTATAAGGTACATGTTAGTAAGTGAATGTACATGGTTGTATATTTTACCACATTCTTAACAAGGGTGTTGGAGCCTTCCCAAAAGTGGGGGGGCTGAGAGCCTCTGTCCCCCAAAAGCCCTCTCCACCCCACCAGGCCGGAAGCCAGGACAGGGCCAGAACAGGGTCTACCCCTCTTCCTGCCCGGGGTGGCGGTGGGCCAAAAGCAGCCCCCTACCAGTGTCCCCACCACTTGGACTCCCCCACCTGTGGCTCCCCACAGTTGCCCACACAGCTCTTACCATGGCTGTGCTGCGGCTCTGAGGCCCTCCTCCAGCCGGAACCAGGTCAGGGAGAGCCGCTCAGGCAGCTGTGGGGAGCCAGGCAAGTGGGAGGGCCATGGCCCCCTGATCCCCCCTGCTCCAGCGCCACTGATTCTTACACATTACTTCTGTGTTCAACAAAACAGATCTTATTCACACTTACACCAAGACTCCTTTACAGTGCTCTGGCAGTGTAAAGTGTAAATTATACTTACACCCAAAGCAGTGCAAATAAAGATCAGGGAGAAAGGGTAATGTCATAACAGACCTGCAGTGTTGCTTCAAACAATAAAATAAAATTCTTTCATTAATGGGGCAGTTTTATTTTCTAGCAGGGAAAAAACAATGTAGGTTTAACAAAGTTCCTAAAAATAACATTGGCAGCAGATACAGTAGCTTCAAAGACTCGACTCAGCAAAATATTGCCAGTATTAAATGCCATGCAAGTATCTCATGCTGATTCTTCCTACTTCTTGCTGGATTGGACAGAGTTTAAAATAAAGATGAATGTTAAAACTACTGTACTTGTTGCTTTAGCCCAGCTAGTAATGCTAAATAGGGGTGCCACATCCATTGTAAACCAAGATATTTAGAGTTTAATTATAGAATCATAGAATATCAGGGTTGGAAGGGACCTCAGGAGGTCATGTAGTCCAACACCCTGCTCAAAGCAGGAACAATCCCCAACTAAATCATCCCAGCCAGGGCTATGTCAAGCCTGACCTTAAAAACCTCAAAGGAAGGAGATTCCACCACGTCCCTAGGTACCCCTTTCCAGTGCTTCACCACCCTCCTAGTGAAAAAGTTTTTCCTACCTAAACCACCCCCACTGCAACTTGAGACCATTACTTCTCGTTCTGTCATCTGGTACCACTGAGAACAGTCTAGATCCATCCTCTTTGGAACCCCCTTTCAGATAGTTGAAAGCATCTATCAAATCCCCCCTCATTCTTCTCTTCCACAGACTAAATAATCCCACTTCCCCCAGCCTTTCCTTACAAGTCACGTGTTACAGCCCCTAATCATTTTTGTTGCCCTCTGCTGGACTCTTTCCAATTTTTCCACATCCTTCTTGTAGTGTGGGACCCAAAACTGGACACAGTACTCAAGATGAGGCCTCTCACCAATGCCGAATAGAGGGGAATGATCAAGTCCCTCGATCTGCTGGCAATGCTCCTACTTACACAGCCCAAAATTCTGTTGGTCTTCTTGGCAACAAAAGCACACTGTTGACTCATATCCAGCTTCTTGTCCACTGTCACCCTTAGGTCCTTTTGCGCTCTCCTGTTCGTGCTTCCTCCTGCTATCCCAGTTCCCCACTTAACTCAAGGCTTTGGTCTCCTTCCCTCAGTGAACCTAGTTTAAAGCCCTCCTCACTAAGTTATCCAGCCTGCTTGCGAAGATGCTCTTCCCTCTCTTCATTATGTGGAGCCCATCTCTGCCTTGCAATCCTTCTTCTTGGAACACCGTTCCATGGTCAAATAATTCAAAGCCTTCTCTCCAGCACTACCTGAATAGCCATTCATTGACTTCCACGATTCAACGGTCTCTACTCAGGCCTTTTCCTTCCACAGGGATGATGGACGAGAACGCCACTTGCACCTCAAACTCCTTTATCCTTCTTCCCAGAGCCACATAGTCTGCAGTGATCCGCTCAAGGTCATTCTTGGCAGTATCATTGGTGCCCACATGGAGAAGCAGTGTTCTGTGTGTCCTCTAGCTGAGAACCAGGCAATATGTGCTGTAATGCGTATAGGAACAAAGTACATACTGTGGGTACCTAAACAGCCACTTTCATTTTTGCTTTCATTGGCATACAACTTTACCCAAGCATTTTAAATTATATAGCAGCTATGGAATTTTTATGCTTTCTAGCTTTATTTATACAAAAATTTATTGTACCGGAGGAAAATATGTAATAAAATAAGGGCAAACACAATCACATGTATACAAATATATCTTTAAGTGCTCTTATTTTGAAAGAGGGCTAACTTTCAGAAAGGTTGTGAATCTTCAGTGTAAACCTCTCTTCTTTTCTGTATCTCTATATTAATTTCTAAATGATGTATTATTGTTGCTTCATTCTAGCAATGAAGCAGTATTTGGAAATTCAGGAACAAGCAATTGATAAATAATAGGAGACTATAAAACTAAATATTCAATGAGGATAATAAATTGTATAAATATTACATCCTAGTACTACATAACAACAGAAATCATGTTATGCATGTGTTGTACAGAATGTTATAATGAGAAAGCAGAATGTCTGTTAAGCTGCTGATAATTTTATGCTGGGTCCTAGACAATTATCGAAACAAGTCCTCTGAAACTTCTTTTATAATAGTAACTATCTTTTTAGAGCTACCAGGTGCAATATATTAAACATTTGTCCTTCCTTGTACCAACAGTTTAAAGAGCCATCACCAAAAAAATCACAAGATAAATTCCTAAGAGAGTTATCAAGGTAACTAAGGATGTGTCTAACTTTAAGCATGTGAGTAGTCTGTTTAAATTCAATCGGGCTACCAACGTGTTTAGTGTTAGGCATGTGCTTAAGTACCTTGTTGAAACAAGGCCAGAGGCCCACGCCAAAGGCTGGATTTAAATAATTCCTTATTCAGTGATTAACAAAATTTAGAGTCTTATCAGAATTTTGCAAATGATTCTACCTTTAAAATTCCCAGTTCAAATCCTCAAAAGAAAATACCTCTCAAACTTTAGGGTTTTCAAATCTGAATCTGAGTTTGTATCTAAATTTGCATCCTGGACCCATCTGTTATAATCTGTTCTCAGTTACACTGGTATAAATCCAGAGTAACTTCAGTGAGAAGTAATGAGATCATAATTTGGCACAAAACATATAGACTCATAGACTTTAAGGCCAGAAGGGACAATCATGATCATCTGGTCTGATCTCCTCCACAACGCAGGCCACAAAACATTACCAATCCACTCCTGCCAAAGGCCCATAATCTCTAGCTGAGTTACTGCAGTCCTCAGATCTTGATTTATAGACTTCAAGTTACAGAGAATCTACCATTCACTCTTGTTCAAACCAGCAAGTGACCCATACCCCATTCTGCAAAGGAAGGTGAAACCCACCTAGAGTCTCTGCCAATCTGACCTGGGGGAAAATTCCTTCCTGACACCAAATATGGCAATCAGTTAGATGTGGGTGCCACTCACTAGCCAGACACCTGGGGAAGAATTCTTTGCAGTCACTCAGAGCCCTCCCCATGTCATGTCCCATCTCTGGCCAATGGAGATGTTTACTAATAGCAGACGTGGATGGGCCATATGCCATTGTAGGCAACCTCATCATACCATCCCCTCCACAAATTTATCAAACTCAGTCTTGAAACAAGTTAGGTTTTTATGCCCACATTACTCTCTTTGGAAGGCTGCTCCAGAACTTTACTCCTCTGATCATTTCAAGACTAAACTTGTTGATGACCAGTTTATATCCATTTTGTCTTGTGCCAATACTGGACCTTAACTTAACTCCTCTCCCTCATCTGATGTATTTATAGAAAGAGTACAATCATATCTCCCCAGGACCTTCATTTTGTTAGGCCAAGCCAAGCTCCTTAAGCCTCCTCTCATAAGACAGGCTCTCCATTCCTTTGATCATCCTGGTAGCCCTTTTCTGCACTCATCTTTCTTGAACATGGAAGACCAGAATTGCACACAGTATTTCAGATGAGGTCTCACCAGTGCCTTGTATAATGATACTAACATTTCCATATCTCAACTGGAAATACCTCACCTAACACATCCTAGAATTGTATTAGCTTTTTTTACTGGCCACATCACATTGGTGGCTCATATTCATCCTGTGATCAACCAATACATCCAGGTTTTTCTCCTCCTCTGTCACTTCTAACTGATAAGTCCCCAACTTATAGCAAAAACTTCTGTTGTTAGTCCTTAAGTGCATGAACTTGCACTTTGCACTATTACATTTCATCCCATTTCTATTACTCTATTATCTGTTATCAAGGTCATCCAAATCTTCTTGTATAGTACTCCGGTCTTCTTTTGTATTGGCAATACCTCCCAACTTTGTGTCATCAGCAAATTTTATTAGCACACTCCCGCTTTTTGTGCTATGGTCATTAATAAAAATATGAACTAAGATTGATCACAAGGCCAATCCTTGAGGAACTCCACTAATAACCTCCCTTCAGCCTGACAGTTCACCTTTCAGTATGACCCCCTTTTAACCAGTTCTTTATCCACCTTTTGATTCTTATATTAATCCCCATTGTCTCCAATTTAACTAATAATTTCCCATGTGAAAAGGTATTAAATGCTTTACTGAAAGCCAGGTATATAAGATCTATTGCATTTTCTTTGTATAGAAAATCAGTTATCTTCTCAAAGAAAATCAAGTTGGTCTGGCACTATCTACCTTTTGTCAAACCATGTTGTATTTTTACTCCATTTACCCCTATGTCTTTAATTCTCTCTCTTTCAAAAAGGATTCTTTGCATACAATTGAGGACTTTGAATACAATTGAGGTCATACTAATGGGGCTGTAGTTTCCCAGATCACCTTTTCCCCCCATCTTAAATATAGGTATGACAGTACTGCAGTTACTGCTGCAATTCTCCAGTCATAAGGTACTACCCCCAAACTTATGGATTCATTAAAAATTCTTGCTATTGGGCTTGCAATTTTATTTGCCAATTCCTTTAACATTCTTTATCATGTACATTTTTATCATGCATATGATAAAGTACAAAGGACTAATTTTAAAAGAACATGGTTGCTAGGAATTCCTCAGTTCAATATCTTTTAAGCTTTGGTCCCTCATGAGCATTTGTAATCTTAAATTGCTCACTGCTTTTGAGTACTCTTGGAATCATATTACTTTTAAATGATTTTTGTTCATCTTTAAATGTGTTAAATATAAAAAGGAAAAGAGAGATACTTTGCTAACAGTCTCTCACAGGTTCTGTTAATCTGTTTAGAGACTTTTAAATATGTCCATACAAGTACTTTTGTACTGCAGCAAAATGTGGAATTACTAACCATAGGAGGAAATGAGAAACGTTAAGGGTTATTAAATTCTGAATTTTTAGCAAGACAAAGTAGATCAGCACAAGCTACAAAATAAAATAAAATAAAATAAAACATGGATCTAAACACCCTAAGACTTTTGGATGGGTTATGTTCAAAATTCACATCTGAATTTTGCAGCTGGAGAGCATCCCTATGTGTACTAGGAAACATGTAGGGAAAATGGATGGCTCAAGACTATGATTAAATGAATTTCATATGCTGCTTGAACTATGTTGTTTTTGCTTATTTTATTTGAGAATTTTTTTTAACATAAATAAAACTTGTCACCTTTATAGAAAGGGGCTGCATAGAATTGGCAAGCAAGCTTTGAACCTAAAATTCTCTGCTACAATCTAGTGCACTGTGTGTGTATTCCTGCGTATTACAGGAATACAACAAAGGAACAGATTAAGATAATGTAGTTGGGTATAATGATGATTCTGAATGATGTATTCACCCCAAGTAACGCTTGAGCATCTGTTGTTTATTTAGGTAGGGTTTTTTATTCCTAGTTTTGAGATATTTAAACAGGTGAACATCTTTCCGCTTAACGACTATAAAATGGGAAACATTAACAAGGGGAGTATGAGGTTTTATATATATATATATATATATATATATATATATATATATATATATATATATCACAGACATTCAGTTAAGTCTGAAAGTGGAGAGAGGGCTGAAAAATTTGTTTGCATTCTTTCCTGAAAATGCTAAGACTGTGTACGGAAGAAGAAGTCAACAGATTCAATTGAAGCTATATCTATGGTAATGATGGGAAGCCCAATGTTTCTGAGGAGAAGGGGTACATGTAGGTAAAGTAGGACTCCTGTGGAAGAGGGGCTGGCTGGTAGGTTTCTCTTATAGGTTCAAGTTGATTCAACTGCAGAAGTTGGTTCAATTCCATCCTCTGCAAAATAAGCTTCAGGGTCTATTCAGTGAGTGTTTTTGTGAACTAAACCCTTCAAGGGTCACGCAGCCCATTATAATGGTGAATCATAGGCTAGAGGCACCTCTTTGGGTATGTCTTCACCTCAAAAAAAATAAAAATGTGTTCTTGGGTTAGCTAGCTTTGGTTAAAGAAGCAGTGACAACGTGGCAACTTCTTGGGTTAGCAGCTCAAGTTAAAGCCTATAGGGGAACCTGGGGTTGACCTCAAATTGCTAACCCAAGTTAAAAGCAGAGCTGTCACATCGTAACTGCTATACTAATTCAAGTTAGCTAACCTCAGTGAAAAACTCACCTTTTTTAAGTGAAGACCTACCCTTTGAGATCAGCTTGATGCCGTAGGCAATAGGAACTGCATCAGGGTCAAAACCCAACTGTGAGAAAGCCTGTTTGGTTTGTTATTTCCATCTGTGTCCTTTTTCAGTATGTTTTGTCACATTATAAATTGTTCTTGGATACAAGCTGTTCAGTGGTGTCTGGTAAAACCACAGGTGTCCACACACCCAGAGCACTAAACACCTGTCTCCTGCTATTTGCTGACAAGTTGGGTTTTAATACCCAGGGGCATTTTGACTGTTCTTACAGATAGCGAGACAGGTGAGGCACTTCATTCAATGCCCTCTCTGAATACTCAGAAGGAATGTTTCTTTGACATAACACATTTTTTGCTCTTGCCTGTTTCGGCTCCGCTTTCCTTGGAAATTGTAGAAAATAGAATCCCGGGGTGAAAGCAAAATTTATCTAAAAAGATAATAGCAAGAAATTTATGCATATGCTATTATGTTGTATTGTATTGTATTGTAGAAGGTCTTTTGCAATTTTTTTAGTTAATATCAGCTAAATGTAGTACATTTTCTTACTGCCGTAATCGTATTTTTAGAAGCAGCTCCTTGACTGAATTTGTTCTCAAATCCTTTTATAATTAGATTTTATAGCTTGTAAGGATGACTAAGCCACTTATTATGCTTACCTATTTTTATGCTATACGTACTAAGTATATAATGAACTTTGGAGAATCTACAATAAGGTTTCCTTGAGGTCATTATGCTCTGTAATATCACTGCAATAAACTACCACTGTGGGAGAGTTTGGTTAGGTCTACATATGTTTCTCTTTGATATGAAAGAGATAATAATAAGCATGTCTATGCTAGCCTGGCTTACTGTATCACCTGACAAAACAAACTATGTACTGTATACAAAAAATTTAGCTACAATCTATTCGGCAGGATAATGCAACTTAATTGAAAACAGTGAACTTCAGTACAAATAAATTTAAAAAAACAACACAGAAATTGCAAAGATGTAGCATGTCTAGGCATAGAAGCCATCCATTTATATCTTTACTTCCCAAGAGATTATGAATTTAAAGTTTCAGTTTCATTCTGTCGAATTGGTGGAGGTCTGAAGGCAGGAGTTGTTTTTACACCAGTTTCCTATTCACGCATGAGAAAGACTAGGGACCAAATTTTCAAAAGAGTACAGCACCTACAGTTGTGGCCAGATTTTCAAAAGGAGTTCAGCTCCCATTTAGGTACCCAAATAAGTGGCCTGATTTTAAAAATGTCCCAACATATTGATTTCAGAGCTCTTTTTTGCAAATTGGCCAAGAATGTCTCAATGGGCACTTCTGAAAATCTGGCTCAGTATGAATAAGAACTGAATCTTGTATCCCTACACATTTGTGATGGTAGTATAGGCATGATGTGACCAATGCTCATGATTGTATGGAAAATATCATGATATATTTCTTAAAGACACAGCTCCTAGAATCATGAATTTGAGATTTCTTTTTTTTTCCCAAGTACATTTGTAGCTCTCAAGGTTGCGAGAAAAGCTGTAAAATCTGAACCCTAAACATTAAAAAACCAGATGACAAAAGTACCCAACTTTTATCATGAAATTTCATGTTTTTAAGCCAATCTCATCGTGTTTTGGTGCCTGACTCATGATATTTTTTAAAGACTGGATTGACAATAGTGTATGCTTTCCTGTTAAAAGAGAGGGAGGGGAATTTGGCTTAATGAATAGTCTCAAACTATGTTCAGATAAAATGAGTGGTAATGGAAGTAATTGAATGACACTGATCACAATAAAAACTGGTTTACATTTCTCAGTGACATGTACTATCTATTATAACACCAACAAAACCCCTAACCTTTGCCTACACATCACAAAACCAACAAAGAAACAAACAAGAGAGGTAAAATCCTGGACCCACTGAAAGTCTTTGGAGTGGGAATGGGTTTTGGTTGTTGGCCAATGGTAGCAAACAAAAGAGGTTGAATAGACTTGTCCATGTATTGATTTACAGGCAGCCTCATGCTTCCTCAGTCCTGCCCCAAACTGAAATCAGCTCCTGCCTGCGACAGTGCACAATTGGTAGGAGTTTTGTGAGGCTCAATTAATTAATTTAGTATTTTAAATGCTTTTAGGTCCTCAGATGAAAGGTAACAGAGAAATGCAAGAAATTATAATCAGTGGCAACTTGTGCCCATAATAACTGATGGAGCTTCAGCCAGCAGTCTACCTGCTGACCACACTGCAGCTTGATCATATTTTCAAAGGGGAAAAGAGGGACACTATAGTCAGAGGTGTCACAGAGAAGCATTTTATGGGGATAAGGGAAGTTGGAAGAGAGGTGGAAAGAAAATGGGGAGCCTTCTCTCTCTTGTCCCATCCCCCTTATAAAAAGAACTGGGACAGCTGACAATAAAAGGACAAAATGAGAGAAAACAGTATTTATCCCTCTATCCCCCCTTTACTGTGCTCTCCTCTTGCCCCCAAATCTAGGGCCCAGTCTGCACTACAAAGTTTTTCTGGCATAGCTGCATCAGTTAGGAGTGTCCCCTGTGTACATGCTGCTCAAATTGTCAAGGATCTTTTAGTTGATGCAGCTTATGTTGTTCAGGGAAGTGATTTGACCACACCAGCAAAATAAGTTTCGCCAGAATACGTGGTGTCTCCACTAAGGGCTTTGCCAAACACTTTGTTTCGACTTTTATGAACTGAAACATTTAGTTTTTTTGGTTCAAAGCAACTTTTCATTTCAAAATTTCTGTTAATTTTTTTTTTAAATCAAGCATTTAAAAATGCTGAAAATAAAACTGAAATATTTTGGATCAAATTAAATGTTTTGTTTGACCTGAAATAATTTTTTCCACTTTCTTTGCCAAAAATTTTGGTTTGACCCAAAGTGGGTTTTTTTTCCCCAGAATAACCAGCGAACTGAAAAATCCAATATTCATAAAGCTCTACCTACAGACTTGTTCACCAATTGACTCCATTCCCCCTGCAGTCAACCTTGCCAGTACAACATGCAGGGGGCACGTCCCAGCTTCGAACCCCATTGAATTCCTTCAGGTTTCCAACTCAACCCCCACCAGATCAGAAACAACACCCCCCTCCCCCAAATCTATCCCCTAGTCTGAGGAACCTTCATCTTCAGATATAACTTCTCCACAGTAGTTTAGGAAAACCATCCCTTCAGTTATGCACTCTGTCCCATGACTTCTCCTACTTCTTATTGGAACTGGAAAAGCAGGAACAGAGGGAGCATGAGCAGATAGTCCTATATTCTATTTCTGTGGAGTTGAATTGAAATAGGTTCACAGAAGCCTGCACTCCCTGCTCTATAATGCCTGTGGTTCTGCTACTGCAGAGTCAGAAGTACCCTAGTGGCAGCCCTTTGTACTCCATCCTCCAGGACCAGAGCAGCTTCAGCCCCATCAGACCAGGAGTCCAGAAGGTGGAACTGTGACCTACAGTACACAAACCACCCCACACATTAGTGACATTAATAAGCCTTAGCCCCATTATTCTCAAATAACCAGCTACCACTGATTATTACTACTGTAATCTTCAAAACAACAATAGTAGCTTCAGTTTTACATTGCTATTTTTATGTAACTGGATACTAGTTTTCAGCTATAGGTAAAGATTAATCTCTTTCCATCAAAGAGATCACTGCAGCTTTGGGCACGTTTATCTTGATTTTCATTCATCATAGATGAAACATTTAAATTGCTGATAACACAACACATCCACTGATCTGTTTTGCTACAACATACTTCAAAATCAGGTTGGCCTGTCCCAGCAGGTATGGTGAAGGAATGATTATTGTAGGGATTCAGTAGCATTAGGCAGGATATGAAACCGAAGAAGATATATATTACAAGGAGTCAGTTGTTTTTTTCTTTTACCTCCAAACCCTTGAAACCCTTTTCAGGTAATCCTGGAGTTTTTAATAAGCTCTATTGATTTAGGGAATGACTCACACTTGGCCTACAAGTGAAGGGATGATGTTTAAAATGCAATCACCATACTCAAATGGTTTATTTCACAACATCTCACAGCTTAAAGTTAAAAGAAACTATAACTCAAATCACAATGCAATGATGATTGATGTTTTTCATCAACACCCAATTATCATTCCATCATGGTACAGGACTTTAAAATACTGCTGGCTGAGCCAAGTAAAACACACGGTGAGCATCTGAAAATCCAGATTTGTGCTCTTGCAAAATGATTTACAGAAGGTAACTGCATTTATTATCTTTCAACATGTTGGGTCACGTCAATAGTACACAGAAACACAAGAGGAGACATTTCTTTTGATCTGATACTCAGTTTAGTGACTTTCACTAATTTTAATGTAAGAAAAAATATGTTAAAGAGGGATTTTCTTTTGTGTGTTTTATTAAAAAATAAGTTGAATTTGAACTCTCCTTTGTATTTATGGACTGTGTTCTACAATGTGCTCTCAATTCCAACTTATTTAATTGAACTCCCATTATAGGTGGTGTGACGTTCCACTCTATATGATTTTATGAATGTATGCTGATGAGTGTGAATATAATATAACCAAAATATGCTTCATGCAAAAGGTCTCTTGCAAGGTATCACTACAAAGCTTATAATCTACTGAGTGTGGTCATCCTATTTGTATAAATAAATCACTCTTGTATTTAAAACTAGAAATATGAAATATAACTCTGAGGCCTATTGTAATTATGCAAAGTGTGGGCCATTAATGGTGGTTTGGAATCTTGATGGCTTCCATCAACCAGGACAATTAACTGTGGATGACTCTGTTTGCAAGCAGGCTTTCCTGTGAGTCAGGCTGGGAGGAATGAGGGCTTGGGGTCTTACAGTGACATGTGATCATGTCACCTGAACTGGAATCCATCTTTAACCTGGTATTTTTCCATTGAGAAGGAGAGGTGGGAACCCAGAGGGACAAAGGATTCCCGCCTTATGCAAAAGATATATAAGTAGGTGGAACAGAACAAAGGGGGCAGCCATCATGAGGAATCCCCTAGCTACCACCTGAGCTGGAACAAGGGCTGTACCAGGGGAAAGGATTGTGTCTAGACTAGGAAGGTGTCCAGTCTGTGAAACAAACTTATTGAAGCATCTCTAAGGGTGAGATTTTCTGTATTCAGTTTTATTACTGTACTAGACTTAGACTTGCGTGTTTTATTTTATTTTGCTTGGTAATTCATTTTGTTCTGTCTGTTACTACTTGGAATCACTTAAATCCTACTATCTGTATTTAATTAAAATCACTTTTTACTTATTAATTAACCCAGAGTATGTATTAATACCTGGGGGGGGCAAACAGCTGTGCATACCTCTCTATCAGTGTTATAGAGGGCAAACAATTTATGAGTTTACCCTGTATACGCTTTATACAGGGTAAAACAGATTTATTTAGGGTTTGGACCCCACTGGGAGTTGAGCATCTGAGTGTTGAAGACGGCTTTCAATTAAGCCTACAGCTGTTAGGGGACATGGTTCAGACCGGGGTCTGGGTTTGCAGCAGGCTAGCAGATCTGGCTCAAACCAGGCAGGGCACTGAAGTCCTAAGCTGATAGGGCAGGAAATCAGGAGTAGAAGTAGTCTTGGCACATTAGATGGCAGTACCAGGTGGGTTTCTGTGATCCAACCCGTCACAGGTGGTGCTCAACACTTCACAAGGATTAGCCCCATAAGTAACAGCGATATTTCAAGATCAAATCATTATAACACACATACATCCCAAACAAACAAACTCACCTCTTTGCTAATTTATACTAGTCAGTGTGGTACATTATGTCTTCTGTCATGTTTCACCGAACCTTATGGCATGACCAAACATGACTTGGAAATAAAGGGGTTTAGTACTTCAGAATCAGGCTTTTTCTTAGCATTGCACAGGATTGACCACAAAATAATGGGAAGTTCCACTGGAAATAAGTTGAAGTGGTTTAAAAAAATGCAGAAACTTCAAAAACAGTAGATGACTATAACAGGGAAAGTTTTGCTCCACAATCATTTAACCCTGGAGAGTGCTTCCATATTTGTATACCAAATATTATTAACCTGCACTTACAGAAATAGTACATATTGTCCCAAAGGATTGCAAAATAACTTTCAAATATTTACAAAGAAGCAATCACTTCATACTTTGCTGAAATGCTGTGGGATGTACAACAGCAGCTGTTTAATGGTACACAGAAACTCTACACACCAGTTTAGGAGAGAAACTGAAGAATGCCATGTCCATTTGAAAGCTGAGGAGCATTTTAGGTAGGCAGGATGTAATTACCAAAGCTGGAATTTGGCCAGGACATATCCCTAATCCTGCAGAACTAATTGTAAAATTTTTAATTACCACAAATAGCTGGGATTTCAGTTTTACATCTCAGCCGGTTGAAAAGTTTCAGATTTTTTTAAACAAATAATGCCCTTTTTTGGAGATAAAAATGTTCTAAGAAAATGATTGCTTAATTTAAAATGTGCCTGTTTCCAACAACAAAAAACATTTTTTTTTTTGCTTTTCAAAAACCTCACATGAAAACCAAAGAGTTTTTAGTCTTCAAAAATGAAAATATTTACGTCAATTTATTCTTTTTTAAAGAAAATTTTCCCTGAGAAAATGCATCTTTTTTGAAAGTTTTCATAATAAATGTTCACTTTGCAACTAGCTCTATTCAAAGAAAATAATTCTGCCTCTTGAGTCACTAGAAACTCTTTCATTGTGAGATCTGATGAGCTCACTGATAGGTGGAATGCCTGCAGCCATACACGTAGGAGTACTATCCCTAATTATTTGGCCATATCTTTGCAGCAGCTAAATCCCTGATACATGATACAATGTCAGTCTTATAAATTCTGATTTTTGGAAACTGTCATTCAAAAATGACACAATAAGAGAAGTGCAGCAAATCCACTTCTCTTGGTGTTTGGAGTGTCGTTCTTGGCAACCAATGAGGTAATGTTTTGATTCCCAGGCCACCTCTGTTCTGATTTATGTTTCAGGTGTGTTTGCTATTCCTTTAATTCAAGAAGATTAGAGCTGGGGAAAGTGGAAGAAACAAGGGTGGGTTCTTAAATTCTGGCTTTACATTTTATGAAAATCGAAGTGAATACAAAGTTAATTCAATTGGCACCTTCCAAGTTTTCTTCACAGTTTTGCAGTCCTACTTATCTTAACTCCATTTCCACTTAAACAGTTAGCCTGATTTAATAGAAAAGTACCCACCCACCCCAAATTAACTGAAATACATACTGTAATATCTGTAGAAGGTTTCAGAGTAGCAGCCGTGTTAGTCTGTATTCACAGAAAGAAAAGGAGTACTAGTGGCACCTTAGAGACTAACCAATTTATTTGAGCATAAGCTTTTGATGAACTGAGCTGTAGCTCACGAAAGCTTATGCTCAAATAAATTGGTTAGTCTCTAAGGTGCCAACTGTAGGAGGGTAGTTCTTGTGGATATTACTGCAGAGCTAGGGTATCAAGTCACCTCTACATTAGCTCCCTCAAAAATTAGTTTCAATTGCCACCCTGTAACTCAGCCAAGATTACATGTAGCCCTCTAATAGCTGCTTTTGATAAACTGATGAAAGACTTATATCTGCTGGTCTGAGCTGTCAAATGAATGTTCATACTTTTTATGTGCTAGATTTTCAGGTACATGAAGGCCCCCTTATACCACTCTGGCAATGTAAAGGGGCACTAAATTGCGTGTAAATGCAGTTTACTTTAAAGCCCATTTACAATGCCAATGTGTAGCAGTGTTAGTGGATATGAGAATCTGCCCCTATATATCATATTTTTACAGAAGTAGTGTAAACTTGACTGATTTTGTGAATCAAATTAAATTCAAATGCAATCATATATTGGAACAGGCATCCGTAAAAAGGAGGGCTTTATGATTCCATACCACTAATATATGTACATTACCAGGTATCTGCTCCCACTGTAACCCTTAGAAAGTACGATCATGCTGCATAGGATATATCCCATCATTAGCCATCAATTAGAAATTCACAAGAGGATGCTTAAATACTTTGTATTCTGCCCTTCTGTTGCTTATGGTGTGTTTGGCTTATCTGAAACAGAACAATTCAATGTCAGAGTGAATTTTGTGCTCTACCGCAAACCCGTGTTTCAACTGTGCTATGCTTAGATTGTTTTGTTCAGATTCAGTGTATAGTTATTCTCATTTTGAAGATATAATTGCCTTAAAGTACTATTTAAGGCCAAAATAGATGCACCAGGAACAGAGGGTAGGGTGCAAGGAGCTATCCCAACTCTACTGTACCAGGAGCGCCAGAACCTTAGTAGAAGTGGGGTGGGGACACGAGGCCCTGCCCCTTTGGCCCCTCCCCCTCTTTGGCCTCACCCCCACTCCTCCTCTTTCCCCTAAGGCCCTGACCCCTGAGGGCCAGACTGGAAGCCAGAGCCGGGCAGTAGTAAGAGCCACCCAGGGATCCCGGGCTGCTGTGGGGAGCCCCAAACCCTCCACCTGCACCTGGGCAGGGGGGGCGAGGGGCCCAAGAGCAACCCCTGGCCCATGTCCCCACCCTCAGGGTGTGCCACCTAGGGCAGGTGGAGGGTCTGGGGCTCCCCACAACAAATTGGGCTCCCTCGGTGGCAGTCTGGCTTCTGCCTTGGCCAGGAGGCGGGGCCTCAGGAGGAAGAGGAGGAGCAGAGGTGGGGCCACTTAGAGGGGCTGGCACCAGGAAGAGGCTGGCTCCACAGGCAGGGGCTGTGAAGCGCAGCCCTTCCCTGTGCTGCTCTGTGCCTACCCAAGGGTTGCAGTTTGGGGGGGGGGCACGGGGCCCCCTGTCCCCCAAACTATGCTCATGTTAAGAAGTGGGTGGGCCTGCCCACCCCCGTTCCAGCTACACTGCACAAGAGCTGGGAGAATCCCCATCTCTGGATTTGAAGGAGCACACAGAATGCTCTCCTACGCATCCTGTGAGGGACGGGGAGGAGGAAAGGTCAAGGACCTGCTGACTGCCTTCACGCTAGATAGCAAAATAGGCCAGCTGTGCTGGGAGATCCTACCACTGCATGGATCTCAGGGTGCTGCTGAGTGTGTTGAGCCATGCAGCAGTGTGCTGAGCAACTTCTGGAGCAGAACATGATCCAAAGCCCATCCTTGCAGCAGGGGAGCACATGGCTCCACAAGAGTTCAGGGAGAGGAATTCTATTTGGCGTCACCTCTCCAGCTGGCTCAGGTGAGGACAAAAGAGGCCAGCCAGCCTTCACACATCCCTTTCTCCAGCAGGACTGCCTGTGTTCAAGAACATGGTGATCATGCTGGTGTCAGCTCTCTGCAGGTTCCCGGTATACCTGGATGGCCTCTTCTCTTGCAACCAGTAGATATAGGAGAATATTGAAGGGTTTGGGTGTCTTCCAGTGCTCCCTATGTCATGTGTGCACAGAGCTAGTGACCCTATACCCTGACTTAGTCAATGGGTATGTCCTTTGTGTCCTCTGCAGGCTTCTGCAGTGCTGGACTACGAGGCAGCCATTTTGGGCATAGCTCTCGGCACAGGGAGCAACTGGGGATCTGCACTACAGGCTGTGCTCAGAGCTGTTGAAGACTTCATCCAGGTGGTAGCTGTAACCCTTGCACCAGTGTCAGGATCCAGCACTTATTTCTGAAAGTCTACATTATGCCTATATCCCGATCAGTTTTCCCAACTAGGTCCAGCTATCATCCCTGTTAGTTTAGCCTTCTTTTTATTTTAAATGAATGTGGTAAGTGGGAGACTCTTTGGCCTGACTTTCATGTAGGTCTAATAAGATTTTCACCTGGAATTATTCAGGCATATCAACAAGGGGGAAACTGCTCACCTTTAGATCACCACAGCATTGGTCAGTTTCTGGAGCAAAGCATACATCCATAGAGCAGAATTGGGGCAATTAATATAACTCACAGTCCGACTTCTATACAGAAATTTGATATGACAGCCTGAATAAATGCATTGTGCACTCAGGGGAATGCATGTGACACCGAGAAATGCAAACCTCAGCAGTGGGTGGCACAGAGTTGTTCCATGGTTGCTACTGCAAACTATGGGCATAAATAATAGATGTGATCCACTGCTCCATCCTAACATGTGGTTTGGGCCAGTAGATTCATACTAAAAACAATGAGGAGTCCTTGTGGCACCTCAGAGACTAACACATTTATTTGGGCATAAGCTTTCGTGGGCTATAACCCACTTCATCGGGTTATAGCCCATGAAAGCTTGTGCCCACATAAATGTGTTAGTCTCTAAGGTGCTACAAGGACGCCTCATTGTTTTTGCTGATACAGAGTAACATGGCTACCCCTCTGAAATAGAGTCATACTGTGCTCCGTTCCGCAACTGTATACCCCTACACTATTTCCCCACTCACACACAGTTCCTCTGTCCATGTTTATACAGTGTAGTATCTGAGATTAAATTTTAGAGCATTCACCAACTGTACCAACTAAGAAACAGCTCCAAAAAATAAAACTAGTACAAAGTACTTAAAAAACAGTTGCTTTGCTGGTGTGCCAGTTTTTTCCACCGCAATTTTCTAAGATTATTTAGTTTGTAATTTGCACATGGTAATCAACACAAAATTAAATATCCTTATTGCCTAATTACATGTACGTACTCTAATGATATAATTAAGATGCGCAATTAGGGAATTTGAAAGTGTTGTTACTTAGTAAATAGCTTTACACAATGTACTTTCACTCATTAAAAATTACGTTTAGAAAAAGGAAATTCACACACCAGACATGCTACATGATAGGAACATTAGTTAAAAAATATTTTATAATCCATGTGCACAAGGGAGCAGGGTAAGGAATGCATATTTTGGAAGCTCTTGATTTTTTAGTACTTAACAATTAAAATTTTAATGTTCTCTTAACCAGATTTTGGTTGATTATTTTCAAATGGTATTTCCTGGTTTTGTTTTTATTTTTGTATGCTTGTTTTTTTATTAGTTCTTTTTTGTTTTTGTGTTTTGGGGGCGGGGCAGGGTTAAGAAAGAGAAGAAATTCCATAATCAGGAACTGTGTAACTAGACAGTAGTGCCACAAAAGCAAATTGCACACCTTACTCCAGTAGTCCCAAATATATACAGTTTTTCATGATATGGAAACATTTTTTGCTGGACGTGAAATTCACCCCTGTGCAGAGGACTAATGCAAGGGCTGACATGAGATGTAAATTGTGATAAGCCTTCTACTAACCCTCTGGCAGGGGTGAATTTCATCTTGGGTGCATAAAACCATTAAAGTCAATGCACATGGAATGAATCAAGGCTACTATGAAGCCCTGCCTCATTCATTGTTTACTTTAACATGCAGTGGTTCAATACACAGTTTTGAAGATGTGCATATTTACTCGGGCCCCTACCCACTGCTCTTTCCATTGACTTCACTGAGCACTGAATCAGGCCTCAGGCAGAAATACAGGTTGGCCATCCGTAATTAATAGTAATAATGCGCAACAGAAGTCCTTTGCTTAGCATGTTGGGGAAAAGCAGTTCAAATGGTTGTATTCACAGGACTATAGCAGCTTAAAGTGCACTTTTCAAACTCAGTCAAATCAAAACCATCATTCATTCAAAGGCATTTCTTCTCATTGAGAGAATTTCAACTTAGTCCCCCAAGTTGTTCAAGAGCTAGAACTGTTTAAAAAATAATTTGGGGGAAATATTTTTTTTTCCAACTGTGATGCACAAAACTCCTACTGAACCATGTAGGTGCCTAACCCGCTCACCACCTAAGCTTTTTGCAATTAAAAGTTTCCAAGGCACCTATGTTTCTGCCTCTGGCATGTGCACTTTTACCTCCCTGTAGGTGTCTGGGTGCCTATTTCCTGCCTAAGCCCAGAGTAATTCACAAACCAGGGGAAGATGGGTGTTCAGCTGCCTAAATTGTGGGCGGGGCCTGATATACTAGGCATGCTCAGAAACTGCCTATCAAATCAGGCCCATCAGATCTATAGTCTGGTAGTCTAACCACCAGGACACAGAGTCATTCTCATGCTTCTGTTTGCTTGCTCTCTCTGTGCTCCAAATGACTCAGAGAAAGAGAAGTCCACAAGCATGAGAGTGACTCTATAGCCTGGTCTTTAGTGCACCCACCTGGGATGTGAAAGACCCAGGATCTAGTCACCCTGCTCCAAAGGGTCTTTAATTATTTATCTAGAATGTAACAGTGTCAACAGAAAAGAGATTGAGGGAGCCCCACATCAGAATAGCCCATAGCCCAAAAGCTGGAGGGTTCACTTGGGAGTTTGCAAATCCCTGTTCAAATTCCTTCTTTCCCTCAGGTGGATGGGAACAGGTGGCCTCCTGCAACCCAGGTGAGAACCCTAACCACTGGGCTAAAAGTTACAAGGGAAGTCCTCATCTTCCACGTGCCTGGCTTTTTACAAAAATTGTGTAGGTGCCTTACTCCAAAGAGGGTTCTCAGCTGTGAAACATTAGCACAGATAGATGCTTCTCTGCAGCTTGGACTTAGGTGCTTATATCCAGGAGAGGGGTGGGTCTTAGCACACATCTCTCTTGTCAGCATTTCCCATCAGCTAGCTTAGGTGACTCCCCTCCTAGCCTGCTGGCTTTTGTGAATCACAGTCTGAGGTGCCTGTATCTTCCCATTCATTATACAGGGAGCCTAGAGCCTAACTCAGGCGTTGTGAATCACAATATTTTCTAGGTGCTGTGATGCTTAGCATCACAGCACCTAACTCCTTGTGTGTGGCCTGGCCTTAGACTTTAGGCAAAGAATGAGCCTAGAAAGTGTCTTCTACAATACAGAAGTTTCTAAAAGTATTGAACAACTAAAAACAAGTTAGAATAGAAAAGTTCATGCAACCTGAAGTACAGCTGTCACTTGTGAGAAAGCTATCATAATTATATTAACAGATTCATCCACTGATTCATAGACTCTCCCTGTCAGGCATTTTTCCAATATTTTAATCATTCACATAACTATTTTCTAAGCCCTCTCCAATTTTTCAGCATCCTTCTTGAAGTATGGACACCAGAACTGGATGCAGTATTCCATTAGCACCAATGCCAAATACTGAGGTAATATAACCTCCCTGTTCCTACTTGATATTCCTCTGCTTATACATTCAAAGATCACATTATCCCTTTTAGTCACAGTGTCACACTGAGAGTTCGTGTTTAGCTGATTATCCACCAAAACCCCCAAATCATTTTCAGCTTCACTGTTTCCCAGGATAGAGTCTCCCCAGCCTGTAAGTAGTCATTGTTCCTCGATTTATAATCTTTCATTTGACCATACGGAAACACATAGTTTGCTTGCATGCAGCTTACTAAGCGATCCAGATCACTCTGTGTCAGTGATCTGTCTGCTTCATTATTTACCATTCCCCTAATATTTGAGTCATCTGCTAAATCAGTGGTGATTTTATGTTTCCTTTTAGGTCATTGATCAAAATATTCAATGGCATCATTCCAAGTTCCAACCCCTGCAGGACCCATTAGAAACAGACCTGCTTGATTCTCATTTAAAATTATACTTTTAGAGCTCTCAGTTAACCAGTTTATAATCCATTTAATATGCCCCATGTTTATTCTGCATTGTTCTAGTTTCTTAATCAAAATGTCATGTGGTAACAAGTCAAATGCCTTACAGAAGTCTAAGTATAGTGCATTAACTTTATTTCCTTTATCAACCAAATCTGTAATTTCATCAATAAATTATATCACACTAGTTTTACAAGATCTATTTGCCACAAATTCATGCTGATTGGCATTTACTATATTACCCCATTTTAATTATTCATTCATGGTGTCCCATTCAGCCTTTCCATTATTTTGCCCAGGATCAAAGTCAGGCTGACAGGCCTGTAATTACTTGGGTCATCTCATATACTCTTTTAAAATACTGGCACAAAAATTAGTTTTTTTCCAGTCTTCTGGAACTTTGCAAGTGTTCCAAGACATCTTAAAAATAGTCTTAAGACTTCTCAATTAATGGTCCTGAGAGGACCTTAGCCATCTCTTTTTAAATTATTGGATGCAAGTTATCTGGACCATTTGATTTTAAAGATGTCTAACTTTAGTCACTGCTGTTTCACATCCTCTTTAATTACTGCTGGCATTAAAAGTATTTCATTATCAACATGAGAGGATATGAATACACCATCTGGCTTTTTCCAAAATACCAAAGAGAAATATTTTGTGATCACTTTTGGTCTTTCTGCATTATTATTATTAATTAAGTCAAACACAAAGGAACAATTCCTCCCCTTTCTCATAAAAAAAACTTAGCTCTTTCCATCATGGGCCAAATTCACTTCCTTTTCCTCACCTATTTACATGCCACATGCAAGTTATACAACAATGAATTTGCCATACTATTCTTTCTCTGAAGTTCTATAGGTTCTCTCTCTCTCTGCCCCCCCCCCCGCCCCACTCCCCAACAGTGGTCAGTATTAAATGCAGCAAAATAAACAACATCTGGCAGCAACTTTCATTCTCCCTTTACATCCTAAGCTGAACAGGTGAACATCAGCAGTGATTTATCAATTCATAGGGTTTTATTGCAGGATATATCGTAGCAAGTTTAGAAAGGCTGGAGTTTGAATTCCTAGCCAAGAGCTAGTGATAACTCTGATGCTTTTGCAGAAAGACAGATCTCCGCAGGGCAGCCAAAGTTTCATTATTTCCTACAATAACAGGTATGGGGAAATTATTTTTGTGCAAATGCAGAATTGCGCAGAAAAACTATCAATCTTCTTGGTTGAAGAAATGATTTCTTCTTCTTCCATGTACAGACAAGTCATTGCTTGCTTCAGACTTATTTTATGTTTCTTGGTTAAATTGTGTAATAATGTATTTAGTTCCCACAATTGAACAGCATGCTTCTAAGCAGGAGGCCAACTCAATAGCTAAAATGATTACATAAGATTTGTTGCTAAATGAGCAGAACATTGTTGCTCTAAATAGTCACTATAATCTGATTGTGGCATGAGTTTCCCACTGTGACATACTCTGGTAGACTCTTATGGTATGTTACATTGTATTTGTAATGGTGTTTGTTTGACAGAAAGAATTAAACTAACATTCTAGTCATGTTGCCTTTGGCTGGGTCCTCCCACAGCTGTTCAGTGGTGATCACGGAGCAGAAGCAAGGGGAGTTAATACAGCTAATAGGCAGGTTTCCATTCTGAAAGTTGGTGAGCAGTCTTCAGCCACTGGCCAAACTGCCCAAACCTCAGCAGAGCACCCAAGAAGGCTAAGGAGGAAGGATGGTGCAGTAGAAGTGACAGTGCCGCACTCTGTGAAAACAAAGGGGGGATCTACCAGCAGACATATAGGAGATATAAAAAGAAAAGGAGTACTTGTGGCACCTTAGAGACTAACCAATTTATTTGAGCATGAGCTTTCGTGAGCTACATATACATCTGATGAAGTGAGCTGTAGCTCACGAAAGCTCATGCTCAAATAAATTGGTTAGTCTCTAAGGTGCCACAAGTACTCCTTTTCTTTTTGCGAATACAGACTAACACGGCTGTTACTCTGAAACCTGTCATAGGAGATATAGACCTCCATTTTATCTGTGTGCTAATCTATTCATTACTTTGTTCTGTTGTTTGATCTATTGCTGATTTGTTTCATGCGTTATTTGTTGTTTTATTATTATTATTATTATTATTATCATCATCATCATCATCATCATTGCACCATAAAGCACCACAATACTGTGAAAAGGGGCTATAGAAGAGAATAAATCAGAATAGTTTGGAGAGTTATCAAACTAGAGCCCTTTTTAGTGCATTGATCTGAGAACAGAATGACTTATTTAGGTTGTCAGCAACACCTGAGACAGATGATTAAATTCTCGGCTCATCTGGGGATAATCTTCTCTAACAGCTTTGAAAGAAAGGGACCAATATGTTAGAAAGGAAGCAAGTTATCAACCTATCATTGTTTGAGAGCAAGTGACAATATATCAAACAAGGATCACAGATATTAACCATCTTTGGGTTTTTTCCTTTTTTGGGGCAAAGGATACTTAGCCTATTAAAGGTTTATTTCTTTACTGTCTAATGAGTGAGAAGTAAAAACACCTTCAAAACAGAGTCAGACTTGGTCTACACTATAGAGTTAGGTTGACATAAGGCAGTTTATGTCGACCAAACTGTATCAATGTCCATACTACAGCCTTGTCCCGCTGATGTAAGTACTCTGCTACACTGACATAATAACTCCACCTCCACAAGAGGCGTAGGGTCTCTGTCGGTGTAGTTAGGGCATTCCTTATATCTGCTGTTAGCCAATGGAGCTGTGAAATTGACAAGAAAGCCCAGCTCCCCGGCCAGTCTAATGCCGGGTCTCTGCTCCAAGCCGGGCTGTCACCCAGGCTCCTGGATTGGGTTACCTCCCAGGCTCCTCACTGGGAGCCCTGTTGCCCCCCAGTGTCCAGGATCCTTGCTCCCTGCCAGGAGCACCACAGCTGACTGGACTCAGGTGCAGATCTCCCTTCCAGAAGCAAGAAGCCCTGGGTGGATTCCCCCACCCCCACCCCGCCTTCGCTCTGGTGGGAAGGTGAGAAACCTCAGGTGAGAAGCCCAGGGAGCAGCACCCCACACTGCCCCTCTTCAGTCAGTGGTAGTGCTCCTGGTGAGGATGCACACTACAGACAGAAGGAGGGTAGTGTGGATGTCAGTCACTGCTGTAATTACTGTGGTGACTGTAAGTCGACCTAACATAGGTCGATTTAAGATTGTAATGGAGATACGCCCTCAGAGTGCACACATTCTGGGCATCAAAGACTCATGAAAGTGAAAGTGCCACCCATTCATTGGACTCACTTAGTTTGCATGGTAGGATATGAAAAAATGTCCTGCTTATTATTTGGTAATCTTCCTGGCAGAATGCACTTAAATTTCAGTTGAAGAGCTATGTTTCTGCATCACCTTGAGCCATCCCTGCTAATGAATAAAGATGCTGTTGAAGTAATGAGACACAGTGTCAAAGTGGCCTATAGGCAGCTGCCCACTCCAATAATTTTTAAATCAAGATTGGATGTTTTTCTAAAAGATGGGCTCTAGTTCAACAAGAATTAATTCAGCAAAGTCCTATAGCCTGTGCCATGCAGAAGATCAGACTACATTATCTCAGTGGTCCCTTCTGACCTTAACAACCAATCTAAGGTTGTAAAAATTTTGAAGCCCTCACGGTATCAAGCTTTGCTCTGTGACCAAATTTAAAATTTCTGGATCCCATCAACCTGCCAATATCTTAATATGCTATGGGACTGGATCTTGTCTTTGGTCTAGTCATTGGCCTGGCCACATGATGGGAGGGAAGTCCCCATTCAGCTGCATAGTACTCTGGGTAAAACTCACTCCTGTGCAGAGGGCTACGACTAGACCTATATAACACTTAAGCCCTATTTTGATGACTCAGGTGATGCATATATATTTTGTTACCACTGTGCACAAGGTGAATTTCAACCCAGATTTAAGGCCAAGGAAATTTTACAGTAACTTCTGATTATAAATACATTATAAAAGGTTTATCCTAAGAAGGCAGAGAAGGGGAATAAGATTCTCTGTGTAACAACAATACAAGAAGTTCATATTCCAGCCAGGACACAAATACCTAATAAAATCACACACATACACACAAAAAACCAAAAAATAAACCAAGAGATTTTGGTGGCAAACAAGCACGGTAACTCTATCCTACCTAAAAATACTATACCTGCCACTGGGGACTACATACAAATAGATGCCACTTTATAATACTCCCCTGTTAGTTTGCTTACTTTAAAATATAGAGTAGACATTGTGAACTATCTTAATTCTGATATGGAATAGTAAGAAAGTTAATTTTTTTGTCTTCTTTTTACTCCCCACCTCATACATATTTATTCCATTTTTCAAAGCAATCTAATTAGTGAGTGGAACACCCCACCTCTCTCTTCCAAGAGTTTCAGCCTTTCTCACATAATCCAAGCTTCGGGAGACTTGAGCCAGGTAAACAGTATGTAATCTTTGGTGCAGTGAAGGTGGTGTGGTTTGCTTCAAACAAAAGAAGGTTCTCAAGTGTTTTTTTCCCCCCCTGTAATCTCACTTTTCTTTTGTTAAGATGGTTATGCAAAATTCAAAGCTTGTCCAGAAAATTATTGATTTCTGTGAGAGCTGTATGAATTTATATAAGGGCAGAAAATAGCTTCATGGGAAGAAATATTTTCTGAGGTAGGAGAGAAATTTCTTTTGGAAGAAAAAGGGCTGGGATTAGTGAGATTCATATGCATGAGAGAAGCAGGTTTGGGAGCAACATTGGGTTTCAAACACTCTGGCTTTTATCGCCTCCCATCTCAGGACAGAGAATTATGTTAGCCTACTAGGAGAAAACTCACCCAGTTTCCCAGACAGTCCCAACTGTCTGAAGAACAACAGAGGATTTTGAGGCACAGGTGCAAGAACATAGAAAAAAGGTTTGGGGTGACGAGGGTAAGGCCTGCAGCCACTGTAAGGGGACCATTTGCAGGGGAGGAGAAAGGGACATGTCCTCCTTATGCCCTACCCAATGGTTTGCACCTGTGTTTTCAGAGAATAAACAAGTGTCAGAACGAGAGGGCCACAGGAGGCTGGACAAGAAACAGACTCTAAGAGACCTCAGATGAAGGACAAAGTCTATAAAAGGAGCTACACAGGTGGGAAAATTAACTCACAAATCATGCTCTGGTGGAGATGAAAAATCCTCTCCCTGAAAAGTGTAATAATTACTTTAGTTGTGTCTGCCAAAGGGGAAAAGCTATAATGCCGTAAACCTTCCCTAAATTAAAAATACAAAAGGCATAATCAACAGATCATGCCCTGGAAAGTAAATTAAACTCTTTTTCCTGTGTTTTTATGTCTGTAAAATGCTACTTACATCTGCATAGCTTTGTAATTCCAGTATAACAATAAAAATTAATAATAATAATTAAAAAAAGAGATAGTAATGCTGGGTTTCCATCCTTTTATCTCAAACATCATCACCAATTACTACTGCTTCATTTCAAGGTTACTTCATGTGACTGTCAGTCTGATTAGTTCAAGTATATACTTGGTTGAATGTGTAAGGGGGCCCCGATCCCTATACGTCTCTTCTTACTCTCCTTGTGTTTAGCAGGACGGTAACACTTTCACCCAGTGGATCTCACAGATTTAAAGTCTGTGATTCATCCAGTGTATAAATACAACCATTTATAAAGGTATTTATGTGACTAGGTTCACTGGGGGAAGGAGATCAAAGCCCTGAGGAAAGTGGGGAAGTGGGGAAGTGGGATACCGGGAGGAAGCGTGAGCAGGAGAGTGCAAGAGGAGAAGGCTCCTGCCTCATACTGAGAAAGCGGGACGATGAGCGAGTTATCTCAAGTGCCTGTACACAAATGCAAGAAGCCTGGGAAACAAGCAGGGAGAACTGGGAGTCCTGGCACAGTCAAGGAAGATGATGTGACTGGAATAACAGAGACTTGGTGGGATAACTCACATGACTGGAGTACTGTCATGGATGGATATAAACTGTTTAGGAAGGACAGGCAGGGCAGAAAAGGTGGGGGAGTTGCATTGTATGTAAGAGAGCAGTATGACTGCTCAGAGCTCCGGTATGAAACTGCAGAAAAACCTGACAGGTTTCAGAGTAACAGCCGTGTTAGTCTGTATTCGCAAAAAGAAAAGTACTTGTGGCACCTTAGAGACTAACCAATTTATCTGAGCATGAGCTTTCGTGAGCTACAGCTCACTTCATCGGATGCATACCGTGGAAACTGCAGCAGACTTTATATATACACAGAGAATATGAAACAATACCTCTTCCCACCCCACTGTCCTGCTGGTAATAGCTTATCTAAAGTAATCATCAGGTTAGGCCTAACTTTTTAGATAAGCTATTACCAGCAGGACAGTGGGGTGGGAGGAGGTATTGTTTCATATTCTCTGTGTACATATAAAGTCTGCTGCAGTTTCCACGGTATGCATCTGATGAAGTGAGCTGTAGCTCATGAAAGCTCATGCTCAAATAAATTGGTTAGTCTCTAAGGTGCCACAAGTACTCCTTTTCTTTTTTAGAAAAACCTGAGAGTCTCTGGATTAAGTTTAGAAGTGTGAGCAACAAGGGTGATGTTGTGGTGGGAGTCTGCTATAGACCACCGGACCAGGGGGATGAGGTGGACGAGGCCTTCTTCTGGCAACTAATGGAAGTTACTAGATCACAGGCCCTGGTTCACATGGGAGACCTCAGTCACCCTGATATCTGCTGGGAGAGCAATACAGCAGTGCACAGACAATCCAAGAAGTTTTTGGAAAATGTAGGGGACAATTTCCTGGTGCAAGTGCTGGAGGAACCAACTAGGGGCAGAGCTCTTCTTGACCTGCTGCTCACAAACTGGGAAGAATTAGTAGGGGAAGCAAAAGTGGATGGGAACCTGGGAGGCAGTGACCATGAAATGGTCGAGTTCAGGATCCTGACACAAGGAAGAAAGGAGAGTAGCAGAATACAGACCCTGGACTTCAGAAAAGCAGACTTTGACTCCCTCAGGGAACTGATGGGCAGGATCCCCTGGGAGAATAACATGAGGGGGAAAGGAGTCCAGGAGAGCTGGCTTTATTTTAAAGAATGCTTATTGAGGTTACAGGAACAAACCATCCCGATGTGTAGAAAGAATAGTAAATATGGCAGACGACCAGCTTGGCTTAACAGTGAAATCCTTGCTGATCTTAAACACAATAAAGAAGCTTACAAAAAGTGGAAGATTGGACAAATGACCAGGGAGGAGTATAAAAATATTGCTCAGACATGCAGGAGAGAAATCAGGAAGGCCAAATCACACTTGGAGTTGCAGCTAGCAAGAGATGTTAAGGGTAACAAGAAGGGTTTCTTCAGGTATGTTAGAACAAGAAGAAAGTCTAGGAAAGTGTGGGCCCCTTACTGAATGAGGGAGGCAACCTAGTGACAGAGGATGTGGAAAAAACTAATGTACTCAATGCTTTTTTTCCTCTATCTTCACGAACAAGGTCAGCTCCCAGACTACTGTACTGGGCAGCACAGCATGGGGAGGAGATGACTAGCCCTCTGTGGAGAAAGATGTGGTTCAGGACTATTTAGAAAAGCTGGATGAGCACAAGTCCATGGGGCCGGATGCATTGCGTCCGAGAGTGCTAAAGGAGTTTGCGGATGTGATTGCAGAGCCATTGGCCATTATCTTTGAAAACTCATGGCGATCAGGGGAGGTCCCGGATGACTGGAAAAAGGCTAATGTAGTGCCCATCTTTAAAAAAGGGAAGAAGGAGGATCTGGGAAACTACAGGCCAGTCAGCCTCACCTCAGTGCCTGGAAAAATCATAGAGCAGGTCCTCAGGGAATCAATTCTGAAGCACTTAGAGGAGAGGAAAGTGATCAGGAACAGTCAGCATGGATTCACCAAGAGCAAGTCATGCCTGACTAATCTAATTGCCTTCTATGACGAGATAACTGGCTCTTTGGATGAGGAGAAAGCAGTGGATGTGTTATTCCTTGACTTTAGCAAAGCTTTTGATACAGTCTCCCACAGTATTCTTGCCAGCAAGTTAAAGAATTATGGGCTGGATGAATGGACTATAAGGTGGATAGAAAGCTGGCTATATCATCGGGCTCAATGGGTAGTGATCAATGGCTCCATACCTAGTTGGCAGCCAGTATCAAGCGGAGTGCCCCAAGGGTCGGTCCTGGGGCTGGTTTTGTTCATTATCTTCATTAATGATCTGGTGTGGATTGCACCCTCAGCAAGTTTGCAGATGACACTAAACTGGGAGGAATGGTAGATATGCTGGAGGGTAGGGATAGGATACAGAGGGACCTAGACAAATTAGAGGATTGGGCCAAAAGAAATCTGGTGAGGTTCAACAAGGACAAGTGCAGAGTCCTGCACTTAGGACGGAAGAATCCCATGCACCGCTACAGACTAGGGACCGAATGGCTAGGCAGCAGTTCTACAGAAAAGGACCTAGGGGTTACAGTGGACAAGAAGCTGGATATGAGTCAACAGTGTTCCCTTGTTGCCAAGAAGGCTAACAGCATTTTGAGCTGTATAGGTAGGGGCATTGCCAACAGATCAAGGGATGTGATCATTCCCCTCTATTCGACATTGGTGAGGCCTCATCTGGAGTATTGTGTCCAGTTTTGAGCCCCACACCGCAAGAAGGATGTGAAAAAATTGAAAAGCGTCCAGCTGAGAGCAACAAAAATGATTAGGGGACTGGAACACATGACTTATGAGGAGAGGCTGAGGGAATTGGGGTTGTTTAGTCTGCAGAAGAGAAGAATGAGGGGAGATTTGATAGCTGCTTTCAACTACCTGAAAGGGGGTTCCAAAGAGGATAGATCTAGACTGTTCTCAGAGGTAGCAGATGACAGAACAAGGAGTAATGGTCTCAAGTTGCAGTGGGGGAGGTTTAGGTTGGATATTAGGAAAAACTTTTTCACTAGGAGGGTGGTGAAGCACTGGAATGCGTTACCTAGGGAGGTTGTGGAATCTCTTTCCTTTGGGGTTTTTAAGGTCAGGCTTGACAAAGCCCTGGCTGGGATGATTTAGTGGGGATTGGTCCTGCTTTGAGCAGGGGGTTGGACTAGATGACCTCCTGAGGTCCCTTCCAACCCTGATATTCTATGATTCTAAAGATGTGGATAGGCACCTAGGGGCTTTTGAAAATCCCACTAGGCACTTATCGGTATTTTCAGGTGCCTAAATATTTTTAGAAATCTCGCCCTCTCATACCACCAAATCCCCAGTATGCTTTTTTCAAGAGACACTAAATGTATTAAGAAAAATCCTTGTATCTCAAGATCAGTCATGCTAAATTTCTCATTCATATGTTTTCAATGGTTAACAGATTTTTCTCAGATGCTTTCTCAAAAGATCTTCCGTGTTTACATTCAGATTAGTTGGGTTCACTGTTCTATTAACCTAATACTCTTTCTTTTTTGATGGCAAGACAGTTATGATATCTGTACATGCCAGTATCAGATTAACCAGTGGCCTATATCCAGTCCAGTCCATTTTCAGGTATAAAATGCTTGCTTAGTGTCACAGATCTTTTATCCTTCAATTCCAGGCTTTGTTGTTCCCTAGATTAATTGCTCACTTAATGACTAGGAACAATAAAGCTTTCCATATCAGTGATAGTGTCACTGAACTGTGTCAGACTAAAGGATACAGCAGATTAACAGTCATTAAATGCTTGCGGTTTATTATTATTGGCAGGTATATTTATCTTTACAAGAGCTATAACATTTTAAATCATTAAAAGCAACGTTTTCACTACAGCTCTATCTATACTGAGAGGAAAACATTACAATATTTTTAAACAATTTCCATTCGAGAAAAAAAACAATTTTAAATAGCCATGACATCTACATTGGTGGGAAAACCATGTTAGCTTAAACTGTTTGGTGTGTGTGTGTACTGGAATTCAAATATATTTCCTAATATGTGAATATTGAACTATTAAGGCTCAGACTCATTGAAATGATTTCACCTGATTGATGTCAGGAGACCAAATCAGGATAGATCTCACAATTTATGAGGCACTTGTATGACATTATTTGGAAGTGAATGCCATCGCCACCCACCTGAAGCCATTTAGGAATATGTTTAAATCTAAATAAATAAACACCAATCAGCAATGTGGCTTTATTCTTTAACTGATAACAAGGACTTAAATACTGAAGCTGTATGATCTTCATGGAGTCCCAGTTTTTTAGTTTACAAAAGATATTAAAGATTTTAACAACCTGTTCATATGCTTGTATAATCACTTCCCATTTAAACAAACCAAGACTAGAGTGTTCACCCTTTCTCTTTTCTGCTACACAATCATTAGTGTAACTTCTTGGATGAAATTTAAGTTTAACTTTCTTTTGCTTACTCCATTCAAAATTGGAAACACACACACCCATATTAGAAGTTTTGAATAGCCCCTCCTCTTTGTACCCTTGCCAGAGGTACTCTGGAGTTTTGTTCAGGCATTATAGATGGTAATTTTACTATCTGGGAAGATCAAGGTTTATTGATTCTATCAGACTTTATAGAAAAATCCACTCATGAGTTTCCCTTAGCTGATTTATAAGATAACTTTTTCTATATCATTTTCTCTTCTCTCTCAGTTTTTTTATAACTTCATAATACTCAAGCTTTTTCTAGCTTGAGAGCCTTAAAAGAGCGTGGGGGAAAATGTAAAAGCTGGAACACAGCTAGGGATCAGGAAAAGGTGTTTCCATTCTATATAATAAATCCATTTCAAGTGATCTCAGGGAAACATGGTAATAGCTTCTCTCAAGAAATGTTTCTATCTCTATCTCTGATTCTAGATCCCCAAATAGGTCCTCAGTGCACAATCCAGAGAGATTTCAGAGTAACAGCCGTGTTAGTCTGTATTCGCAAAAAGAAAAGGAGTGTGGCACCTTAGAGACTAACCAATTTATTTGAGCATGAGCTTTCGTGAGCTACAGCTCACTTCATCGGATGCATACTGTGGAAACTGCAGAAGACATTATATACACAGAGACCATGAAACAATACCTCCTCCCACCCCACTCTCCTGCTGGTAATAGCTTATCTAAAGTGATCATCAAGTTGGGCCATTTCCAGCACAAATCCAGGTTTTCTCACCCTCCGCCCCCCCACACACACAAACTCACTCTCCTGCTGGTAATAGCCCATCCAAAGTGACCACTCTCTTTAAAATGTGTATAATAATCAAGGTGGGCCATTTCCAGCACAAATCCAGGTTTTCTCACCCCCCCCACCTCCCCCTCCAAAAACCACACACACAAACTCACTCTCCTGCTGGTAATAGCTTATCCAGAGAGACTTTCATTGTTTCTGAAATTGCCTCACATTAGAGATGTTTAGCCCCAAGTTTGTGATTTCCTTGCCGGAATGTTAGACTGTGATATTCCTGCTGCTAAGAACCCGATTCTTTACCCATTCTAGTCAATGGAAATGTTGACATTGATTACAGTGGGATCAGGACTGTGCTCTAATTGACCAAGCAATGGGGCATTTCTATATAGAGGAATGACCTTGTTCTTGTCCATATTCAGGATATAAATTCAGCCTGAGCCATTCAGAGCAGAGCTCCGGTAAATATTTTCAAACTGGCAGGCGCTCCGGTTCCTCCCACAGCTATGGTTGCCAACTGTGTAATCGCACAAACCCAAACACCCTTGCCATGCCTCCTGCAACCCCCTTCCCTGAGGCCATCACCCTGCCCCACCCCTTCTCTGAAGCCCTGTCCCCACTCACTCCATCCCCGCTCCTTCCATCGCTCCCTCTCTGCCACCCTTACTCACTTTCACCAGGCTGGGGGGTGGGGCCGAGGGGTTTGGAGTGTGGGAGGGGGCTCTGGGCTGAGCCTGGGGCAGGGGGTTGGGGTACGGGACAGGATTCAGAGTGCGGGCTCTGGGAGGGAGTTTGGGTGCGGGAGGAGGCTCAGGGCTGGGGCAGGGGCTTGGGATGCGGGAGGCAGTTCGGGGTGCAGACTCTAGCTAGCAGGTACTTACCTGGGGCGGCTCTCTAAAGCGACCAGCGTGTCTGGTGCATAGGCTCATGGGTGGCTAGGCGGCTCTGCACGCTGCCACTGCCTGCAGGCACCGCCCATGCAGCTCCCAGTGGCCGCAGTTCCCAGCCAATGGGACCTGCGGAGTTGGTGCTCGGGGTGGGGGCAGCAGGCAGAGATCCCCTGGCTGCCCCTCCACCTAGTAGCCATAGGGATGTGCTGGTTGCTTCCAGGGGCTGCGCGGAGCCAGTGCAGATAGGGAGCCTGCCTTAGCTCTGTTACGACACTGACCATGCTTTTAGCGTCCTATTAACATTTCCTGGATTAGTTTCAGTAGCCACTGGGAGATTGAGTCCAATTCCGGGAGACTCCCGGCCAATCCAGAAGGGTTGGCAACCCTACCCATAGGGCTCCAAGCCCTGGCGCTTCCCTGCAGGGCTCAAACCCCAAGCTGTGGTGCCCTTTGCCCCCAGGACTGAAGCCCCGAGCCATGGCATCCCCCACATCCCTCAACTAAAGCCCAGAGAGGACCCTCCCCCCCACAGCTGAAGCCCAGAGCCCTGAATGGGGGAGGCATAGGGTGTTCCAGGGAATAGTCTCTGAGAATTTCCAAAATCTTATAGGTTGTTTGTGTATGTAAAATCATTTGCCTAAAAGAAGGCCCAAAATTTCATTTATGGATACAGAGTAACAGCCGTGTTAGTCTGTATTTGCAAAAAGAAAAGGAGTACTTGTGGCACCTTAGAGACTAACCAATTTATTTGAGCATGAGCTTTCGTGAGCTACAGCTCACTTCATCAGATGCATACCGTGGAAACTGCAGCAGACTTTATATATACACAGAGAATATGAAACGATACCTCCTCCCACCCCACTGTCCTACTGGTAATAGCTTATCTAAAGTAATCTTCAGGTTAGGCCATTTCCAGCACAAATCCAGGTTTTCTCACCCTCCACCCCCCCACACAAATTCACTCTCCTGCTGGTGATAGCCCATCCAAAGTGACAACTCTTTACACAATGTGCATGATAATGAAGTTAGGCCATTTCCTGCACAAATACAGGTTCTCTCACTCCCTCACCCCCCTCCAAAAACCCACCCCCATACACACACAAACTCACTCTCCTGCTGGTAATAGCTCATCCAAACTGACCACTCTCCAAGTTTAAATCCAAGTTAAACCAGAACATCTGGGGGGGGGGGGGGGGGGGTAGTAAAAAACAAGAGGAAATAGGCTACCTTGCATAATGACTTAGCCACTCCCAGTCTCTATTTAAGCCTAAATTAATAGTATCCAATTTGCAAATGAATTCCAATTCAGCAGTTTCTCGCTGGAGTCTGGATTTGAAGTTTTTTTGTTTTAAGATAGCGACCTTCATGTCTGTGATTGCGTGACCAGAGAGATTGAAGTGTTCTCCGACTGGTTTATGAATGTTATAATTCTTGACATCTGATTTGTGTCCATTTATTCTTTTACGTAGAGACTGTCCAGTTTGACCAATGTACATGGCAGAGGGGCATTGCTGGCACATGATGGCATAAATCACATTGGTGGATGTGCAGGTGAACGAGCCTCTGATAGTGTGGCTGATGTTATTAGGCCCTGTGATTGTGTCCCCTGAATAGATATGTGGGCACAATTGGCAATGGGCTTTGTTGCAAGGATAAGTTCCTGGGTTAGTGGTTCTGTTGTGTGGTATGTGGTTGTTGGTGAGTATTTGCTTGAGGTTGCGGGGCTGTCTGTAGGCAAGGACTGGCCTGTCTCCCAAGATTTGTGAGAGTGTTGGGTCATCCTTTAGGATAGGTTGTAGATCCTTAATAATGCGTTGGAGGGGTTTTAGTTGGGGGCTGAAGGTGACGGCTAGTGGCGTTCTGTTATTTTCTTTGTTAGGCCTGTCCTGTAGTAGGTAACTTCTGGGAACTCTTCTGGCTAGAAACTTCCTGAAAAAGCACAAGATCAAATCCGCACAGACACACCCCTGGAACCCCGACCTGGGATATTCTATCTACTACCCAAGATCCATAAACCTGGAACTCCTGGGCGCCCCATCATTTCAGGCATTGGCACCCTGACAGCAGGATTGTCTGGCTATGTAGACTCCCTCCTCAGGCCCTACGCTACCAGCACTCCCAGCTACCTTCGAGACACCACTTACTTCCTGAGGAAACTTCAATCCATCGGTGATCTTCCTGATAACACCATCCTGGCCACTATGGATGTAGAAGCTCTCTACACCAACATTCCACACAAAGATGGACTACAAGCCGTCAGGAACACTATCCCCGATAATGTCACGGCTAACCTGGTGGCTGAACTTTGTGACTTTGTCCTTACCCATAACTATTTCACATTTGGGGACAATGTATACCTTCAGATCAGCGGCACTGCTATGGGTACCCGCATGGCCCCACAGTATGCCAACATTTTTATGGCTGATTTAGAACAACGCTTCCTCAGCTCTCGTCCCCTAAAGCCCCTACTCTACTTGCGCTATATTGATGACATCTTCATCATCTGGACCCATGGAAAAGAAGCCCTTGAGGAATTCCACCATGATTTCAACAATTTCCATCCCACCACCAACCTCAGCCTGGTCCAGTCCACACAAGAGATCCACTTCCTGGACACTACAGTGCTAATAAACGATGGTCACATAAACACCACCCTATACCGGAAACCTACTGACCGCTATTCCTACCTGCATGCCTCCAGCTTTCACCCTGACCACACCACACGATCCATCGTCTACAGCCAAGCTCTGCGATACAACCGCATTTGCTCCAACCCCTCAGACAGAGACAAACACCTACAAGATCTCTGTCAAGCTTTCTTACAACTACAATACCCACCTGCGGAAGTAAAGAAACAGATTGATAGAGCCAGAAGAGTTCCTAGGTGTGCCAGCAATGCCCCTCTGCCATGTACATTGGTCAAACTGGACAGTCTCTACGTAAAAGAATAAATGGACACAAATCAGATGTCAAGAATTATAACATTCATAAACCAGTCGGAGAACACTTCAATCTCTCTGGTCACGCAATCACAGACATGAAGGTCGCTATCTTAAAACAAAAAACTTCAAATCCAGACTCCAGCGAGAAACTGCTGAATTGGAATTCATTTGCAAATTGGATACTATTAATTTAGGCTTAAATAGAGACTGGGAGTGGCTAAGTCATTATGCAAGGTAGCCTATTTCCTCTTGTTTTTTCCTACCTCTCCCCCCAGATGTTCTGGTTTAACTTGGATTTAAACTTGGAGAGTGGTCAGTTTGGATGAGCTATTACCAGCAGGAGAATGAGTTTGTGTGTGTATGGGGGTGGGTTTTTGGAGGGGGGTGAGGGAGTGAGAGAACCTGTATTTGTGCAGGAAATGGCCTAACTTCATTATCATGCACATTGTGTAAAGAGTTGTCACTTTGGATGGGCTATCACCAGCAGGAGAGTGAATTTGTGTGTGGGGGGTGGAGGGTGAGAAAACCTGGATTTGTGCTGGAAATGGCCTAACCTGAAGATTACTTTAGATAAGCTATTACCAGCAGGACAGTGGGGTGGGAGGAGGTATTGTTTCATATTCTCTGTGTATATATAAAGTCTGCTGCAGTTTCCACGGTATGCATCTGATGAAGTGAGCTGTAGCTCACGAAAGCTCATGCTCAAATAAATTGGTTAGTCTCTAAGGTGCCACAAGTACTCCTTTTCTATTTATGGATAATTGCTTATTCACAGGCCCATTGACAGCAATTCCGGGCCCCAGGGAAGAACAGTCAATGGGTCCCCATGCACGCAGAAGCTGCACCCACGCAGATGTGGGCTGCCCGACATTTGGGTGCTGCTGCACCTGCACTGGCTGGTGCCCAGCGAGCTGCTGGCTGTGTTGCTGGGTGTGCTCCTCCAGCACTGCTAGGGCTTCTACATGCCCGCCTGGTAGGGTTGACAGCTGTCCAATTGCACAAACCCAAAGACCCTAGCCCTGCCCCCCATCCCCGCTCCTTCCCTGAGACGGCCCTGTCCCACCCCTTCTCTGAGGCCCCATCCCCTGCTCACTCCATCTCCCCTCCCTCCATTGTGCACTGTCCCCCAGCCTCACTCTCATTCACCCAGGCTGGGTTGGGGAGTTGGAGTGCAGGAGGGGCTGCAGGCTCTGGGATGGAGTTCCCGGCCAATGGGAGCTGCAGTCAGCATTCGGGGTGTGGGGGCAGCGTACGGAGACCCCTTCCCGAGGGGCCTCAGGGACATGCTGGCCGCTTCCAGGAGCAGCGAGGAGCGAGGGCAGGCAAGAAGTTGGTCTTAGCCCTGCTGCACTGCCGGTGGCGGCCAGGGGCCTCCAGGCCTTTTAAGTTGCCCAGGCCCTTGGGCAATTGCCCTCCCATCAGTGGGCTTGCTCAGACATATGACTCTGCACCTTCTCATACTTTTCTTTGGATTACAACATCCATTCAGAAGAAGGGGACACAGTTTTGTATTTATGCATGATCTTTGTCACGTGGAAATCACTAGCAATTCTAGACCTTCTAGTATGGCTATTTTGCAAAGTTATATAAATAACCTGCTATGCCATAATTATATATCAGCCTAACATCTTGGCTGCATTTCTTACTTACATCTGACTATGGCTTGCACACTGAAAAAGGCAGACATCCTTCAGAAACAAATTAGGTTCAATCATGCAATACAAGCTATATTAAATACATATGCCATGGTAAGCAGAATAAGTGTCGCATGGACAACAATATTTTTGGCATTTCCTGACTTTTAATACTTTATTTTGCAACCTTGATAATCTTTTAACCTGTTTGTTTGTTTGTTTGTTTGTTTGTTTGGTTGGTTGGTTGGTTGGTTGGTTGGTTTTTGTTTGTAGAATAAGTACATTTCTTTTTCCCTGCACCAGCATGTTCTCCATATTAATCCTGGCTTCTTGTGACTCCTGGTGATGATGGATGGAGATTTTACTTGCTTTAAATCTTTCAAATAGAGTAAAAGGTTAAACTTCATTAATATTTTAACTGTCTCTTTAATATCTCTAAACATTTCCCAGAAGATCACACAACAATTAGGTGCCAATCTGTAATGAAGCAATAGGCACAACTGCCAGCTAAACCATACATGGGACTCAAGAACAGATTAAGGGATCTTGGATTCAGTAACAATTTTAATAAACCTATCTAGACTGGTATAGATGGGAGGAAAACAACATAAAAACCATATTCTGGATTAGTGTAAATCAGTGGTTCCCAGACTTGTTCCGCCGCTTGTGCAGGGAAAGCTCCTGGCGGGCCGGGCCGGTTTGTTTACCTGCCACGTCCGCAGGTTCTTCCGATCGTGGCTCCCAGTGGCCGTGGTTCGCAACTCCAGGCCAATGGGAGCTGCTGGAAGTGGCGCGGGCCGAGGGACGTACTGGCCACCGGACAAGGCAGGTAAACAAACCGGCCCGGCCCGCCAGGGGCTTTCCCTGCACAAGCAGCGGAACAAGTTTGGGAACCACGAGTGTAGATGAAATGTCGTTATAGACTCGCCTAGAATACAATTTAATCACAGGCACATTAAGTTAGAAACTATTTTAGCTGAAACCATGTTTGAACTGAATAAACATGGTGATCTGCGATGTAACATTCAATTGCTTCTTAGCCAAGAAATGTATTTGATCCGTTCTCTAAATATTTTTCTGTGCTTTGTATTACCATTTACTACATGCATTCATTTTTACCTCAGTCAATTGCCTGGAGAGTTTTGTGTGAGTTCCTTTTGCCTCTACCCTTTGAATTCCACCAATACATCTTTGATTTTGCAATAAGTAGTGCTATACTTTAGGTCCTGCTCCCTCAGTAGTCAACAGGACTCTGTGAAATAGCAATTTGTAAAATATTAATTAAATATCCAGTGGCATTATATCATCATCAGAGTAACCTTGCAATAAGTCATCAACTCAGATAAATAATACTTAGACCTGAAGGTGTCTTGGACAAATGTGATATCATGTGCCATATTCAATTCTGTAATCCTGGAGAGGGGATTGTGGGGTGGGCGCAAACAGCATTTCCCTATGGCAGCCTGAGAAGTGATTCCACCCAATGAAGGATGGGGACAGTACCACCTATATGTGCTGTCAGTTGAGGGCAGATTTAAGGACATGTCAGGGATCCAGGGGGCCTCGCTGGCAAAGGCTGTCTGGGAAAGGCATGGAATCAGTGAGTCTCCTGTCTGCCTTGGCCTTTACTCTTCCTGGGCCTGGACTGCCCACTTTTGAGGCTGCACTGATTCATATATTCATAGATTCCAAGGTCAGAAGGGACCATTGTGATGGGTACTAATCCCTTCCTAAGGGGAGCAGGGATTCTATGTACGCAGCTTATGTTGCTACATCTAAACTCCAGGCATGCGTTCTACTATCAGGGGTTCAAAACCTTTTTTCCCTAGAATTCATTAACTTAAAGTTATCATGCAATGTGCTAAGTTTACACTAGCCCAGGAAAAACATTTCAAATCCTAAACCTGGTTCTCCCTGTGGCAGGGCACTGGACTGTGAGCACTTTGACCTGTCTCTATCCATTATGTCTATGCAGTTAAAACATATTCCCTGCACTGGGCTGAGGTGGATGTGCACAGTGTAATAAAGGATAAAAGATTATCGCACCGATTTGATCTAGAGCTTTCGAAAACCATAGCAATGAAACAATGGAAAAAAACCAGAAAAACAATGCTTGAGAATGATTAAAAATACAGCCGCAGGAAGAATAATGTTCTGTTCCTCATATGCCAGTGAATTTTGGTCATAGTTGCACAAGAGTCTTGTATATCCAAAACCTAATGTGACCATGAAATTAATTCTCCTTTCACTAATATGAATGAGCCAGAAACAGGTCCTAGTCAAACAAAGATGAAATGAGCATTAGTGACAGTCAATGTAACAACGGGAGATTTTGCCTAAATGAAAATGAAGGCCCTGATTCACCGTTTCTCTTTGGTACACCACTTAAGCACATGCTTAACTTTAAGTCCCATTAAAGTCAGCAGAGTGCCTAATTCTGATCCCTATGAAGCCAGTTGGTGTTATGCCATTGAATTCATTGGGTTTGATCTGGCCTGGAGTCAAGACTGGCCCCAAAATGTCTAACTGCATTATTAATGTCTCTTTTCTTACTTTTGTTAAGAAAAAAAAGTTGTCAGTGTTTGACAAGACAGTGCAAACTTTCTAAATAAAGATGACTTCTACCACAGATGATAGCCAGCATTGTGAATGCTATGACTGCTCTGTTTCTTATTATACACAAGGACATCAGCATTATTTTGCAGCCAGCCATCTAGGGGACTGGAACCTCAATTCCTAATTATTTCTAATGGGAATTGACATCTAAAGGCTAGCGCTGGTAAGGAATGTTTCAGCTAAACACTTTTTCATCACAAAATGCTGATCCATCAACAATTCCAGTTTTCTAGTTTGAAACTACTTTTCATTTTGAAATTTAAACTAATAATCATGCATTTTAAAAAAAAATAATCAAAATTGAATCAAATCAAATCAAATAGTCAAAATCAAAACAAAATGTTTTGACCTGAGTCAATTTTATTTTTTATTTTCCCATTTGAAAACTTTTGAGATTTCCACATTTTATCCCAATATGGGATGGGGAAAAAAATTCTGAAACATCAGATTTTCATGAGACAGGAAATTGGTTTCCCATCCTACTCTATTTAGAACCATTAGGTAAGTTTGAAAATCACACCCATAAGAACATAAGAAAGGCCATAGTGGGTCAGACCAAAGGTCCATCTAGCCCAGTATCCTGTCTTCCGACAGTGGCCAGGTGCCCCAGAGGGAATGAACAGAACAGTGATCCATCCCCTGTTGCCCGTTCCCAACTTCTGGCAAACAGAGGCTAGGGACACCGAGAGTACTTTCCTACTCTCAGTAAGCCAGTGTTTTCAAAATAATTTAGGCACCCCGTGTTAGGCACCTCAAGTTTGAAAATTTTGCCAAAAATTTTTAATTTAGGGCCAGATTCTGCTACTGTTGTGCATATTTAAGTAAACTATACTGCTTGTGGGTTATTAATCCAGATTAAGTATATCAGAATTTGGTCTTTAATATTTCAATAAAACATTTTTCCATAATGCTTTGATTAATGTTGAAGAACATTTGAAGCTATAAAGCACCATGTAAGTACTGCAGATTATTATTTAATAATAATGAAACCTGTACATTATTTGTCTTATAAAAGAAATGGTGGAGCAAAGGTTACTTTCTAGTCACATAGAAATACTGTTTTACTCTTATAAGTGACCTCTGTAGAGAGATATGGGTGTTTCCTGAGAACAGTGCAAGAACAGAGGACAAATTGGTCAATACAAAATACTGTAATGAGAAAAGGGCTTTGCATGTGGACCTCATAAGGGATTTACATAGCAATTTATTATCCCACAGATAACAGCCCTGTACATTTCCAAGAATCAAATTATGCATAATTGGAAAATGGCACCCAAGAGAACTAGCACTACAGACAGCTGGTGAATCATAAAGCCTTTCTATAGACTATCCTGAGCATCCCTTGGCATCTGACTGTATCACTGAAAGGCCATTTATCATGCCGTTACATTCTGATGAAGTCCAGCCATACGGCCCAGAGCTTTTCTACTAGATGTCAGTGGCAAAATTGCCATTGACTTCAGTGGGAATGTGATTGGGCCCAAAAATTGTACATTCATTGTAAACCGATGAGTTTTCTGACAGCTGATTTAAAGACAAAGTGTTGGGAGATGGAGGTGGTTAATTTTTGCTCTCTGTTCTGAACTATATTATTATTATAATAACATTTTTACATCTAGTTTTCTTTATTATTTGGTGTGAATCACAGTGTGGCTTTGAATAATATTCTGCAAAACAAAAGAAATAGCAATGTTATTTTTTCTCCTTTGGGAGTCTTGCCATTGGCTTAAATGTGAGCAGGATTGTGTTTATTACACTGCTAACCCAGTTCTTTCCACAGGTCCCACTCACAAAGGGTCTGCATCTGTATGCATATTCATCTGAGAGCAAAATTTGAACCATATGCAGTAGAGATTTACAAAACTATGGCCTGAGTCCCTCAATCAGGTCTGCACAGGTGAAAAGGTCCGCCCAGATAGATCCAATCTTGTAACTTGAGCATTTAAAGGCAATTTTATATTGAATTGAAAGTATAACATTTAAATGCTAGGTTCTAGTAGGACATTGGATGAACTGCACTTGGAGTCTTTACTGAGTAGAAATCAGGACAGGGTCTGTAAACAAATGTTTAAAAAAGACTCTCAAACCAACAGTGATGACAATTAAGACTTTCACAGCCGTGACTGTCAGAGTTTTCCTAACAACTCATGGTCCATGAACCTTGACAGGTATAGGTCCCAAAACATCAAAGCATTTTAACTTGTTTCCAATTGAAGTCATTGTTACTGAAGCATGGGCTTAATTGATTTGCTCAAAAGGGATAGACTGGTGAATCAGGGCTGTAGTCAATCTGGGCCTGACCAATGTGTACTCTGTTCACTTGCACAGGGTCCCCATTTTAGGAAGCCACAACAACTGAGAAAAAAACAACTGAGCAGCGATGCAGTGCAATGCCACTCACTCAAATTTGGCCCAGCTGCCCCTTTATCATGGAGGGGTGGCCGAACCAAACCTGAGCTGCACCGTGACTCCGTGTCTCTCCATCAGGACAGGATAAGGTCATGTGAGTGCAGAGCAAGCAGAGCTGTGCAGCCAGGATCATGAGGAGGATTGGGATGAGTTGCCATAGCCTGAGACAGGAGTGGAGTGCTGAGCTGGGAAGGCACCACTAAGTAGCCAGGAAGGTCCTGGGTGTGGTGGGTGAGGGGCTGGGGATAAGTTGTTGGTGAGCTATAAGGTGAATGGGAAGTGTTGGGGGGCTGAGGCATTGGGGGAGAGTGAGGATTTTTGGGGGAAGTGTGGTGAGTTGTAGAGGCTGAGGGGGGAATGCAGGAAATTGGGAATGGTGGGGTTGGGGACTAGGATGTTGGGGGTGAGTGAGTGATGTTTGGGGCTGTGTCTGGTGGGAGTGAGGCAGTGGGGCTGTGGTGAGCAGATGTATATCAGAGCTTCTGGGATGTATGTGGGATCTGTGGGGTATGAGGGGCATTTCGAGGTCTGTGTGGGGTGAGGTATGTGGGGGTGGAGTTGCAAGGGACGTTCAGGGGTCTGCATGTGGGGTGGGTAGAAAGGAGCACTGTGGAGTCTGTGTGGAGTAGGGTGTATATGGGGTGAGGGCTGTCTAGTTCATGGAAGGTTTGGGGGGAAGGTGCACAGGGCCCAAACATTCTTTAATCCAGGCTGGCCTTGGTTCCCTATGCCAATGGCTGATGTGGCTGATCCCCACACACTGGGGCTCTGATAAGGTGCAGGGGTCTGTCAGTATGGATGTCATTGGAGGATATGGTCCCATATGTACAGTGCAGTGAAGGATGGGGACAGTGATGTGGGTTTTTAATGTTTTTTAAAAACATAATCTATTGCTGTCTAAAATGAACGGTTAATTAATTCATTATAATTAAGTCTGGTTGTTTATCATGACAAAAAGACACAGGGCATATTAGTTTGAGCTAAACATCCTTTATTTTGCAATACAAATTATGTTTAGTTCAAACAAACATGCCTTATAACTTTTTGCCATGACTAGGTTATAATAAATTAATTAACCATTAATTTTAGACAGCAATAGACTTTATTTAGTTTACTAGGGGTAAGGAGGACATTAGCCAATGTTGAAATTTCTGTTCCAGGTGAAATGGACTCTAGATATGTCCCTGGTAGCTAGAGCATACTGAATTTAGTCACTACATCATAACGTCACAATCTCCCCTCACAGAAGAGTTGTTGATGCTTTAATCAAATTCATAGTGAATGAAATAATGTATTCCTAGAGTGGAGAGAAAAATCCTTTATGACCCTGGGAAAGACAGCTAATAAATCAATATTACTGTTTTCTATAATTTTATTAAATATGTTTATAAGTCTAATATTAAGACTTTCAGGGAGCACTCTTTTATGATATACTGTTCAAAAGCACGGTGCTGAGGAGAGCTTTTCTGTAGAGTAATTTTCATTTGGTAAAGATAATGGGGAATTCAAATTAAGATTTTTCAAGCATTAGTTCAGTAGACATCCCAGTGCTTGAACAGTATGCACCATGTAAGCTATTTGAGATCAGACTGTGATATGCATTGTTGAAAGACAGAAAAAAGAGGACCTATGGGCCAATCTTGAAAATCCTTATCTGTGTGATTAATTATTATTTAGTCAAGTAGTTTCATTCACTTCAATGGCTTACTTCCATTAGAAGTATTCATATGAGTAAGAGTTTGTAGGCTTAGGCTCTAAGGGCTAGATTTTCAAAGCTATATAGGTGTCTAAAGATGCAGTTAGGCCCTAGTGGAATTAGAAGTGCCTAAATAGGTTAGGCAACTAAACCCCATTGATTTAAATGGGAATTAGGCACCTTACCCTGTTAGCTATTTTTGAACATTCCCCAGGTTGCATATCTTTGAAAGTGAGGCCCTTGTGGCCTTATTCTGCACCATTTTAATCAATTGAAATTTTAGCTTTGAGTTCAATAGAAGTAGGATCAGGGCCCCACTCAGAGGGAACATGATCTATTTGGCTGTCCATAGGATTGCCTGGAATTCCTCAATTCTAATTTCACTTTGAGTACCAATTTACTTTGTGGCCTTGCATAAGTCATTTAGGGTTTGATCCTGCTCCCAGTGAAATAAATGAGAGTTTTGACCTTGAATTGAATGGGAGCAAGTCAGGCCTTTAATCACTTTTTTCCCTTTTTTCACATCTATAAAACTGAAATAACAGTATTTACATACCAAAAGTGTTATGCCTTTAATTAGCTATGGTTAGCACAGTACTTTGAAGGTGCATAATGCTAAGTATTATTATTAAAGAGGGAATGGATAACTAAGTCAGTGAAGACATTGGCAACTTTACAAAATCTGGCTTTTTCCTATCTTTTGAGAAGAAGTTATTAGTGTTATAATATGACCTGTCTTAGACACTTCTCCTCCTTCAATTTCTCCTAACCTGTAGGTGCTACCATCCTATTGATATTAAATAGTAATAATCATAAACCCATATATTGTGCCTTGCCTTCCATCATTAAATGATAATATTTCTATTTGGTTACACCCTCATGCCTCATTGTTGAATGCCTTCTATTGCATCTGTCCAATTTAAATTGTTCCTTTGGCAGCTGTCTAAACTAGGTGTTTTGTAATATACCAAGTACATTTACAGTGCAATAGGAATAATAAAAATAATATCTCAAATATATTTACTGTTATGTACTTTCAAATATTTGAAATAACATGGACAGTCAAACTGACTAGTAATGACCATTGGATTTCACAGAGCATAGACCCTTGTCCTTTCCCAGTTAATACTGAGAACAACACTTGACACTCTGGTATTCAGAAGGTTTGGGATAGAGCTAGACAAATAATTCATAGCAAATGGTTTATTCAATGAAGTGTGCCACTTTTTCTGTTTTCAAATTGTCTGCAAGATTTTATCAAATCTTCTTCTTCCCCTTTTCCCAACTAGCTGGGATCAGGTCACCCAATCAGTGTTTTCCAGGCTTGCTGGTCCAATGCTCACTCCATATCAATTCCATCCTCCCATGCACAGTCGGTCCACCATTTTCTTGGCTTTCCTCTTGTTCTTCACCCACAAACTCTAGTCTCATATGCTTCCATAACAGGATTCCCTTCATCCATCCTTTGTACATGCCCATACCATCTCAGCTCTTCTCTTGCAGCTTCTCTCTGCTAATGCTGACCTTGTTCTCACTCCTGAAGACATCATTCTGCATATGATCCAGCAAAGTCACTCCTCTCACTGCACTCAAACATTTCATTTCAATGGCTTCATTTCTTCTCAAGTGCCCTCTTTGGTTGCCCAGGTCTCTGATCCATTCAGAAGAGCTGGTCTTACGCTAGTTTTGTGTAGTTCTCTCTTAAGTATTCTGGGCATCTGTTTGTCATAAATCACTCCATTTAACTTGTGCCAGACTTCCCTGGTGCTCATCAGTCGTGCTTGCAGTTTTCTGTTGATTACTCCATTTGCCACTAACCAGCCTCCAAGGAATTGAAACACAGAAAGTTTATTTAGGCACTGCCCCTCAATGTTGATGTTGTCTGGGTTCTGTGCAAGTTACTCACATGACTTCAATTTTTCTTTACTCATTTTGAGGTCAGAGTTTGTTAGTTCCCTCTTCCAGGCATGAAGCACCTTGGTCATTAGCACAATATCCTTTTCACAGATCAGTTTTGCACTGCCTTTCATTTGGATTTCCTTACTTATGAAGTCGATCACAATTATGAATAGTAATAGACTAAGCACTGGAACCCCGGTGAAGCCCTACCTTCACCTTGAAACACCATCATACAAACCCATCACCCTCTGGACAAATACCTCTGGACCCCATAGAATAGTAACAGAGGCACCAGCAGTCACCTAGGTATTTTGTCAAATGCTTCCTCCAAATCGATGGAAGCCCATTCGCCTCCAGTTTCTTTTCCATCAGTTGTCTAGCAATGAACATACCTTCTATCCTCCCACTTCCTTTTCTAAAACCAAACTGCTCCTTTCCTAAAATGTGTTCCATTATTTGGTGAATGTGACTATCTATGATTCTCTCTACCAGTTTCATGCAGCAGCTTAATTCCTCAGTACTTCCAATAGTCGTGTATGTCAGATTTTTGTTTGTGTATCAGAACCAGTATGGACTTTCTCCATTCTCTTGGAATTTACTTCTCTTTCCAAACTGTGCTCAGGACTCCCATTAGTAGCACATACCAACCTCTCTCAGGACTTCAGTGTCTTCTGTTGTGACTTTATCCTGGCCTGCAGCTTTTCTGGATGCCATCTTCAGCAATGCAGCCTTGATGTGTGCCCCTCATAGGTAACCGACATCTTTAATTGTTGGTTCACACAATTTTTTTAAATGGCAAGCCTAAATTATTCATTGAATAATTTCTCTGACTATTTCTTGGTCTGTGAACAGTTTGTTGGACACACACATCACATGTTTTGTTTCTGGTCATGAATTTTTATGGTCAGATTCTGAAGACTAATCTGGCCCCTTTGCGCTACTTAGGCAACAGAAATGGTAATGGAAAGCAGCTAGAGCTCCGTAGCATGGGAGCCCCTGGTACGGGAATGAGGCGGAATCTCCAGATGACATAGACCTGGTATTGCCAGTTGCTATACCACCCCGTCCTGAAGCCCTGGCATAGGAGGCACGTCAGGACAAGAAGGGGCATGCCAGAGTACTGCTGTTCTCCAATGATCTCCAGGTGGAAGATAATCCATTGGAAGATAATCCCCCTTCTTTGTAGGCAGGCTTTATAGCAGCCCCCAAGGTTGGTTTAAAAATGCTGAACCAGTGTAGAACTAACCCTAGAATCAGGGAGTCACAAGCATCTGCTTCATGGCTCTCCCTCAACTATATACAGTTGATACTGGGCACAGTATAGAATCTGCACTTTTGGATCAGGTTTCTGGTGCAAATACTCATAATTACACATTCAAAATACACTTTACAAAATGTTCTGCAGTATTCATTTTAAATTCATTGTCTCAGCAAACATTCCTGCCAGTCAATTAATTTTCCAGACTAAAGTATGGAAAGTAAACAGAAAAGCGATGCAAACACAAAGTGAATTAACTTATAAATTCTACTGCATATTCTTCATGGTGCTTGGTGGTGGTGGGAGGTTGTTTTTGGAGGGGGGAGTTGTTCTAATCTGGAAGAACATTTCCCCTTTTCCCGCCTGAGAGAGAGAGGATAAATTGAATGAAAATAAATATAACATTTATCTTGAGCACTGCATTTTCATAAAAAGACACACACTTCTATAATATTGGTCGTGCACTTGTAAAAATGAACATTCCTGTCCTTATTGCATGCAGCTGGCTTCTTATAAATGTTTTGTAGTTTGGGTCCATTTGTTCAGAAAATCCCTTTTATTCTCTCAGCAGGTTTTGCATAATAGTATGACGATATCTTTCCTCCCTCATCTCGTTCCTCTCATCTCTGCACACAAACACATTTTAGGGCCCTTCTTATGATCCAGTCTGACAATGTATTACCCTAATGTAGTGTCCATTGTGTACAACTTACAAAGTGCCTTCGGCTGGAGCTGGAGCAGATCAATTCCATTCGAGATTAAACAAATCAAGATGAGGCAAACTTCAATACACTGTTGCAGTGAGTTTTGATCTCTTCTGTATTCATAGAAAAAATAAATCAACCAAAAGTTGCTTGTGGCTAAACTGAGCATAGTGTAAATATTGAAGGGCATTACTGAAGCCAGTAGAAAGTAACCCACTCAAACAAAATAGCCAGATTTTTCCAGTGTGCTGTATTCATTTGAGGTTAGTGGTTAAATAGAGAAGATTTATATCAGAGTTTCCACTTAATAAAAGTAATTGTGTGGATGAACTGTGTTTAGTTACTATTAGTTGGGACTTTGCAAAATGTAATTCTCAGAAAAACAGCAGGCCATCTTATTGAGACCATTCCTAAAAATGCATGAAATGAATTACATAGTGGCTGGTGACTGTGACAAAATTTAAATGACAGAATTCAAATGACATTATTGTTTATTTCTCATGTTATTACAGGAATAGAGGAGGCCTGAAACGGAATGTGTTACTGGAGGAAGTAAGATTTTTTTTTATCCTAACAGCACAAACTATATTATACCAAAAGAAAATAAGTATTTATACAATCCCATCACATCATGTAATTAAAAGGTTTATGAATTAAAAGAATACGCTGTGATCCCTGTGTTATGCTATTATTGCTGTTTAATCAGAAGATAGACTACAAGTATGGTTACACTTACTGCTCTAATTAATATACCTTGTCCTGCAACCTCTCTCTCTCCTTGCCTTTTCATAATTTCAAGCTTCTCACCTCCTCCTCCTCTCTCGCTCTCTCTTCCCTATACACTTCAAAAAAACATGCTGAGAAAATGTGACAGTAATGATAATTCTTGGGAAAGAGTGACTTTCACTGAGTCCTCCTCCACATATAGGTGGACTGAAGTGTTTAATTCAACACTTTTTTTCAAAGCTCAAAACTTTTGCAAAGAACTTTCAGGTTATTCTTTGAGGGGAGTCTTGGTTTTTGATTTTTTTTTGGTCAATTTTCAAACTTTAGATTTTTATTTTTCCTTTTTTTGCCACTGAATGCAATAGAATGAATGGTGCCTCAGTGGGTTTTTTCCCCCAGTCTGCAACTTCTCAAAACTTCCTGAACTGTGGAAAAGTTACATAGTAGTAGAAGGAAAAGGAAAACTTTCCAACTTCCCTCAGTGCAACTCTGAGCAGCCTGAAAGCTGTTCTGTCCCACCCTGAACCAGCTGCAATATCTACAAGGTTGTGTAATGGCAGCCAGGAATCAGTCAAACACAGGAGAGCACCAGCAACACCTCTTCTTCCTCAGCCTGCACCTCTGTGCCAAATGCCAGGCTGGCTTATGAGCTACCGCAACAATTTCCGCATCACCTGAATATTTCATTGGCCAAGAAGAATCCTCAGATGAATGGGTATTCTGGTTTTACAGAATGGCACAAAGTAACAAGGGCACGCTGGAGAAGCAAGGTCTTTGTATTGCTTTCCTCTTCCCTAACCTGAATAAATATTCCATAAAATGTATTTGAAGTGTACGCTTTCTCAAATCACAAATTTTAGGACACAAGCGCATATCTACTTTATGTGGGGAATTGTATAAACTATTTGCAATTTTTGAGTCCAATGAAAGGACCGGATCTTATTCAAACAATTAGCATATGTAAGGTTCTTATCATGTCCCATAAGTTTTCAATGGGAGAAGGACTAGGGCCCTCAATGGAATTCAGTGTTATTCAGTAGGGCTGGGGAAAGACTTCTATATAGTTCCCCTGATGAGGATAGAAAAACAGGTACACCCTACAATTAGAACAGAAGTACTTGTGGCACCTTAGAGATGAACAAATTTATTAGAGCATAAGCTTTCGTGGGCTACAGCCCACTTCATTGGATGCATAGAAAGGAACAGATAGATAGATAGATAGATAGATAGATAGATAGATATACGTACAGATAAATTGGAAGTTACCATACAAACTGTGAAAGGCTAATTAGTAAAGATGAGCTATTATCAGCAGGAGAAAAAAAACTTTTGTAGTGATAATCAGGATGGCTCATTTAGACCGTTGACAAGAAGGTGTGAGGATACTTAACTTAAGGAAATAGATTCGATATGTATAATGATCCAGCCGCTCCCAGTACCTATTCAAACCCAAGTTAATGGTATCTAGTCTGCATATTAATTCAAGCTCAGCAGTTTCTCGTTTGAGTCTGTTTTTGAAGCTTTTCTGTTGCAAAATTGCCACCCTTAAATCTTTTACTGAGTGGCCAGAGAGGTTGAAGTGTTCTCCCACCAGATTTTCAATGTTATGGTTCCTGATGTCAGATTTGTGTCCATTTATTCTTTTGCGTAGAGACTGTCCGGTTTGGCCAATGTACATGGCAGAGGGGCACTGCTGGCACATGATGGCATATATCACATTGGTAGATATGCAGGTGAACGAGCCCCTGATGGTGTGGCTAATGTGATTAGGTCCTATGATGCAAAAAGAAGAGGAGTACTTGTGGCACCTTAGAGACTAATAAATTTATTTGAGCATAAGCTTTTCTGAGCTATAGCTCACTTCATCGGATGCATTCAGTGGAAAATACAGTGGGGAGATTTATATACATAGAGAACATGAAACAATGGATGTTACCATACACACGGTAATGAGAGTAATCACTTAAGAAGTCACCTACTACAGGACAGGCCCAACAAAGAAAATAACAGAACGCCACTAGCCATCACTTCAGCCCCCAACTAAAACCTCTCCAACGCATCATCAAGGATCTACAACCTATCCTGAAGGATGACCCAACACACTCACAGATCTTGGGAGATAGGCCAGTCCTTGCTTACAGACAGCTCCCCAGTCTGAAGCAAATACTCACCAGCAACCACACACCACACAACAGAACCACTAACCCAGGAACCTATCCTTGCAACAAAGCCCGTTGCCAACTGTGTCCACATATCTATTCAGGGGACACCATCATAGGGCCTAATCACATCAGCCACACTATCAGAGGCTCATTCATTCACCTACACATCTACCAATGTGATATATGCCATCATGTGCCAGCAATGCCCCTCTGCCATGTACATTGGTCAAACTGGACAGTCTCTACGTAAAAGAATAAATGGATACAAATCAGACGTCAAGAATTATAACATTCAAAAACCAGTTGGAGAATACTTCAATCTCTTTGGTCACTCGATTACAGACCTAAAAGTGGCAATTCTTCAAGAAAAAAACTTCAAAAACAGACTCCAACGAGAGACTGCTGAATTGGAATTAATTTGCAAACTGAATACAATTAACTTAGGCTTGAATAAAGAGACTGGGAGTGGATGGGTCATTACAGAAAGTAAAACTATTTCCCCATGTTTATTCCCCCCCGCACCCCTGACTGTTCATCTGACGTTCTTGTCAACTGCTGGAAATGGCCCACCTTGATTATCACTGCAAAAAGTTCCCCCCACAACCCCCATCCCCCGCTTTCCTGCTGGTAATAGCTCACCTTAAGCGATCACTCTCATTACAGTATGTATGGTAACACCCACTGTTTCATGTTCTCTAGGTATATAAATCTCCCCACTGTATTTTCCACTGAATGCATCCGATAAAGTGAGCTGTAGCTCACGAAAGCTTATGCTCAAATAAATTTGTTAGTCTCTAATGTGCCACAAGTACTCCTTTTCTTTTTGTGAATACAGACTTACACGGCTGCTGCTCTGAAACTGGTCCTATGATGTCACTTGAATAAATATGTGGACAGAGTTGGCTTCGGGCTTTGTTGCAAGGATAGGTTCCTAGGTTAGTGTTTTTGTTGTGTGGTGTCTGGTTGCTGGTGAGTATTTGCTTCAGGTTGGGGGGCTGTCTGTAAGCAAGGACTGGCCTGTCTCCCAAGATCTGTGAGAGTGATGGGTCGTCCTTCAGGATAGGTTGTAGATCCTTGATGATGCATTGGAGAGGTTTTAGTTGGGGGCTGAAGGTGACAGCTAGTGGTGTTCTGTTATTTTCTTTGTTGGGCCTGTCTTGTAGTAGGTGACTTATGGGAACTCTTCTGGCTCTGTCAATCTGTTTTTTCACTTCAGCAGGTGGGTATTGTAGTTTTAAGAATGCTTGATAGAGATCTTGTAGGTGTTTGTCTCTGTCTGAGGGGTTGGAGCAAATGCTGTTGTAATTTAGAGCTTGGCTGTAGACAATGGATCATGTGGTGTGCCCTGGATGGAAGCTGGAAGCATGTAGGTAAGTATAGCGGTCAGTAGGTTTCCAGTATAGGGTGGTGTTTATGTGACCATCGCTTATTAGCACAGTAATGTCCAGAAAATGGACCACTTGTGTGGATTGTCTCGGCTGAGGTTGATGGTGGGATGGAAATTGTTGAAATCATGGTGGAATTCCTCAAGGGCTTCTTTTCTATGGGTCCAGATGATGAAGATCTTATCAACGTAGCGCAAGTAGAGTAGGGGCATTAGGGGACGAGAGCTGAGGAAGCGTTGTTCTAAGTCAGCCATAAAAATGTTAGCATATTGTGGGGCTACGCGGATACCCATAGCAGTGCCCGCTGAATTGAAGGTATATATTGTCCCCAAATGTGAAATAGTTATGGGTGAGGACAAAGTCACAAAGTTCAGCCACCAGGTTTGCCGTGACATTATCAAGGATACTGTTCCTGACGGCTTGTAGTCCATCTTTGTGTGGAATGTTGGTGTAGAGGGCTTCTACATCCATAGTGGCTAGGAGGGTGTTTTCAGGAAGTTCACCGATGGATTTTAGTTTCCTCAGGAAGTCAATGGTGTCTCAAAGATAGCTGGGAATGCTGGTAGCATAGGGCCTGAGGAGAGAGTCCACATAGCCAGACAGTCCCGCTGTCAGGGTGCCAATGCCTGAGATGATGGGGCGTCCAGGATTCCCAGGTTTATGGATCTTGGGAAGCAGATAGAATACCCCTGGTCGGGGTTCTAGGCATGTGCCTGCACAGATCTGTTCCTGTGCTTTTTCAGGGAGTTTCTTGAGCAGATGGTGTAGTTTCTTTTGGTGGGATCAGAGGATAATGGCCTGCAGAATATGGAGTTAGAGAGCTGCGTAGCAGCCTCTTGTTCATATTCCAATTTATTCATGATGACGACAGCACCTCCCTTGTCAGCCTTTTTTATTATGATGTCAGAGTTGTTCCTGAGGCTGTTAATGGCGTTGTGTTCAGCACGGCTGAGGTTATGGGGCAAGTGATGCTGCTTTTCCACAATTTCAGCCCCTGCACGTCGACGGAAGCAATCTATGTAGAAGTCCAGTCTGTTGTTTCGACCTTCAGGAGGAGTCCACGCAGAATCCTTCTTTTTGTAGTGGTGGGAGGAAGGATTCTGTGGGTTAGTATGTTCTTCAGAGGTGAGAGTCGGAGACATCAAAAGTGGGATTCTAGGTCACCACAGAACTGTATCATGTTCGTGGGCCTGGAGGAACAAAAGGAGAGGCCCCGAGATAGGACAGACTCTTCTGCCGGGCTAAGAGTATAGCTGGAAAGATTAACAGTATTGTTGGGTGGGTTAAGGGAACCACTGTTGTGGCTCCTTGTGGCATGTAGTAGTTTAGATAGTTTAGTGTCCTTTTTCCTTTGTAGAGAAGCAAAGTTTGTGTTGTAAATGGCTTGTCTAGTTATTGTAAAATCTATCCATGAGAAAGTTTGTGTGGAAGGTTGGTTTTTTATGAGAGTATCCGGTTTTGAGAGCTGATTCTTAATCTTTCCCTGTTTACTTTATAGGACGTTGATCAGGTGGTTTCGCAGTTTCTTTGAGAGTGTGTGGCACAATCTCTCAGCATAGTCTGTGTGATATGTAGTTTGTAATGGATTTTTTACCTTTAGTCCTTTTGGTATGATGTCCGTCTGTTTGCATTTGGAAAGGAAGATGATGTCTGTCTGTATCTGTACGAGTTTTTTTCATGAAGTTGATGGATTGCCATTCCATACTGCTAAATTCAGTGCCTTGCATAATGACAGGTTTCAGAGTAGCAGCCGTGTTAGTCTGTATCCGCAAAAAGAACAGGAGTACTTGTGGCACCTTAGAAACTAACAAATTTATTAGCGCATAAGCTTTTGTGGGCTACAGCCTACTTCATCGGATGAACATATATATATGTTCCATTCTATGCATCCGAAGGTAGGGTTTCTTCAATTAGTATAATTTGGGCTGTAGAATTTGGAAGGTGTTTTATATGGATTTTTGTGGATTTTAGCTGGGCTGCCAAGGTATACTGCATTAATTTTAAGTCTATACAGCACTGCATGAAGTAAATGATTGGGTTTGTTGGCTTTCCAAATTCTGATACGATAGGTGTTTCACTAATTTAAAGATTATATTGATGATAATTAATAATACATTTTGATGGCACAGGATCACAAAGGATTTTACAAAGATTAATTAGTGAAGCCTCACAATACCTGTATGAGGCAGCAGCAGCTGCTGCTGAAAATACAAATAGTAAATAATAATAATGATAAAAATGATAAACATAATAAAGGTTCTGTTTTATAGGTAAATATGGTCCATATTTTATGGATGGGGAAACAAAACTCCAGAGAAGCTGTATGATTCACCTACACTTCCAAAGTAAGTCAATAGCAGAGCCAGGTATAGAACCTCCAAACCCTGGAGCCAAATTTTCAAAAGTACACAGCATCCACTGCTCCCTTTGTTCTCCTTCAAATAGGTGCCTAAATGGGAGCTGTTGAATGAAGAGCTCTTCTTGAAAATCTGGCCTCTGACTCCAGGGCTTAATTTGTGCCAGGGCTTGCCAGGGCTGAGTCCTGGGACCTCTGGGCTTGCTGTATCAGTTATGTAAAACAATTGCTTAAGCCCTGACACCTCTTTCATTACAAATTCAGCACTGTCTGACTCCCACTCCCATTGGTTAGCCCCTAACCAAGGCTTCCTCTGAGTTGTATACCACAGTGTGCATTAATATATAGCTTACTGTTAAAACTGACAATACATTACACTAACTAAATATGGCTGCAAAGTTACAGTTTCTTTTTGCCAGACTTCTAGTGATTTTTTGTTCCATTTTATGTGGGTTCTTCTTTGTATTTAACTTTGAGAGATAGATTCAGATGCATCCTGGAACTCTAAGCAAAACTCAGTTGAAACCACCAAGTTTCACTTGGTTTAATGTTAAATCCATGCAAAGCATGATATGTGATTTTCATGCAACGCAGTTAATGATGTCACTCATACCTAGGTTTGTGAAGTTTAGAGAAGTTTCTAAGAAACTTAGCCCGAGATTTAAAAGGTGAGTTCAGACCTAGGCATGAAATTGTGATTGTATCAATCTCACATAGTTGATGGTAGTAATGGACAAAGGTAAGATACTCATACTGATTCTCTTAAACCTATCAGCAGCTACTGGCATCATTGACCGTGATCATTACAGTTGGCTCACCTATGGCTTCTTGACAGAATAGACTGAATATCAGATTTGTTCTTTCCTTTCAGAAAGTTCATTACTCCAAACCCTGAGCTCATTCCAGCAGACCTTGCTCTATTACCTCTCATTTTAAATACTAAATACGCACTCAAATGTATTATAGGTGTATTAGATATATATTGTACAATACACACATATTACTCACCAATGTCAAAGATGTTGCAGAAAAATTACTTTAGGATTGTTTAGGGAGATTATAAAAAATTGTATTAGGAATGTTTCTTGTATTTCTGCCCCTGTAAAGCCTGATGCCAGAGGGCATGATACAATGCCCTTTGAAGTCAATGGAAATTTTTCCATTGACTTCAGTGGTGTTTAGAATCAGCTTGGTTACCATGAGTTCAACTGTACAGGTCTCTGAAGAGATACATTAAAACTAATAAAACAAAACTGACCTTAAAATTATACGCTGACCATACATAAAAAAGTCAGGCACTGCTAGATCTCTAAATTAGTGATGGACCCACTGAAAAGGAAAGACTCTCTCCTTTCCAATGATATAAATATCCTGTCTTTTGCCTCAGAATGATTCTGAGATGTTAGTCTTTGAACCCAGACTTTCAGTGGGCGAAGGGTATCCCTGACAAATTTATTTTATGTACTGGTAATGAACGCTTTATTTGGTTTACTTAAAATATTATAAATGTTACCTTATGGACAGAAAGTAGTTAGTTGTCATTGCAAGTAAGATATTTAATGTACTGGATAAAGGAGTCGTAGTAATGTACTTTACAGATCTGTTTTTAGTCCATTCCTGTTTTCTGTTTTACTTAATGAATAACACCAGGTACATCTAAATCCTTTGGTTCATCTTTATGCACATGAAAGGCATATATAGATAGAAAGCTGGGAGGATAGATGAAATTATAGATGAGCTTCAGAGGGACTTTGACAGTATACAGACATGGCTTCCTTTTAATCATCTGGACAATCATCCACTTGTTTGCAAAAAGAAAAAAAACTAGAATTTTTTGGCACAAGATTTAAGTCGGCTGGTATTAAATTGCTGCTGTAGGTCAAGTCCCTCAATGGTTACCCCTTTGACTGGAGTATCTAATTTTAAATATTTAAGTTTCCATGTAGGTGAGAATTTGTGTTAAGAGAGGCACATTGAAGCATTAATTTATATAAATGAAGTTGGGGTAAAATGAGATGTGTTTTATTATTTGAAGACTTGTTATACTTTACCTCTCAGGAAAAGCTTAATACCATAATTACTGTTTCCTTTGATTAAATAAGGTCATACAAATCTATGTGGTGATATGATCATCATAAACAGATATGGCTGCCGTATTATTTGCTCAGTAAACTCTGCTGGTTTATATTTCAGCGTTCAACAAATATCGTTGTGTTTTTCACAATGTCTCAGGATGAATGAACGTGGGAATGAAACATTTATTTTCCATGGATACCATTTCTACAAAGTCTCAGGCAATATGAAATGTTAGATACTTTGAGTATTTGACATTTTATCTCTCAGTATGTATTTGAGGTCTTACAGAACTAGTGTCGAGCAGAGAAAGCATCAACGAGAAGTGTTCTGTTACATATTCTGTACCCCATGAATGGAAAGAAAATCATCTTGAAATTAATTTAAAAAATATGGTTTGCTAGTTTACCTTTTTTAAAAGGGAATGAGTTACCAGTCAAGAAAATGTACCATATTTGGAAGTTTCAATGAACTCAAAAGAAAAACATGGTAAAACCTGTCAAAAAGCTTAGCTCCCACCTAAGGCACCTGAATGAAGTGGCCAGATGTTCAAGAGTACTCAGCACCTCGCAGCTCTCATTGTTGTCCAAAAGAGCTGCTGGACGATGAACTCCTTTGACATATATATAAGGGTCTCAATGGGAGCTAGCAAATTAATGGGACCTAGCAAATTAATTATTTTTACACTTTTCTCCTGATGTTAGAGCACACTAAAAATATGTGTTGAGGACAAATCCAGCCTGCCTTACTCACACAAGAATCCCCATTGACTATTTGTGTGAATAAGAACAGCAGGCTTTGGCCTTGGAAGAGTTTGTGACAAATCCTGAAGTCCTTACTCAGAGCTTAATTGGGACTGGGTCGGCAGAAACTAAACAAACTCCACCTGTACAAAATATATCAGTCTGCAAGTTGACAAACATGAGTGGACTTCACTAGTTTTGCTTGTGTAGGGATGTCAAGAATTGGCCATTTTTGTAATTTGCTAAAGGAAAGCTGCTCTACCATGGACACAAATGCGTAGGTGATTCCAGAAGCAATACTTACACTGCAGTGTCATATGTACAGTACATATAACTAGTGTCTTAGTAGGCTTTACCTTCAAAAATTAACCACGAGGGTATGTTCTTAGTAAAAGGTAAATCAATATCACATGATAATATTATGAGCTGGGTGAAACTTTAATGTGAGTTGAGTTAAAACCTTGTTGAAATTAATGGGTGTGAACGCATCCTTCAGTAACATAACTGTAAGGATTAATGAATCACAAGCACCCACCTAAGACAATAGGGTTATGTGAACCCGCCCAGGAATTGTGGAGGGATTTTTGCTGAGTATTGTTTGGGACAGGGGTCAGAACTCAGAACCACACAGAGACAATCTGAAGAAATCCAAGCAAAAGCCTGTAAGCCAGGTGTGGACCTGAAAGAAGGTTGAGAGAGTGCTTTTGTGCCTGGGCTGGCTAAAGAGGCTTGGGGCTGTAAGCTAAGAAACTACTTCTTTTGCTTAGGTTCCTCCTGAGTCCACAGAAGCATTACTTTGTACATTCCTGGTAAATAAACAAAATTGCATTAAAGAAAATACAAGACTCTGTCACCAATTTCTGCTTCCATCTGGAACATCCCCAAACTCTTGACCTTTGACTAGCTGCTCTGGTCAAAAGGGGCAACGGTAATGACAGAGAGAGACAGCAGCCCTGCTGCAGAAGATGGATAGTAACGTGAGCAAGGGTGTCTGATGAAATCATTTTAAAGACAATTTTGAACTGTTTCAGGCTAACTTGTTTAGAAAATGGTTCAACTCCTTGGCCGCACTCCATACCATAGAAAATTGCCCCAACAGTATGATTAGCTCTACTTGATATAGAGCTAACCACTCTCATGATCTAGGGAGTGTAAAGCTGCTCTTAAGCCATTTATGCCTTCCCCTCATGTCCTGCCCCAAGCACAGACTGGTCAGTGCTGAGGATCAGCCCGACTTTGCCTGGCCAGTGGGGACCACTATGTTTTTATTTTATTTTTGCAGAAGGCTCCCTTGTGTTGCCCTTAGGGAAGCTGATTGGAGAGTGACACAAAATACTCGAAGCTTAGAATGATGTCTTCTCAGTTCTCCCAGCCTCTCCTTCCCAGACATCACAAGACTGCTCTTAAAAGCCACATTGGGATTGCTAAACATATCCCATTTTAGATTATTGACTCTACTAACTGAATCAAAGACAAATTTGACACAACCATCGAAGACTCAGAGAGGAATAAAAAAAATCTGACCTACAATACAATGTTAAACTGAATGGCAGAAAGGTCATGATTCACTTCATTTATTGAAAAATATGATTTTGGTCCAATGGAGAAACTTTTGGATTTACAGAGTAACCTGTGTGTGTACAGTATATAATATCGTACGATGGTTAGCTGAAACATTAACTTAGGAATATGGTGCTGAATTCTGTCTTGGATGCTTATGCATAATTTCAAATCAGGTCGTGGGAACAACAAGGGTGCATCTGAGGGCTGCAGTCAGTCCACTGAAGGAAAAAAAGAAGTAAAGAAAACTAGAAAATAGCTAATAAAAAGGCAGCTGCTCATGAAGATTGTAGAAAGGGACTTCTAAATCGGTAACTCATATGTTTCCTCCATAATACTATTTTTTTTTCTAAATCACCTTCTCTTCAAGAGTAATTTAACCCTCTTCATTCTAATCAAGGGAAAAGTAAAAGTTTCTTGATAGAAATGATTGAGCTGTAGTGCCATAGGATGCTCTTTGTCATTGCTACCAATGGCTCTTTTGTGTTCACTGATGTGTTGCTTGAGTTGCTGATTAGTTTTACTTAACTAGCCCACATGGGGTATTTGGTATATGCAGAGCATTATTTGCACAGTATGTAATACAATCTATAATGCAGTAGATTTTCCAGATGGCAGTGGGTGAAAATTATTCATTTTAATATCACTACTCTGAGGGGCAACAAACCAAAAGTCTAGATTCACACAAGTATAACTAAGAGCAAAATAACAACATTGACTTTGAGTCTTTCCCTCTTCCAGCCTGTGGAATTACTATATATTTACACTGGTGTAACTGAGTGCAGACTTTGCCCTGATATATGGTTTAGATCATGTTCCCTAGATTCATACACAGAGGGAAATATCTACACACATATTTTCCACAAGGAAGAGTTAGGGAGAGTCAGTCATCTCGGTAGTACTATTCTCAAGTCCTGCTGGTGCCTCTCCATGGGTACCTCAGAGAAGAGCATGAAGTTAGAGTCTTCATGGGCTTGTGCTTGGATACATTGTTGCTCCACCAACGGATTTATCTCCAGACTTCACTGTCTTTCCTGTGGAACAGCCACCTTCCCTCCCTCCCTCTGCCCCTCCCCCTGCTCCCCACACTCTTATGGCCAGGGGACTGTTTACACTTGCATTTTGGGGGAAATCTTTCACCGTTGGGTGCAGCTCTACAAGTGGCCACTCCCATGGTGGGAGTGCTAACCTATCCTGGCCACCAGTGCTTTTACCACCATGTTATTTAGACATACTAGGATGGTGGTAAAGATGTTGACAATCAGTGTACCATTGCTATAGCTAGTGGAGCGGCAAACAGAGGGGAGAATTGCCAAAAATTGCCATTGCAGATGCAACTTTTTGGATGATACTGAATACTATGATTCATGATATCAGCCAAACAGATCATAAAATTACATGACCATGCCAGAAGGAGACAAACAATGGATACCTTTTAAAATATATACTGAAAAGCAGTGAATCTCATCGCACAAATTGCAGCAAAGGACTCACCGAAGCACCCATTTTATTGAAGAGAGAAATTACCTAATCCTAATCAAATTAGGTCTGCTTCTAACACTACTTGGACACATGGAAAAGCTGCGTATACTTCAACCAGAGCCACTAGCTTCTTATAAAAACATCTTTATCACAGTTCTGCTTCATTTTGGACTTAACTCATACAAGAAAATGGAGCTGAAAGTACTGAGCTGGAGCAAAGTTACATTCTAACTGCACAAAAGAAAAGACAGAAAAAAAAACATTTTTCCATTCTCCTATATGTGGACTTTAGAAATCTGGAAAGTGAAAACACTCATGGAAATTTCAACAACTAGACAACTTGGGCAGTTTAAATCCTTAGAGATTACTGCTAAGGGAAAAGTATTTCCACATATTTCCAGGATCAGAAATTGCTCCTTTATTAAACAAGTTCAAATTACATTTCAACATTTCTAAACTTAAACAATTGGTCTAAAGTGTTGTTTCCCAGAGAGGAAGACAACTGACAATATGCTTTGTCAGAATAACTCAGTTTACAAAAAATGAAACAAAACAAGCAAAATAAAATAATATCCATGAAAGCAAAGGCTGCATCAATTTTGCCTAACAAAGCAGCAGCCACTCTTGCCTAAGAAACTTAAAAGTGTGATGCTTAGAAAATAGAACCATAACTGCTACATATTGTAGTTCCATATACCATAGCACAGGTGCATCTGCCAGCCTCCTCTGGAATTACAAAATGCTTTGGATGATACCAAAAGACATGCAGTTCACAGTACTTGGTTTCTCCCAAGCAGCTCATGGGAGCACTTTATATTTCAGAAAGAGATGGGCAAGAAATACATAATTATGTACAAGGTAATGTATTGCTGATCACTCTTGAAACAGCAGGAAAGGTTTTAACAAATAATGGGATTCATCTGGGGGAGAGGGAGGCTGCCTGACCCACTTTTGAAAAGCAATATAAATTCATTTTTTGGATTACAGTAGCACCTACATGCCTCGTTGAGATCAAGGCTAGGTGTAGTAAATGCATGTAAGAGATAAGCCCTGCCTCAGAGACTTTACCACCTAAACAGACAAGGGTGGGACAAATTATCACCCCCATTTGTCCCATGGGGCATTGAGGCATGCAGAGATTAAGAGGCTTGCCCAGCATCACACAGGAAGTCTGTGGAAAAGCTAGACATTGAACCTTGCTGTTGAATCACAGGTCTCCTGAGTTCCTGTCCAGTTCTTTAACCAAAAGACCATTTCTTGGAGTAAGAAGTGCTGTGTTCCAGGGTTGAATGGAGGCAGTGATATGCCAAGTGATTCATAATCCAGAAATTCTGGAGGTCATGACTTTGCTGGCCTCATAGGTGTGCAGAGATAGGTTCTATTTGCCTTCTTCGTGCCAGTGCCATGCTTTTGTTTAAACTTTTGCATCTCCTGAATACTTCATACTTCACTGAATACTCACTGAGTTTTCCCTTTTAAATAATTTTGTAAATATAGCTTCTAATGCACAAAGGCTTGTTCTAGAAAATATATTCTTAAACCCATTTTTGCTTAAGAATACATCATCCTCTCCATCTGCATAAGTGGAGGAGACCCCCCTCCTCCCCGCAGTGCACTGAATCTTCCCTAGGTTGTGTAGCAGTGATGCAGAATCCATAGCGTTCTCTCTCCTTGCCCTGACACTGTCATGGAGCCCTGTGTGACTCTGGGATGCATGGGATTTTGGGGGTGGAAGAAAGGGGATCATCTACTCTCTGTAGCATCTTCCCCTGCTGAGACCACACAGATTTTCCAATTGGAAATCCAAGCAAGAGTTAATGCTGCTTCAAGTTGATGCTTTAGGCAAGATTAACTCCCTCTGGGGCCCTAAATGACTATTACTGAATAGCTGCCAGGGCACTCAGCATGTGGCAGCCAGCTTGTGAAAGATGGAGCTGTTAGGCTGGAGAGGCTGAGCAGGGCAGTGTGAGGGGCTGATCCTCCAAACTGGATACAATACTCACTCCTTCTTGTGCAATGATGAATCCCGAACTACCTGCCTGAGTTTCCTTATTTTAAAAAGTTTCATTTTTATTAATCTTAGGGAAAAAAGATTCTTAAGAGTGAACTCCCAAATCACCAATCTAACCAACTTCCAGACAGCACCATTGGTCTCAGTTCAGAAATCTCTCTCATTAGTTATATGCAGGTGTCAGCCGCAGAATTAGTTATTCATTAAGTATTATTTTTTTATGTATTTATTTTGGAGAGGCTATAATTAAACCTGCAACCGTTACAAAGCCCTTTTATTAGCCCCCTTTGGCTTGGCCTGAAAATTACCACATTTATTCTGCAAGCAAAAAGCAATGTTTAATTTACTGAATTTCAGCTCAGGAACAACATAGGCAGTTATTTTTCTTGTTTTAATAAAAAGAGAAACAATGTATTTGATGAAGAAAATATTTGAGCAGACACAATTAGTTACAAAATGTTATGTTCAGTATTGCAAGATAGTTTCAACAAATTTCCTATGGAATCTCTGGCTTTAAAGGACTTTATTTAGTGCCCCCCCCCCAGCCCCTAACAAGCTCCACCCACACAGACCATTATACAGGCACGGAACACTGCTAAAATCAACGGGTCTCTGCCTACACAGAGCTCATCACAGGATTAGGACCTCAGGATTTATTCTCTATTTTTTGGACATACTTATTTTCCTTTCATATTAATAGGGCATATGCTCATGAAACAAGGAGAATAGGCCTTATGTAATTTGCACTGAAGTACTTGAAAGTCACTAGTATTTGATGGTTTATTATGGCTGCTTCTGTTACCAAAAATCTGTGTGTTCTTTTCACATTATTTAAACTTAAAATATTGAATGTGCCAGTTCTCTTCTATTTCAATGTTAGGCACTTTCTGTGGTGTCGTGGTGGTGACCACAGCACCAAATGAACCCATTCCTTGGTGATTTCTTGCTATCTCACTCACGCATAGGATGGCCCTTTTACAGGAATCTTTTTCCCCAATATGTCTTTCTTGGGTTCTCCTTTAAATTTGGCAGAGCTAATCACCTGTAACCCTAAAGTGATCATTTTGCAACTTCTAGCAGCCTCTTTCTCTCTTTCTGCTGGTTATATTTTGCTTCCATCCTGGAAAAGTCAAATTTTCTCCATTTTACAATGTCAGAAGTCAGTCAGCTAAATGACAAGATTTTTGTTTCATACATGTTTTTCTTTATCCTTCTTTTGACTTCAATTTAAACATTTTTCCATGCTTAATTTCTTCACTGTATTTGCCTACCAACTTTTTTACATAAACTTATTCTAAAGGCATTTAAAATAAAATTACATCTAATGAAAACTATTTAAAGGAAAAGTTGTGCCTAGGAAATAAGCATCTTGAAACTCCTTAACCAGTTTCTTGTTTGTCTGGTTACAACACATCTTTATTCTTTCAGGGAAATAAAGGTGCAAACATCTCAGTACACTAAATGCTTTTCAATATGGCAAGCTGCAGGAGTAAACAGACTTGTAAGCCATCAGCAGACAGTCTGAAAAAGTAATTACCCAGGGGCTCTTTAAAAGAATTAGTACCCTGTAACATGCTGATTAATTGGCTTTTAACTAGTGAATCTCCTTGAGTGGGTCTTTCCAAGTGAATGGAAATTAAGAAACACATTTCATTGCTATCTGAGGTATGATAAAGGCATTTGAAAATCAGTTGTGTGGGATATGCAAAGTGCATTTAAGTGCACAGATGTACAAATAGAATTTGTTTGGGGGGAGAAGGAAGTGCTGCCTAAAGCTACAAAAACTGACAGTTTGGAGCTGCCCAGTTGCACATTTAATTTAGTGTCTAATTTCACTTTTACTGAATTCAGTAACAAAATTCCTATTGATTCCAAGGAAAGCACAATCGGGAGCTTAATGTCCCCAGACTATACACACAACAGATTTTCAACAAATGCTGGGAGATGTTTTGTACTTGCACTTGCATGCTGATATCCTGCCCTACCCACTCAATAATGGCCTTAGTACAAATTGCTGAGCAACCTCAATCCCCTTGACTCCATGAGATTGGGGGACATTGACCTGGATCCTCAAAGGAACTGAAGCGTTGCAACACTGAGCATTGCAATGCCTAACTTTAAGCGCTTAAGGTTGTCCACACTTAAAATGCTACAGTGGCACAGGTTGCTGCTGCACCTGCGTGCCACTGTAGTGCTTCAGTGTAGATAGTAATTATGCCACAGGGAGGGGTTCTCCCATTGGCATAGGTAATGCACCTCTGCAAAGGGAGGTGGCTAGATAAAAGAAAGAATTCTTCTGTTGACCTCACGCTGCCTAAACGGGCTCTTCGGTCATCTTCAATATGCTGCTCAGGGGGATGAATTTTTCACACCCTGGGTCGACATGGTTATACTGACCTAATTTTCCAGTGGAGTTCAGGCCTCAGAAAATCGCTTGAACAACAATGGGGTTCATAAAGCCTGAGTTAGGTGCCTAGGCTTCATATGCAATGCCTGGGGACAGAAAAGTACCTTAGAATGGGTTCCACAGAAGTCAGCATGCTAGACAGGGAGCCGCCTAAACTGACCAGAGGGAGATGTCAATTACAGGAGTGTGTCCTAAGTCCAGCCCCTCTGGCAGAGGTTGGTGGATCAGCAGGGACTGCAGGGAGGCGCCTTTCTCTGCTTGCAATCCACAGCTGGGAACCCCTCTCCTGGAGTCAGGCCACTTAGGCACCTTCACCATTTCTTGTGAGAATGGGTAGGCACCTGCCTCCCCCCACACCACTGGAGGAGACAGCCTCCCTTATAACTAGCCTTGGAAGGGTTAGACTTTTATCAGTAAATGTCAGTAAACATCAATTTCACCATACACCCACAAACCGCTGAAAAAGCATTTCCATCAGTGATAATCAATATTTACAGATAGGCAAAGTAAGAAAAATGCAGCTTGAGAATTTAGAGTCAAAATCCCATGATTTAAACTTCTGAATTAGGCTCGTTATAAATGGACTAGCAAATGAATAGTAAAACCAGGTATGATTTGTTGATTTATGGATATTTACTTTCTATATTTTGATGTGTGATGTTGACTATTTGTGTTTTAATGGTTTATAAAGCCTTAACTTTTTGAATCTCAGCAGCTGTCATTAAATAATTGTCTCACCTGCCCCCCCCCATAATTACCTGCAACTGTGAAAATTTAAATTGATAAAAATCTGAAAAAAATGCTTTACATGGATATTATCCATTGAAATTATTAAAAATTAAATTACTCCACCCTATAACCTTTTGCCCAATGTTTAGGAAACTCACCCAAGATGTGGGAGGCCCTAGTTCTACTCCCCCCCATCCACTTGATGAGAAGATATTTCAAAAGGGGTTCGCTACCTTTCAGGTGACTTCCCTGATCTCTTGCACTGCTCCATCTAAGCCGTGAGCGTGGGCGCGTGCACACAGATCTTAAACCCCGCACACACGGCGACACACCCGCCCACACTCCCGGCTTCTTCTGTGGCTTTTTTTTTTTTTTTTTGCTTCGGTGGTGGGCACAGAAGCATTTTTTTGTGCACACGACCTGTTAAAAATTAGAGGGAACATTGATCACCAGGCTATACAGTGATTCCCACTCTCTCTCTGCCCCCAGAAAGCTTATAATAAAAGTGTGAGATAAGAGACAACAGCTGGATACAGGCAGACTGACATGAGAGTACAAGGAAACAATGCCACTGTGGGTCAGCATGATAGGCTGTGGTCTCAGCACCCCAGCAGCATAACTGTTGTCAAGTTTTTGTGGGCATCGTAGCAAAAGAGAGTTTAAAGGAGAGTTCTGAAGGAGGATAACGAGTTAGTTTTGCACGTGTTTATGTGGAGCTTCTCCCAGGAGTGAGGGGCAGCATGGGAGAAAGCTTGAAAGTGTTTGAAAATTTAACAAGTGGGCAATGAAGGCTGACACCATGGGCTGATTGGAGGCAGGACTTGACCTAATGTATAAACAGGAGAATTTCAAGTAGGAGTAGGGAGATTATACTACCTCTATATTTGGAACTGATGTGACCACTGCTGGAATACTGTGTCCAGTTCTGGTGTTCACAATTCGAGAAAGGTGTTGATCAATTGGAGAAGGTCCAGAGAAGAGCCATGAGAATGATTAAAGGATTTGAAAACATGCCTCATAGTGATAGACTCCAGCAGCTGAATCTGTTTATTTTAATAAAGGGAAGACTTGGTCGTATTCTATAAGGAATTACATGGGAAACACACATTTGATAGTGGACTTTTCAATCTAGCAGACAAAGATATAACAAGATCCAATGGCTGGAAGTTGAAGTTAAACAAATTCAGACTGGAAATAACACTGTTAACAGTGAGGGTAATCTTCTTCTTACTGTACGTGCAACATGCCTCAGGTGGCACATAACCAGAATTCATCACCAAATTTGGTCAGTTGGTTGGATTATTAGCTTCCCCGGCTCAGGCTGCGTACTGATGGGGAGAGCATGCCCCTAGTGAGGATAAGTAACCATTGGAACAACTTACCAATGGTGAGATAGATTTTCCATCAATGGACATTTTCAAATCAAGATTGGATGTTTTTTTAAAAAGAAATGCTGTAGTTCAAACAGGAATTAATTGAGGCAAGGCCTATGGCCTATATTATGCGGGAACTCAAACTAGATGGCCACAGAGGTCCCTTCTGGCTTCATAGATTCATCCATGACTCTATTAATCATTAATGCTGCAAATAGACATAGCTGGATGGAAAGATTTTCAAACTTCACATAATTCCAGAAAAAATATCATTGTATTAGAGCACTGTGAGCCAAATGCGAACTGCGTGACTCTGGACAAATGTCTACAAACAGTGTAAGACGATCTTGACATGAATGCCTGGATTATTTCACTCTCTAGGCATGTTTGATTGGGCTGGGAAGCACTGTTAGCAGTGCCTTCATTGCTAACCCGTCTTAAATCACACTTCTAGTTATCACGGTTCTCGCAAGGTTCTCCAGGCTAGTGTAGTTGGATCGACTGAATCACTATTTTCAGTATTTTCAAAAGATCAGGAAAGCAATCTTTACTCAGAAAAGATGCTTAACTTTAAGCATGTGCTGAAGTCCCATTGAACTAAGTAGACATACATCATGTGCCTAAATGCTCTTCTGAATGGCGATGTGCTGAAGTGCTTTCCTGAATCAGCACTTTATATCATGGTCTATTACAGCTCTGAGGGACTTATTGTTTGTAGGCCGCTAAATAATGGTAAAGAGTCCTTGTTTGCATTTACACCAAAGTCAGTAATGGCTTCTATTCAATTTGTCACCTCTGTGAACCTTTCTAAGAATGTATTGCAATCTCAAAAGTATACATGTAAGTCAAAAAACCATCTGTTTAAAAAACCAGTAAAATAGAATCAGGCAGGAATACTTAAAAGTCTAAACCACCATTTCATCCTTACCTCATGCCATTTCCCTCCTCTTTTTTAAGCAATGGTGTGATGAGTTCAAAGGCGGAGTCAGAGCCTACATTTTAAGCCTTAACTCTGAATGCCCTTTTTTGTTGGTTTTAGTCAGGTGGTTATTTTAACATATTTCTATGGTTTAATTTTATACAGCTATATAAAATGTATTTATTTATTGTAATTTAAGGGATTATTTCCTATATTATCTGAAATATAGAAAAAGCTCACTTTGTTTTGTGATTCTATTTTTAAATTCTATTATATAACTAGAAAGATGCAAGTCCAAGGGTTTAACATGACCCTTGGGAGAATTATAATCTCTGTGGAACACACTGCTCATAGCTGCGGTGAAATATCCATCACTGAAAATCTCAGCACTTTTAATTCCATCTCAGTGACATAGCTGGGGTAGCTGAAATATTGCTCACATGTGGGAAGCAGTGACTGTATGTGAAATTATCAAAATGACTCACTCAAAGAAAAACTCTAGTAAAGACAAATCTAGAAACAATGACTTTGTGTTTATCATTAGCAGGTTTTTTTAAAAAGCTCAGAGTGAAAAAGGTTAGGATGAGGTTGCTTATATTTTTTGGATATTTAAAACAAGATGCAATTCTTCAAAAGTTTTAAAGACCACAATCCGCAAAAGTAGTTAGGCACCTAAGGGTATGGCTACACTGCACACTCCTTATGGTGGTGTGTAGAGTACATACACTGTATGCCCCGCTGCTGCAGGTATAAGAGCAGTGTAGATGGTGAGGCACTGCTTAAGCGAGTAAAGACACACCTGAACTCTGTGGGTACGTACCCAATGTGGCTGTCTACATGCTCAATAAGTCCTCCTTTGTCTACACGGCTATTTTTAGCAGGGAAGACTCCCACTGCCAGAGTCTTTCCCCGCCACAGGGCGCTATCGGAAACGCTCCAGTAGCGGGGAAAGGATCTGGCAGCAGGAAAAGGTTCTGGCAGCTCCCCTCTGTTGGAACCTTTCCCCGCTGCCTCCCTCCACCAGAGTCTTTCACTGACATATGTACTGTGTAGCTAAAGACCACATTGTGGACACAGCCTGTTTTTCACTGCAGCATGTAGCTACACATACAGTACTCCCCACTGCCAGTGGTGTACAGTGTAGACATAGCCTAAATCGCAGGTGGAGGTGCTTATGTCACAGGCGTAGCCTCAAGTGGGCTTGGGTGGGCCATGACCCACTCAATTAGAATCCAGTCTCACCCAATTTTCACTCACTCCTGCACTCCCTGCCTGCTGCCCATTACTCTTCCCCATGTGTCCACTGCCAGGCAGAAAGGAAGGGATGCCTGGTTCCCTCCCATATGCAGCCAGAGCTGGACTGCTAGGGCTCCCATCCCAGCGCCGAACTCTCCTCGTGGCAGACACCCCTGGCCAGGCTTATGGCAGCTCCAGAATGCAGCTGGCAGGGAAGATGCAGAACAAGGGTGGAAAGGGGAGGTGTTTCCTACTCCAGGTACCTGGAAAATTCCTACACCCAACTCGCAGGTGAGTCCTGCCCACAGGCCTGTGCGTAGGGGATAGTGCAGCATCTGCTTAGCTGCAAAACGCAGGGTGCAGCCAAGCCACAGCTTTAGTTTACAACTCCAGCCCACCCAGACTTATCCTGTGGACAGGTTCTTGCCCATCCACCATAAGTTGGGGCCCCCCCCAAATTCCTACTTCCAGGTACCCCACTGGCCTAAGTCCCAGGTTTGGGCTCATTGTGACCTGCAAAACTCCCACTGAATCCTATAGGCTCCTTAACCCACCTAATTTAACCTAATTTTTCAGGGTAAAAGTTCCCTCAGTGCCTATGTTTCTTCCTCTGAGCATGCACACTGCTCTCCCACACTAGACATCCAGATGACCATCTCTGCCTAGGCTTCAGAATGATCCATGGACTGGGGGAGATAGACAGATGAATGCCTGTCTTGTGGAGGCAACCTGGCAGGTGTGCTTAGAGACTGTCTACAGAATTGGGTTCCATTCAAAATCCAGCTACTGGAGGAGAAGGTGGTGGTGCTCACCTTATGATTTTTAGCCCAGTGGTTAGAGAACTTGCCTGGGATGTGGGAGACTCAGGGGCATGGGATCCTGGGTCTCCCAACTTCTTAGATGAGTGCCTTAACCAGCAGGCTGCAGAGTCACTCTCTCTGTCCCACTTTCTCTGGCCCAATGGCTGATCCACTGTGGATAAAGAGAGAGAGAATGATTCTGTAAGCTAGTGGTTAGGGAACCCATGTGTTGCCTCTGGCAACAAAAACACTACCTTCCAGGCCTCCATAGGCCTCACTCTGTCTGTACAGGTTAGCAATAGACACACCAACCGCGAGTCCTCTGAGTGTTCCTTGGGAGTGCTCAGCCCTTGTTCAACTGAACACTCTCAGAACTCTTGGATCTGCTCTTCCCAAAGAAACAGTACACACCAGCTTGTAACATTCACCTCAGGATCACCCTTTACTTAACACACATACACACACACACATAGTGAAAACAAGAATACGTTTATTATCAAAGACCAGAGATTCCAGTGTGAGAATATTGGGGAAAAAATGGTTACATATACAACAAAATCATAATGTACATTCTAGAAACTAATCTTAACTAACATGGCATTCCTCTATCTCCTACCAGATAGCTTACTCCAAGTTCTTTCCCCAGCATTTCAACCAGTTTCTTTGAAACCCCATAAAATCGAGTCTGCTGGTAGCTTGTCTTCACAGATTAAAAGAATGCCAGGGAATCTCTCTGTACCTCCAAATATATCAGAACAAACCTTTGATGTTCACCTAAAAGTAGGGTCCCCTTTCACCCCCACTATGTACCTCTTTTTGTTAATTTCCTTCTGAAGTCTATGCCAGATCTTCATTAGCATTTGACTTAATATGCTAATAGACTCCTACTGTATCACAGTGGCTCCCCATGGAGATAAATGTCTCCAACACTCTGGAGAAGTTTGTCTTAAGACACATTACTTTTGAGTGATCTACTTTTAACTACAGACCTAGAGAACATATTTTTTGTATATATGCGTAACTCCTCACATTTTCCATGCATACATCTCACAATGATTATAATGACCAATGTGACACAGACTTTCAGTAGAGATCTTACATGACTCCTTTTGGTGAACTCATGGGATCCCTGTGTGCTCCTGAGATGAGTTCCTGTTCATGGATTGCTGAACAGAGATAGGCACCACACTGTAGCCCAGAATAAGGTTCTATCTCTGTGAGAGGGGCGTGATTTAGGCCTCTCATCAGCATCTCCCACTGGCTAGTTTAGGCAGCTCCCTGACTAACATGCAGGCTTTTGTGGAATCTATTCTTAGGTGTTTATATCTCCTTATTCATTTTATAGTGAGCCTAGGTGCCTTACTCAGCTTTGTGTATCTCAGCGTTGCTCCTGTGAGTTTCTGTTAGGTGCTGCGACACTGAGCAATGCCTAAGGTCCTTTGTGGCTCTGATCCAAAATGTTGACTAAACCTCATCGAACATTCTTTAGCCACTAGCTTTTGTTTCATGAAAATGGGGATCATATTGTAGAATTATCTTAGCCACATTTACAGTCACTTGTTTGATCACATCTCACTCCCATTTGGCTATTGAGGATCTGCTCTGCAGCTAATAGTTGCAATTAATAACTAATGTGGTTATATAAGTTATTTATATTGTGGGGTAATGAATTAATTATTTATGATTTTTATTATGATATTGCCTAGGAACCAACAAAGAATGAGGCCCCATTGTGCTAGGCGCTATACAAACACAGAGTAGAAGATGCGCCCTGACTTGACTATAGTGTCATTCTGATTCTCTCTCTGGCCCAATGCATATTTCATTTATACAAAGTGGAACAGCTTTAACAGAAGAGACTAAGGGGGGCCTGATGTATCAGAATATCCCATGGCTCAGTGGTTAGTGCACACTTCTGAAATGTGGGAGATTCATGTTCAAATCCTCTCTTTTTATCAGGAAGAGGGGAGAATTGAACTGGCTTCTCCCACATTCTGCATCAGTATCCTTAATCACTGGCTAAAGATTATAAGTGAGCACTTCCCTGCCAGTTGTTTTGTGTGGAGTTGGGAGTACTCAGAGTATGCCTACCATATCGGGCCTTGCAGCCGAGAGAATGCCTATTTTCACCTGTTTTGAGAATCACACTGGGACATAGAAAAGGAGTACTTGTGACACCTTAGAGACTAACCAATTTATTTGAGCATAAGCTTTTGTGAGCTCCAGCTCACCTCATCAGACGCATACCGTGGAAAATACATAAGATGTTTCTATACACACAAACCATGAAAAAATGGGTGTTTATCACTACGAAAGGTTTCCTCTCCCACCACCCTACTCTCCTGCTAGTCATTGTAAAAAGTGGCCTATTTCCTCTTGTTTATTCCCCACCCCCCCAATGTTCCTCAGACATTCTTGTTAAACCCTGGATTTGTGCTGGAAATGGCCCACCTTGATTGTCATACACATTGTAAGGAGAGTGATCACTTTAGATAAGCTATCACCAACAGGAGAGTGGGTTTGTTGGGGGTGGGGGGGAAGAAAACCTGGATTTGTGCTGGAAATGGCCAACCTTGATTATCATACACATTGTAAGGAGAGTGATCACTTTATATAGGCTATTACCAGCAGGAGAGTAGGGTGGGGGGAGAGAAAACCTTTTGTAGCGATAAACACCCATTTTTTTCATGGTTTGTATGTATAGAAACATCTTCTGTATTTTCCACGGTATGCGTCCGATGAGGTGAGCTGTAGCTCACGAAAGCTTATGCTCAAATAAATTGATTAGTCTCTAAGGTGCCACAAGTACTCCTTTTCTTTTTGCGAATACAGACTAACACGGCTGTTACTCTGAAACTGGGACATAGGCATCTAGGAACTTGCCTGAGGCATCAGTGCTCATCTAGAACCTCATGTAGGCACCTAGGAGCTTTCACAGTGAAAATTGAGATACCAAGGGAGCTTGGGCATCTACAAGGTTAGGTGGCAGCTGGTGGCAGGGTTGAGGAGTTCAGCGTGCCTAAATTTTGGACTTAGGCACCTAAAGTGGGGGTTAAGTGCCTAAGTCCTCTTATGGTCTGGGCCTAGGTGTAAAATGCTTTGCAGAGGTGCAAATAACAACACAAGGTGCAAGCCAGTGGAGAATCAAGCATTATGAGATCAGACCAGCTGTCTCAGAGGGTGAAAAAATGATATAAAATAACTTTACTATGCAGCAGAAAGTCAATACTTCAGAATCCAGTCTCCCTGGACTTCCCAGGCTATTGACAAACACTGTGGCTTTCCAACTGTAAAGCTGGGAATCCCCACATACAGTCATGATGAATTGTGAGATACAGGACCTCAAACCCAGCAATGGTATTGATCATCATCGTCATCAGGTTCCTATTACGCTGCTGGCGTTTAGGGCAGTGACGAAGCTCCTCCACTCGTGGCTGTTTCTGGCAAGTCTTTCAATTAGGACTGAGTATTTCCATTTCTAGTGTTTAAGGTAGTGTGATTTTTAGGGGAGACATTGAAAAATTAGGGTTAAAAGTAGAAAACACTTCTCCAGCAGATTGACTTTAATAAAATAAAATAAAATAATATTTCAAGTGTTTCAAGCAGCTCAGGTGTCTGAAATGGTAGAATAAGTCTCAAGGAAGATAGATTATTGTACAGGTGAGACAGTCAGAAGTGCATTATCAAAACACAATATCACTAATTTGCATATACAGACTATATCTAAACATATCTATACAGTATGTTTTACTGTTTGTGTATATTATATACATGTGTGATATATTTATAACAGGTAAAAGTGGATTATGTGGCATTATTACTTATTTTTGTAATATATTTAATAAGTATCCCTTATGGAATTTGTTACCATTGTAGACATTCAACAACAAAACTACCTGTTTAAAGAACACTGTCAACTTAGAAAAAATCACACTTCTGTGAAAATTTTACCTGCTACTGTTACAAATAGCATTTAAGATTATTGTAACTGTAAGAGATTAGAGAAAGAGATAGAAGCATTGTCTAGTCAGCTTTACTGTTCTCACTGTCAGTCAATCTATTTCTCCTGAAGTTTTTGTGGTCTTTCACATCGCAACACACTTATAAAAATAATAAAACGTCATAAAAAAGAAATTGGTGGGGGGAGGGGTAGGCATATTATTTATTTATTTATTTATTTCCAGTATTATGGTAGCACTTACCTGAAACTACTTTTAACTTATTTTTATTTAAATTGACTAGATTTCAACTTGAGTGTTCTTTAAAGATTTCTAAAACGAAACCTTTTTTTCTTTGAAGTTACACAATTGTAAATGCTGATTGTTTAATTGATGCTCCATTCATGCACTTAACTTCCCACTTAGGCACATGCAGGACATGACTTGAAGACATTAACAATCATTACTACATGTGGATTGCCTTAGGATTCAAGTTTATTTGTAATGAAGGCAAATACTCTGCATTTGGATGAATTCTATAAAAGCTGAACATTTTCTGCTCAAGGCAAAGCTTTCCAGCTTTTTGCTGGTTGTAATGAGTAATATGCACTCAAATTATGTATAATTTGGTTTTCATGGTTTGTGTCTTGGAGCACATAAAGTCAAGTATAATTACTGCCAAAAAGGCGGCTTCTACATGCACTTTGGGACATTCACCATGGACTTATGATACACCAGAAAGAGATTCACAATTACAGTACAGTACTAGGAAATTATTTAAGAATGTTTATTGTTTTCCCTCAAAGGCATGTGAAATTGCAATGAGCATTCACAGGAACTGCAATAAATGGTCATCAGGTTTTAGTGTTATTATAAACTAAAACTAGTATCAGTTGATATTCGTATATCCATGGGGGGAGAATTACCCTTTTAATCCCAGTCATTTCCCACAGTAAGATTCCATAAAATGGGATTCTTGAGGTCCCAAGAGGTACTGGAATAGGAGAGGGAGGAGTCTTCTATGTTCAACAAGGCATTCTGCTGGGAGTCTCTAGTTTCCAGACAGGTGCCTGGGGCAAATAGTCTCCACTGTCTGCTGCAAGCTATTTTGTGTAGGTGAAAGTTCTCCATCTCCACCTGCAAGAAGACATTATGTTTTTGTTTTAAAACTGAAGCAGCATGTGGACTTTGCTGGGCTCTTTCTCCTCCAGTTGTGGCCACAGAAGAAGTTGCTTTAGCTCTAGGGCTTTATGAACTCCTGGGTTTTTTTACATACAACTTAAGTAGCCAGGAGAGAGGGAGACTCGAGATAAGGAGTGTTAGGTGTAGTACTCTTCAGGGTGTGAGTTCTCTGCCCTGTACCCCAAACAGCTCTACTAACCAGCCCTAAATTTTCCTTTGTGCTTTAAAAGCCACCAGAAAAGGCTTTCTGCAAAGAAACTGCAGTGAGAATTTCACTACAAAGATTCCCTTGCACGATTACATTAAGGATATAGAGTTTACTCCCCTTGGAAAATCCATCCCTAAGATGGCAGATCTTTCAGGATCCATGACAGGCCAGGCCTAGTCACATGGTAACCCTGTACAGAGGAGAGAGTTGGCTTTCTTTATTCCTTGTGTTGGGCCAACCTTCTTTTAAACAGGTTGGCCATGTGTGCAGTCAGCATGTATATGCATCCTGGGAATTTTGTGCCCCGATTCCTTTTTTACACACTCAGGGTATGTCTACACTATGGAATTAGGTCAAATTTATAGAAGTCGGGTTTTTAGAAATCGGTTTTATATATTCGAGTGTGTGTGCCCCACAGAAAATGCTCTAAGTGCATTAAGTGCATTAACTCGGCGGAGTGCTTCCACAGTACCGAGGCTAGCATCGACTTCCGGAGTGTTGCACTGTGGGTGGCTATCCCACAGTTCCCGCAGTCTCCGCTGCCCATTGGAATTCTGGGTTGAGATCCCAATGCCTGATGGGGCTAAAACATTGTCGTGGGTGGTTCTGGGTACATATCGTCAGGCCCCCGTTCCCTCCCTCCCTCCGTGAAAGCAAGGGCAGACAATCGTTTCGCACCTTTTTTCCTGAGTTACCTGTGCAGACGCCATACCACGGCAAGCATGGAGCCCGCTCAGGTAACCGTCACCGTATGTCTCCTGGGTGCTGGCAGACGCGGTACTGCATTGCTACACAGTAGCAGCAGCCCATTGCCTTCTGGCAGCAGACGGTGCAATATGACTGGTAGCCGCCATTGTCATGTCTGAGGTGCTCCTGGCCGCGGCGGCCAGGAGCACCTGGGCAGACATGGGCGCAGGGACTAAATTTGGAGTGACTTGACCAGGTCATGCTCTTTAGTCCTGCAGTCAGTCCTATTGAACTGTCTTATGGTGAGCAGGCAGGCGATACGGATTGCTAGCAGTCGTACTGTACCATCTTCTGCCGGGCAAGCAAGAGATGAGGATGGATAGCAGTCATATTGCACCATCTTCTGCCGGGCAGGCAAGAGATGAGGATGGCTAGCAGTCGTATTGCACCATCTTCTGCAGAGCAGCCATGAGATGTGGATGGCATGCAGTCCTTCTGCACCGTCTGCTGCCAGCCAAAGATGTAAAAGATAGATGGAGTGGATCAAAACAAGAAATAGACCAGATTTGTTTTGCACTCATTTGCTTCCCCCCCTCCCCTGTCTAGGGGACTCATTCCTCTAGGTCACACTGCAGTCACTCACAGAGAAGGTGCAGCGAGGTAAATCTAGCTATGTATCAATCAGAGGCTAGACTAACCTCCTTGTTCCAATAAGAACAATAACTTAGGTGCACCATTTCTTATTGGAACCCTCCGTGAAGTCCTGCCTGAAATACTCCTTGATGTAAAGCCACCCCCTTTGTTGATTTTAGCTCCCTGTAAGCCGTGTCATCAGTCGCCCCTCCCTCCGTCAGAGCAGCGGCAGACAATCATTCCGCACCTTTTTTCTGTGCGGACGCCATACCAAGGCAAGCATGGAGGCCGCTCAGCTCACTTTGGCAATTAGGAGCACATTAAACACCACACGCATTATCCAGCAGTATATGCAGCACCAGAACCTGGCAGAGCAATACCGGGCGAGTAGGCAACGTCAGCACGGTCACATGAGTGACCAGGACATGGACACAGATTTCTCTGAAAGCATGGGCCCTGCCAATGCATGCATCATGGTGCTAATGGGGCAGGTTCATGCTGTGGAACGCCGATTCTGGGCTCGGGAAACAAGCACAGACTGGTGGGATCGCATAGTGTTGCAGGTCTGGGACGATTCCCAGTGGCTGTGAAACTTTTGCATGCGTAAGGGCACTTTCATAGAACTTTGTGACTTGCTTTCCCCTGCCCTGAAGCACATGAATACCAAGAGGAGAGCAGTCCTCACAGTTGAGAAGCAAGTGGCAATAGCCCTGTGGAAGCTTGCAACGCCAGACAGCTACCGGTCAGTTGGGAATCAATTTGGAGTGGGCAAATCTACTGTGGGGGCTGCTGTGATGCAAGTAGCCCACGCAATCAAAGATCTGCTGATATCAAGGGTAGTGACCCTGGGAAATGTTCAGGTCATAGTGGATGGCTTTGCTGCAATGGGATTCCCTAACTGTGGTGGGGCCGTAGACAGAACCCATATCCCTATCTTGGCACCGGAGCACCAAGCCGGCGAGTACATAAACCGCAATGGGTACTTTTCAATAGTGCTGCAAGCTCTGGTGGATCACAAGGGACGTTTCACCAACATCAACGTGGGATGGCCGGGAAAGGTACATGACGCTCGCATCTTCAGGAACTCTGGTCTGTTTCAAAAGCTGCAGGAAGGGACTTTATTCCCAGACCAGAAAATAACTTTTGGGGACGCTGAAATGCCTATATGTATCCTTGGGGACCCAGCCTACCCCTTAATGCCATGGCTCATGAAGCCGTACACAGGCAGCCTGGACAGTAGTCAGGAGCTGTTCAACTACAGTCTGAGCAAGTGCAGAATGGTGGTAGAATGTGCATTTGGATGTTTAAAGGCGCGCTGGCGCAGTTTACTGACTTGCTTAGACCTCAGTGAAACCAATATTCCCACTGTTATTACTGCTTGCTGTGTGCTCCACAATATCTGTGAGAGTAAGGGGGAGATGTTTATGGCAGGGTGGGAGGTTGAGGCAAATCGCCTGGCTGCTGGTTACGCGCAGCCAGACACCAGGGCGGTTAGAACAGCACAGGAGGGTGCGGTATGCATCAGAGAAGCTTTGAAAACCAGTTTCATGACTGGCCAGGCTACGGTGTGAAAGTTCTCTTTGTTTCTCCTTGATGAAACCCGCCGCCCCTTAGTTCACTCTACTTCCCTGCAAGCTAACTACCCTCCCCTCCTCCCTTTAATCATTGCTTGCAGAGGCAATAAAGTCATTGTTGCTTCACATTCATGCATTCTTTATTCATTCATCACACAAATAGGGGGATGACTACCAAGGTAGCCCAGGAGGGGTGGTGGAGGAGGGAAGGAAAATGCCACACAGAACTTTAAAAGTTTACAACTTTAAAATTTATTGAATGCCAGCCTTCTTTTTTTTGGGCAATCCTCTGTGGCAGAGTGGCTGGTTGGCCAGTGGCCCCCCCACCACGTTCTTGGGCGTCTGGGTGTGGAGGCTATGGAACTTGGGGAGGAGGGCGGTTGGTTACACAGGGGCTGTAGTGGCAGTCTGTACTCCAGCTGCCTTTGCTGCAGCTCAACCATACACTGGAGCATACTGGTTTGGTCCTCCAGCAGCCTCAGCATTGAATCCTGCCTCCTCTCATCACGCTGCCGCCACATTTGAGCTTCAGCCCTGTCTTCAGCCTGCCACTTACTCTCTTCAGCCCACCACTTACTCTCTTCAGCCCGCCACCTCTCCTCCCAGTCATTTTGTGCTTGCCTGCACTCTGACATTATTTGCCTCCATGCATTCGTCTGTGCTCTGTCAGTGTGGGAGGACAGCGTGAGCTCAGAGAACATTTCATCACGAGTGCGTTTTTTTTTTCTTTCTAATCTTCACTAGCCTCTGGGAAGGAGAAGATCCTGTGATCATTGAAACACATGCAGCTGGTGGAGAAAAAAAAGGGACAGCGGTATTTAAAAAGACACATTTTATAAACAGTGGCTACACTCTTTCAGGGTAAACCTTGCTGTTAACATTACATACATAGCACATGTGCTTTTGTTACAAGGTCGCATTTTGCCCCCCCCACCGCGTGGCTACCCCCTCAACCTTCCCCCCTCCCCGTGGCTAACAGTGGGGAACATTTCTGTTCAGCCGCAGGCAAACAGCTCAGCAGGAACGGGCTCCTCTGAATGTCCCCTGAAGAAAAGCATCCTATTTCAACCAGGAGACCATGAATAATATCTCACTCTCCTGAGGATAACACAGAGAGATAAAGAACGGATGTTGTTTGAACGCCAGCAAACATACACTGCAATGCTTTGTTGTACAATGATTCCCAAGTACGTGTTACTGGCCTGGAGTGGTAAAGTGTCCTACCATGAAGGACGCAATAAGGACAAATAATAATAAGGGTGAAACCTTTTGCAAAGGCTTTGGGAGTACATCCAGGAGAGCCGTGAATGCCAGGGCAAATTAATCCTTTCACATGCTTGCTTTTAAACCATGTATAGTATTTTAAAAGGTACACTCACCAGAGGTCCCTTCTCCGCCTGCCGGGTCCAGGAGGCAGCCTTGGGTGGGTTCAGGGAGTACTGGCTCCAGGTCCAGGGTGAGAAACAGTTCCTGGCTGCCGGGAAAAGCGGTTTCTCCGCTTGCTTGCTGTGAGCTATCTACAACCTCATCATCATCATCTTCTTCGTCCCCAAAATTTGCTTCCGTGTTGCCTCCATCTCCATTGAAGGAGTCAAACAACACAGCTGGGGTAGTGGTGGCTGAACCCCCTAAAAAGGCATGCAGCTCATCATAGAAGTGGCATGTTTGGGGCTCTGACCCGGAGCGGCCGTTCGCCCCTCTGGTTTTCTGGTGGGCTTGCCTCAGCTCCTTAAGTTTCACGCGGCACTGCTTCGGATCCCTGTTATGGCCTCTGTCCTTCATGCCCTGGGAGATTTTGACAAAGTTTTTGGCATTTCGAAAACTGGAACGGAGTTCTGATAGCACGGATTCCTCTCCCCATACAGCGATCAGATCCCGTACCTCCCGTTCAGTCCATGCTGGAGCTCTTTTGCGATTCTGGGACTCCATCATGGTCACCTCTGCTGATGAGCTCTGCATGGTCACCTGCAGCTTGCCATGCTGGCCAAACAGGAAATGAGATTCAAAAGTTCGCAGTTCTTTTCCTGTCTACCTGGCCAGTGCATTTGAGTTGAGAGTGCTGTCCAGAGCGGTCACAATGGAGCACTGTGGGATAGCTCCCCGAGACCAATACCGTCAAATTGTGTCCACAGTACCCCAAATTCGACTTGGCAAGGCTGATTTAAGCGCTAATCCACTTGTCAGGGGTGGAGTACGGAAATCGATTTTAAGAGCCCTTTAAGTCGAAATAAAGGGCTTCATCGTGTGGACGGGTGCAGGTTTACATCGATTTAATGCTGCTAAATTCGACCTAAAGTCCTAGTGTGGACCAGGGCACACACACACACACACACAATCATTTAGAAAATGAGTGACACTATTGATTATGAGAGGACATAGCTCCATTTACTAGTGTGTGTGTGTATATATATATAAAAGAGAGAGATACTAGTATCTATATATCTACTAATAAATGGAGCTATGTCCTCTCATAACAGTGTCACTCACTCTCTAAATCATTTTGTCAAGCATTGATGAGTGGAAAATCTGAAATATTTGACTAGTGTAGAGATTAGCTGTTAATACAAGTTTGTGGGGGAAGCCTTATCCCCTATTTTCCCATACAGGACATAACCTTTGGTGGATGTAATTGGTAATTCTTTTTGATGTTCTGACATAAATCCCAGCAGATATAACTATGCTTCTGATGGTGCAGTAAAGAGCCCTTTGAAAATGGACTGAACAGTTCAATTTAGATGTGAATTAACCATTATTAGTTATGTAAAATATATGTCAACTGCATCAGAGGATACCGCCAATTCAGTCAAAGGCAAAAATTGTGCTGTATTTTAACTTGGTTTCATTTAGTATTAATAAAGAGGAAAATATCTGGCATCTGTCTGATTTAGACTCTCAGCTCAATTATGTTTATGTTAAAGCAGTATCTTAATTTAAATTAATTAATGCTATCTAAAAAATTTTACTTAAGCACTTTGTAGATGTTAATCTGCCTAAAAGTTAATGGACCTTTCAAGAAATATAAATTAAGGACCCAAGCCTGCAAACCCTTGTTCAGACTTAAATGAAATTATCATGGCTTGTACAAAGCCATTTGACTTCCCAACTGCAAGACCCAAGAGTCACTATGCAACTTTCTTTCCCTTGCTCCAACCTACCCCAGACTCCTGTGCCATATCAGACTGGGGAGGGGCATAGCACCTGAAACTAGATCCCAGCTTGGGGGGAATAGATGCATCTTGTTAGACAGGAAGAGGAGACTCAGATGTACTGCAATCAGAGCTATGACTAAAGTGCACCATGAACCCACCTCTCTTTTATTTACTCGTGTGTAGTCTGAGCAGTAAACTTGAAACTAGCATTGGTGAGAGAACCCCATGTGTCCCTATTGGTGGAGTCCCAGGCTCTTGCAGGTTTGACAGCACTGGCTGAACTGGCTCTGGGGACTACTGAAGAGTAGGAACTAGTTATGTGAACAAAGGTTTGCAGTAGTAAGCTCTGTATTAATAAATGCAAGGGCTTTGAGATCCACTGATGAAATGTGCCATATAAAAGCTAGATATTATTACTTTATTTTACAATTCATAATATGAGAGAGACAAACACAGCTATAACAACTCTACCAAGAAAATACATAATATGCTAAATTTTAAAATGCTTTATTGAGCATTAAGAAAAATAGAGTCCACAAAAAATCCAACTGAATAATTAAATTAGAAGGTAAAGAAATTAGGAAAATTAAAGACATTTCATGCATTATTTAACACTTCAACTGTATAAAGTTTTCTTAACAATGCACTGAAATAGTGTTTTTTAAAATTATGCTTAATGACCCATACAACTGTTACATAAAACAGTAACACTTGCCCTGTGTAGTATTTTAAGATGTGTTTTTTATGCTTTACTTTCTGAATTCAACTATCTCTTTTCCTTTTTAACAGTTTGCACTCACACAAAATATATCATTCAGTGTTATGATAAAATAAGTACAGAATGTTTTGCTTTTATATTTCCTCTTGGATGTTAAAACTGCCAGCTTAACACTTCTGTTACTACTTATCTCTGAGTCACTGCCCTTGCCAACACTCAAGATAAGACAAGCTCGCATATTCCAAACAAAGAGGCACTTGCTGTTCATTCTGGGAATTGTAATAAAGTGTGTTACCGAACTGTTCATATTCAATTTTATTTTTTAATACATACATTTGATAATTCACTGTGATAGAGACAAAGATTTTCCTCTTTAAACAAGATTTAGATTGCTTTGACGAAGAGACAAATATTAAACTGAAAAGGAGTTCTTGTGGCACCTTAGAGACTAACCAATTTATTTGAGCATGAGCTTTCGTGAGCTACAGCTCACTTTGAAGTGAGCTGTAGCTCACGAAAGCTCATGCTCAAATAAATTGGTTAGTCTCTAAGGTGCCACAAGAACTCCTTTTCTTTTTGCGAGTACAGACTAACACGGCTGTTACTCTGAAACCAAATATTAAACTATGTAGTTAACCATGGAATATGTGGATGTATTTACATCTTAATATGCCAGTTTCACAAATCTGTGCAGTGAAATCCCGGCCCCATTAAGTCAATGGAAATTTTACCACTGACATCAATGGGAGCCGAATTAGGCCACTGGTGAGTGGTTTTAAAAATCTTGCCTGTGGTGTCCTGTCAGCCTTTTCCCACCTACTCTGCTGGCTACCATTACACCAGGTACACTCCAAAACAGCTGTCTGTAGAGTAATTTGCACTTGAAATGTTTTCAGCCTATATGATTTAAGTGCTAATTTGGGTAGTATTATGTATTAGAAAAGAGTTTTTCACCACCATTTTAACACATTTATGCCCCATTCACAATGGCATCAAAAACATGACAACAGAAAGTATTTTTCCAAATGAGACTACCGCTTGCTTTTTGTACGATAGGTGGAGGCAAAAACAATAAAGACAATGAGCCGAATCTTGGCCCTTCCCTGCTGTGCAGTGGAACCACCAAGCATACAAGACCCATTTGGTTTCCTAGCTGCAAAGCTGCAATCAGCTCCTGAGATGGCAACTCTATATTCAGGTGAATATTATTACTCAGGTGAGTGCTAGAGGAAGCATATAATTTACATGAGGCCTCCAACCTGGAGTTGCTTGGCACTTTGCTTCCAAGGAGTGGAATGTGGTGTAACAGATTCCACTGTAGGATCAGGGCATGTGGAACTCCTGTGCAATAATTAAGATTTACTTATTATAGGCTACCTCAGTCTTGGGAAAGAGATGGGGCAAATATTGTCCCTGTCTCATTTCCATGTATCATCCAACCCCAACAGTGAATAAAGTGAAAGAAATTTGGAGCTCTGATCATTGTGTCTGGCCCAGCTACACGGGACCTGGATGGGACAAAGCTGACCTGTCACCACCTTTTAAGTTCGTCTGACCCTAGGACTGACTGAGAGATGGTTTGGACTCTGACATAAGCTGGAGCAGCCTCAGAGTGGCTCTAATTGTGCCAGTTGGTATAATATGTGGAGGTCCTGGAGCACAGCACTATGCCTCTTCACGCTCCTTCCCGGGACCCCTCCGCTGGGGACTGAAGGGTTGGTGTACCAGGGATTCTCCTTTGGCTGGGGGGAAATCCTCAAGGGGTGACGTAAGCCCCTGGAAGGGTACAGAGGGGTCTTAGCAGGGGCTAAGCATCTGGCCCCATTACCTGATCATACCCTTCCTCTGCATTATTATTATGGGGCAGCCTTTATCTTTTCGGTATCGAGGCAGGAGGGCTCTGGGTACTAGCCAAAACAAAGGGTGCCAATGCATTTCCCCGGGGCTGGGGTGGCCCGGATTCTTAACACGGGCTGGGGTGGGGTGGGAATGGTCGGGTTCAGGTGAAATCACACAAGTGGCGGTGACTTTGCCGGGTTTCTGTCAGAGCCTGGAGCCCCCACTAACCCCCCCGGTGGCTCTGTTGGCAGTACCCTTCCCCCCTCGCGGATTTACTCTCTGGCTGCTGGGCCCCTTCGCGGGGCACGTCCCCCAGCTCCAGGCTTGTTGTTGTCACGTGGCCGGGGGAGGGGGCTCCGGCCGGGGGGCGGGCCGGGCTCAGCGGGAGGAGGCGGAAAGTTTGTGGAGCGGCTGGGGCTGGCGGAGACTGCAGCGGGCTGGGCGCTGTCTGCTTCGCCCGGCGGCCCCGGGGCATGAGCAGGACCTGCCGACCGCACTGAGAGCCGGCAGGTTGCGCCTGGGCGAGAGCGGGGCGGCGGCTCAGGGAGCCCCGGCCATGAGCTGCCCGCTCCGCGCTGCCCCAGCCGCCGCGCTGGGCTTGCTGCTGCTCCTGCTCGGCCGCCTGGCGGGGAGCTCGGCCGCCGGCGGCCCCGGCTCCCCCTCCTGCCCGGCTCCGTGCCGCTGCTTGGGGGACCTGCTGGTCTGCAGCCGCCTCAAGCTGAGCCGGGTGCCCGAGCGGCTCCCGCAAGGGGTGGTGCAGCTGTGAGTATCCCGCGGGGCGGCAGGGGGACCCCAGCACGGCTCCTGCGCAAGGAGGGGGCTGGGCATGGCCGGGAGCGGGGGACCCTCAGCCCGCTCCGGGCTCCGGCAGGGCGCGGCGGCGCAGCAGCCCCCGAGTCCCCCCTCGGGGACTTGTTGCTGGGCTGGATTTGGAGGGTCTGGCCCTGAAGCTGCGGGGGGAGGGGAGCTGCCTCCAGCCCTCCACGTCCGTAGGGAGTGGCGTCCCCAGCGCCCCCCTCTGCAGCCCCCTGGGCATCGTCGGCTCAGCCGGGGCATGGGTCACCTAGGGGAGCGTCTCACCCCGTATATGTGACCTCTGTCTCCCTTACCCATCACCCCGCCGGCCTCCTCCCACGCACTTGTCCTGTCTTGGGGGGGGACGGGACTCGGGACGGGGGGCATGGTCCTGATCAGAAAATTGCCCAAAGGAGAAGGGATGCAAGGGCCTTTTGTCACTTACGAGGGGCTGAGTGTTTTGTTTTTTTTTTTTTTTAGTGAGGGAGAAAGTTTTTATAGAGGCGAATAATGTGGGGAACTGGAAGCTATTGGAAGTGACTTGTTCGTTCGCAAGTTGGGGCAGAGTCTGGTATCCTGCCAATAGGAAGAAATAAAACTGATACTGAACTGAAATGTAGAAGGTTATATTGGCGGGAGGGCTGAGGAGGAAGAAAGATGCTAAGATTGAATGTCTGTTTCTGTTTTAAGTATTAAAAAAAAACCCAAAAACTCTTCTCTAAGAAAACTGATGGCTGATAGGCATTGAAAATAATTGGGCCCAGAAAAGTTGCATATTGCTGTTAACATCACCAGAGTGCACTCCCTTCCCCCCCCTCTACCCCCCCCCCCGGTATCTAATGAATATTCTTTACAATTACATTTTTGCAAAGCATAGTGTGTCCTTTGCAGGTAGTGTCAAATTGCCATATTCACTAGTATTTCTTTCCTATTGATCCTTTTTTTTCCTCTAGTGGTTTTAAGAAATGTATTAAGAAGACAGCATATATCAATTAATTTAGCAAGACAAACTTGAAGACTGCTTAGTAACAAATATTAAAATGTCATATTTAGAATACTTAATTTTAGTAACAAACATTTTTGAACAAATCATAAGATATTGAAATTTCCTAAAAGGAAGAAAAAATTGGTACGATCTGGAACTTTTTTACATTTGACTTCTATATTTGTCTTATTAATTTTCTATTAAATTTCAAAAACCGATAGAGATAAAGACTAACGTAAACAGGAAGGCTTTCAATTAGTTTTGACTAATTCTGTTAAATTGCCTCATCTGGAGGTCATGCTTCTTTATTCATGAAACATGGATGGCTGTATTGACAACATATGGAACTGAACATATGAATGACTTTGGGAGGTAACTCTTTCCATGAGTAGTATTGGAAAGTATCCGTGAGAGAAAAGAAACTTAAGTTTTCCTTTTGGTTGATATGGTTAAGATGTTTCAGTGATATACATATTCAGCAATTCATTGTGCTTCCTGTTGAATGTTAATCTTTCTGGTTCTTTTGAGTTGTCTCAGTAAGATAAAATAAATCTTTTGACAAAACTTGTCAATATGTCAGAAAATTAACATCCCTTTACCTTAGTGCTGTTAACTTAACATTTAGCTTTAACACCATGACAAACTAAAACTAAGGGGAAAGCATAGAACCTTTAACTGGAATTTACTTCTAAAAGTTGTCTTAACATAAATAACCAAATGTGTTGCCTTTTGCAATTATTTTAGTGATAGATACTAAAATAAATTACAGAGGGTTTTCTGTTTAGCACAATTGGAAGTGTAAATTGTTTTTATGTAAGTTCACATTCCTTTAAAGAAGTGAGAGAAAATAAGTTCCATTTGTATAAATAAATACTGGGCCTGTTGTAAGATATCCTGCTGTGATCACTCATTGGACAGCTGTGTCATTTGGTCTTAAACTCACAGGAGTACATCTTTGTAGGTGTCACCAAACCATGTGGTTTGGCTGCTTTTGTGTAAATGTTTCTTTTGTTTGTGTGAAATGCCTTAGAAGTACCCATGTTTCTTTCTTCCTTCCCTTCCCCTTAATAAGAGAGTGCAGAAACATGTGGCATTGTCTGTTACCTCCTCCTGTTCAGTATTTGGAATTTTGACTGCTCACAGTGCAAGATAATGATTTTCAGCTTCAGGTAGTCAATAAAGTTTGAGTTAATGTGATTGTTACTCCAAACTATTTACTTACAAATAGTAACAGATTTTGTGTATTTTGTTGACAAATAGAAGAAAATATATATAATCTTGAAAGGCAGTAATTTAGTTGAAAAACTGCCAAGCCTTATTGGAAAATGTTGTAATATCCATTAGACCCAATTCTCAAGACCTTACTAAGGCAAGAACTCCCTTGTGGTTTGGTGGAGTTCTTGCTTGAGTTAGAACTTCAGGACTAAGCCCAGTTTGAATGTTTTCCTCTTCTCTTCTGTCTCCCTATCCCCCAGTGCCTCCAAAAAGTCTGATATAAAGTAATATCTAGCATTATGAAGTGATGGCTCGGTCCTGTCTCATTCAAAGTTCTCACAAAATTAATTGAATGTTGTGGGTGTGCAAAAAATGCTGGATCGGAGCAGGCCTTATGGCTACAGACAGTGAAATTAAGAAAATGAGCTTCATTGTTTGAAGGTTGAGTGTTTGCATTCTGTTACTGTGCTGTCAGTGGTTGCTCCATTGATCCAGAAGCTGTCTCATGAAATATAGTGTAAATAGGGAATTTTGACCAGCTTTATTGGGGATTTAGAGTAAAGTGCATCTTCCTTAGTGCCATCTTCACATAATGTAATGGAAGTCCATTGAAAACTGAAAACCGATAAATATTTGTAGTGGCTTTGTATATAAATATCCTTAGATTTCAGTTTACTTCTAGCATATGTGCTCTGAGATTGAAAGAATGTTGCTTTGTTAGAATTAATGTTTCAGAGCCAGAATTGGGGGAGGGAAAGCAAATACTTGCCAGTGCTTTCAGTATTTTTAAATTCTATTGGAATTTTAGAATATGTCTTACCAGGTTCACCTAGGAATGCCAAAGCTGTCAGTGAGACAGAAGGGAACATCTAAAAGATGATTTCAGCTAGTGTTTGTACCGCATCTTTAGTATTTACATTTTATAAATACTCTAGTTCTTTACCAGAATTGCCAGAAAAAAATTCCTTATGGTTTTCACAGCTGTTTTTCAATATTTTCCAGACTAAAACTTTAACATAGCAAGCTGATTTATGAGTCACTTTGGATCAGTGTCTTAAAACAGCTACAGCCTGGCTTTTTGTTTTTTAGCTTTCCTGATTTCTGCTGAATTAGCAGCTCTAAAGGCCCCAGTGGGATTGATTAAGAAGCTGTTGCTGGATTTGCATTTTAAAATTGCACTTGAGGCTCAGGTTTCTGAGTTCTCTAAGGGAAGAAGATGATAATTGCAACTAAGAGTTGTAAATTAAGTTAGGGTCTAAAAATTGTATTTATATAGTGTGTGAAAATGGAGAGGTACCACCTCTTCTGTGTTGGGCCTTCTCTTTGGTTTTTCATTACATAACTATTAACACTTTAAAGCTGCAGTTCAGCTTTTCAGTGAAGAAGCACCATATGAAAGATTGTTAATGCAAAAGTAACTGAGTATGAATAATTTTTCTTTCAGATGTTTCATAAAATAGGTTCCTAAAGGACAGGGTCAAAAAGGCTTGAAACACTGCAGCACATCATAAGTATTACTGTTCTGTTGCAGTATAAATTTTTAAGTGAAGAGTGGACTATATAGTTTCTACTGTCTAGTAAGAATTTCTTACATGTAAATTTGGTGTCCATAAAGTGTCTGAATTTAGTCCCCATTATATCTTTCTTGGCTCTTAGAACTCCAATAGTAAAAGTAACCATAGGAGAGATTTTCTTTCTCCATTTAATATGGCTTTAGTGTGGAGGAGTTAGATTTGGGAGGGAGAATCAAAAGTGGAAAATATTTTGCAACCTTAGTATTTAGTTTTCAGAGTAGCAGCCGTGTTAGTCTGTATTCGCAAAAAGAAAAGGCGTACTTGTGGCACCTTAGAGACTAAGGAATTTATTTGAGCATAAGCTTATGATGACGTGAGCTGTAGCTCACGAAAGCTTATGCTCAAATAAATTCCTTAGTCTCTAAGGTGCCACAAGTACTACTTTTCTTTTAGTATTTAGTGTTGCCCACTCCTATTTCTAAGTAGAAATAAAAAAAAATAAAATAAAAAAACCCAAACAAACCCAGTCCACTTGCACTTTCTTATAAGTGGATTTTAATTCAAGGGCGGTAGTTGGATTTTGTCGGGTTTTTTAAAGTCTGTATCTTAAATTTTTACACCTAGGGCTCAAGAGAAACTATAGGTTTAAATTTCACTTAAAATACATTTTCTAATTGCTGATTTTTCTAACTGTAGTTGATTCACATTGAGAAGTTCTGTCTTCACTCATAGTTCACCTGCAAGGAACAAACTTCCCCATAACATTTCTAAAAAAAGATTAACATTGAAACTGTGGCCTTATTAAATACTTTTTACTTTTATTGTATGTAATGTTAACAAAAAAAATTACACAAGTATGTGTGTTTGAGAGAGAAGGCTCAGAATTAACTGGTTTTTTTTTTTTTTTTTGTTCTTTTTCAAATAGGAGATAAAAGTAAGTAAATCAATGTGGAGTTTCTGGATGTATATATTTTAAAAAATAGATACCCACAAATTTTGCATGTGGTATCTGCAGCGTTAAAGACTTAAATTTTGTTTCAAACAAAATTTAAGTTGTTACACTCACGGTTGCCTTGATAGACTCCAGATGGATGTGAGCTTGAGCTATGAGTGAAAGTGTCTGGCTCCAGTGTGGTGATCATGCACAGCAGTGGTTGTAATTGCAGGATTTTTATAGTTTAAAGACTCTGCCAATTTTTTTTACATGTTATAACTCTAGCAGAACAAATCTACTCACGTCTGTTACTGTCTGGTGGGTCCTTAGGCAAACATGTTTTAAATAAACCTTTTGCAGGGTTTTTTAGATGAAACGAAGAAACGCAGGTTTTTAGCAGTGATGTTGAAAGCTCTTTGTTGAAATAATTGCTGATTCCTAATTCTTGTCTAATGATGATGAACAGTAACATATTAGGCTCTAACAGCCATGACTTCATAGAATTTTGACTGTTTATTTGCATACTTCTCATAATCCCTACAGACAGACCAAAGCCAAATATTGAATTAAGTTTAAGGTGGTGGTGGGAGTCCTTAATAACTTTTTTAAAGTAAAATGTTTAATTTAGGTCACTTTTAAAATCTATTACTTTGCTGTAGTAGACTTCTTCAAGATTTGTTTGCGAATGTAGGGGTGAAGATGTCAAATTAAATATATATGTGCAGTTTTTAAATGTAAAATAAATGGATTTTTCTCAGATCTAGGGTCTGATGGATGGCTACTCTGGATTTTTAAACAGTGAAAGAATTAATCTTTCAATTTAAGTGTGACTAACCTTTATTTACAGGAGAACTCAGTCATGCTAATAAGACTAACATTTGTAGGCTTTTGAAAATTTTAGAACTGAACTGGTTTCCCATCTTCCAGATGAAGCTCCTTAGGTGCTTAGTCCATTTGCTGTCTCTGGACACAGCATACACTGCTCACTCCAAGAGGACACATGTAGAACTTCACTGACATCATTTGCACTTTCTGATTAATAAACCATGCTAACATGTAGCCCTCGGGGGTTCTCAGTCTGGCATGGAGAGAGCTGAACTTTATGGCATGAAGTTGTTTCCTTAAATACAAGTTTTTATGCTGAAGTTCTGAGTAAGCTATAGATTGGCTTTTAAATGTAGGTTGGTTTCAGGCCTATTTATCTATTCACAGCTGCTGCTACTACATATGATCAGTATTAAATTTGCATACATGAGAATAGGGTTCCAAATCAAATGAAAACCTAAATTCTATTTTCATGCTTCCTTGCCTGTTGTATCTAGGCTTTGCAAACTGTTTTAGATTATTAGGTTTAAAACTATAAATGAAACTAACACATCCTATTCTTTTGAGCCTATATTAGAATTTAAGACTTAAGTGCAGCTCTATCTGTGAATTTCTCTTATAGCAGCCAAGAGGTTACTTTACCTACACTTTTTTTTTTTTTTGATACGACGTGGTTTCCTTGACAATGTGTGTATATATGAAGCTTCCCATAGATATTAAGACTCTTTTGTGCTATTGTCTTTTTAAAAAACAAAAGGGATTGTTCAGTCACAAAACACCACATATAAACTAAAGACCTTTCTTTCCAGTTATTAGCAGTGGTCAAAGCATTTAAAATCACCTTCCTTGTTTTCACAAAACAATACTTGAGTGAGTTTCTATTGTAATTTTATTGATAGCAAAACTATAATGTAGATTTTTTTAATGTATTTAGAGACTATTTAGATTGCAGGTTCAGTCTAAATATGTATTATGAGAGCTAGTAAAAATATACCTGATATTTCAAAAGTGACATCTGATTTATTTTTGTAATCTCATAGGGACTTAAGTCACAACAGATTATCTTCAATCAAGGCCAGTTCCTTGAGTCACCTTCATAGTCTTCGAGAAATGTAAGTGATTTGTTTTTTTGGGGGTATAAAAATGTTTTTTCTGTAGGATGGCTGTCTGAGAGACAAAGGTGTGTGCTCTTATAGTGATGTGCTGCAATAAGTGAGTTTATAATTAGCTTTGAATTTTATGGGGTATTTAGCAATTTAAAATATACAGCGTATGCACTCCTTGTTTATATTGCAACAGACTTCCTTTTTTTGATCTTGACAGAAAATTGAACAACAATGAACTGGAGACCATACCTAATCTGGGACCAGTCTCTGCAAATATTACTCTTCTGTCCTTGTAAGTAGATTTTGATGGCACTCTTTCTAACTGTAAAGATGAAAAAAAATAGTGGAAATGTGCATTGATGTTAGTTAAAAAAAACTGGATGTTTATCAGATTGTGGCTGGGCAGTTGCTTATGTGATGTTGCATCAGGTTGTTTAAAAATGTGTGTATGTACACACACGCAAAATTAAACTTAATCTAGTAGTGTTTCTGATGCTTCCCTAAGATATAGACAGACTGTATTATTATTAATTTGTATTGTGGCAGTGCCTGCAGGCCCCAACCATAATCAGGACTCTGTTGTGCTAGGCACTATACAAACACTAGTAACTACTATGCAAAAATTTGTATAGTGCAGGCCTTCAAAACAAGTTTGTGTATTTTGGTTGAAATTCTGCCCTCCTTGAAGTCTGTGGCAAAACTCCCATTGACTTCAGTGGAGTACGGTGGAATAGGGATTTCACCCCTTAATTTTAGGACACATATATGATAGGTAGACTAGGATTCAGAATAAATCATGTGCCAGTAACTTTACTACAACTTGTTTGGTCTATCTTGTGTGTGTGAGAGAGAGAGAGAGAGAACTATTTCCTGTTATTGCAGATGTTACACAAGCTTTTGTTTTGGTTTAGTTTGCATGCAATATGTTTATAATGAATCATCATATTACTAAAAGTATGTCACCTGTGATCAAAGGCAGAATTTGTACATTCAGAAAAAGTGGATATGAAGTTAAAACGAAAGGGACTCAAAACAGAGATGACCTGATTTTCATTTTAATGGGAAACTTGTGTAATGCTTATGCAACCATGAGGCTTTTGATCAACTTTCATAAAATGTGTGTGTATGAGGATACTTAAAATAGTAATGTCTTAACTAAATTTTAATTGATTTTTTCATAAACTGTCAAATACTTAAATACTAAAACGTGGGTTTTCAGCTGTGGGGTTTACCAGCAGGATTTTTTCGTGTTAAAGCTAGTATTATTTAGCCCTATTCTTAATACAAATTGCAAGCTGCCTTGCAGAAGAGGCCTCTGAAGAGTTAAAACAATATAGTAAATTTTGGGAAGCTGTTCAATTAATTAAATTGATCACTATTCAATTGCTTACATCTGGTGATTTATAGGGGGTTTGTTTTTACTCTGATCCTAGGTCAGCTAAGTCAGCTGGTGCAGCCGCTGTGTCTGCACTGCTCTGTTTGAATAAGAATTAGGTGACATTTGATACTGATGTGGTTTTTCTACAGATCAGAATGAGAAAAGAATGAAAGAAAAAGCAGATGGTGTCTGACAAAGAACTACTGAATTTAAACACCCTATCTACTTTCATATTACATTAGTGTTAACACTTTTTTTTTTTTATAGTGACACATCATTCTATAGTTTAATCATTGTGGTGAGTCTCAAATATACATTTAACTATTAAGTGTCATTTTTTTTAAAGGTCTGTTTACCATGAGATTAGAAACCTTTACATAATAAAGCATTAGAAATCTTCCCTGTCTTGTTTTGAAATGTATGCAAAGTTGAGAGCTTGTCCTAAAGCATCCTCAACCTCTTTCCATGGAAATTAAACTCTAGTTCAGAGGAACCTAAAATTATCCTTCTGCAGCTGTGAAAAGAAATTTTTGATAAAATGAATTAATCCAGCCACTGCTGGATATTTGTCCCACACCCATGGATCACTAGCTTAGGTTAGTTTACCCAGCTGGCCAAACATGGAGAGATCTTTATTAGATTTGATTTGTGCACTGTGTTCTGATTTTTTTTTTTTTTTTTAAAGTACCTTTTAAAAGTGTTCAACTGCCATGTACTGAAGATATTGCTTGGGAGCTGGCTGGTTGCCATTCTGCTTTGAAGCCCATGCCATGCCTATGTATGATGTCAGGAAACTCCTGAGTATGCTCAGTGGAGCCCAATTAAAGTTACTAATGTTTACCATATACCTCATGACCACTGTGGAGAATCATTGGAATTAGAAATGGAAGAGACCTATGAAGCCATCTAGTGCATTCCACTATCAGTGTAAGACTAATTCTTGGAGCATATTATGTAGTGCTCAGTGGGCGTGGTTAGTCAGAACAGAAAGCTAGAGAATGGTATTTCATGGTTCAGGGGAAAAAACTCTCTTGCCCCCAAGGGTTTTCACCCAAAAGACACCTCACAAGCTAGGGATTGTTAATGGCACAGAGGTCACAACTTCATTAAATAAACTAGTATGTAAATAAACAGAGGAATGAACATGCTCTTTGCAGCAGTGGATGGCTGTAGCTGGTTGGTAGTTCTGTACAAGAATGTGCAATATATCATTGTCACACATCAACACATATATCAGTCTAATGGCATAATTTTTGTCAGAGATAAAGAAACAGACTTTTTTTTCTGATCCTAAATTTAGTTTGCAGTGCTGTCAGTTTAAAAATTCTTTTTTGTAAACTGAGCTAATTTGATGTATATAAGTCAGTGGAAGGGAACAATATTCAGCAATATGATGCAACTTTCTCAGAGGTGGTTTTCAGAGGGTGACTGCTTGAAACAAACTTCTGATGAACTCTGTAGGAGCTTAGCTTTCATGGAAAAAGGGGATTGTGAAATCTTCCCAATGCAAGCAACTATTGTGTTCCTGAGTCTTGGTTCTTCTCAATAGCAGAAAAAAGGGCGTGTGAATTTACCTTAATGGGAGTTATCCTTCTGATTTGATTACATTTCTCCCAAGATGCGCACAAAAGCTAGCTATCTTGTTCAACAAGTCTTTTAAGAATGCAGCGTAGGGTGCCCTGATATGCTTTTCTTTCCTTGCCAGACTCTAGTGGCCCAGGATCTCTCTTCCAAGCAGTGAAAACTTCTCCTCCCTAGCAGCTGTTAGTACAGTTCTGAAGCTTTAAAAATCTACAGAGTGAATTCCACAGAGGGTATGTCTATGTACAGTGCTGCAGTGGCGAAGTGGAGAAGATGCTCTATGCTTCGCCTAAAAAAAACCCCACCTCTGTGAGCGGCAGAAACTATGTCAGTGGGAGAAGCTCTCCCACTGACTTAGCGCTGTGCACACAAGTGCTTATGTTGGTGTAACCATGTTGCTCAGGGGGTGGAATATTCATATCCCTGAGTGACATAAGTTTTGCTGACATAGCCTGAGTAACAGATGCTCCCTAACCTGCAAGGCACATACAGTTGTAAGGGCTCGGTAGGCAATGTAAGGCTTGACTTAACTAACACTGACTCAAGTAACTGCTGAAGAATATGCTGAAAATGTGTAGTAAATGCCCTTGTGTGGTATAACAGGACCTTACTTGGCATACTGTGATGTTCCTTGAGAAATCCCTGAGGGGACCTTTTATCAGCAGTAGCACCCCTTTAACCCAATTGTTTCAGGTTTGGTTTTTGAAAAAAAATGACCATGGTTTAAACCAAAAATGGAACTGACTTCTTTGACCTACTGTTGGTTGTTTCTGACTCTTCAAATTACACATACAATATAATTTATTTTTCTGCAGGAGAAAAATGAGCTCTGCATCAATTCAGTCCCTAGTTTCCTGTACATTTGGGTAATCCAAAACTAACACCTACGGCTAGTCACTGGAATTTAATTATTAAATATGTAATGTTAACTCAATACAATGTAAACGTTTTTGGGTATACTGGATTTAACAACTAAATTACCACAAATATTTACACTGGCTATACATGGTAATATAGCCTCATTTATCTATCCCTAGAACTAAAATATTTTAGATATTTCCTTATTTGCATTCCTCAAATGCTTGTAAAGCCAGTTACAACTAACATAGCACTGTTTTTAAAACTTGTGATAGTTTCATGTTACAAAATTTTGAAATTCTGGGGGAAAAAAAGCAAGGTATATTTTAATTATTGTTGGCTGTTGATCACTTTATATACTATTTTGTCAAGCTTAGAAGTGAATGCTAAGTGCCCCAACAGTTAGGGACATCACTGAATAAAATTTAAACAAGTTTTTGTTCTGAATCGCCTAAATACTGTCCTGCTGGTTCTTGCTCTACGTGGCACCCTGAAGTGGACTAAACTGGTGGTGTCATATTAATCAGTCTGTTTAGTGAGGGAGAAGGGACCTGGTAAATGTCTTTTAGGGCTTGTTTTCATTGCAACATTTACTTGGGGCTGGGTATCTTCCCTGGCCCCTCCTGCAACCCCCCCGCACCTCCCCCAAGTGTCCCCGGCCCCCACTTGCTGCCCCTGTGCAGCTCCCCCGGCCCCCAGAGCATCCCTGCCTCTCCCCTGCAGCCCCACACTGACTCGGTAACTTGATAAGATAACCTGAGTTCTGTCCACATACAAAAACCCTTAACATGAGTGTGGTGATGCTTTTAACTTGTATTGGTTGACCTGAGTGGGTGTGAAGGTTAAAACTAAAGGGAACAAAATTTGCCAGCTAACACAACCACTCTGTTGTGTGGACACAGGCTAGCAACACTAAGTCCTCCAGTGTCTTCCCACAATTCCCCTTCCCCCCGTGCCCAGAAAGGCAGATATGTTTTCCCACAGTTCACTGGGAAAGAATTCATAGAATAGCTCAGCTTATTGCAGTAAGGATGGGCAGCAAGCAATCTGTATTTTTTCTCAGTGTGACTGAGGTAGGTTAACTGGAGAGAAGTAATATGAGCGTCGATAACTTGAGCTAACTCTGCAGTAACTATGTAGCCAAAATCTTGCATGATTTTGCAACATTACTTGTTAATTCTCAATTCTGTACCTAATGGGGTGTGAAACTTTGAAATTAAAAACTGCAAAAACATAGAGGTAATCAGTTTTTAAAAAGTCACTTGGCCACTGTCCTTCATAGCATGGCTCCCTGCTCTAGAAGATCCTTATGGTTCATAATGATTACTTAGGTTGGTATAACTTTAATCCCAAGGGATGACAAACTATTTAAGATGTAGCTAAGAAGCTACTTCTGGGGTGACATATGATGTTTCAGTGCATAACAACTTTATAAAGTAGTTCAGGAAAGGAAGGGAAGTATACCATATCCAACACAATGGACACTATATAGTAGGGAAACTCCAGGCATGTAGGATATAATTTGGCCTCAGCAGCATGGTATAATAATTTCCATGTGTTTGAAAAAAGTATAATGTGATATTTAATTACCACAAGTGGTTAGGGACCTCTATCTTTATATATTAATATTGTCTGAAAAATTAACTTTCATTGGTTTCAGTATTCCCTCATAAGGAAGAGGGCCATCTGTGAAATTACAAACACTTCTGCAACTCCTATGTTTTCTTTGAAGATATCAAAAATATTGACCAAACTGGAGTCTACTTTATTCATATAAAATACAGCCTATGGCATTACACGTGTGACGTCACCAGCAAAGGGCATCCTTCAGTACCTCTGAAAATGAAAGGCAGATATCAGTGGCTTTGAAGACCCTGAAAGACCTTTATTGTGTTGGGATATCAAGGTTTTTTGTTTTTTTTTTTTTTTTGCCCTAAACCTGTTATACGTAAACTTGCAAATGGACTTCGAGCTTCAAAAAAAAATCAACGTCAGAATTATACAATATATCAATGGCTTGTAAGTCCCTGAAAGACCCTTCGCATTTTGGGTCTTAGAGTATAAGGGCTATCGTCTCTCAAAATAAGGAAACCGCACATTCTGAGATGTGTATTGTATATAGCTTGAAAGACTCCAATTAGAATATCTTAAAATAGTGAAGTCTGAAATCTTAGTGAAATTCTTTAAGTAGTAAGCTTAGATTTATATATTTATTTGTACAGAGCAGATGGGAAAATTCTTGAAACAACCATTGTAAATCACTTACCTGTACCGAACAAAAATTAAGTTTGGCTAAAGCTAGACTGGAAAATTAAAAGTTCTGACAAAATGTGCAATAATTTGTAGACTTTTCTATGTCTTTAGTGTCTCCATAGCATTGGCAGGAATGAGAAAATATTTGATTCAAGTGGAATAATATAGAACTTGTGAAAAGTGCATAATGACAACTCTAGAGAGAGTGAAATTTTTTGTTATATCCATAGGATAGGTTCGTCACGGACTGGATCAGCGATGCAATTTGTCAGACTAGTATGTTAAAAACATTTATCGTGTTCTGGGCAGGCTACCTTTAGGAGGAGGTTCAAACAATTAAATACCATGGCCATTCAATTCTGAGCTTTGTGGTCGCCCAATAGGATGTCAGTATTGATGGAAGTTCTTGTGATGTAGCTACTTGTTTTTACTAGGCACTAGACTGGAACAACATGGTCATTTTTCTGAAGGTTATCAGACAGACTGCAATTACTTTGAATGATTTACCCAGCGTTGAAAGATTGTGCTCCACAGATTGCCTCAATTACCAATGTGCTTGACAATGTTCAGTATTAAAACAGGTTTCAGAGTAGTAGCCCTGTTAGTCTGTATTCGCAAAAAGAAAAGGAGTACTTGTGGCACCTTGGAGACTAACAAATTTATTTGAGCATAAGCTTTCATGAGCTACAGCTCACTTCATCGGATGCATTCAGTGGAAAATACAGTGGGGAGATTTATATACTTAGAGAACATGAAACAGTGGGTGTTACCATACATACCGTAATGAGAGTGATCACTTAAGGTGAGCTATTAACAGCGGGGGGGGGGGTGGGGGGGGGAGCTTTTTGTAGTGATAATCAAGATGGGCCATTTCCAGCAGTTGACAAGAACGTCTAATGAACAGTCAGGGGTGCAGGGGGGAATAAACATGGGGAAATAGTTTTACTTTGTGTAATGACCCATCCACTCCCAGTCTCTTTATTCAAGCCTAAGTTAATAGTATCCAGTTTGCAAATTAATTCCACTTCAGCAGTCTCTCGTTGGAGTCTGTTTTTGAAGTTTTTTTGTTGAAGAATTGCTACTTTTAGGTCTGTAATTGAGTGACCAAAGAGATTGAAGTGTTCTCCGACTGGTTTTTGAATGTTATAATTCTTGACGTCTGATTTGTGTCCATTTATTCTTTTACGTGGAGACTGTCCAGTTTGGCCAATGTACATGGCAGAGGGGCATTGCTAGCACATGATGGCATATATCACATTGGTAGATGCGCAGGTGAACGAGCCTCTGATAGTGTGGCTGATGTGATTAGGCCTTATGATGGTGTCCCCTGAATAGATATGTGGCAAGGGGCTTTGTTGCAAGAATTGTAGTTGTAAGAATGCTTGATAGAGATCTTGTAGGTGTTTGTCTCTGTCTGAGGGGTTGGAGCAAATGTGGTTCTATTGTAGAGCTTGGCTGTAGACAATGGATCATGTGGTGTGGTCTGGATGAAAGCTGGAGGCATGTAGGTAGGAATAGCGGTCAGTAGGTTTCCGGTATAGGGTGGTGGTTATGTGACCATCGCTTATTAACACCATAGTGTCCAGGAAGTGGATCTCTTGTGTGGACTGGTCCAGGCTGAGGTTGATGGTGGGATGGAAATTGTTGAAATCATGATGGAATTCCTGAAGGCTTCTTTTCCATGGGTTCAGATGATGAAGATGTCATCAATGTAGCACAAGTAGAGTAGGGGCATTAGGGGACGAGAGCTGAGGAAGCGTTGTTCTAAGTCATCCATAAAAATGTTGGCATACTGTGGGGCCATGCGGGTACCCATAGCAGTGCTGCTGATTTGAAGGTATACATTGTCCCCAAATGTGAAATAGTTATGGGTGAGGACAAGCATTCTTACAACTACACAACCCACCTGCTGAAGTGAAGAAACAGATTGACAGAGCCAGAAGTCACCTGCTACAGGACAGGCCCAACAAAGAAAATAGCAGAACCCACTAGCCATCACCTTCAGCCCCCAACTAAAACTTCTCCAATGCATCATCAGGGATCTACAATCTATCCTGAAGGACGACCCATCACTCTCACAGATCTTGGGAGATAGGCCAGTCCTTGCTTACAGACAGACCCCCAACCTGAAGCAAATACTCACCAGCAACCACACACCACACAACAGAACCACTAACCCAGGAATCTATTCTTGCAACAAAGCCCGTTGCCAACTGTGTCCACATATCTATTCAGGGGACACCATCATAGGGCCTAATCACATCAGCCACACTATCAGAAGCTCGTTCACCTGCACATCCACCAATGTGATATATGCCATCATGTGCCAGCAATGCCCCTCTGCCATGTACATTGGTCAAACTGGACAGTCTCTACGTAAAAGAATAAATGGTCACAAATCAGACGTCAAGAATTATAACATTCAAAAACCAGTTGGAGAACACTTCACTCTCTTTGGTCACTCAATTACAGACCTAAAAGAGGCAATTCTTCAACAAAAAAAACTTCAAAAACAGACTCCAATGAGAGACTGCTGAAATGGAATTAATTTGCAAACTGGATACAATTAACTTAGGCTTGAATAAAGAGACTGGGAGTGGATGGGTCATTACACAAAGTAAAACTATTTCCCCATGTTTATTCCCAACCCCCCACTGTTTCTCAGATGTTCTTGTCAACGGCCCACCTTGATTATCACTACAAAAGGTGTCCCGCCCCCCCCCCATCCCCCTTGCTCTCCTGCTGGTAATAGCTCACCTTAAGTGATCACTCTCATTACAGTATGTATGGTAACACCCATTGTTTCATGTTCTCTATGTATATAAATCTCCCCACTGTATTTTCCACTGAATGCATCCGATGAAGTGAGCTGTAGCTCACGAAAGCTCATGCTCAAATAAATTTGTTAGTCTCTAAGGTGCCACAAGTACTCCTAGTATTAAAACAAAATCCTTTGCATTCCAGATAGTATTATTAAAATGAGAGCTTTAGATCAGTTTACCGAATATACTGAAATTGAATTTAAATACAAACATTTTATTTTTATGCGTATTATGTACTTTTGGGAAAATAACTTTTGCTAATTTGTACGACTGTGTGCATGTTATTATTTTTAGTCCCAACCAACAGTGATCACAGAGAGAGATAGAAGGTTTAGATTTAAAGTTGATCTGGGCCAAGAAAGTTTTGTCAACCAAGTCGAAAGTTGTACTTTCTTGTCAGCTGCTCTAAAATTCTCCTAATTATTAATCCTTTATGTTTAATAGGGCAATTGTTAGTAATGGTGACGTTACCCTAAAAGCTAAAATCAATTGCTCTGTTGGAAAAATGTAAAAATGATTCTATTTTGATTGCAATCAAAAATTTTGCAGCACTCAATGATTTTTTTAGAAATACGGTCTGTTGCTCAGCTTTATAAATATATATTCAGAGAGAGAGAAATCCTAGAAAGCTGTGATGGATCAAAATAATGAGTTCTATAAATGTTTTTTTTCTCTCATTGCTTATCCAGCCTGTGTACTTTCAGGGCATCTTTAGGTTTCAGTCTTTATCAGGCCCGGTGATTGACTTTTTGTGAAATTTAAAAATAAGTTGCCATCAGCATGGAAACTAAGCTTTGACTAGGAGGAGCCAAGGTTGATCTTTGTGCATGTTAGATGTTTTTCTGCTATCTTGCTTCATAGCTAAAGTCAGAATCAATGGCGATCGCCAAATTCTCATCAGTGGGCAGGGTACTCCAGTCCTTTTTGGATTACACATTCAGATGACAAGGGAACCAGTTACAACATGATTGTTTCTTGTGATGGTTAAAGCAATTGCTCCACTATATGATGTAGATAGGACCTAACAATGTATTGGCAATATGAATTTTGCCACATTCTTTGGTATTTTAAATATGTCAGTGGGCAAAAGTATAACAAAGTTTTATGGGGGTTTTAGAATGCTTGGGGCCTCTGATGCTACCAACCTAGCCATTTAACCTAAAAAGGTATTTATCCTATAGCGAGCCTTTTAACTCTTAAAAATGGAGAAGAAAAGCTGTTTCTTATCTGTAAGAAGTTTTTTGTTGGTTAACCAAGTTGCCTGATGTGTAGCTAAAAGTGCATACGTTGATCAGTGTTAGTCGGTTTATTTCTTCCGGCTAAAATGAATTTTGAAGGGCCAGGTCCCATTACTGGGAAGAATGAAAAATTACTGGATGGTTTACTAGCTAGCTATTCTCATCCTTGCTTCCACGTTAAAAATCATAAGGCAATCAACAATCAAAAGTTCTCATAATTTCAAGGTATTTGTGTTACTGATTGCCTAGATGGAATACCTGAACAATATCCTTCAGATGTTAGAACTTGCATTGTCTCATCCAGGTCCTGATTCACTGAAACACAGCATACTTAAGCACATGCCTAACTTTAAATGCCTGGGTAGTCCTACTAATTTCAGTGAGATTTCTCATGTGCTTAAAGTAAATCGTGTGCTTAAGTGCTTTGCTGAACTGTGTCTCTAATCCAAGTAAACTCCGATATATTTTTGAAGATGATCTTATACTACTACTCTATGTCCATTTCATAAATAGAGATGAAAATGTGAGTTAAATATTTTGTTTTGAGACTATGGCCATTATGCTCCAAGATCTTATTCTCAAATTAAATTAAGGAAACATACAAAATAGTTTGTCCACCTCCACACTTGTTCAAATGTAGTGTAGTGGGCAATGTGTAGGGGCAAAGTTTGAATCAGGGTGGTAATTTGATGCATCTTTGGCTATGTCTTAATGAGGGAATCTTAACAAATGCCTAAAGCAGGAGGACAAAATCATGAAAGATGATTGTCTGGAGGGGACAGGTGTCAGGGAGATCTAGGGCAACAAACTGGCAGGAACCCAGCTCTTTGCCATCTTGCAGTAGCAAAGGCATGGATGGAAGCAGCATCATGACACATTCCAAAGGTTATCTGTACAAGTATGAGTTCTAGAAATGACTTCTTAAAATAAAATCTTAAATTCTGTAGAAATTGGTGTCTTAAACCTCCTCTGTTTGCTAGATAATGGCATTGTCTCAAAGCCAGAATGCCAGATGAAAGAAGAGGATTAGGATACATAGGCTTTCTGGAAGAGCTTTGTTTTGAAGAGGGTAGAGCCATGTCAGACTGGGTTTCGGGCATGGCGTGACTTGGAGAAAATCCCACGAATGAGAGTGGTGGTGAACTGTGAGTGATATGGGAAAGGTTGTGAGCAAAGAGGTAGACAGGAGCTAGATTTTGCAGTCACTTAAATTCAATGTGGCGAACAAGGGAAAAGAAATAAAAAGATTTGAAGAGGAACTGGGCATGATCAGAGCGGCAAACAAGGAAGATAAACTTTTTTGTGGCAGCAATTTCGATAGATTGAATGGCAGGAGAAGGAAAACGCGTCTGGAAGATGACAACTTGTAGCTGAGGTATAAAACAGCCAAAACAAAGGCTTTTGCAAAGAGAACAGAGAATATCAAATAGATTTCTGAGATATTATAGAGGAAAACTGTCAGGATTTAGTGAGTGTTTGTGTTGGAGGACAAAGTGAATATAAAAATTAGAATGAGGCTGCAGTTGTAAGGAATGGGGAGGATATTAATTTCAGTGGTGATAAAAAGGGAGGAAAGGTGATGAGTTCATTTGCTGCCATGTTAAATTTTACTTGATGGTGGGGTATCTAGGAAGAAGTGTCAGATGAGCCCAAATGGAGCAGGGCAAGGTCGGGGTGAGATGGTAGATGTGGTCATCCAGGAATAAGGCATTAAAAGGAGAAGTGAAGATACAGCCCTAACAAACCTTGACAGGGAGTGAGAAGAAAAGAAGCCCCAAGACACACTAAAGGAGCAGGTGGAGATGAGGTGGACATAGAACCAGAAAAGCACACCGTTTGAAGCCCAGAGAGAGGATAGTTTGTGAAAGGGAGCAATCTACTGTGTGGGGAAATGAAGAGCTGTTGCTACTTAGTGCTAAGTCAGTGGTGACTGACAAAAGCAGGTTCAGTGGAGTGGGGAAAGGGTGGCACCAGACTATAGTTTAGCAAGGGAAAAGTTAATATTGTAGTAAAGCATTGCTTTCTCTGATAGGGTGAAAATATAGGGGGGTTGTTTTTGTTTTCCCCTCATCCTTTTTTCTTTGGCCACTTTTCCTGGTATGTGTCATTTCATAGCTCCTTTCCCTTCCTCCCCTCATCCGTGCCTGGCTTGGGCATCAGTAAACCTTTCCCTTCCAGAAATTCATGGCCACTCACATGACATACAACCCTCTCTGCCCCTTCCTTCCTAAGAAGGAGCCAGGGTCATTCAATGGACTAGCATGAGAAAGGAGGGGACTTAATGTTAATTTTGTACTTTTGTGCCTAGATACCACAAATATAGGCATAATAAAAATGCATAGAGCCAGGGCTGCTGTGAAGTCTGATCTGAAAGCCTGTCAAGAACATCACAGAATGTGAAGTTGGAAGAGATCCTCACAAGGGAAGCAGCAATGTGGCTCAAGGAGTGTGAAGTGCCTGTGTGTGAACCAGACATCAGACCTGTAGACTTATCAGCTGACTTGAAGGGAGCCAGAATGCTGTCCTGGCTCTACTTTGGCAGGTGCTTCTCTGGGATATGAGTGTCTCTTCAGGATATAAACATAATATTTTAATGACTGAAGAGAGAATGTTTCACCTATAAATGTCTCAGGCTGCAGCGAGGTGCACAGTTGTGAGAAAGGTGCACAGTCCCATTTATGGCAGTAGGGTGTTAACTTTGAAACATGACAGTTTAAATGACATCGTTAATTACACTACTGATAATTTTAGCAGAAACATCCTAGCTAATGTGCTTATTAAGTTGAATCCTATAACAGTAGAAAAGACATCGTAGTTCATTGTCTTTCTCTCCTGTGACCACTGGAGAATTGTTTGCCACAGTAAACACTGAAGTAATTTTGTGCAGTTCTATTTGCCACAAAATACCAGGCTCCAGTCACTTAACTTGGGAGTTTATTGCACAGAAATTGTCCTGCTTTTTTTTCCAGCTTAAATTTTTCTTTTTTTATTGTCCTCCCATTATTCCCTGTCATATCATGGGCCCCAGATCTCATAGCATAGTGGGAGCCATCACTCGGAGACTTGGAGGAAGAAACCAACCATGGAACAGGGTAACAGCCAAAATGAAAGAAGCAGGCACCAGTGAAGGTGGAGAGGAGAAGAGGCTGGGGGAACCAAGAGGGGAGATTGTGTGCCAAGTGGAATGTGACTAGATTTTTTTTTAACCACTTTTTCTCCCACTGCCTGCCTCCCCTCCTTATCTTCCACACTTCTCAATAGGATCATGAAGTAAGGCCTGACTAGGAGTGTAGCAAAAGACAAGGACCAAGAACAGGATCTAGGGAGAACTTTACTGATGGAACGGGGAACAGTAATATGTTGCATATTGGAACATTGGACAGAGTTCAGCACAAGGGTGAAAAAGAGGACACCAGTTCTCTCCCTGTTGTAGTAAATGTCAGCCTCCATGCAGTAGGAGTCTGTAGCCTAGATAAGAGTTCAAAATTCCACAGGTGTTTCTTTAATATATGGCACACAGGTTGAAAATATTTCAGTAGGTATTTAGACATACAGTCTTTGGGATAAAAGTAGTGGTTTCCTTCAACATATTTGGGATATATCCACACAGCAGTTAAGAGGTGTGATTCCGAGTGCAGGTAGACAGATTCACACTAGCTTAGTGTGAGCTAGCTTGCTAAAAATAGCAGTGTGGACATTGCAGCATTGGAGATGACTCATGCTAGCTGCCCAGGCTTGGAAATGGTGTCAGGTGGGCTTGGACTTGGGCTTCTAGCTGCCACTGACTCAACACCCACAGTGCTGTTTTTAGCACACTAGCTCAAGTCTATCTACCTGCCCTGGGAAACACACAACTCCCAGCTACATTGTAAATATATCTTTTAAATACTTTTTGTAATGGCGTTACAAGACAGATATGGAAGTTGCTGTCCCATTTTTTTATTTCCCCCAGAGGCAAGGAAACTGTACAAGTCAATATGTTGAATATGCTGTAGCTGCTGTTTTGTATGGGATGTCCCCTCACTTCATGATTGATTGGGTTGCTATAAACTTTGTGGACATTAGTGGTGTAGTAAAAGTCATGAATGCTGAGAGGATAAATGTGCATTTTTTTTAAATAATCCTAACCTAAAACTAATTCATTGCACGTTCTAAACTGTTACTAATGTTAATATTTTGAGCATTGGTCTACACACAAACTTGTATGGATCTAACTAAATCCAGTTTGAATTCTCACCTTTTGTTGTTTTTGTGCAAGCCTGTGTGTGTGTGCACTTAAATAACAAAAGATATGCGTTCAAACATCCATGCTAGTTATTTTGGTGTGTTTGCAAATAGACTAGCCCCTGGCATCTTTGCCTCTTCTTCAGCCACCCCAAGAAAAGTCTGTGGCACAGGGAAGTTATACTATGTTTACAGTACATCATTCTACATAAATAAGTTTGAATCTGATTGGTTCAGGTATACATTTGTGGGAACTTGATGTTCTGGTTCTGCTGTTACCAGAAACACTCTAGTTACTGTGGTCTTCTGTTGAGGATCTGTAAGTGAAGCCAGGGCAGTGTATGTACAACTTACTTTGTCTAAGCACAGTAACATGGCACTTTGCAGTGGACTGCTGGGAAGCAATCTTTTGCACAAAAGATGTCAAACTTGTACTCTTAGTACTTCATTATGTTAGGATATTGTTTGGCTCTCCTCTGAGACGTTAGCTAGGCTTGTGTTTTCAAAAATGTTCTTTGTGACTAATATCAAAAATAACTTGAAGGATAGGAGTCTGAAATAATTTACTATTTTTAATTTGCTACAAGGATTATAAAGAGTAAATCAAATTAGAATGGTTCAGTAGGCTTCCAGCACTGGATAGTCAGTCTCTTTCCGCCACCCCATATCTTTATTTTAGAAGTTTTAACAGGTAAATGTCAGAGACAATACAGTAATCCTTACAACAGTGAGACATTATACAGTAGTATAATCACTGGATCTCTATTTAACAGATGTTGCCGTGTTACAGAATGAGCAACTTTACACTACCCGTTACATGTCTTTTCTAGTGATTTTTTTATTTAAATTGAGTGAAATCTCTGATTACATACACATGTCACACACCAGGCATGCCTATAAAATGTCAATATTAAAAAAAGTGGACAGGTGTACAGGGGTTCTTTTGCAGGTGAATATACCTAAGTCCTTTGTCTTGGTATGTAATTGACACATCATTTTTTCCATAAAGAATGCCTCCCATATATATATTTATTTTTTTGGAACCATTGCTCTAGAGTTGGACTGTTTTTTTGTTTTTTTTTTTCCCCAGTGGGGAGCTATCAGCCTAGCAGCTATTAGCAGATGAAAGATTAATTCTTCATTTCCTTTTGTATGATTGTTCCTGCTAAGAAACCCCAGGAGGGATTACCAAAGGATCATTTGGTAATAAATATCTGATACTTGGGGTTACAAACTTCATCACAGTAATGGCTGGATGTGTCTACCACATATGCATAAAATCTTCTTCGACCACAATTTCTCCAACATTTATCCTCATTCAATCTCTCTGTGTATCTATAGCTATAACCTGACTGGTTTGAAGTACCATTTGAAATAGCATCTTAAAAAATGTTTTTATTATGCTACAGACTAAGTTAGCTTAGTCATTTTTTCTAGATATAACCCCATTCCTTTGCTGTAATTTGTTCAGGTAGTTTTTAATTCACTGTGGGGTTTTGTTTGTTTGAAGAGGGAGTTGGATTAAGAAGTGGGGGCAGTCAGTAGTAAAGCATTCATATATCTTAAAGTATATTCCACAGTCAAGAGGCAACATAATGCACAGTGAGGGCTTAATTACTGTGTCTTTGACCCCACATAAGAGTTGTAATAAAAACACTGATGTGTAGCCCTATTTTCGTGAACAAATGAGTTTGCTTTCTTTCCCCCTTTTGTGACTCCACTACCATGCCGCTCTCCCCCACCCCAAAAAGCAAGCAAACAGACTTTCTGTATGCTGGTCTATGTCAAGTAATGGGCCAGGTAGTTAAGGCAGTAATCTGAAGATAGTATTTGGGTTTTATTCAGTTCTATTAGAAATGACTGAACTTTGTGATACAGGGGCTATTATCCTGCCAGTTGTAAGGAATTTCTGTTTTATGAGCAATGCTGACACAAAGACAGCACTGTGTAAGCCATGTCTATAACTGAACACTTTCACACTGCAATTTAGGAGGCGTGCAGTTCAGGAAATTGCTGGCTTCTGCTGGAGCACACTTTTACTGCAAGGAAAATTTTATTCATCACTCAAGTAATTGGCAGTTTTAATACCTAGTTAGTAATTACCTTATAAACAAACTAATATATAAATGAAAGGCTCTATGACCTGTTATCTAAATCATAGCCTTATTTGGCCAGTGAAAGTGACACATGATGGTTGTGGTTGTTGTTGTTTTTTATTAAAGTAATTTGTTACCATTTATTATAAATACTTCCAGCTAAGAGGTTTAAAAAAAAAAATGCAGTGTACCTTTACCAGACAGCCTGAGGAATGAAACATGATACAGGAGAGCAATGTTGGAGAGGCTGCAGGATCATTTACTCTTAATGGGAGGGCCTATTAATCTATTACTTCTGATTAAGTTTTTGAGTCTGGATTTTTCTGTCCTAATGAGTAGTAACCCCTTCTCATGTGCATAAGCAACCACCCCAGAATCTGTGGCCTACCACTTGATTTAAGGCCAGTATTGCTAATGTATTTTCAGAAACTATATTCTTGTTCATATCTTAACTTAAGCCACTTGGCATGCAATCTCTAAATTGGGGGTCTCAAACATGTGGCCCACGGGGTTATTTGCTGCGCCCGCCAAGCTCCCTGTACCCCCCCACCCCCTGTGCTTGCTCCCCCCGAGTTATTTCCTGTGGGCTGCCAAGCTCCCCTTCCCCCTAGCGCACTGCGTCCCAGTTCCCCTGCCTACCTCCAGGTGCTTAGCGCTTTTCAGCAGGGAGGGGGGAGGAACAGGGAGCTGTGTGCTCAGGGGAGGAGGCGGGGACGGGGATTTGGGGAAGGGGTTGGAATGGGGCGGGGAAGGGGTTGGAATGGGGCAGGGAGGGGGCAGAGTTGGGATGGGGACTTTCGGGAAGGGGTTGGAATGGGGGTGGGGAAGGGATGGGCACGAACAGGGCCTCATGGAAGGGGTGGATTGGGGGCAGCGGTGGGGAGCAGGGGTTGTCAGTGTCCGGTCAATGTACTAGTCCTCATGTGGCCCTCCTGGTGGTTTTAGTTTGAGATCCCTGCTCTAGATGGTGGGGGAAAAAGATCCCAATTTTTGAACACTGCTAAAACTAGGTATAGGAACTACTTCAACTAGATCTGATTGAGGTAGACTGGAACCTAACCAGCAAAGAGCAGACGCTGGCAGATGGTTACATTCCTATAACCATTTCAGCTCCATTCTCCACTTTACCTCCCGAGCTCTGTACAGTGGATATCCCAGAATGTATTACCCTGTGTACTGTTGCTTCTGATCTCTCTGCATGTCTCTTGGGCATGCTATCCCTCACTGAAGCGGTATAGGATTGCTGCTCAGATTTTCCTGGAATAAACCAATACAAAAACAAGGTTAGGTAGAATGGCAGGTACAAATGCAGAAATATGGTTATGATAAAAGGAAAAACTGTTTCTTGTAACAGGCTCTGATGCCAATGTCTCTAACCAGTTGCAAAGTTACTGTTGTAGTATGCATGGAGACAGGAAATACCATTAGTTGTGATGACCACACACAAAATCCCAGACACTCCTGTATGGGTGACATGTACTAGTTTCTTTCTTAATTATTTGAGATGAATTGAAATATCAACTCCACGTACAAAATAGCTGCTCTCTCTGTGGTGGTGCACAGTGATCAATCTGTCTTCTAATCTAGCTCCTTGTCCTTTTTTGGCCGTTTGGGTGGATGAACGTTCTCGTAACACTTATTTTAAAACAGCATTGTGGTGTGACTTGGTTAAGCCTTAGCCTGATTTCACTGCAATGCTGAGTGTCCTTTTGCTCAGTGACAGTACTGTATATCTTTAAAAAAAGATGTGCTCTTGTTCAACCACAAGTCTTTTGGAAATGATGCCGGAATTACTGGATGAAATTCTATATAGCCTGCACTGTGGAGGCCAGTGTGGATGATCACAGTGGTTCCTTTAGGTCTTAAAACCTATGAATCCCAGTAATCAGATTGTAATACAAGTAGATTCTTTTTCTGTCTTGGCAGTGTGATTAAGGAAATATGGATAAACAAGTTTCTTCAGAACATGCAGAATTGTAACTTGGTATATGATGTTAGCTAATCATTTTACTGAAGAGAACTTGCTGAATAGTATCTCTTCTCCGAAAAGTTAATTTCTCTATGGGAGAGTGGAGAACTAGTTTTTGCCAGGTTGATGTATAGTTTGCAAATGTTTATCACCAGAATGGCAGAATCTTTGACTAATATCCTAAAATTGCAGGACCAGTAACAAGATTGGGAGCATCTTGCCTGAACATCTGAAACCATTTCAGTCTCTAGAAACATTGGACCTGAGCAACAATAATATTTCAGAGTTGAAAACTGCATCGTTTCCTTCTTTGCAGCTCAAGTATCTGTAAGCAAACCTTCATTTTTAAATTTTTCCAAAGTGCTTTCAAAACGTTGAATATGCCATCAAATTATCTTAGTTGTCATTGCAGACCATACCTATCCTGCCTCTGTGCCGAGGCGGTATTTTTTTTTTCAGCTTGATACTAACTTTAAATATTTAGTCCCATCTTTACCTGTTCACAACATAGATCATTGGTGTAGCCAGCTAGACTGTTCCAATGGAGCGTTTAGTTCATAGAAAATAAAAAGTCAAAGTACTATGGCTAAACTGGTTAACAAAATATCTCTTGTTGAGGCCTAAAAATGTTACAAAATAAAGTTAAAAAAATCTTCAATTGGGTTTAGTTATATTGAATTACATTTGGAGTTTTATTAATTTCTTGAATCTTTACAGTATAATTGATTTGAGAATTCAGTTAATCCATAGCTGCATTTAGTCAGCATAGTTAAGGGGCATATGCTGATAACATACTTGCCAACTCACTGTTTTCTGACAGCAGCGAACTCTTACAGAATGGAACATAACTCTTGGCCCTCCAGTTCCCCGTTGGTGAGGACTGTGGTTAGATCAGTAATTAATCTGTTAAATTCAAGTGTTGTTTACCCTGAGATAGGCACTGTATGATAATTATATCATACTACTTGGTATTAAAATTCCATTAAATAATTGTATATCTAACCTCCTATACATTTTCTCAACAGGTATATTAACAGTAATCGAATAACCTCCATGGAGCCAGGTGCCTTTGACAGTTTGTCTAGCACACTTCAAGTATTGAAACTGAACAGGAACAAAATTTCAGCCATCCCTCAAAAGATGTTTAAGCTGTCCCATTTGCAGCACCTGTAAGTGCAACCTACAGGTGGCTGATTGTTTTCAGGTCTTGCAAAGCGCTGGCAGTGCGGGGGTAACCAGACTCGAAGCGAGGCAGACACTGAGAAGCTGCAGTGCAGCTTCTAGTAACTGCAGCCTGATAGTGAAGAAAATACTCACATATAGGGTGAGATGGGAATAGTCTTTGTGCTAAAATTGGATTTGCCTGATAAAGAAAAATACACAAGGGCAGCAAAAATACTCCATGAATTAGACACCTGAGGAGATACAAAGTGAGCTAAGGGCTTGTGAAAAAACACTCCTCCTCCCCCCCCCCCCCCCTTAGTGGAGCAAGTTTCAGTGCTGTAAAGCATCCCTATAGACAGTGCACCAGCACTGGGAGCCGCGCCCTTCCTGGAGGTGGTGTGTTTTGGTTTTGGTTTTTTAGAGCGCTGGGAGAGCTCTTTCCCAGCGCTCTGCCGCGACCACACAAGCCACGTTCAAGCGCTGCTGCGGCTGTGCTTTAGTGTTGCCAGTGTAGACTAGCCCTAACTACATAATTAGGAGACAAGATCAGCCTCCACATATTTTCTTGGCAAAAACAGATGCAGGGAAATCATTTGCTTTCAGAAAATGATAGGACAGGGAGCAATACCCTAAAGTTAGACGCCATCATCTTGACTAATGATACACTTCTGTCAGAACTTTTTTTTACCTTTTAAGTAATATCTAAAACTATTATAAATGAAAGGAATTAGAGAAGAGGCTTTTTTTGTTTTCTCTGAGCATTTGATAGTACTTTGTGTCTAGGGAGTTTCATTGTTTCTCCTGTATAGAGAGATTTCAGAGTAGCAGCCGTGTTAGTCTGTATTCGCAAAAAGAAAAGGAGTACTAGTGGCACCTTAGAGACTAACCAATTTATTTGAGCATAAGCTTTCGTGAGCTACAGCTCACCTCATCGGATGCGTTCAGCGGAAAATACAGTGAGGAGATTTATATACATAGAGAACATGAAACAATGGGTGTTACCATACACACTGTAACCAGAGTGATCACTTAAGATGAGCTGTTACCAGCAGGAGTAATAGCTGGAAATTGGAGCTATTACCAGCAGGAGTAAACCGCTGGAAATGGCCCACCTTGATTATCACTACAAAAGGTTTTCTCCCCCCCGCTCTCCTGCTGGTAATAGCTCATCTTAAGTGGTCACTCTCCTTACAGTGTGTATGATAACACCCATTTTTTCATGTTCTGTGTGTATATAAATCTCCTCACTGTATTTTCCACTGAATGCATCCGATGAAGTGAGCTGTAGCTCATGAAAGCTTATGCTCAAATAAATTGGTTAGTCTCTAAGGTGCCACAAGTACTCCTTTTCTTTTTGTATAGAGAGAGTTCCTCTGCTGTGTGGGTCTCCTATATGTCTGTCTTAGTTTGCAAATATGACTTTGAAACCACAAAAATTGGCAGGGGGATTTACATGAGTTTGGGGAGTTGTAGTGTGATACCCAAAATAACTCTTAATTGACTGGATTTCAAATTGAGAATGCCTCTTTAAGGGACAAAACTTCATTTGATTAGCTCTTAAGAAAAAGTATGTAATAAATAATAAAGGTAGCTAGGCAGGAGGATACACTGTTGAGGAAGGTGGTTGCATACCATCCAGACATATTGAAAAGCAGTTTAAATCAGATCTCAATGGAAGTGAGAGTAGACTTGAAAATTCAGGGTGTATTTATGATCTCCATGGTCTTCTCAATCTTTAGATCCATCTGAAACTGTCATTCTTACCTGTTCTGATGTGCAGGGATTCAGATGAATGGAAAGCCAATCCTTATGCAGGTGGATTTAGTACCTTAGGTAGTGTGTTTACTTACCACTGCCAAGGCAAAGGAATTATGTGACTGTGCGTGATCTCATAATCATGCCCACCTTGACTTGCAAAGCTAGGCAGAGGAGGAACAGGGAAACACCAGCGTCTGCTATTAAGTGTGGCTCCATTAGGGCTTCTGTACATTAACCCCTGATGCAGAAGTGGGTGATAGAGCAGGTTTACAGGTTTGGTGGTTTAGTTCCTGAAAAGCTAAAAATTTGAAAAGTGAACTAGGTTGGAGGTGTAGAGTTTTGTGCCCCTGAGTGGGAAGGGTGTAGAAGCAGAAATCTCCTAGGGAGGGAGAGGCAGCTTGGCAGATCAGTAGTCCTTATGGAGAAAACAGAGGACCAATCTTGGTCCCTTTATAAGGATCCTTCTTTATTTAAACCCCTGATTACACACTAATTGCTACTGACTAAACATCAAGAACTTAAAAATGAATGTAAACTTCAGAAGGTGATTCATTATCTCCTAAACCAGCTTGGACCTTTTAAATTTAAAAATCAATGTAATAGCAAACACATGTCCTTCTATAGTTGAAATACATTAAGATTAACTGTGCTAGGACTATTCTGTGTTACAGTAAAAAGGTCTCATTTATCTTGTTTACTTTGTTTCATGTGTAGTGTGGGTGTTTAAAGTCTGATGATGAAGAAATGTTACAGGCATCCAGGTAAACTTACTCTGTTGTAACTGTAAAATTTATTGATGCAGGGAGCTGAATCGCAACAAAATAAAAAAAATAGATGGGCTTACTTTCCAAGGACTTACTGCTTTGAAATCACTAAAAATGCAACGAAATGGGGTAAATAGACTCATGGATGGAGCTTTCTGGGGACTAACCAACATGGAAGTCTTGTAAGTATAAACTTTCAGTCTTTTCAGAAGAGACATAATTTGTGTAATTCAAAATAAATAGACATGCTTGATCAAATTTTGAAGATATTTTCAAATTTAAAATATTTTGGTTTGACAAGTAGTGAGCATTAATAATATGTAAATGCAGTTCTCGCAACTCTGCATGCCTTTTTGTATATATTCATTCTATGAAAACCAGGTATCTAGCCAGTAACATCTCACAATCAATCTCTGATCCATGATGAAGCCTGCACTTCACTTATTTTTTTTTTTTACCCTAAATTTTGTCTGTGTGTTTTGTAGGCAGCTGGACCATAACAACCTAACAGAGATTACCAAAGGCTGGCTTTATGGCTTGCTGATGTTGCAGCAGCTCCATCTCAGCCAAAACGCCATCAGCAGGATCAGCTCTGATGCCTGGGAATTTTGCCAGAAACTCAGCAAGCTGTGAGTAGCTTTTATTCTATTCCAGTTCTGAGAGCGGGGTACATGCCAAAGCATGAGCTGCTTACCACTGATCTGTGAATTTTTCATAACAAAGTTTCCAAAGTGACAACAGCTTTTTTTTGTGTGCAAGATAGTCCTATTTTGTTGTGAAAAGTTGAAGCCAACCATGACCGCTGCAGTTGTGCTAGGGCTTTGACACAGCAATTTTCGAATGAAAGAAATCCATTTGTGAATAGCAGGAAATAATACGCAAGTTGTATAATAATCAAAAATTGTGTAGGAGGCTTTGTGATAGCTGCAACTAAGAAGGTTTTTTGTTTAAAAAATGAAGTGGTAGGGAGAAATGAGTAATAAATACTCAAACATTGAAACAAATTTTTCCATCTTGAACTTGCAGAGATTTAACATTTAATCACTTCGCAAGATTAGATGATTCAAGCTTCGTTGGTTTAAGCCTACTAGTTGGACTGTATATTGGGAACAACAAAGTAAACTACATTGCTGATTGTGCCTTCCGAGGACTTTCCAGTTTACAGACTTTGTAAGTTGACATAATTTATTTTTAGGTCAGAAACCTAGGTGGTGCGTAAATATTCCCCCCCCCCCCTTATTTTTTTCTTGAATTAATTTTGTTTTGAAGGAAGTGTAAAACAAACTTTGTAGTTCTAATCTTTCCTAGACCTTAGTAGTATGGTTTCTTTTTTGGTAAGATTTCATCCAGGGTAATAGTATCTGTTTTTTCGTGCAGTACAGGTTATGTACAAATTTATACATTCCCAGACCTTCCTATTTGTCATAGTGATTTCATAAGGAAGCTTCTTAAAAGAATCTCTGAAGGGAGAAAAGGAAACTAATAAATGGCTGTTTCTATTCTCATGGCAGGGAGCACAATACTAGCTTTCAGCCATGGCATCGTGGCACCTGCTGTACATGTGCACCCCAAACAAGCTATAGGCACATGGGTGGCCCTAGTAATTGGCTGGAGACTGGAGGCGGGGGACTCAATCCTCCTCGCTCCCCCACATCCAGTTTGTAGCACCCAGAAACATTCCTCTCCAGGCCCTGCTTGTAGGGGAACGTGGAGGTCAGTAAAACTGTCCCTCTGCCAACGTGGCTCCCAGTCCCTGTCCCATCCCCACAACATCATGCCTTTTTAAGGGAAGGATTTATGAGGAGCTGTTCTGTCAACTCCTGGGTCCCTTGACTTTGCAATCTGACCACCCTCTGTCCTGTGTGGGTCCTTTTTAAAAAGTTGCCTTTAAATCTAATGAGATGAATACCCTAACAGCTAAATGTCATAATTTGTATCTAAAGCATTAACCTGCCATGCCCCAGAGACTCTTGCAAATCCCAGTGGAGCTAAGAGGGAGTGGCAGAAAGGCTAAAACAGCACTGACAGCTTAGGCACCATGATTATAGGTTCCTCCTAATTAAATACGAGTTTCCCTCTTGGTAGATGTCATGAGGGTAGAAGCCTAAGCCCAGACATAGATATATTCAGAGGGTCATTAAAGACTAGGGGTTGATGATTATCAAGGCTTTGGGTTATTTAGATGTGTCATCCTTTAGCATTTGTCTGAATACTGTCTAGAAATAATGCTGTTTTACTAACTTTGTGAATTGGTGGGGGGAGGTGAGAAGTGTGTGAATGAATTAAAATGGTCATACTCTGGAGGATGTTCAGCCTCAGTGTATTAGTGACATTTCCAATGGCCAGAACAGTAAGTTAGAGCTTATTCCAAGGGCTGGAAAAGCGTACATTAAAATTTTACTTCTAGGATTCAGACTTTCTGTGTATTCTTCTCCTGTGGCATAGTTCTGAGATTTTTTTCTAAAATCCTATCCTACAGAATTCTGATTCTCTGCTCAGACACCATTCCTCTTTCACAGATCTGGTCGCACACCTTTGCTGTGATGGCCCAAGGGTGTAAAACTTGTTCCCTTTGACATCCATCTGTTGTCATATTTAACTGACTCTTTAAAGCTTTTGTCTTTAGGTGTGGTTTTATTTTGATATGACAGCTGTTGGCTCCCTCATTTCTTACCATCCCCACTTTCCTTTTTCCCTTCTGATATATTTGGATGCTCTTGAATTTCTTTTAAATAAATTGATTCTTGTCATCTTTTAAAGTAGTGGTGAAAAAGGTCAGGCCCTTGAACTTCAGACATTCCAGAAAAAGAAACAAATTGGATCAAGCGTCTTTTAAAATTGATATTAATATTGCACAATGTTCCTTACACAGACCATTCTAGAAATTGTTTTAAATACCATGTACTACTGAAGAAATATATACCTTGTTTTGGGGGGGAATTTTCCTTTTGTGATTGGTTCTGATCTCTTCACCCAGGGATCTGAAGAACAATGAAATCTCATGGACTATTGAAGATATGAATGGTGCATTCTCTGGACTTGACAAACTTAGAATGCTGTAAGTATGACTGACCTGATTTTGGATTTTCTTAGTTACTTAAAAATATATATATATTGGCCTGAGCTCAGATAATATATACTGTGAGGGAGCCCAACCTTGGCGATTTTATTAGTCTCTTAAATTTGTGACTTCCTTACTGTTTTGCTCTTCATTGAAGCCTTCTTTTCTAGAAAACAAAACACCAGCTCTTTAGTCAAACAAAATCTGAAGACTATGATCCTTCTTGAATGTTATCAATATGGAGATTCATGCAGTTGCTGCTTAAAAACCTTTCACGCAGAATTAGTATTGCTCATAATACGAAATGAAGGGAGGTGTGTTTTCAAAGATTACAAAAGCACAGTGCCTAAGGGAAGTCTTTGATAAAGTAATCCAGTATCTAGTGGCAATGGCTCTGCTATAATGCAAAGATGTCATTCCAAATATACAGCTATGGAATGAAAAGATGCTTACATTTATAGATTTTAAAAAACAAAATTCTACATTACTGAACCGTACACATTAAACATCTTTGAAAATCATACCTACATAGTTACTGAAGCAGAATAAATGGGTATATTTTAGAGATGAGGTATTTTGTTGCAGCAAGAAAGGCAGAATGGAGAATGTTAGTCACAGTTTAGTAATAAGTGCCTAAAAAAGCAATTGTATAAGATTTTCTTCATAGTTCCAAAATATGCCCCCATTTTACTGCATCTGTTTTCAATTAAGTATTTATATTTCCAGAATACTCCAAGGAAACAGGATTAGGTCCGTTACAAAGAAAGCATTTTCTGGTTTGGATGCACTTGAACACCTGTAAGTAGCTGAAATTCATATTTAACCCAGCAGTGACCAAAGCAAATATCAAGATTAACCAAAACAAATATAAAACTACCAAGCTTACCTCATGACTGTCTGAATGAAGCAGATTTACCTTGTTCATCAGTAGTGTGGTACGTCTTAACAAGAACTTTCTGTCTAGGAATTCTGCTCCAAGTGCTGTATTTTTAAGTGAACATCAGGATACTATAGAAACTTGTCTTTGTTCTTTTGTTTACTGAGCTGATAGCTGCATTCTGTACTGATAATATAGAGAGGTATAGCTTGAATCTTTATTTTAACCTTTATTTGAGCTAATAAAATGGATTTTTTTTTTCTAATTTTTTTTCCCTCCCCCAGGGATCTAAGTAACAATGCGATCATGTCAGTGCAAGGAAATGCATTTTCGCAAATGAAGAAACTTGAAGAATTGTAAGTTCTTGCCTCCAAAATCTCCATATTAGAAAATATGTAAGCCATAAAAGATACCGACAGATTCAGTATTAATCTCTCACTGCAACAATTCTGAAGTCATGTAACAAATGGTGCATCAGTAGATTTTCTCTGTAGGAGCTGCATATGAGCTAGGTAGCATCAGGCAGCAAGTGTTCATTTTCTATTCCATTTGGTACCTAGAGTCCTGAGTTTAAACTGGTTGATCCCTAATACATGAGATAAGAAAGACTTATTAATGTACTGTAAAGTGGTATCACTGAACTACCACTTTCTGGACCAGTAAAATTCCATGTCATAATTCTTTAGCAAAGACCCATCTGCAGATCCTTCTTATTGGCTCCCTCTGTCCTGAATCAGCGGAGGAGCAGTTGAAAGTAAAGTCATAAAAGTGCTTTTCTGAGGGAATGCTGTAAAAGCTCTTTCTCTGTTGAGCTAAGTGCAACAGCTGTTACAGCTAACTCTTGCTGAAGCAGAAAAGGCCTTTGTTTTCTTTCCTTGAGTCACAGCTAATCTCTTGTCTCCGGTGCTCCTGTCTCATTCCTTCTCTAACTTTTCTTGTCTCAGCCCTGCCCAGTCTAGTCTCTGGAAACAAGATTGTGCAACATGACAAAACCGGATAAGTCAAAAAGAGAAGCTGCTCTTTCTGTGAGGAGAAACTACCTGAAACTTTGCTGGGGAACAAATGTGTGTTCCGTTGTGGCTCAAGATTGCTATTCTGGGTCAGACGCAGAACCGCTTAGAGGCTGTCCCTCTTCTTCCTTCCCAATACCTGACAACATTTCCCAATGTTCAGGCCTCGGAGAGAAAGCAGTCAGCAACCTTCAGACAGTAGCATCCACCAAGGGAAGTAAGATGCTTAATTACATCATGCTCAGGGAAGTTCTGAGCCCTGCAGGGATGTGGACATTCCCTCTGTTTATAGAGCTTTTTCTAATGTCTCCCATGCCCACTCCCCAGAGTTCTCAAGTGTGTATCTCTCATGGCTGGTAAATAACTGGGCAGATGATAGGACATGCTTTCCCAAAATTGGCTGAATTAACTCCTTGTAATATGCATTCCCAGCAATTTCACCCATTCAAAGGACCCTAGAGAAGGTTAGCATGGTGAGGGTATGACTGATGTTCACTGCATCATGGTGGTCAAGAAGGCCATGGTTTTCTTCCATCCTAAAAATAGCAACAAGACCACTCTTCATTAAAAAAGACCTGTTTCTTCTGGATCCAGTTCTGCCTGATGATTTGGCATTTTTAGGTTTTGAGCACAGAGCGCTTGTGTGGAAAAACTTGATTTGAAAAGGGAATGTTCAGAGCTGGTAACATCCTCCTTTTTTCTTCTGGAAAGTAGTTAGCACAGAATTTCTATACTAATAAATGGGTGTTTCACTCACTACAAGTACATATATTTATCCCCCTGGACACGCACAAATTACTACAGTCTTTCCTCCAACAAGGTAACTTTTAAGACTTTTATCATTAGCTCTATCTAGATCCAAATACTTATGAGTAGCCCTCAGGGAGAAGTTTGATTTCTCGCTATTTTTGCTCCAGATTTGTAAGAGGTCTCAAATTAACTCTTCCAAGTAGGAAGAGTTCAAATTTTTAGTGGAAGTTTAAGTTGGTCTATATTCACTCACGGAATGTTCTTTTGAAACTATTAGTTTGGTTTCTTTGCATTTCTTCTTTTTGAATGTTACCATTCTCCTAGGTTTGGTAGTACTTTCAATGGAGGACTAAGTCTGCATTTGTGGTCCTTCAAATATCTTCCTAGTTCCTTTCCAAGATGAACTGTAATTTCCATCACTCCAGTTGTTTTGAGATCTGTATTTTAGCGTTAATCCTGTGGAGAAAAGATTACATAAATTGAGTATTTATGGTTCTAGCTATTTGAACTGATGTGAAGCTGTGAGTTTTTAGTGCTGTTTCTGACCTTGATCTGAGATTAAACAAAATTTTGTAATGTACTATCGGCAATTGGATGCCTTTGCAGTTCAAATGCTTACAAAACTGGGTGTTTAAGCTCCAGCAAACATTAAGACTCAGAGTACAAGATCTCCAGCAACATCGTAGGCAAAGAGGGCAGGAGACTCGGTTGAAAGCCAGGATTCTGAGGTGAAAATCCAGGCCTAATGAAGTTGGGGCAAAATTCCCAGGGGCAGGATTTTACTTGTGGTCTCATAATACATAGTATCAGAAGATACTACAAAGTGGATCTTTTGGTCTTCATCTTGGCAGCGGGTTTCCTGAGGCCATGGGGATCAGTATTTCTGCTGTTCATATCACAACATAGGGATTGGTGTATACCCACTACTCACATAAATACCACTGTTACCTTACTCATGCTCCTTCTTTTGTCAGTCCTTGTACAGTTCTTTAGATAGCTGTACCCCAACAGACCTCAGTTGGGATACAACTTGTAGTTGGGCTGAGCTTTTTTTCTTCCCCCAGAAAGTTTTTTTCTTTTGTGAGGGTATTTGAATTATGTAGGTTTTGGAACTCCTCTCTTCTGAGTGTTCTCTCAGGTACCCTCTTTACATCACTGCCCTGCCCCTTTATGTAACTGTCCTTGTCCTGACTCAAGATGGGGACATGCAATTGTAAAGAGACACAAATGTGACTTTTCAAAGAACAGAATAAGAATGAAAATGTTTGCTTTGTAGACCTGAAGTCTAATAATGGTGTCATGTGAGAACTGGGTGACATTAGTTTCTTTTATAATAAATCATTTGTGTTTAAAATTAAGTTTTACAAAAAATCCTATTGACTTGTACTGTTTGGGTGGATCTGCATTTTGTATAGAAAACATTTAATGTAATTGTTTTCCTTAGGCACTTAAATACATCAAGTCTTTTGTGTGACTGCCAGCTAAAATGGCTACCACAGTGGGTATCGGAAAACAACTTTCAGAGCTTTGTGAATGCCAATTGTGCCCATCCTCAGCTGCTAAAAGGCAGAAGTATCTTTGCTGTTAGCCCAGATGAGTTTGTGTGTGGTGAGTATAACCACTTCTCCTCACCTTCATAGGTTTTGCTTAGTGAATTTATTTTACACTGGTTTATCTGGCATGTTTTGATTTCTCTTGTTGGACTGAGAAGGGTTAATATTTTGTTTTTAATGTTTTGTCCTCTGCTTCCCAGACTTTTATCTGCAGGTACTCAGAGCTTGTGGTTTCATTCCAGATGGGGAGTAACATTTTTCTGACTTAATTTCATGTATTGCATACTTGCATGTTGCGTACAAAGGAAAGATCAGTGCTTTGTGGTGGTAAATTTACGTGCTGCTAGAGTTAAAATATGAATACTGTTTAGGTAAGCACCATTTAAAAAATGTGGTGCACCTTGATGTACTTTAACTGACATGCCTATTAATATATGCAATATATTTACTTATATATGCAAATTGCATTAGTGCTTTATTAAATCTGAGATTAATTGCACTAAAGTTATATCTTGAAGTATAGTTCCCATGGTAACCTTGACCTTGTCTATATGGGCTTTAAAACAATATTTTCAACTTTAAAAATCATTGTGACCGCATATACATTTCTTGTTTATGTTACTAACACCTCACTCTTATAAATGATTTTGATTTATCTTCTTGACCTGCTGCTCACAAACCGGGTTGAATTTGTAGGGGAAGCAAAAATGGATGGGAACCTGGGAGGCAGCAACCATGAGATGGTCGAGTTAAGGATCCTGACACAAGGAAGAAAGGAAAGCAGCAGAATACGGACCCTGGACTTCAAAAAAGCAGACTTTGATTCCCTCAGGGAACTGATGGGCAGGATCCCCTGGGAGAATAACATGAGGGGGAAAGGAGTCCAGGAGAGCTGGCTATATTTTAAAGAATCCTTATTGAGGTTACAGGGACAAACCATCCCGATATGTAGAAAGAATAGTAAATATGGCAGGCGACCAGCTTGGCTTAACGGTGAAATCCTTGCTGCTCTTAAAAAAGAAGCTTACAAGAAGTGGAAGATTGGATAAATGACCAGGGATGAGTATAAAAATATTGCTCGGGCATGCAGGAGTGAAATCAGGAAGGCCAAATCACACCTGGAGTTGCAGCTAGCAAGAGATGTTAAGAGTAACAAGAAGGGTTTCTTCAGGTATGTTAGCAACAAGAAGAAAGTCAAGGAAAGTGTAGGCTCCTTACTGAATGAGGGAGGCAACCTAGTGACAGAGGATGTGGAAAAAGCTAATGTACTCCATGCTTTTTTTGGCCTCTGTCTTCACGAACAAGGTCAGCTCCCAGACTGCTGCACTGGGCAGCACAGCATGGGGAGTAGGTGACCAGTCCTTTGTGGAGAAAGAAGTGGTTTGGGACTATTTAGAAAAGCTGGACGTGCACAAGTCCATGGGACCGGATGCATTGCATCCGAGAGTGCTAAAGGAGTTTGCGGATGTGATTGCAGAGCCATTGGCCATTATCTTTGAAAACTCATGGCGATCCGGGGAAGTCCCAGACGACTGGAAAAAGGCTAATGTAGTGCCCATCTTTTAAAAAGGGAAGAAGGAGGATCCTGGGAACTACAGGCCAGTCAGCCTCACCTGAGTGCCTGGAAAAATCATGGAGCAGGTCCTCAAGGAATCAATTCTGAAGCACTTAGAGGAGAGGAAAGTGATCAGGAACAGTGCTGCACTTAGGACAGAAGAATCCAATGCACCGCTACAGACTAGGGACCGCATGGCTCGTTAGCAGTTCTGCATAAAAGGACCTAGGGGTTACAGTGGATGAGAAGCTGGATATGAGTCAACAGTGTACCCTTGTTGCCAGGAAGGCCAATGGCATTTTGGGATGTATAAGTAGGGGTATTGCCAGCAGATCGAGGGACGTGATCGTTCCCCTCTATTCGACACTGGTAAGGCCTCATCTGGAGTACTGTGTCCAGTTTTGGGCCCCACACTACAAGAAGGATGTAGAAAAATTGGAAAGAGTCCAGCGGAGGGCAACAAATGATTAGGGGACTGGAACGCATGAGTTATGAGGAGAGGCTGAGGGAACTGGGGATTTTTAGTCTACGGAAGAGAAGAATGAGGGGGGATTTGATAACTGCTTTCAACTACCTGAAAGGGGGTTCCAAAGAGGATGGCTCTAGACTGTTCTCAGTGGTAGCTGATGACAGAACAAGGAGTAATGGTCTCAAGTTGCAGTGGGGGAGATTTTGGTTGGATATTAGGAAAAACTTTTTCACTGGGGGTGTGGTGAAACACTGGAATGTGTTACCTGGGGAGATGGTGGAATCTCCTTCCTTAGAAGTTTTTAAGATCAGGCTTGACAGAGCCCTGGCTCGGATGATTTAATTGGGGATCAGTCGTGCTTTGAGCAAGGGGTTGAACTAGATGACTTCCTGAGGTCCCTTCCAACCCTGATATTCTGTGATTCTATTAATCCAATTCACTTTTCTGTAGTTACGTTTTTACCTTTTGCATTTCTCACAGGTTAGACAGTGAATACTAATTAGAATCAGTTTTATTTTCAGGTTTGTAGTGCTGCAAATACTTCAGGGTAGCTTTTATTGTTTCCTGTCAACTTTGGGTTGAAAGTATCCCTTCATAATAGTCTTTCAGTATGTAAATTATACAATAGCTTAACACATACATTTTGTATTAATATGCATTTGCAACAAAAGTGCTGTTCACAGATGCTAAATCCTGCGTGTCAAATATTGTCACTTTGTTGTCTAATCATGTAATGAAAGACCCTATTCTAATGCACAAAGTGGGAACCTTAATTCTTAATTTCTTGACTGTTTTAAGATAAAAATTTGGTACTTAATCTGGCATTCATATATATATTTGCTTGCAATTTCCATTAATAGAGGAAAAATTAAAGTTGACAAAATACTTTATTTTGTCCTGGATTTAAAGAGGTAAAATGGAAATTTCATCTTTCTTCACTATAATTTTGTTACCACAACAAGTTCAACATTGCTTAATTTTTATTAATCCTACCCTTATACCTATACAACCTCACAGGTCTTGGTGGGATTGCCTAGGTATAAAGGAGCACAGAATGTGCTTGGTGTCATGGTCTTGTTGCTGTTTTAATAGCAACTATTAACATTACTGTCTTATAAAAGTGTTTAGCTACTCTTAATTTAATATTGAAATATTAATGTATAAATTTCTAAAGCTGATGTGGACAGAACATAAAGTAAAGAAATTAATAGGGAGCTAATGAAGGACATACCTTCTTTATGAGGAAATCATTCCAGTGAGGAATTTGACATCTGAAAATAGCACTATCTATTAAGAACATAACATAAGAATGAGCATAATGGGTTAAACCAAAGGTCCATCTAGCCAAGTATCCTGTCTTCCAACAGTGGCCAGTTCCAGGTGCCCCACAGGGAATGAGTAGAACAGGGGCAATTATTGAGTGATCCATTCCCTGTTATCCGGTCCCAGTTTCTGGCAGTCAGCATCTTAGGGACACCCAGAGCATAGTGGTGCATCACTGGCTAGCTTGGCTAATAGCCATTATTGGACTTACCCTCCCTGAACTTAATTCTTTTTTGAACCCAGTTTTACTTTTGGCCTTCAGAACATCCCCTAGTAATGAGTTCCACAGGTTGACTGCATGTTGTGTGAAGAAATATTTCCTTATCTATGTTTAAATCTCTTTTTCATTGGGTGACCCCTGGTTCTTGTTATGTGAAGGGGTAAATAACACTTCCTTTTTCACATTCTCCACACCATTCATGATGAGACCTGTATTATATTGCCTCTTAGTTGTCTCTAAGCGGAACAGTCCCAGTCTCTTCAATCTCTCTTCATATGGAAGCTGTTCCATAGCCCTAATCATTTTGGTTACCCTTCTCTGTACCTTTTCATAACTGCATGCAGTATTCAAGGTGTGGGCATACCAGGCATTGACAGAGTGGCATTATGATATTTTTTTTGTCTTATTATCTGTCCTATTCCTAACATTCTATTAGCTTTTATGACTTTCACTGCACATTGAGAAATTGTTTTTAGACAACTGTTTACGATGATTTCAAGAACTTTCTTGAGTGGGAACAGCTAATTTTGAACCCATCATTTTGTATGTATAGTTAGGATTGTGTGTTCCAGTGTGAATTACTTTTCATTTATCAAGTTGAATTTCATCTGCCATTTTGTTGTCCAGTCACCCAGTTTAGTGGGATCCCTTTGTAATTCTTTGGATTCAGCTGTGGACTTAACTCTCTTGAGTAATTTTGTATCATTTTCAAACTTCGCCACCTCACTGTTCACCCCCCATTTCCAGATAATTTATGAATGGATTAAACAGCTCAGATCCCAGTACAGGTTCTTGGGGATCACTGATATTTGCCACTCTCCATTGTGAAAACTGATCATTTATTCCTGTCCTTGGTTTCCTACCTTTTAACCAGTTACTGATCCATAAGAGGACCTTCCTTTATATCCCATGGCTCACTTCAGAGCCTTTGGTGTAGGTGTAGGACCTTGTCAAAGGTTTTCTGAAAGTCTGAATACATTATATTTACTGGATCACCCTTGTCCATGTTTGTTGACACCCTCAAAGAATTATAACAGATTGGTGAGGCATGATTTCCCTTTACAAAATCAAGTTGATTCTTCCTCTTGTTCTTCTATGTTTCTGATAATTCCATTCTTTACTGTAGTTTCAGCCAATTTTCTGATACTGAAGTTAGGCTTACTGGCCAGTAACTGACACAATCACCTCTGGAGCCCTTTTTAATAATCAGCATTACATTAGCTAGCCTCTAGTCATCTGGTACAGAGGCTAATTTAAGTGACAGGTTACATTTAACTAAAGGTAATTTTTATCAGTGACTTAGTAGTTTATAGCTTGATGCCAGCTGTGATAGATTTCAAAACCTTTAAAAAAAGCACAATAGCCCTTTCCTCTAAAAGGAAATTAGTACTACAATAAGTTTAACAAGAAAAGTAAATTGTGAAACAGGAATAGATGCAATTCTTTAAATAAATTAAGTGGTGTGTGCCAGTTAAATCTTTAAAATGCAGCAATCACAATGTCTCTAGATATGTGTTCATAAAAAGACATAAAATTAACAACATATTAACTGCACGACATTATTTATAATAGGAATAAAGAGACCCCTTTTCACATGTCAGATAAAAGTCTGGCTAAACAGAAGGGTTTTTTTTTACTGTGCCTAGAAGGTTGATAAACTTGGCCTTTATTGGGCCAGGAAAAAGAAGCAAGGGCAAAGAAATGAATCTTTTAGTACGTTGCTGTCCTGCCTTGTCATGTGAAAGCACACAGATGAAATCTTAACTTAGAGGGCAAGGCCAGTGGCATTGGTGGGGCTTGTCCCGTGGAGTTGGTGATTGAGGCTGTTGAAATGGAGATGCATTTGTACCATTGGCCTACACTTTCACCATCCAGGTCTTGGGCCGAAAGTTGCAACACATTGTGGCCCCCGTAATTTATGGCATTTATGTGTCTGCTCTGTTATCTATTCTGTAATATTGTTTTCTAAAAATTGTATGAATTTCTGGTGATGAACTAAAAGGAAAGAGTTATTGTTGCAGTGTCCTTTCCCTGAATACAACTTCCAAATTGAATAGAGGCCACCTTGTTTGGCTCCGTAGCATATATGTTAAATTAACATCTCAGTGGGAAAAGGTGCATTTCTGCAGTGCTTAGTATTCTATCAAGCTGTGCTTCTTTCTTCTCCTTTTGTATATTTCAGATAGAATGATTACACATCTGAAGAAATGCTCGTTACACAAGAAGTTATTTTCTTTAACTTTAGAATGATGTACACTTTGTATGTTAATTTAAAATCTTCAGTGCCAAGTTGGAATTTTGAAAACAACTCAGAGGAAAAAAATTTAAAATTTGTTAATGGGATGGACACATGGAATGAGTGGTCCATAATAGTGTAGCTCAAACATGGCCAAATTGATGTACTTCACACTTTCTAAAATTATGCCTTTCAAGATGAAAGAAAGCATGAATAATTTCAGGCCAAAAATAAACTTTTGAGAAAACTGTTCATAATTAAAAATAGGTGCAGAAGTGACCTGTATTAACTGCTTAATTATACAGTAGTCTTACTATAGTGATTTTGTAACCAAATAAAACACGCTTAATAGCTGTCTCTTTTTTCCTTTGCTTATAAGTCAAGTGCTGAAGTTAATGGCTTGAAGAAGATGATGAGAAATATCCTTTATGGATTTTATTTTAAAGTGTGGTTCTACTCTGAAAATGGGCTATGTGAAAATGGCAGAATCTTACTCAACAGATCAGTTCCTTTTGTATATTGTATCGCATCTGCTTATGTTAGTGCCCTCCCTCCCCCAAACAAATGTTTTTAATACTTTTAACGTCTGTCTGCAGAGCATAGACAGCACAGCCACAAGAGAATGAGCTGCATCCTATTCCACCTCTCACATTATCAGTATAAACATTTAGTATGTTTCGGTAAATTATGCCAATGCAAAACCACTGAACACAGTGTGGTGACGTAGATGTCACCAAGGATATAATTTGGCTTGTGGAACTTATTATAGGTATGATGCACAAGAAAGAAATAACCCAACAAGACTCTCAGATCCCAGGTTGTATTTGCAGGACTGGCTGTAGAACACATTTTTACTTGTAAAATTAAGTGCGTTTTTACTTGTAAATAATTGAAGGACAATAAACATGGAATCCCACAAAATACAAATGGTAAGTGCTCCCCCATCATACAAAACCCCACACGTGATCATTGTATAGTATGCTTAGCAGATTTTCAGCACTGCTGCATTTGAAAATTGGAGCAAAGAACTGCAAATCACTGGAACCACAACTTCTGTGTGTGGGTTGGGGGAGAACCCTGGAGTGTCTGACAATCTCTGGTGGCAGAAAGAACGATGTTTTGGTGAAGAAAAACTTATTGCAGCCTTAGGTGTAGAAAAAAGGAGTCTTGGCTTCGTGACTGAAAGTCAAAGTAGCTTTTACAGATGTTAAACTGTAGTTCTCTCCTTTTTATATATAAACAGCACATAGTCTGCTTTAGATGTGCTTTCTCTTCACTAAGAGAGGGCTTAGCACAGTAAACTCATAAATATGACATCTTTAAATGCCTGGAGATAAATGAAATCTAAAACTAAACCACTGTATCTCTGCTTTATAAATACTTGTCTGACTTCTCGCAAACCTATAAAACAAAGGCTTACAAAATCTTTTTCTAAGAAGAGTCCTGGGGACCCAGGTATTTGCCTCTTTTCATCAGTGTCACAATTTTTTCCCCTTTCCCATCTTTACAGATGATTTTCCTAAACCACAGATCACTGTCCAGCCAGAAACTCAGTCAGCAATCAAAGGCTCCAATTTGAGTTTCATATGTTCGGCAGCCAGCAGCAGTGACTCCCCTATGACTTTTGCATGGAAAAAGGACAATGAATTACTGCATGATGCTGAAATGGAGAATTATGCACATCTCCGGGCACAGGGCGGTGAAGTGATGGAATACACTACCATACTTCGGCTACGCAATGTTGAATTCAGCAACGAAGGAAAATACCAGTGTGTTATTTCAAATCACTTTGGTTCATCCTACTCTGTCAAAGCCAAGCTCACAGTTAACAGTAAGCATCCTGTTTTACCTGTGCATTTGAAGAGGAAATCAGTGTAAAGCAAATTAAAATATACAGTTTTCTTTTCCCACTGCATTATTTTTAGAAAATGCTTTATATCCTAATTTCAGCTCATGAAAGCATGCTGCTTCCAAGATATGTTTATTATTAAAGCTGCACCTAAAGGGCCCAACCAGAATCTGTCCCTATTGTGTGAGGTGCTGTACAAACACAGTTAAGAAACAATCCCTGTCCTGAAGAGCTTGCAATCTAAATAGACTAAGGAAAGGATAGGAGAGAGAAGAACCCCAGTCCACCTTTTACAGGGGACAACAACCTTCTCTACTGAGGTACGCAGACTGTGACTTGGCAGAGGTCAACTCTGCTACAGGCTTCCTGAATGAGGATGAAACCCACGTCTCCTGATTTAAACATAAGGCCATCTTTTCTCTAGATACAAGTTTCGGTCTTGTGAGGTTTTTTTCCAGACCTTTGTGCACCAGATCCTATCTGCAAAGCCTTGCACATCGCTGTTGTTGAAACTGGTATAAGTTTTATACTTATTGGAGTTGGGTGTACTGAAATTGAGAAAATATTGTGCAAAGGAGGAAAAATAATTTGCCCCAAAATTGGAAACAAATCTACTTGTATCTGGTTAAACTTTTTGTTTTGTTTTTTGCTTTAGTGCTGCCTTCATTTACAAAGATGCCCATGGACCTAACCATTCGTGCTGGGGCAACGGCACGATTAGAATGTGCTGCAGTTGGTCATCCAGTACCGCAGATTGCTTGGCAGAAAGATGGTGGCACAGACTTTCCTGCAGCACGCAAGAGACGTATGCATGTCATGCCTGAGGATGATGTGTTCTTTATTGTTGATGTAAAAATTGAGGACACTGGAGTTTATAGCTGTACAGCTCAAAACACTGCTGGGAGCATTTCAGCTAATGCAACACTGACAGTACTAGGTGAGAAACTGTCGATATGTAATGATATAAGTCTTTTCTATTGAAGTGGTGTGACAAGTTTTGCCATACTTTTAGATGTTATTAATAAAATGTGTTATAGGGCTTAATAGGGAGATGTATCAATTCACTACTAGTGAGTGCTTTTGGAGGCACATCTTTAGCTGAAAAATGTCTTTTCAGATGAGTTCTGTGGTAATGTATTTCGTGAAGTCGTCATTTGTGAATCAATGGCCATTGGTTAGAAATCCATACTTATAATTTTTAATACACAATCATTGTTCTAATAAATAATAAAATAGAGTTACATTTTCCATTTAAATGCATAGTTTAAAATAGAAATGATTTAGTATACACAGAGAAAGGAGGAGGTTGCTGGGATTTTTTCCTGAGAAGTTCAGTAATAGAAAAAAGGAAAAAGTGATGTTTTTTTTATTTTTATTTTTTTAAATTCAGAGTTGGCATCTCCACTAATAATATATTCTAGAGAACACTATGCTAATATGTAACTTATTTCCTCGGGTTTTTTTCTTTTGTAGGGCTAGTGAGCATCTAGTTGTGATCACTAAATGAGCTGACGCCAGTCTTTTAGCTCAGGCTCCTGGAATATGTCTCCCCTTCTCCCCCACCAGTAGAAAAACTATAAGTATAATTAGGCCTTAATGATGCTTTCAATTTAGTTAAATCATTTCCCAAAACTGTTAGCTACCTCAGTGTTTGTGTAGAAATTTGCTTCTAGAATGGTGCTTGGCAACAACCTAGATATTTTGTCTTAAACATTTTGGGGTGATTGCAAAGAGCATGTGTATTTAGCAGATGCATAACTGTGTAGTCATTTGTCTAAAACAGGGGTGGCCAACCTGTGGCTCCAGAGCCACATGTGGCTCTTCAGAAGTTAATATGTGGCTCCTTGCATAGGTGCTGACTCCGGGATTGGAGCTATAGGTGCCAACTTTCCACTGCTCAACCCCAGGCCCTGCCTCCACTCCAGCCCTTACCCAATGCCCCCGCCCCTCCCTGCCCACTCCCTCAGCATGCTGCACCCTTTCTCCTCCCCCCTCCATCCCAGAGCCTACTGCAAAACAGCTGATCGCGACGGACAGGAGGCGTGGGGAGGGAGGGGAGGTGCTGATCGGCGGGATTGCCGGCGGGCACCGGGGTAGAGGGGGAGGGACTGTGATGTGGGCTGCTGATGTATTACTGTGGCACTTTGGCAATGTACATTGGTAAATTCTGGCACCTTCTCTGGCTCAGGTTGGCCATCCCGGTCTAAAACATGCCATCTTTCTAAGGATTAATGTTTAGAAAAACACACATGTTAGAAATTTTGTGATTTTAATATTACCCCAACTCATTTGTTTTTTGTTTTGTTTTTGTTTTTCTGTAGATTGGGTTGGAACCACCTATGTTTTCTTATAAAGGTAATTTAGATTTTTTTTTTCCCCAGAAACACCATCATTTTTGCGGCCCTTGCTAGACCGAACAGTAACAAAAGGTGAAACTGCAGTCTTGCAATGCATTGCTGGTGGTAGCCCTCCGCCTCGGTTGAACTGGACTAAGGATGACAGCCCGTTGGTGGTAACAGAAAGGCACTTCTTTGCTGCAGGCAACCAGTTACTGATTATTGTGGACACAGACATTGAAGATGCTGGGAAATACACTTGTGAAATGTCTAATACGCTTGGAACAGAGAGAGGCAACATTCGTCTAAATGTAATTCCCACTCCCACTTGTGATTCTCCTCAAAACATTGCTCCATCATTGGATGATGATGGATGGGCCACAGTCGGCGTAGTGATCATAGCAGTGGTTTGCTGTGTGGTGGGCACTTCCCTTGTGTGGGTGGTCATCATATACCACACAAGGAGAAGAAATGAAGATTGCAGCATCACAAATACAGGTGTGTAAACTGAAGCTTGGCAGCGCAAAGGAGTCCTCAAATGTGTTTGTGGTTGTTCTCCAGTAACTTTCTTCCAGAAATGTGTGTGTGTTTTGACTCAAATTCAGAAGGGTGAATCATTTGTTGCCTTCATCATGTTGCTGGCTGGTTTAAAAATATTTCAAAGAAACCTAAAATATACTGATGGTTTTATGCATATTTCCCTCCCCCCCCTCTTAAATTACAGATGAGACCAACTTGCCTGCTGACATTCCAAGTTACCTGTCATCCCAGGGAACATTAGCTGAAAGGCAGGATGGGTATGGGTCATCAGAAAATGGAAGTCATCATCAGTTCATAACTTCTTCAATGGGGGGATATTTTTTACAGCAAAGAGATAGTAATGGTAAATACTTTAGATATAAAACTTGGCACTGTTTTGGTTACTAGAAATCAGACACTACAATTCATTACGTTAGTTAGGAAGACAATGACACCAGTGAAGCATCTTCGTTAGTTACCATGTAGGCCCTGTGACTGACTTACTGATTGCTTCAACCCATTAAAATAATATTTGAAGCTGAGATTTTACTATGAAATACAGGGATGAGAAATGCTTGTGCTGATAACAGAAACTTGGTTTTACTGATCCACTTAACATATGGCCTTGTCTACATAGAGAAGCTTCTTCAATATACCTCAAGTATGAATTTAAACTGATTATACTTACACCAAAACAAGATGAGTCTACACATGAACTCTACGAGTGTTAGAGTACCTTTTTTGTTGTTTCAGTTAGGTCTCTTGAAAGATAACTTAAGCTATACCCCTCCTCATCCTCCAAAAGCACTCTTTTATACAGGAATAGTAGTGTCCATAGGGGGCATTATATTGTTTTACTATATGATTTAACCAATGAAACTTTCCCGTGTAAGCAAGGCCTTAATTTTTGAAAGCATCTCAAAATGATCATTGTGTTTTTAGAGGAGTAATCTACTCTGTAACACTTGATGACTTGTAGCCATTATTTGGACCATGGCTTCAGTATTCAGAGCAGAATCTTTGGTTGCAAATGAACTCATTGCGTGATTTTTTTTTTTTTTAAATGAAATCCTGGCTCTTCTGGTATTTATTTTATACTCCTAGAAGATAAGCATACCAACAGAGTGGTGACATGCTGAGAAATCTTGACATTGCCATTCTGGAGAGGGTTAGGGCTAAGGTGTAGCAGCCTTATAAAGCTGTTTAACTGAACTCTTGCAAACTCCTGCCCCTCCAGGAAAAGTGTTCTTAAATTCCACTGCGGGTTTCATCGCTGTAGTTGTTTTATTTGCAGAAGAACAAAACTCCACTAGTAAAACTAATTGTGCAGGATGAAGCCTAGAAAAAGGAGTCTGTTAGCTGATACATCGTGTCTTTATTTTTAAGGCATTTGTCATCTAGATAATGACAGTGAAACAGACCTGGAGGTTGTTACAGATCCATTCTTATGCCACTATCTGGGGACTTCAGGGACTGTGTATTTAAAAGGGAATGCTTATGGCTCTGACGTTTTTGAAGCATACCATACAAGTAAGTCAAATGAATATTTTAGTCCTGTTTCAGTCTTGCCTTATAAGATTCCTAGTAATCCTGATTTCTCCTTTTTATTAAGGCTGCAGCCCTGACCAAAGAACAGTGTGTATGGACCCATGTGACTCTACTTACTTAAAGAAAAAAGAACGCTATCCATATTCACTTGGAACATTATCACATTCACCAGAAGATCCCTTTGACCAGTATGTTGGCAGCATTGGAATGCAGGCTACAAGTAGCAAATTGCTTGACTCTACTTGCATGCCAAGTGAAGGAATTGGAGTGAAAAGCTTGACTCTAAACTCCGACATCTTTGATTTGAACAGAAATCAGGAACCATCCGCTATTACCACTAGTAGCACTTTCATGGGTATGTTTCAGCTACTGCATTTCTTAAAGCTGCAAACATCATTTGTATACACATGTTCCTTATGACTTGCATGTACTAGAAAACATGTTCAGGGTGATACTCGGTGATTGCTTATATGATTGTTACATATTGTGAGAAACATAACTAAAAGCTGGTCACATAAGTAGCCAACCTTTTTTTCAGAGAAACTGAGCACATGTAGTTGCCCCTGAGTTCAGTGGGATACTACAGTTTATCAAATATATACTGTTTGAAAATTTTGGCAATTTAACCAATGAAACTTTCCCATGTAAGCAAGGCCTTAGTTTGTGAAAGCTAACTTTAGTATTACCTCTTTTCCTCCATTATTTATGTAGTGCCAGGAGCATGCAGGGCACTTCATACTCAGACAAGGCCTCTGAATAGACAGTGCACCAACACTTGAGGGGCTCAAAGGCAGGGCCAGCTCTAGGTTTTTGCCACCCCAAGCTCCAAGAGTGCAACTGCCCAAGCAACAATAAAAAAGAAAAAGGGTGGCCGAAATGCTGCCCCTGGAATTCTGCCGCCCCAAGTACATTCTTGCTTTGCTGGTGCCTAGAGCTGGTCCTGCTCAAAGGAGAAACAAAAAGCAGTGTGACTATATGGTGAAGTTATGAACAAGCCTTTAGTTTCTTGATTATTAATAATTTTTCTGATGGATTTAAAAAAAAGATTCCGTACGTTATAAAATATATTTTACTATACAAGGGGAATAACTTCTGCATGTATTGCTTAGTTGATAACATCACAGTTTCTGGGTAACTGCACCTGTATTCCCCCTCCATGGTCCCTCAGGGCACGCACGTAAGGTTTTCTGCTCCCAGCTGTCACCTCTCTTGGGTGAAGACCCACGTGTGTCTCCCTCCTGACTGGAGTTTTAAGGCTTCACATCTCCCTACCTTGCACTATGATATTCCCAGCAAGCCAGTCTGCTTAAAGACTAGTGCCTGAGCTTTTGCTTTCTTTCCAATGGCTATGAAAAGTGTATTGCCAAAGGTTACAAGCTATCATGCAGCTCTTTCTAAGCAAGCACACTTTTTCTTAAGATAAAAGCATTACAAAAAATAAAAATAATAAAACAATAAACAGATTTAAACACACACTTAGCATACCAGGAATCACCCATCAATCTTATGGGGCCCTAGTAGGCTAGTGTCTTTCCAGCCCTTCCATGAGGGCCTCCCTTTGTCCATTTGCTGCATCAGAAAGAAGCCATAAGTCAGTTTAGGTTCATCCTTTTATATCAAAAGCTCCTCCGTTGTTTCCTAGCGTCTGGAAAACCCAGCATGAACTAGTATATACAAACCACCCCAGGGGGTGGAACATCTCTGGAGTTGTTTAGTCTCAGTGACTCACCTTAATCACCCCCCCACTGTTTTTAGTTCCTGTGGTAGCCTCCCCCATGGAGTAGAACACAATCATGCATGAACAGTTCACAACTGTAATACAAGAGAGTGCGCTTTTTAGGACCATATGTCACAAGCAACATTCAGTTACCTCCCAGAAGATCTGAGTTTGGTAATGACTTAAGATAGACCCTTCTTCGGTAAAATGCAACTGATTGCAACCCTACTTCAAACCTGCCATATGTTTTTAAAGGTCTACATAGCATAACTTGTTGAAGCCAAGTATCAGTAGGAGCCACTTTTTGGGGGGTGGTATGTGTAAGTGTGGTACCTTAATCAACAGATCTATGCCATATGTCAGTCATATCTAATTATATTTTCTGTCTGTGAAAAAAGTGAAGACTTTCAGTGTAATGGTGTTAGCTATGGAGTCTCCACATGGAAAAGGGAGACGAGAAAATGTGGTATTTTCTGGCTAGTGCATCAACAGAATTGTTTAATGAAGATTCAGTTGAATGCCAAATTCTACTTGGGTTACTCCTGTACTAGCCAGCTGAGAGCAAATGGGGTATAAATGAAGGCAGAATTTCACTGGCAGGATCTTTGTTACTGATGTGTGACACAAGCCAGAAAGAACACTGTCTGGCATTCAGATTGCAGGGTGTGTAGTTTTTATATATATAAAATTATAAACAGATTTTAATATCAGTCTAGCTAAACAGAGTGAATGTTTGAGTCACTTTTCAGAGTACACCAGTCCAAAAAGCATGTTGAAAAGATTGTTCTTGGTTATGCATTAGAATGATTTTGTGACTTGTTTTCATGTTTTTGTTTGTATTTTGTGTTTTGAGAATGAGGAAATTCATGGAAACATAAACAAGGAAATTAAAGGGGGTGGGTTCTTCTGAATGGTTATCAACCAAGTTATTCACTTTGGAAACACTTTTAACAACTCATCTAAGAGTTTTAAATGGGTACATATGAGTATAGAGGGCTTTTTTTCTTTTGGGTGGGGAATAATAGTACGACTTAGAAACAAAGCCAAATTTCATTTCAGAGAACTTGAGCTGTGTCCTTGATTTGTATTCTCGTGTACAGCCCTTGGTAAGACTTAGAGCTGTTAACACCAGCATTTCTTTCCTTACAAATTTCTATCTTGCAGGAACATTTGGAAAGTCTCTATGGAGGCCTCAACTAGACTCTTTTTCAAGCTGTATGCAGCCAGCAAGTTGTCAACCCAAAACCTTCCATAATAATAATCCTCAAGCCTCATTGGACTTTGACTCAGAGGCAGAGGAAGATGGAAAGGACAGGACGGTTTCTCATGAGGAAAACAGCATTTGTACTTACAAACAGGCCTTTGAAAACTTTAGGACTCCTACTTTCCAGTCTTGTGACCTGAATACATAGCTGCTTTTGGACTGGCCATTGATAGATGGAACCAAAGGAAATATTTTTGACATACTACCTCAATGTGGAGCTTTATTTAAAAGGGGTGGGGGGAATCCATGTTTTTAATGGAGCTATGAAATCAGAAAGAATGAATACGTTTTTATACAGATAAAACATAATTGCCAAAATGTTATAAAATTTTATACAGGGAATACATTCCTTAGAGAAGTACTATATTTCTAATTATTTTATAGCTTTGTTTTATGCAAATGGTATCTCTTGTAAATTAATGATGTAAATAATACTATGTATATTTCCTGTCAGACTTCATTTTATTGAAATGAGTACTAAAGCATCCTAAACTTGTACCAATATCTGTACCTTTTTATGAATGGACGTTCCGTGCTGTTTGCAGGTACCATGCATCTTATTTGCACATCACTTTTAATAAAATATGCTGCCTTGTGGTCTTGAGACACAATAGAGTATGAAAAATGCAAGGTGGAGGTATGTTGATAGAAATTGAAAATATATGTTGTGTATATAAGCCTCTGGCCCTTATCTCATCAGTTTGTCTAAAATGTAGAGGATATGGATTCACTGTATTAAATACCTGCTGTCCTTAGAAGTGGTTCTGGTCATGCAGCTTCCCCAAATTGTCCCACATGCGCACAAGACTGGCTGTATAGTCAGCTGTCTAGCCACGGTGCATATAAATGACTTGAGTGTACACATCTGGTGGTGGATATGCAGATTGGACACACACATACACAGCGAGCAACTTAGTTTAAAAAAGAAAAAATCAGGCCCTAGACGTTTGCCTGGTAGTATCATTCTCCTCTCAATAAATGGCTTGAAGATTAATTATTTCCCAAATATTCAGTGCAGGTCAGAGTCTGTGTTTTCCCCTATGTTTTCTCGACTGCTCCTCCAATCACTTCCACACCCAGCGTAAAAAGGTAACCAAGGTACAAGATAATTCTTCCTTGGTTTAACTTCTGCTGCTCTTCCATTTGTGTCTGCTCTCTTCTCCATATAGATAAATGTGAACTGTACTTCATTCCTCACTCAAGTTGAGCAGTTGTTATAAGTTTAAATACTTGCTAGATTAAATTTAATTTGAGGAGCCCAATATTATTAGCCACCCTATACCAAAGAAAGACACTTACTATGTGATGGCAATTAAGACTAAATGAGAATTTTCCCTTTTGTTTTCCTTGATACTGATATCCAGTATTTAAAAAAGCTGTGAATTCTCTGGTCAGCAATGTATTAAAACAATGTGCCTCCCCAAGTTTTACTACTACAGGACTTACGTTTTCAGATCTGCTCACTTAGAAGGCGCAAATTTATATAGTTGTCAAACTTACTTTTAAACCAAATTGAAAGCAGCTGTTAGACTAGAACATCATAGACGGTTTTCAGAGGATACGTCTGGAGCAAAAGGTTTCCCTGCCTAAAGTAGCTGACTTAAGGGCTTTTTGTTGTTTGTAGCCAGAAACCTGGTACGCAGATTGCAGAGTAATTTCCCTCCTTTAATTTAGGCGCCAGTATTAGAGACAGGAAGTTAATCCATCCTTAATCACTGGTGGTCTGAATGTAGAGAATGGATTTTGCATGCTTTAGTTTATCATATTGCCAGATTTCTGAATCTGATTGTTAATTTGCCTTCATTGCAGCCAGATGTGGCGATGTGGTGACAGACGTTGGTATGGGTATTTGATGATGATTAACTGCATTTTTAAATATATTAATTTATCCTGAGTTAAGCACAAATCTCTAAGTCAATAATGCTTAAAATCTTAAAGTAGATTCACTCACTAAGTCAATAGTTTTTTCCCTTCTCTAGTTGTTCTCTAAGTGTCATAACTTGGATCTCTAACCAGACATAATTTCCCGAATATCTAGAGAAAGAAAGTAAACCAAAGTATTCTTAATAAGAAAAGGAGTACTTGTGGCACCTTAGAGACTAACAAATGTATTTGAGCATAAGCTTTCGTGAGCTACAGCTCACTTAATTGTATGCATTCAGTGCAAAATACAGTGGGGAGATTTTATATACACAGAGAACATGAAACAATGGGTGTTACCATGCATACTGTAACGAGAGTGATCAGATAAGATGAGCTATTATGCCATCATGTGCCAGCAACGCTCCTCTGCCATGTACATTTGCCAAACCGGACAGTCTCTATGTAAAAGAATAAATGAACACAAATCAGACGTCAAGAATTATAACGTTCAAAAATCAGTCGGAGAACACTTCACTTCAATCTCTCTGGTCACTCGATTACAGACCTAAAAGTTGCAATTTTTCAATAAAAAAAATTTCAAAATCAGACTCCAACGGGAGACTGCTGAATTTGAATTAATTTGCAAACTGGACACCATTAAATTAGGCTTGAATAAAGACTGGGAGTGGGTGTGTCATTACACCAAGTAAAACTATTTCCCCATGTTTATTTTCCGCCCCCTACTGTTCCTGACACGTTCTTGTCAATGCTGGAAATGGCCCACCTTGATTATCACCACAAAAGGTTTTTTTTTCTCTCCTGCTGGTAATAGCTCACCTTACCTGATTACTCTCGTTACAGTGTGTATGGTAACACCCATTGTTTCATGTTCTCAGTGTATATAAAATCTCCCCACTGTATTTTGCACTGAATGCGTCCAATGAAGTGAGCTGTAGCTCACGAAAGCTTATGCTCAAATAAATTGGTTAGTCTCTAAGGTGCCACAAGTACTCCTTTTCTTTTTGCGGATACAGACTAACATGGCTGCTACTCTGAAAACAATGTTTAAAATCCAAGTTAAAAGGCTGTGACTAAAAATAGTGTTTGGAAGCATATTTTTTGTTTGTTTTTGGTATGTACAAAATGGGAAAAAGACAATATTCCATTCCTTCTCCACTACTTCAAATATTTTTATGAATTGAACGGTTAGAATATATGAATGCCCCAATCTTGCAATAACATAGAACTCATTATCGGGTCCCTGCCCACATTTTAATGCTTCCCGTCTGATGTAAAGATATTTCAAATGGTATCCTAAAAATACAGGTATCAGTATTTGTGGTGTCTTTTTTTTTTTTTTTCCCTTCTCGGTAACTTAAATATCACTGACATCAGAATAAAAATCCTTGTCTTTGGTCTTCCAATGACACATGAGTTTAAATGTCTAGGACGTTGACTATATTTATGGTGGTGTAGTGAAACGTCTCATGATATACTGACATTTTTGTAAATTGCAAGATACAATTTTTAATTGATTTTAATGTTGGAGGTGTAACCAAACTGGGCATTCAGTGTCTACAGATGTAGTGTTCATTCTGAGATTCTGCCTGGTTTTATTTTTTATTTTTATTTTATTTTACCCACTTAGGTTCTGGATTCATTTGGAGGAGGTTTGGAAAACTTGCCTCTCCTGGCTAATCAATCAGCAGTGATTGAGTCTATTGTCATTTGAGAAAGTTAGCACCACCATTCAGGGCAGTGTTTCAGTTTCTTTCAAAATAACGTATGTCTAATTGCGAGTCCTGAGGATTATAATCCTGTCTGCAGTCTTAATTTCCCACAATTAAAAGGGTTGAGAAGGATGTGGTGGAAAAATAGTCATTGATTTCAGCTGGTTTCCTTTATATTGGTGTGCCTTTTGCCCTGGGTATAGAACAAAGATTCTTTGTGGTCTCCATAGCTTAGTGACGCACAGAGGTCAGGTGTCCATGCTGATTTCTTCTAGATTTTTCAGCAGCTGTTGATAATATCTGACCATGACTTATTTGTTGGCCTGCCTGCAGTCCCCAGGAAGGGAAGATAATGATGATTGTGTGGTTTGGTTTGGTTTTTCCCCTTCTCTGCAAGATAAGAGGTTGATTTGGGGTAATTGCTCATCTGCCCCAAGGGATCTTCTTGTACAAATTCCTGCCAAATTTTGTTCTCTCTTCATCCTGTCCAGTGTGTGAGACAGACCATTGAGGCTGCACTGCTATCAATCTGCAAATGATGTATTTGTCTGTTTTTCGCTGAATGAAGAAAATGTAATGGCTGAAAGCAGATCTTGGATGAGAATGGGTGCCTGAGGCTCAGTCTAGATAAGACGGAGTGATGCTGATTTGGTGGCAGGAGACAACTAGCTTGTGGGCAGTGATTGTGTCGAAGGAGGTTTGTTCTAACAAAGATTGAAGTTCAGTGTTAGTTACTTCTGGAACACCTCTTCCTGCTGGTATCCCAGATAGCCAGAAGTATCTTTACCAGCTGCCTTTTGCCATGAAGATTTTAATAACTGTATTAACTGTGTCCATGACTAGCTCCATTGCTGACAACATTTTGTCTAGCACAATGGATATTAATGTTTATCATCCAGTACCTTGTAACAACGATAAATTTTATTTCTTAGGGTGAGGCATTAAGATTTTGTTTAATTGTGGATCATTAACACCACTTCTACTTGGTTAAATGTCAGAAGAATCCTGTAAACAAGCCAAGCCTCGTTTCTCTTTTTCCATTGTAATTAGCTACTTTGTTGGCTTAATCAAAATGAAGTGCACTTGTACAGATACCTCCTGTGTGCTTGTATGCCAATATCGTTAATATGGTCTTAGGTTCCAGAGTCTGGCTTCTGTCATATCCCAGTGCTATTTTTTATTGGTGTAAACTGCTTTTTCCATTAACCTTCCCCAAGGAAAAGGGAAATGTAGCCCTCAACATCAGGGCTGTGTAAGAGCACCAGCAGTCTCCTAGAGATTTGCTGTAAGCAGAGAAAATTTAGTGTACTGTGCCTTGGCAGAAGGACAAAAACTGTGTAAAGTGGCATTTAAAATGAGTTTAATTTTACATAAGTGTGGCCACACAGGAGGTGGAAAAGTGAAAGGGTGCCAATGATGGAAAATATGACTAATCAAGAAACAATATTAACCCCAAGGCTAAAATAATATCTTGACTTTATGGTCCTATAAAGTGATGCGCTGGATGGTGGTTGTTTTTCTTTTTTATTTCTAATGTACTTTAAGTATAGTTGTATCCTGTGTGTATCCTTAACCCAGAACATTCTCCAGAAGCTTCATCTAGAATAATATTCATACTTTTAAATTAAACCTAGAGTGGCTATAGTTGTTCCAGCCTTGCAGGAAATAGGTAGAATGGTCCGTTTTAAACACAAGAGCCGAACTGAAGTAAGAATGGTATATTGCACAGTCCTCTCTCAAATTGGCCAGCTGAGGAAACTACATAAATTTCATAAAGCTTGATCTACCTGAATTGCTTTTTTGTGTGTTTGTTTTGTACTAAACTGCTGGGATGATGCAATCTGATTGAGCATTGTCAAGTACCACCATCTGTCAGTGTCCCCCCTACTTCTCCTCCCCCCCAACCCAATTTTCTTCACATTTAAGTTCCGGGGAAAGAGAGATTCACAGAAACTGAAGTGAATAGATCCTGGAAGGGTATCTCTCCTCCCCGCCCCTCTCCCGCCCCCCTCCCCCCATCTTCACCCTCTGTCCAACAGTCTTGGACCTCTCTCCTCCGACAAAAACATTCTTAAATGGAAAAGATGGATTTGTGGATACGTTTCTCAGATTACAAAAAATCTACTGTACAAACCTGGTGAGACATTTTATTTTTATTTATTTTTAATGAGGCCTTTCACAAAGGAGGAGTTTTGAGTCTATGTGGGCTTCTTGTTTAAGTTTCATAATTTCCTCAGGAAAAAAGTCTGCTTTTCTAGGGCCAGGTGCTAGATACATCTAAGTTACATTTACTGTCCCTTCTGAAAAGTAATAACTTTTTTGTGTGTAACATTTGTCTTATCTGTATCTTTAAGCATGTTGCTTATTTCCAATTCTTTGTAAATCCTCCACAGCCATATGCTATTTGGAAACAGTGGAGTCTAAAGTGGATATTGGTTTCTCTCGCTTCCCCCACCATTCTTACAGATGTTGCAGTAAATCAGTTACAGGACTGACATAGCGTTTGGCTGCATGACAAATGTTCCATAATAATGCAGCTCAATAAAATGTGGAATTTTTGAAGTACTGTGTGTAACATTTTCAGTCCAGTTGTAAATTCCCAGCCATGTCAGCACAGGTGGAGAAGAAGTCATAAATAAAGTTTGTGTGCTATTCCTAAAGAGTTCCCTAGCTGTTGACCAGTTCCATGATTTAATTCAGCCACTTAAACTTAAAAAAAAAAAAAAAAAAAGCCTTGATAAAATAATAATGTTTGAGAAAGAGAATGTGCTGTGCAAACCCAAGCAGCTGCAGACATACCGTATTTGTGTATAGAGATGAATGGGTGCAGGCTAAGCCTTGCTAAACTTCCTGGAAACATATTGGGTAACGATTGTATAGTCGTTTCAGTTACCTGCAATGAACTTCAGCATGGCAAGGAGTATGATAAATAATAAAATGCTGTCTTAACGTTTGTATTGGTTTACATTGGTTAATGTTAGGAATTCTCTTGTCAACTCATTTGTCTCAATATAAAGCCAGTTCTTGCAGCTAGATCTGCGAAGGTGGACCCCCATTAACTTTAATCCATCTATGCACTGATGTAAAGGTCCATCGATGTGGATTTCTGTCTGGGGGTGGGGTGGGGCCTAGAATAGGCAGTAAATGATTTCTGAAAATCTTTTGTTTTCCCTGCTGCCTAATGAGTTGGGAATTTGAATTGTAAATGATTTGTGTATTTCATGTTATCAGAGATGGGCTGCCCCACTCACTTATCTCAGGTTTCAGAGTAACAGCTGTGTTAGTCTGTATTCGCAAAAAGAAAAGGAGTACTTGTGGCACCTTAGAGACTAACCAATTTATTTGAGCATAAGCTTTCGTGAGCTACAGCTCACTTCATCGGATGCATACTGTGGAAAGTGTAGAAGATCTTTTTATATACACACAAAGCATGGAAAAATACCTCCTCCCACCCCACTCTCCTGCTGGTAATAGCTTATCTAAAACGATCACTCTCCTTCACAATGTGTATGATAATCAAGTTGGGCCATTTCCAGCACAAATCCAGGTTTTCTTACCCCCCCCCACAAACCCACTCTCCAGGGGGTGAGAGTTTGTGTGTGTGGGGGGGGGGGGGTTAGAAAACCTGGATTTGTGCTGGAAATGGCCCAACTTGATTATCATACACATTGTGAAGGAGAGTGATCGTTTTAGATAAGCTATTACCAGCAGGAGAGTGGGGTGGGAGGAGGTATTTTTCCATGCTTTGTGTGTATATAAAAAGATCTTCTACACTTTCCACAGTATGCATCCGATGAAGTGAGCTGTAGCTCACGAAAGCTTATGCTCAAATAAATTGGTTAGTCTCTAAGGTGCCACAAGTACTCCTTTTCTACTCACTTACTGTAACTTTAAGCAATCAAACAGGAATTGGAAACTGACTTCAGCTGTGAAGTTTGGAACCAAATAAAAACTTCCCCTGAGTCTGAGTATGTGTGACTCACCAGGATGTGGTTCAAAATGTTATAAGGAGAGAAGTTTGTTCACTTTGGATCTAAATGGGACTTCCCCAGTCCATGGACAGGAAGGTTGGGTCTGGGGTACTGACGTAGACTCCCCCCAGTCCCTTCTTACAATTGTCACTAAAGAAATATATGTCTAAATAGCTGAGCCAACATTTCTATTTAAGTTACAACTAAGTCTTCAGTTTTAACTTTGCCCTTTTGTATGTGTGCATTATGTTAGTCTTCAATTGCATGATCACATACCATTTCTTAAATACAGTAGAATGCTATTTTATGGACTAATTCAGGATTGAGGACTCGATAAAATTGAACATCCAAAAATTGCAGTGCATAAGTTAATTAATCATTCAGGGATACTGTACCGAATGAACGGTAACTATAGGCTGTGCATGATTTTTCTTTAAGAGATCTGCATCTTTTCTGTGTAGCCACTTGAATATTGGCTGAAGGACTGACGTCACATTCAGGAGCAGAAAGATGACTTTGGTGGCAGAAAAATAGTTCATGTAACTATCAATCTTACGAACGACCATTTGTAAAATCAGGGTTTTTCTATAGAAAAATGTGTGTAATAGAGTGTTTCCTACAACCTTAGCTATGCATAGGTAACATCTTGCTTTTTTCTCCGTTGTTCATACATGAACTTAAACACATTTTATTTATAATCCTGAATATATCTACTGACTTGTGGCTTCATTTTAAATTGATTGATAGGCTTTAAAGATTGCATAATGCCCCTGCTCACTTGCTAATTGAGAGAGTAAAAAGGTAGTTGAACCTCTTCTCTCTACTGTCACACTGGTTATCACTGCTACAGACCAAAAAAAATCAGGCCAATGTTTCAAAAAAAGGGGAGTGGCTAAAGTTAGGCACCCAACTGGCAATTTACCTCCTTTAAGGGAATATTCTTAAACCTTAGCAGGCTTCAAGATTGAGCTACTCTTAAAAAGGTGTCATTAAATTAACTTGGGTCCTCTTGGTGGCTTCTATGTCACTTTTTAATTAGTTTTCCAACATTCTTTAAAAAAATCCTCTTAAAAATTAAGTAAAAATGGTTAAATTAAGTTTACCCAACAAGATGTTCTCCTTGTGTTCATTGAGTCTTATCTCCTCTAAGCACAGCCATACTAAGTCAGACCAATGGTCCATCTAGCCCAGGATCTTGTTTCTGACAGTGGCCAGTACCAGAGCTTCAGGGGGCGTGTATATAACAGGGCAGTTGGAGTGGTCTGCACCTGTCTTCCCAGCTTCTGTCAGTCAGAGGTTTAGGGTTGCCCCAAGCATAGGGTGTGCATCCTTGACCATCTTGGCTAATAGCCATTCACAGTTATGAATTTAAGTTCCCAGGTTTGTTTTTTGAAGTGCAGGTTTCCTTTCAGGATGAAGACTGATAGGTCAGGTATAGAGTGATCTCGTGAAAAGGGTTTGCACACAGGTGATACAGTGTTTCTTTTAGTACTTTTCTCTGATGGACCTCTCCTCCATAACCTTAGCTAGTTCTTTTTTGAACCCATTTATAACTTTGGGTCAAGAACATCCCTATTCCTCAGTCTGCATCCTCATAGCTGCATGTGCCAGGAGGCCCCTCCTCCTCCCACCTCCAACATCCTTTTGCAGAGTTCATCAAAACATTGGGAGGTGTCCCTCAGCTTTTCCTCCATCACTCTTCTTATTGGGGATTATTTCAGGGGGTTATTCCCTGGGTTATTGGCCTTAAATATTATATATATTGAATACCATGTGATATTACTCAAGTACTCATGTATAAGTACCTCTGTCTACATCCAGTTGGTCTGTTCTCAGTCCTAAATATAAATCAAGGCTAGATGACAGCAGGTCATTCTTTGTCAAGGATCCTCTGTTGTGGATCTCTTTAACAGAGCAAGGATGGTGAATATCTCTGGCTGTCTATATGACATTGCAGCAGACGTATTTATTTTTTTTATCATTTTTTGCATTAGCTACCCTATTTTTCTGTTTTCTTCCTAATAGTTGTGATTTTACAGAGTGATTGTCAGGCTAGGTCTTGAATTAACTGACTGGATATTTGTTACTACTTGTACATTTTTAGTATGTTAGTTATTTTCACTTGCCCTTAGATTCTTCACAATAGGCACACTCTAAATGGATTAAATATATTGCAACAAAATGTCTTCAATACCTTATACACTGTTTTAACAGAAGAAAAGAAAGAAGCTTATAAATCAAGGACAGAACATTTGAAAATAAATCCATGAGATAAATTTGAAGAGCGAAGTTTTGAAGTTGCCACTGAGTCTTAGCCTTGTTTAGTTGTCCTCAGACCTGATGAACAGAATGCTTTTTCATAATATTATATGTACATACAGGAATATTAGTATTATATACTGAGTTTTAAACCGCTCTTATTTCATTATCAAACTGGCTAAAACTGCAAAAAAAAAAAAATTAATGTGAATGTGAAAACAGGCATGCTTTTTCAAGTACTCCCCCAAAGGCATAATATATTTCTTTCTACATTGTAGTTTGGGAGGAGAGTCCAAGGAGCATGAGGTGTAATTGAAATTAATTCAGTTTGTTATAAAATGCTCCATTATGTAAGCATTTTGTAAGTTTGAATGGGATAATTAAGTTGAACTGCTGGAAACTCTTATGACTTTATACTACCACCCACAGAAACAAGTAAGATAAGGTTCATATTGTATATGGAGACCATATAGAGACTGGCAAACACTTTACATAGAAAATATTGCTCCCTATCAATAGCCTGAAATACTGATCTGTAACATTGAGGCAGTTGCACGATGCAAAAGATGGAATTAAAAACAATATCTTGTTTTTCTGCTAAGAATGAAAAAGGTCTGAATGTTTGCAAAGGGCTTAGTTTCCTTTCTGTGAACTCTTAAGGGGCCTAGTCTCTTAACGTTCTTTTACAACAGCCAAAATATCTCCTTATTTGCTAAAATAGATATACCTGGTGTCCTAATGCTTCAGGAATTATTTACTTGCAGTAAAATCTTGGCCTGCCTTAAAGGTTACGGATATGCTAATTGACCACACCTGGACAAATATGCAGGGGATGAGGGAATAGCTGTAAAGATTTTTTTTGGTCATGGTTTCAGCCCTTTTTATTTACCTATCCAACAACAGTTCTGTGGAGGAACTAATGCCATGGCAGTGCTCTCTGCTTCAGTCTTGTAGTCACCTGTGACATGAGAAATGAAAAAACATAAAAATTGTGAAAATTCTCATTCTCTTCCCACCCACCCCCACCCCCCATTCAATTTTTTCTGGCCATCTCCAGGCTATACTTTTTCTGGTTGGTAAGTCAACACTTTTTCTTGGACACAAACCTCTTCCCCTTCATCCATGCCCTAATCCTTTCCAGATTAGATTTCTATCAGTGTTCTCTTAATGGAACCAGAAGTGGAAACGAATTCCAGATTCATGGCCCCACATGGAGAACATCCTGCCTGAGGAGGACTTCAGCTTCAGGGTTGGATATGCCTACCTGATACCTTGCCTCTCTTACTGTGTGATACCTTTGCAGTTGTAGTCCGCAATGGAGCATGAGAGAGAGCTTTGTTAGCACCATAAATTTTCCATGTGATGCCGTCAATGTGGTATTCACTCCCACAGCTTGGTCTCAAATACTCTTGACTGTAGAGTGTGCTGCAAGGCCTTGCTATTGACATAGGCTTTTAAGAGGTGGAGGGCAGAATGACATGGGTCAAGAGGGTATAGTATGGGTTTGACCTTGATTACTGGTTGGTTATTTTCTAGCTGCTGATTTTATCTTTAGTTGTATTTCTAATTTATGTATCAGGCACCTAGGGTAAAATCTTGGTCGAACTGAAATTAACTTCAGTGGGAGGTTTTGAAATTAACTTCAGTGGGACCAGTATTTTGTCTGTTGGTGGACAATTCTTGAACATGCAAAAAAGTGAGATTCAGTGTGGAACTTGTCTCCAGGAAATAATTTGACCAACTCTATAGTTAACTTATAGTTAATTTGACAAGGAAAGTGGAAATAATTTCTCTCTAGGGTAGAATCTTCTGTTTGTTCTTCCTTCTTTCTTAAAATGTACACAGATAATTTTTATTGGTAGTAATTTGGTTTTATTGAATAACCAACAATTTATTACTGAGCTTATGCTATATTGCTTTTCAAACTTGTGGATATCTATTTCTTTTACGCATAACTCTTTTAAATTTATCCCTTCTTAAGAGCACTTAAGCAACTGTGATTCAGTTAAACCCATGTTCAATAGCTGAGCCTGTGTTTCACACTTGGCTGATAAAAGAAAAAGATGGTCTATGTTAGAATTATTGATTGACTTGTTTGTTTATGGTTTTAACCTAAAAGTCTTTAACAATCACTCTAAATTTTTGTGTGTCAAGTGCTAATCTAATAGAACAAAGCTTGAAGTGCAATCCATATTGGGAAAAGTTAACAAAATGCCTTGGTCTAACTTTTTATTTGTTTATGTTAATTAATTTAGAGTTCACAAAAGGTGACACTGTGGCAGCTTGAGAGAATGATGTCCTTTCATTATGCACACAACAAGGTCACACAGAAATTGGGGCAAAGTTGGAAAAATCCGGTTCTCCTGATTTCTGTCCAGTGCCCTACCCTGGACAAAGGCCCACACTGTCCTCCTTACTGATTCATTAGCTAAGTGAAATTCAGAGAGGATGCAAGGAAGTTCTGAGGGACCTAACCAAGCTAGGCAAATGAGTAACACGATGGCAGATTAAATTCAATATTGGTAAGTGCAAAGGGATACACATTGGATGGAAAAACAACTATTCCTACATCTATCTGATTCTAAATAAGCTCCTATGGGGTGTTCAGTGGGAAGATTAGGGTTTTGTTTTGTTTTGTTTTTTTGGGGGGGGGAGGGAATAAGAAGGCCAAAGTGAGAGTTGAGTTAAGGAATGGTACTTGAGGCATGCACATGCTCGGCCACTGTGCTGCTGACTTTCACAGATTCATCAGGTTGGTGTGTCCTTCAGGTGATCCATCTGGCCCTGTTTTTATAAATCCTGGCAAACACTTATTTTCTAAAACTGGCTGGGACATGGGGAACGTTTTCAGGGATGTGATTATTCTATCACAACAGCTAATGTGATCCCTAGAATCAAAAAGAGAAGAGTCTGGCTTGTGTTATCCCTTCTGGGTGAGGTTCCTGGACTTACCAAACATCTGTCTTTCAGTTTATTGTGCTTTCTGGCACAGGTGCTGAGAAGGGGTCAGGTGCATTCAAAGGGAAAAGGGGCACTAACAAAAAGGCAGGAAAGAGTAGTGGTTGTAATGATGGGAAGAGAGCTGGGGAAAACTTTCCATCAAAACATTTTTCAATGGAAAATGGCTGTTTTAGATAGAATGGGAAGTTTCATTAAAATGTCAATTTGTTTAAATTCAGGTTTTTGATGAAAACAAGAAATGTTTCTACAGAATTGGGGGGGAAAATTGGAGAAATTCTTCACTGGGGAAAATCCTCGATTTCCTAGCCAGTTCTAGATGGGAGTATTTTGTGAGGAGAAACAGAGTAGTAGTGGTTGCTTGGATGGAGGACATGTGAATAAAGTGCAAGTTTGGGGGCATAGAGGAAAAGAAAGCAGAGATACCAGGTAAAAGAAACCAGTTCTTAAGGAGGCCATCCCTCAAATCTTCTCCAAGCCTCAGTTTACTTCATTACTGTTGTCTCTAGCCCTCTAACCATCTTCAGAAAGTAGTCAGATTGCTGGTCTCTTCAGGAATGCTTGGGTGTCTGTGTCCCCATCTTTAGTAGCTATTATAGGTAGTTTCCACCCGGCCCAAATGAATCTCTCAGCTGTTATCTACTTGCAACAGGCAGAGTCTGTAGTGGGTGGGTTTCCCAGGTTTGAGGCAAAATCCTTTCTATATCTGTTAGAGATTTTTTTCTGCCATCGCATGCTGAATTCTGAAATTTCTATGTTAAAGTATGAGACTTTTGTACCTGAAATTTTGAATCTGAGTACTCTTCATCACATGTACGCTAACTTACTTGATGGGACTTTTAAGGGAATTTGATCCATTGTAACACATATATCAGCTAGCTGGTTAAGTCCTGCTATATGCTGTATCTGCATTCAGTGCTGTAATGTAGTGGTGACCAACCTTATTACACAGAAGGGCCACGTAAACCTAGGTACAACCTTGTGTGAGCCAAACAGATTTCTATGTATTTTAATAAGATTTAAAATCACCTGTATTGATCTATATTTTGAGTTCAGCTTGTTGTGTGTATTTAGATAAGTTGTTCTATGTACAGCATTGCCTGTTTACACACTTATGCAAACTAAAATGATGTAAACATGATGACAAAGCACTAATGAATCTACTATTAGTATATTGTGTTGAAGTAGGCAACAGACTTTATAAAATGCTCTGGTGGGCCATGAATGACCCAGAGTCTGTAGGTTGGGCACTCCTGTTATAACATATATTGTGTCCTTATCTTCATTTTACCATGTAACTCTGAGGCTGTCAGCTGCAGTCTCACTAACACATCAAGATACCTACCAGTGGCCACTACATGTCAAAGTGGAAAACTGCTCACCCACCACTCTGCTGGGTTTCTTCTTCACTTTCCCAGTCATCCTCAGCTCCAACCAAAGCTGCATGTCTTTGTCAGGGGCAGGGACACGGACATCAGACTCTGCAGGTAGAGGGGATGTGGAGAGGGAAGGTTGTGTTGTAAAATAAAGCGAGGTGAGCAAGAGGTGCCCAGGAACATACCTTACCCCACAATGTTAGTTACCCCATAAAGTTTTTGGTAGAACTTGGCTGAAAAATCTGATGAGAGATTTGAACACTGAAATATAAACTTGTTTGGTTCAGTTTTATTTTTTATAATATAAAATATTTCATGTTACTGGCCCCATAATCAGTAAGATTGTTTGCTCTATTTACTGGGTCTTTCCTCTATTTTGACACTGTTCTTGTTTTGGAGCAAGCAATTCTGATTATGCTCTATATTACCCTTTGTATTGTATTGCTGCTTTTGGCTGTACATTCGGTCTCTAATTTTGTACATAATGAGCAAAATACAAAAAACCCCAAACAAAACCAAAATATGTTATCTTTTGCATCTCTTCCATGCTTTTTGTAGATGATATGCACATAATTTGTACTGCTGCAACCGTCCGAGTTTCAGCAAACTGCCGTTGGGATTGTAATTTCTTTATGATCTTTTTTTCTTTTATTTTTGATCTGAGTAAGTACCTTAGTAGGATCCCTTGGAAAAGCTACAGGCATAGGTATTTAAGCCAAGTTTCTGAGGAATTAACAAGAGCCATTTCATGTATCATTGAGTACTGGGATTATACATTTTCAACTAGCAGATGTCCCTTTTTGAGCATAAATCTCATAAATGTATTCTCCTTCGCAACTTCCATCCTAGCAGGCAGCAGGGCAGACGCTGTTCTCTTTGGAAAGTTTCACTATTGGCCTATAATACACTGGCAGTAGTTTGCATAAAATTAGCCTATTAGGTACAATCAATTGATTCATCTATCTAGTTACTTACACCATGCTTATCACCATAGTGTCTGAGTGCCATACAAAATTGTCAACACATTTAATTTTCTTTCCTTTGGTCCTCTCATATGGGCATGCATCTGGCAGTTTCTTAGGGTTATAGTTGGGATGGGATATAGAGGGCATTAATTATAGTGGGAAGAGCCATGGCAAAGACATAGCCCTGATGCTTTGAAGTGTATTGGACGAAAAGCTGAGATTACACACTATCCCAGTCTCAAAAGAGCTCTCTTCCCTGGATAGCATTTCAAAGAAAGATGTCACAGTGACAGATAACCTGAAAGCTTACACTGCTTTGAGGTGCTAGTATCATTCTAATTAGGTTACAAACCATGGCAGTTCTCATTGTTTTGGAAAAGTGGCAGGTAGTGAAATGTTTTCTTGTACAAATGAGTCTTCAGACTTCCTGTAAGGAGAAAGAGCTAATTTTTCCCCCAGATGCTTGCGTTGACATCTGCAGTTTAATAATGTGTGTGCAATATTATACAGTATCTGTGTAAGTGAATCAGTTACAGAAGCATCTGTTCCATGATCAGTGAGGGGAAAAAAGGTAATTAACAATGGTTGGCAGCTACATTTCCTTTTTGGAACCAATTTTTGTATGCATCATTTTATTAGAGAGCCAAATGCAATACATATTGAAACCAAATTTGGTTCCATATCTGCAGTTTAGCCAGGTAGGTTTGAGTTATGTACAACACTGTATTGAATTGGTCATTCAGATGCGCTTATGTACTCATTTTCAGTACCATTTTCATTCATCCATGTCAAAGTTTTAGAAGGAACCCAGAATGATGAAGCAGAGTTTGCCTGTAGTTGCAATGTAGCATATCTACACTGAGGTGATGTGGGCATTGATTACTGTTAAGAAAAGATCCAGAGGCTGAAAGTGCAATACAATAAAGATGGGGTCAACAATTGTGTGTCTGGCATCATCTGAATTATTTATCTCTTATGAGGAACTGGAATGCTGGGAAACAAGTCACAGTGAGTTACATGTGTTATCAACGCTTGTCAGGAGACTGGAGAGGACCACACCAAGAACCAGGAAGCCAGTATCATGGAGTCTGTGCGTACTCCTTGGCAAAGGAGGGTCAGGTGATGGGGTGGAGGTGAGAGAGTTCACCACGCAGTGCTCTATTTACTTTCTGATTCACTGTGGATGGTGATGGATCCACTCCAAATGTGGGAGCCAGCATACATGAGCACCACCTTTGTTGCCTAGACACTATTGTTTACTAGAGAAGGCAAAGTTACCAAAAGATTGACTGGAGTATGGGATTTCTCCCATGATGTTTTTACTAGGTTGAACAATCCACTTAACTTGGCTGGTCTTCACCCTTTATTCCCTGCCCTAATTCTATTAACTTTGCAATCTGATATCCACGTCTTAAGAACATAAGAATGGCCATACGGGATCAGACCAAAGGTCCATCCAGCCCAGTATCCTGTCTACTGACAGTGGCCAATACCAGGTGCCCCAGAGGGAGTGAACCTAACAGGTAATGATCAAGTGCTCTCTCTCCGGCCATCCATCTCCACCCTCTGACAAACAGAGGCTAGGGACACCATTCCATACCCATCCTGGCTAATAGCCATTAAAGGACTTAACCTCCATGAACGTATTCAGTTTTCTTTTAAACCCTGTGATAGTCCTAGCTTTCACAACCTCCTCAGGCAAGGAGTTCCACAGGTTGACTGTGTGCTGTGTGAAGAATAACTTCCTTTTATTTGTTTTAAACCTGCTGCCCATTAATTTCATTTGGTGGCTCCTAGTTCTTACATTATGGGAACAAGTAAATAACTTTTCCTTAGTCACTTTCTCCACACCACTCATGATTTTATATATCTCTATTATATCCCCATCAAATTTCTCTTGTCCTGGCACTCAACCACTATTGTTACTGTTAGCAGGACAGGAAAGACAGCCAATGAGGGTACAAACTTCCAGATTCCTCCACTGTAACTTGTTGCCCCCAACTGGGGACAAGCCAAAATGACTTAAATCCATGTTTATTTATTTTTTAAAGACAGTTGACCAGTTAAATCTATTTATAAATGCCAAATTTTAGAAATAGTGGTGGCAGGAGTAAAAAACAAAAAAAACTTGGGATAAAATGATCTCATTGCTGCTGGCAGTTGAGTTCAGAAGAGAGATTTAGTTTTAGATAAAGGGTTTAGCTTAGATTTAATCTTTCTCCAATCTCTCACTACCAATGTAACAAATCTCCTGGCCATCCATTCCTTCAGATTCTAGACCAGGGAGCAAGGCAGATAGTATCCTCCCATGTGTCCCATTAAAAGTGATGTGACCTTTCTCCTGCATTAGGTTATCGCATGTGATCATGATTTTAATCAGTTTGAATCTAAATTAAGCAGGGTAGACTTGATCCAGGCCATAAAAAGGTACATTTAAAGTGTGTAAACCAAATCCTCAACATCAACGTTAAGTACAGTGGATCTATTCCAGCTTATGCCAGCTAATGACTCTCTGTGTATGTGAGAGTGAGTGAGTGAGTGAGTGAAAGAGAGAGAATTGCCATTGCAATATCTATCAGTGATTGGTCATTAGTCACTCCATTACCTATTGTGGAGACAAAGACTCCAATATTGAAACAAAGGGCCCAAAAAACCCAGAATGTGTAATTTGAAGGAAAGTATACTTCCCATAATGGGCTGTAGTTTGTCTCCTTGTTTCTCTCTCAAATACTCCTGAAAAGAATTCTACAATTTGCCTTAAATGTAGCAGTATTTTTTGAAAATATACACTATGCTATTAATGATGTCATAGGGATGGGCCCTGTGAAATCTATTCCCTGAGCAGATTCTAATCTTCTTTTTGGCTGTTGTCTTATTCTCAATTAAATTCTGAAAACACAATGTCTTTGCCTAATGCACATGCAAGTAGGTTCTGAGACAATGGGGCATCTCAGGGGGTCATCCCCAGTGCTGCTGATTCAGGAGGGAAAAGGAGAGAAACTCAGCGAAGTGGAAGTGACGATGTCTAGGACTGAACTGTAGAAGTGAAGTACATTTGACCCAGAGGGAGCAAAGGCTGAGTCGGGATAGGGGGAAAGAGGATCAAAGGCACTGTCAGTACATGGAACACCAGACTTCCATCAGGGGGACGGAAATGGAAAAGCCAAGGGCCCTAATACATTTATCTCCCCATGTCTTATCTATCAGTCCCTATATGTTCTCTATCCATCCTCCATTAGTCAATCACATTCTTACAATAGCACAAAGTGCACCAGTTACGGATCCTTGTCATGCAAACCATAGGCTCTTTCCTCACTTGACTCTCACTTTGAGTATGTGATTGTGTTTTGCACATTTTATAGAATACATTTTTTTACTGATAAACTTGAAGCGGTTCCCATCATATACAGGATTTACAATTTGGTTCAATGGCTCTCAGCACCCCCACTATACAAATTGCTCCAGCATCCCTGAGTAAAGGACAACAAAAATGGAACTGTCTTCAGCTAATGGATAATGATTACAGTTATTATAACAGATGGTCCCAGGAGGAGTCAATGGGCAGGTCTACGCTAGCACTTAAGTTGATTTAACTTACGTCACTCAGGGGTGTAAAAAGCCCCTCCCCATTAGCAATGCAAGTTTCACGCTATCCACACTAGCACTATATTGGCGGGAGACACTCTCCTACCAACATAGCATCTGCTTCTTGCTGAGGTGGAGTAATTATGCCAAGGAAAGAGCTCTCTCCCATCAGAATAGCGCGTCTTCACCAGACACACTACAGTGGCGCAGCTGCATCAGTGTAGCTATGATGCAGTGCTGTAGGGTAGACTTGATTTTAATTTTTAAGGAGCAGCTACTGCAAAGGATAGAGCCCTTTTATGAATGTGAATACATCAAAGGAAATAGTAAAAGTAGTAAATAAAACACAATGGGCGAAATTCAGACCTAGTGTAACTCCAGCGGGCTTAAGACTGGAATGGACGCATTGTGTCATCATTAATCACTGAAGCAGCAGGTAGTACCAGAATCCAGTGTATGTGTAACTTCAGGTTCTTTCGTTTGCCAAAAAGAAAATTTCATTTTTCAGTCAATCATTTCCTAAAGCCTTGTAGAGCTTGCAAACAATATAGAACCCTTACTGTGTTTATGGAACCATAAACTTTGTATTAGCATTTTGTTAATATTGGATAATAGAAAAAAGTGCATTCACTTTTATTAATTTGAAATAATTAGTTTTGAAGTGTAGGGTGTTCGAAATGGATTTTGAGTTGTCTAATTTGTCAGACTATTTATGCCTCTCTTGGGCCCTTGAAACATTCCAGTAAGAGAGAGCCTAGCTAAGGCAGCCAAACCTTTACATGTAAACAGAGACTGTTAGAGTCTAGTCAAGTCAGCAACAGAACCATCACAATCATAACCATCAAGCTAAATGTTACCAGCTAAATGTTAGAATAAAGAGCTTGGTTTACGAGCTCCTCAGTTGCCAGGCACATTCTGTGTGGTCATGAGTATAATAATTAGTTCCTGGTGAAGGGAAAAACTGGTGCCAATGTTAGCATGCAATGAAAGAATAAGGATCTTTGGCATTGTGCTCTCTCTCTCTCTCTCTCCTGTTCTGACAATGCTGTTTGTAGCCCATTTAGCCAGAAAAGGAACAGCAGCCGCAACACCAGCACCAAGAATTACATTACGCTATATGCGGTCAGGTTCTGTTGTACACAGTGGTCAGTGAGCTTTGTAATTAAAGTGGCTATATTTAAAAAAAATCAGTCAGGTCCACATTCTGCCCTCAGATACGTGTGTGGCTTTCATGCCTCCATGGGAGCTATGAGTGCACGTGTGAGGGCAGAACTTGGCTGTGTGCGTTGTAAGGAGGAGAGAAAAAAATCGACTATGGAATCAAATATTCTTTATCTTCCTACTTCCAGTTGAACCAAACATTCTTCTTCTTCCAGTGTTTGTGTGTGGAGTTTTGGAAATATTAGCGTACAGCAATGTTCTCGAAAATTGCAGGCCACCCAGTGCCTAGGGTGAACCCATTCTGACCAAGTAAGGATGGCACCAAGCCTTTGCCCCAACCTTGAACTGAACCCGAGCCTGAACTTTTCAGAAACATGACAATAGTTTGTTAAATTTAAAATAAAATAAGTAAAAGACAAGGAAAAGAAGTAAAGAAAAAGATTGAAGATTTTGGTGTTGTCTGTGACAGGAAATAGCAATAATGAAATATCCCAAGAAAGGCTATTCTTGCTGTATTACTGCCCTCAGCCAAAACCAATATGTATTGGAAATCTTTCAAGAAACCCTCTGAGTTATTTCCAGTCTTCCTTCCAGGCCAGTGAGGCTTGGATAAGTATTCAAAAGTTTGAATACTTATCTGCTCCTTCTTCTTCCTCTGGTCTCTCCCCACCTACGAGAGAGCCCAAACTAATCAGCAGCTCGCTATCGATGTGACATTTCCTCAGGAACTATCTCTGACTGGTTCTCCACTCATACAGGTCAGCCATTTGGAAGAAAAGGTTCATGAAGAACTGAGACTAACTATGAGAGTGACTCATGGCTTAACACTTCTCTTAAAGGGCTCACTTCTAAGCAAAAACACATATTCCTTGTTACCTGCAAGGAGTTAACTTATCATTGGGCAGAGATGTGCACACGCTATAAACTAAGTAACTACATTATATTTGACCAAAAAGTGATCTTGTTACTGTAAATACTGGTCTTCCTCAACCTGTTCCCTCTGATGTTTGTAATTGTCTTCATATCTTTCCTTAAAATTAGATGGTAAAGTTTTTGGAGCAGAGATCATTGTTTAGTTTTGTATTCTAACCTTCTGGTGCTACAGAAATTATTATAGTGGTCTTCTTGTTAACTGGGATATGGGGATGAAGTTCTAGCTAGCTGACTTTTAAATATAAGATAAGATAAGAGCTTCATATGTTTTTGGATAAGAGCTTCATATGTTTATTATTTTAACTGAACCATTTTGCTCATCTCTAACTATCTTTAAACAAAATGTATTGGCTAGATCTGGTTTGGAAACTTCTTTAAAATGAAAAGTTGATGAAAAGCAGAAATGAACATTTGAAACCTTTAATGATGATTTCTCTATTTTCTGACAAGTGCTCATACTAAGATTTTTATTAAATATCAATTTGAAGTTCTGATGTGAAGTAATATGCATAATTCTTTTTGCAACCTAGCTAATCGTTCAGTTGTCATTTCTTCTCAGATAAGTCATATCTCAGTCAAGAGTAGATTTTTTTGGGAAGTCTATTTATATAATTTTTTTTGAGCAATCAGAGTTTTTGACAGTTTATCTCACATAAGTCCCTATTCCTGCAAGGAACAGACAAATTTCAGACTATATTTGGTTTGAAATAACAGACGATAAATAGTGTATATATGATGCTTAGTATGAGATTTTTTTTGTGCTGTACAATTCATAGTTCATTATAATATGAAGGATTAGGTGAGTTATACCCACAAGATCCTGGGTGTTTAGATGTAAATGATTAGTATAAAAATAATTAACAAAAGTTTGTAAAGAGCTTTGAGTTCCTCAGTTTCTTTAGATGTAAGCCATGATTGTAAAGTATTAGCATTTATTAATAACCATTTTTTAGTTCTAGAGTAGGTAGAAGACTCCTATTAACATTGTTATAGATTGGTGGTCATGTTTGGATCATATCTAATCTGTATACTGCTGAAAAAGTTATTCAAAAGACGCTGAGTGAAATTCGGGAGCCATTGAAAGGTATGGGAGTTTTCACCTGCATTTTCATGTTTTAGAGTTCACCCTGCATGTTTGTGGCTTGTGCAATTACAGCAGTAGATTAATACATTTCACTGAATACACATCAATGTATTTTAATATCAAAATATTTCAGATTTTTATCTGAGCAGCTGAGGGAAAGGGAAGCCTAAACTATCAGTATAACTAATAACAGTAGCATGTTTTAAAAGCAAACTGTATCATTTACTAACTATATAAAACTGTTACAGATTGGATTTACACTTTAAAACAAACCCCAAGTTGGATACTAAATTAGAAAGTTAACCCTGTTTTCTTCTGTGATCATTAGTTATGAGTTTAAAAGACACTAACACTTCTTATCCCCAATTACATGCAATAAAGCTACAAGAAATATGATTTAATTTAGCAAGGATTTTAAAAGTAACAGTTTTACACATAGACCATAAGTATGGAATACATCAGCTCTATAAATAGACAACAAAATCATGTGACTGAATAAAATGCCTAAAGGAATAAAAGAAATCAATTATTTCAAGATGGAAATTTCAGTGTCCTTTGCTACTCATTAACATAATTTATAGCATGGATAAATCACAGAACTAGAAATTGTTATAATAAAGAAATACACACTATAATAAGGAATTAGACTCATTTACAATAATATTGCAGAGAAGCCATCAATAATACATTTGCAGAGAGGTCTTAAAGACAGCAATATGCAGTATGCATATGGCTGTTCCAAAACAAACATGACCACATAAATGCAAGACTGATTTGGAGAATCAGTTTATACACTGTAATCTTGAGAGTAAACCCTATGATTACGGGCACAATCCTGCAATCCACATTCATAGTAGTAGGCTTTCTTCAAGCCAGTAGTCCCATTGAATTCCAACTGCGACCAAATCCTATTGGTTCTTCCTTTACAACTTAGTTGAATTCTGTCCTTTCTTCTCTGTTCCCACTACAAAAAACCTTGTCCACTTTTTGGTCATCTCTTGGTTTGACAACTGCCACCAATTCCTTCCTAAGGGTCTAACTATATCATCCTACTGAACCCACAATTTTCTTCTAAAATAATCATTTTCTCTGGCCCCTCTGACCATGTTACTTCCTACTGTCAATTTTTTGCAGCATTCCTCTAGCCTTCTATATCAAGTTTAGACTTCGAATACAAACCTCAAAGCCCAGAACAATTCTATATGCTTTGATTGTCTGCTCTTCCACTGTGGGCACTTGTATGCTCATTTTATATCCTTCTACCACTCTCATCTGTATTGGTTTTCCTTCATGCCGCCACTCATACTTTTAACTCCCTCTTTTCCCTAGTATAGCAAGCAACTAGTCTGTTGAAATACACTTCCTCTGAGACAACATCCAAAAAAAAAAAAGTGCCTAAATTATATCACCATGAGATCCAGCAGTTATCAGATGCATAATAGAACTGTACTGTTTGTCTAACTTAGGGCCTGATTCTGCAAATTTTATTTATCTGTGGTCACTCTAGTGATTCCATTGACTTCAAAGGACTACTCAGATGTATAAGTGTTACAGAACCAGGCATTTGGGGAAAAAATATGAGATGCTTTTTGGAGTGAGGACTGTTTTCTTCCACATGTTAATGTTGTGCATGCTGGCATTTGGTCTATAATTATGCTAATAATGATCTATGTATTGAAAAACATGGGGAACTGCGTGCTAGGGCCGTTTGAGATTAGGAAATGGTCATTTACGATAGCTCTGATTTACTTTGCAAGAGTCTGTTGTCTGACAGCATAAGGAAGACACAGAGAAGCAGAATTCATATTTGGTCTTTCTTTGGAGGAAATTATAAGCTAACCATAGGTTCAGTCCTGCTTCCATTGATGCTGGTGGCAATTGACACTAATAGGTGCAAATTAAGCATAACCTGGTTAAAGAATGGTTGAAAAGAGGGTGTTATGAGGATGTTTGATATTTATAAGCAGGTATATTTAATCTCATAAAAGTTCTAGAAAAAGCAAATTTTTCTATGAATGTTAACTGCCCCAGGAAGTATGATAAAACAAGAGCTGTGAGTAAGTGAAACAAACAAAAATAACAACTGAGTTGGTGGTAAACTCCCTTGTAACAGCAAAAACAATGAGGAATCCTTGTGGCACCTTAGAGACTAACAATTTATTTGGGCATAAGCTTTCATGGGCTAAAACCCACTTCATCAGATGCATGGAGTGAAAAATACAGTAGGCAGGTGTGTATATATATATTACAGCACATGAAAAGATGGGAGTTGCCTTACCAAGTGGGGGATCAGTGCTAACAAGGCCAATTCAATCAAGGTGGAAGTGGCCTATTCCCAAACAGTTAACAAGAAGGTGTGAGTATCAACAGAGGGAAAATTACTTTTTGTAGTGACCTAGCCACTTCCAGTCTTTATTCAGGCCTAATTTGATGGTGTCAAGTTTGCAAGTTAATTCCAGTTCTGCAGTTTCTTTTTGAAGTCTGTTTTTGAAATTTTTTTTATTAAAGAATGGCCACTTTTAAGTCTGTTATTGAGTGTCCAGGGAGGTAGAAGTGCTCTCCTACCGGTTTTTGAATGTTACAATTCTTGATGTCTGATTTGTGTCCATTTATTCTTTTACATAGAGACTGTCCGGTCTGGCCAATGTACATGACAGAGCGGCATTGTTGGCACATGATGGCATATATCACATTGGTAGATGTGCAAGTGAACGAGACCCTGGTGGTGTGGTTGGTCCTATGATGGTATCCCTTGAATAGATATGCGGATAGAGTTGGCAACGGGATTTGTTGCAGGGATTGGTTCTTGGATTAGTGTTTTTGTTGTGTGGTGTGTAGTTACTGGTGAGTATTTGCTTCAGGTTCGGGGGGCTGTCTGTAAGTGAGGACTGGCTTGTCTCCCAAGATCTGTGAGAGAGAGGGATCGTCCTTCTGGATAGGTTGTAGATCCTTAATGATGTGCTGGAGAGTAACAGTTCTCCAAACTTGTAAGTATAACAAGAGTTTAATTAAAGTACATTGGGAAGTTAAAAATAAGTTGGTATGAAGGCAGAGTGATAAAACCAATATCTGGATTTTCTAACTAATATCAGAAAAATAATTTTTAAAAACCCTAAAAATGAAAGAATGTTAAGAATTAGAGATGGGTCAAAGCAGTCGAATTCTGATCAGAATCTGGATCCAAATTTTGGATAGTATTTGTGTCCAAGGTTTTCCCGTGGTCTTATATCTACTAAAAAAAAAAATGTTTAAGGCTCATAGAAGAGTCTAGAGCACACTGTTTGGGCAAATTGTGATTTTTGTGACAAAGTAATGTGTTTTCCTTTACGTCAGTAGTAATGAAATGGCACAGCATGTAGTTTTAAACATTATCTGATCACTTCACTTCCTGTCTGTGATTTTACAACAGTTTCAGCGCTCAGATGGGTCAGTACCATTTTCTGAAATCAGATAGAAAGGATTGAATTTTTTTTTAAACTGTCCCAGGTAAAAAGCGAGGGTGCATGTGATGCAAAGTTAAATTTATCTGTGTAATGTAATCTGCAAGTGATGGCTTACAGTCAGTTTGTACAAGGACTGCTAAATTGCTTCAAGAGGTTGAAGTCTCTAAGAGGACTTTTAATCACCCTTTTCACTCCCTGCTGCGTGAATTGTTTGCTCGCTGTCTGTCTTCTTTATGCCAAGTACAAGGTAAGATGGGTGGCATCTGGAAATAACCACTCAGAGAGAGATGATTGAACTGCAGCCACTGGTTTTCATCTGGGAGCTCACCATTGAAAAGAAGAGAGCTATAACAGTGGGACTTTTATCTTTTTCTAATATTGTAAGACAAAAATGATACGGTCCCACATCACACGCAAACTAGGAAATATTCAACTGACAAAAGAGAAGAAAAGACATAAAAACTAATATTTACTGTGTGTCAGATGCTTTATATTACATATTTACTGATGCATATACCATACATACTAATTATATGGTGTGTGTGTGTGTGTTTTAATTTAGAGGAGATTTCAAATGAGGACAGAGTAAAAGGGGGGAATGGTAAAAAGTTACATCTCTTCAGAGATTCCTTAAATGTGACTTAGAGCAGAATATCCATCACTAGTAGGAGCAGTCCAAAACTTGCTCTTTGGCTCTGTTTACTGCACTATAACTTATCTTTGTCAGCAGCTGTCACCCCCATAACAACTTTAAGTTTTCCCTTGGCTTCATTCTCACAAAAGCAATAGTAGCCGGGGGAAATGATTTACTGTGTCTACACAGGCAACACCAGAAAAATAGATTTCTATTACAACAGCACTGTGACAAACACCATGTGTTAATTTCACAGAGCACACCACCAACATAAAAGAATTATTCTCAAGAGCCTATTTGACTGGTAGAGTGACTTGGGCACTACAAATATTGTTCAGAGTACAAGAATAGTAACACTATTGTACACTGGCGCTAATTTTTGTTTTTGTTGGTGGGTACTTTTGAAGCTGTGTGTGTTTGGGCAGTAGCTCTGCCAGTTTTGGTGGGAGGCAATTTTCAGTATAGTTGTACACTTTTTTCATATTCTAGTTATTGAATGTGTCTATCACTTGTATCTTAACAATTTAATCATTATTAAAATAGTAATGAACTACATAATGACCTTACCATGATGACAGTATATTAAAATCATTGTACTCACCTACAAGCTGTCTTCACTAATGTCTCCATTTAAAGACATTATGTCTTACTGTAGCTTTCTTGGTGAAACTGTCAGCAACATTGTCCAGGCTCGTGGGTGCTCAGTACAGGGTTCATGATGGAGCCATTGCGACAGGCTCACAGGCAAAAGGGGCCCCAGCACCTGGACCACGGCCCCATTTCCCGGCCCCTTCTCAGCTGCTTCCCCATGAGGCCGCACCCATTCCTCTCCTCTCCCTTCTCCCTGCTCGCTCCTCTCTGCCACCCTGTGTGAGTGGTGGGCAGACCCTCAGGGGGAAGAGGCTGAGTGGGGGCGGGCTTTCAGGGTGGAGCACGGGCAGAGCAGAGGGTGGGACCATGCTCCAGGTGACAGGGCCCACAAAAAATTATTCGAGCCCTGCGCGCACACACCCTTTTTTTTTTTTTTTGGTGGGTGCTTGAGCCCCAGAGCACCCACGGAGTTGGCGCCTATGCTATGTAGGAGCCTCTGATGAGGACTGAATGTACTTTTATAGCAGAAATGTATCCTGACTTGTTTTTCTTAGAGCTGTAGAAATAAAAGAGGTGAAGTAAATGTGGCTGCAGTATTAGTTGTGACTTTATTTAGGTCCAATTATGTTAAACCACAACAATTTCATTGAGTGCTACACTAGTATAAATTCTGTGGTGTTACAATACCTATTGCCACACAACAAAACTACATATTATATTGATGCCCATGATAATGTAGTCTATATTACCCCAGTATGGATCTTTGTTCCCCTGTACTGGATGGACCATGTAAATGTTTTTGTGTGTGTGCTTTTAGCCTACTACTTCCTTCAGCTAATGGACTTAGTGCTTTTGCTTGAGCAGTAGAGGTATTTCTTGAACGATTGCATGGAACAGTACTTCAAGGATGGAAGAGAAGGATGTTCTTATGTACAGCTCAAATTCAAGAGTTCTGGATCCAGTCAAAACAGTTTATATTTTTAAAATTGACTACTTGCAATAAACTGCGGTGGATAAACCATAGTCTCAGGATTAAAGCATTCTTAATAATTAATAATGTTGAGAACTGGAGTCTCTTAACAGAAAGATGCAAAATTCAGTGAATAAATAAAATATTTATTACAAATGATTCACTCAGCTCTAATCACATTATATGTTCCTTTATTTTAGTTTCCTTTCAATATTTGAGTTGTTATTCTCACTGAGGGATTTCCCCAATATTAAAAAGAGCTGGTTTGGAGGTAAAACATGACACTGACTAAATATTTTGGAAGATTTGTATATTGGGGCCACCATTCAGCAAAGCATTTAAGAACAAGCATAACTTGAAACAAATTTTCCTATTTGACAAAACACTTAAATCCTGTTGATATCAAAGGAGTTTAAACACGTGTGACGTTATCTGATTAAAATATGACCATGTAGATCACTGTTCCTATCACTATTATATAAACACAACAAATCTTGTACAAAGTATGTCATTGTCAAGGTTCCTTCCCCACTCTGAACTCTAGGGTACAGATGTGGGGACCTGCATGAAAGACCCCCTAAGCTTATTCTTACCAGCTTAGGTTAAACACTGCCACCACCAAAGTGCTACACAAAGAACAGGGGAAGTGCCCACTTGGAAATGTCTCCCCCCCAAAAAAAATATCCCCCCCAAGCACTACATCCCCTTTCCTGGTGAAGGCTTGATAAAAATCCTCACTAATTTGCATAGGTGTACACAGATCCAAACCCTTGGATCTTAAGAACAATGAAAAGCAATCAGGTTCTTAAAAGAAGAATTTTAATTAAAGAAAAAGTAAAAGAATCACCTCTGTAAAATCAGGATGGTAAATACCTTACAGGGTAATCAGATTCAAAACATAGAGAATCCCTCTAGGCAAAACCTTAAGTTACAAAAAGATACAAAAACAGGAATATACATTCCATTCAGCACAGCTTATTTTATCATCCATTTAAACAAAACATAATCTAACGCATATCTAACTAGATTGCTTACTGACTTTTTACAGGAATTCTGACCTGCATTCCTGCTCTGGTCCAGGCAAAAGCATCACACACACAGAGAGAACCCTTTGTCCCCCCCAGCTTTGAAAGTATCTTGTCTCCTCATTGGTCATTTTAGTCAGGTGCCAGCGAGATTATCTTAGCTTCTTAACCCTTTACAGGTGAAAGGCTTTTTCCTCTGGCCAGGAGGGATTTAAAGGTGTTTACCCTTCCCTTTATATTTATGACAGTCATATAAGGTGTCTATGGAAAAGTTATGATTTGCTCAATTTGATTATCCTGTTTGTATGCATGCATCATTTTTGTATCTTAAATTATGAATATTGACTATATACCTGTATTTCAAATGTGTTTGTTCCTGTGGTAACACCCACAAGGTACTTACATGTAACAAGCCCGCACATGGTGAAGGGATTATTCAAGTTGAATGGCCCATCAAAGAACACTTAACTCACAATGGGCCATGAAATAAGCCTATCCACACCGGATGGCTCTTCTTGAGGACGTTTTAGCTAGAGTATGGGTAATGGCTGCCCTGACTCACCAAAGCATGCGAGGGCATGTGATTAGACCATGTGACACTAAGCTGCATCATGTGTGCCTGTACTTTCCCACAAACTATGCTAAGGGCTTTGCTTGGGACAATATGTTTCCTTCCATGTGGCAGAAGTTATAAAAGGCCCTGGAAATATCTCCATTTGGCCTCTTTCCTGCTCTGATTTCTGGACTATGGACTTATACTAATGGGAGGATTCTAACCAAGGGACTGAGGACCTTCTAATTAATTGGGAGCAACCAGAGTCTTAACCAGTAAGCAGTTTATGTCATCACTGCTTTAAGCCTGATCCCAAAAACTTTGCAATTATTGTATGTATTTGATTCCTTTAACCAGTTTTAACTCTCACGTCTTTCTTTTTATAAATAAACCTTTAGATGTTAGATACTAAAGGCTTGGCTGTAAGCATGTATTTGGGTAAAATCTGAAATACTGATTAGCTTGGTCGTTAATGTGTCCGATCCTTTGGGATTGGTAGAATCTGTTATATGATGAACAAGATTTTCAATAATCTTCATCATATTTGTCTTGGCTGTCTGGGAGGGAGCCCAAATGCTGGGTTGCTTTAAGGGAACTGTGTTTTGGCTTCTGTGTAACCAGAAGGTAGAAACTGTTTAGGTTTCTGGCTTGGTAAATCCAAGTACTGGAATAACCACCATTTTGGGGATTTTCTTGCCCATTCTTTGCAGTTTGTCCTAACTGAGCAATTGCAGTGTGGCCCCTGGGAACCCCAGTCACACGTGCTTAACTACTTTCCTGAATCTGGGCTTTGGTAGTCAAAGCTGTATTGCCCTTAAATTTACCAATTGCTCCACCGATTTTATTTATGCAGTATATAGAAGAGGGGAATCAGAAACACCATAGTTTTTGTTCATATAAAATGGCTTGCAGCTACATGGCTGTATTTAGAGTGTTCTCTTCTCTATGGTGAAATTCACCACCAGGCAGAGGGCCAGTAGAAGTTAATCTGCAGCTCTTAAGCCCTTCCCACAGAAGTTTAAGTAGCAGAGAGTGAGTCTACCACAGTTCTTTATTCCAAGTGAAATGAACTCCAGCTATGATTCTATACTTTCTGTACTGTTTCCTTTGTGGCTGAAATTATCCTTCACTGGGATAAAATGGTGCGTTAGGGAATAAAGACTCTTGTAGCCTGTCTGCATGGGGTGAATTTCACTCTGACAAAGTACAGTTCTGTGTGTTACAGATGATGAAAGGTTAAAAATGTCCCCCACTATTCCAGCAGGATACAGTAAGGTAATTTCTTAAGGAACTGCGATCAGTAAGAAACTTATTAACCTTTCTGAACAGATGCTGTTGACAGCTTCTTCAGACAGTGCTGATTGCAAGTAGAGTATTTTTTTCACTTGTCCTGCACACAGATTAGCTTTGCTGATTCAGAAATACCTGATTTCAGATTACTATGCAGACAGGGCACATCAGAAGATTTCCAGGGTCTGACAACAATTTATTGCTAGAACAACAAGAAGCCGTCTGGATTGCTTATATGAGTATAACCATGCCAGTCAAGTACCAAGGTGTTATCTGGAGTGGGATTCATACTTTCTTAGGCTTGATCTACACGACAAAGTTAGGTCGACATAAGCTACTTTATGTCGACCTAATTATGTCAGGGTACACACTTCAGCCTAGCTCCCACTGATATAAGTGCCCTACTACACCAACATCATAACTCCACCTCCATGAGAGGCATAAGGCTTATGTCGCTGTCATTAGGGCAACATGGTGTCCGTGTAGACACTGTATTACCTATTGTCCGTGTAGACACTGTATTACCTATATTGGCTGTTGGCAGTCATTCTTGTCATCCCAGGGTGGGCAGGGACTCCAGCTAGAGCCCAGCTGATCCCTGAGCTCCCAACTCCCAGCCAGATTCCACCCACCCTGCTCGGAGCTGGCTGTCACCCGCGTCCCTGCTCTCCCAGCCTGGGTGCTGCTTGGGCTCCCCACTCCCAGCTGGGCTGCACCCACCATGCTCCCTGCTCTCCCAGGCAGGCTGTGCCCTGGGCTTCCGACTCCTCGCTGGGAGCTCCGTGGGGAGTCCGGGAGCAGTCTGGACTCCAGGCACAGAGTTTCCCACCAGGAGCCCAGGAGGGCAGCTGGGCTCCTGGCAGTGAGAAGCAGGAAGCCAAGAGCCTGGGGGGGGCAGCTGGGCTTCCGGTGGCAGGGAGCTGCATGTGGAGCTGAGATCCTGGATTCTCAGCCTCCCACACTGCCCATCTCAAGTCAGTGGCAGCGCACCACCAACAGAAGGAGGGTAGTGTGGATATGAACCACTGAAGTGGTTGTAAGTCAATCTAACATAGGCTGACTTAAGTTTCTAGTGTGGACATGCCCTTAGACTTGAGACCACAAAGATCTGATTTTTGGAGTTTTCCCACAATATCAGACATAAGTTTGAAGGCCTACTGTTTCATCTCTGTAAATGAAAGGTCTTCTTATGGTATTGTAATGTAATGGGTACAATTTTGATGAAGAGTTGTTTTTCACAAGCTAAGAGGAGGCAGAAAGTAAGACCTAACTCATACCATAACATTCTATTAATTTAGAACAAATATGTTTCTATTTTCTTTTAAAATGGGAAATAGAAGGGGAAGGAAAGGCAGAACATGTGTCTATAAAATGACATCTGGAATGGAAAGGAGAGAATCAATCCTTTGAGAAACAAAAAAACAAAACAAAAAAATCACCTCTATCCCTTCCCCCTCCCTAAAAACCAAACCAAAGTGAAACACTACAGTATATAACAAACCAAACATTCATCGTTAGAAGAGGACAAAAATTCTCATATTTTACTTTTTTTCAAATTTTTGACTCAAAACTCAAAAATCAATCAATCTGACAGCTCTGTATTTAGTTTAGTTCATGGACAAGAATGCAATTTTGATTTACAAAACTGGCTTCATTTCTTGTTAAAAGCCCACACTAGCTTTGATTATGTATCCTTCGTTGCCCATGAATCTGGCACTAACCATGTGAGGACTGTGTAAAGACCCTTGAAAATATGTATGTTACATGTAATATATGCATGCTATTTGGTAGAATTCAGTATTATGATACAGTATTATCTCTAAGAAGCTGCATAAATTAAATGTGCTTTTGAAGTCCATGTTGCCTTTAATATTCCATATACTGGATAGATGCATCATATTGCTTTTATTTGAGCAGTTGACCTTCTTGGAATCATTGAATCATTTAAAATGTCCATGTGACTTGGAATTTAGAAACTTGTGAAAAATGTACCTTAAGATACATGTACCCTGAGCTACTAGGGCCAGATTTTAAAGGTATTTAGGCACCTAGGAATGAAGATGACTGCCTAGTGGGATTTAAAAAAATGTAGCCCCTAGACTCTTTGGAAAATATTACTTTAAGTGTTTTAGGGTCTCAGGTGCCTAGGTAATTTTGAGAATGGGTCTGAAGTCCCTAAATCATGTGGGCATGCTACCATTTCATCTGATTCCCATTTTCAGAAGTGACTTAGCCACTTAGAAGCCTAATCAAATTGAAAGTGAATGGGATTTAAGCTCCTAAATCACTTGGATGCTGTTGAATATATTACCCTTTGTCATAAAGGGTGTTCATCTGTTTCGTAAGCTTTTTATAAACTTCTTACTCTGCCTCTCCCATGCCAACTGTCAAAGACTTCCTGTTTTTGTTTTTCTCTTGCAGAGGATTGGAAAGCTAGGAAGAAATTGTATAAAGAAATCCGTTATGAACAGCAATGTGTTGAAGTAATAGTGCTTCACCTAACCTTAAGAGCAGAATTCACACAATAAGCTGGAACTTTGAGTATTCATGGTGAAAATACCTACCCTGTTATTGGACAGATGATGGTTTTCAGGTGGTTGCAAAGTTTTGTAAGACTCATTACAATATTTCCGTAGGAACACATGCCTCCCCAATGAATGGTCTAAATTGTCATGGAATTGCAAGGTTTTTTAGCATTTACTGAAGAAATGTGGGTAGTGGCATCACACCAGTAGACATTTGGCAAGCTGGGAAGCTTGACAGTGGGGCAAACCAAGTCAGATATTTTACTCAGCAATTGGAGCTGAACAAAAAGACAAGTCATTGGAGCAGACTATTTTCATGAAAAATAGGGGTGGTGGATAGAGGGAGGGGAAAAATATAACTTCTAATGTTACTATGACCTGAAGAGAAATTAGTTGAGCTCCTCTCACTTGTTTTTTGTCTCAACCCTGAATATAGATGTATAGTGAAGCCAAAATCAAGCAATGAGGTCATTCACTGGCTTGCCTGCTACCAAACATCAACAATTACTGGAAAAAGGAGTAATTTTTAAAAGGACAGGAAGAAAAGGGGGTACTGAAAATGCCTGGATAACTAGGAATTTATAAGGAGGAAATATTGTCCTGTAGGTTTTATGAAGAGCAACAAATGAAGATCAAATAATCTCTAAATATTTCCAAGCAATAGGTTAACATAGAATGGATAGTACATAGATCCACTGTGTTTGTAGTTATAGGCTGTTTGTCTATATACTCTGTCTTTAATTTCCAAGATTTTACTACAAATACCCACTTCTTACATACTGAACAAAACAATCAAAAACAAATAAATTGCATACATTTAATCTTTCCAGATTTATGAGCTGAAGACTTTACTGCATTCTTTGAGGTTAAGTAACTAAAACATTATTTTTTATTAATAATTATGTTTTCAGTTGTTCTTTTTTGTTCTAATAAAATTAATATTTCAAATTTCAGTTCATAATTAAAAATTGGCAGGCTGTATGAGGCAGACTGAGTGGCTCCACTTCAAACAATATAATGGGAAAATATTAAAATATCATATTTCAGGGCTGTATTCATTATAAACTCTGCTTCTGTAGGGGTTGGCCATGTACAATTTGGGCTTCCCTAAGGTACTTGAACTTGCTTCAGTCTCATGACGCACTCAGACATACTTGGTCCCATTTTCCGAATCAAGTAATGGAAAGCCAGAGTGATGTCATTTCTAATCCTGAGAGGACTGTGAGAGGACTCCTTTCTGCTATTCCTTCCCTCCTGTGTGCTTCGTAGCACTTCTAAGAGGGCCAGCAAAATAATAGCTTGAACCTGCAAACTACTCCTCCAATGAGTAAGCCCATTGCAGTCATGGCCTATGTGATCCCCTGTTCAACAGTGCAGGGGAGGGGCAAACAAATTAGAATCAAAATCCCAAGGCTGCAAAAGCATCTCAGAATCTGCCTATTTTCTCCCATACTCTGTGGAGTCCTGGACCCCAACCTTTATGGATCTCAGTCAGTGCCATGTGGGTACTCTTGTGGTGGTTGGCCTTGCAGCTAAAACAGCGCTGCCATTAGTGGATGGATCCCTGCTGCACTATGGGAAACTGGTGGAGAGTCACTAGCTTGTCATTAGCTTTCAAAGTGTTCTACAGAGCAGCTTGCACTTCCACTTCTTGTGCTAGCTTTTTCCACGTAGCCCAAGGACCACTGATACTGGGCAGATTTTCTGGGCAGTTTTGCTTCCCTCAGAACTGTATTCAGGGAGGAATAAATCTTTGGGCTTATTCACTGGAGCAAGAGTTTGGACAATCAGGTTTTAGGTGCAATATGGCAGTCTTTTGAAGTAGCATGAGTTTCTAGTGAAAGGCAAGTTAAACTGCATGAAACATTTCAGAGTAACAGCCGTGTTAGTCTGTATTCGCAAAAAGAAAAGGAGTACTTGTGGCACCTTAGAGACTAACCAATTTATTTGAGCATGAGCTTTCACGAAAGCTCATGCTCAAATAAATTGGTTAGTCTCTAAGGTGCCACAAGTACTCCTTTTCTTTTTGCATGAAACAGTGGCTATGGGAAGCTAATCACTCATCTCTACAGATTTAGTAGCAATATATTGTGTTGATATTGATGGATGTTTCTAGCATCAGATTCACAAGTCCCTCAGTTTCATGTTGCCAAGTTCCACCTCAAACATTATACTCAAAAGCTGCAGCTCAACCACTGATATGGAGCCATACATACAAGATCTGAAACATTATGGATAGCATCATATTCACACAACAAACACTGATGTGGACAAAAGGCCAAATGAGATTTTAGGGTAATCACGGTGCTTCAGGTGCTAGCTTTTCCTGCTCTAAACCACTGATATCAGGAACATATATCATGTATTTTAAAAAAACTTTGACAAAAAGCACACAATAAACCAGTTCCAAGAGTTAAAGGACTAGTTTAGGGAGATATAGTAAACAAGCAGAGCATAAAAAGGCCTTTTTTCATCTACTTCATTCAGTGCACAGGGAGGAAGCTGCACTCTAAATGAGTAGCATTCAGTATTCCTTTTTACCCTATAACATCTGCTGCCATCCTGTGCACTGAATGAGGAGGGGTCCCGTGGGAGAAAGATGGTCTTTAATTACATGATCACATAATATGTCATAAAGTGTACACATAAGTGGAGGAAATTAAGAGGGTATGGGCAATTCTAATCCTGGCATTTCCTAATTTCTAGAGCTTGATTTTGCAGCATTAACATTCTTTTAATACAGTTTGTTTGTACATAACTAAAATATGTAAGGCCTAGATGTCCTCCCACTTACTCTGGTTTTACACTAGAATATAACTTCATTGACATCAAAGGAGTCACTTCTGAGTGACGCTACTGAAAGTAAGAGGCGGACCAAGTCCACAGAACGTACTGCGTCAGGTCCATAAAATTTAGATGATTTGAAAATCCAATTAATTTTTCCCTCCCAATCATGAATGGCTGAATGCTCTGGATAGAAATACAAGTACAAACTGTATTTGCATCATCTTTCAAACTCAGTCCGAATATAATAGGCCCAATCCTCCAACCAGCTACACCAGTTTCACTGTAATGCACTGTATTTCACAAGTACACTGTATTGGTGACTCTGAGTTACACTGGTACTGGGTTGAAGTAATGGAGAAATGGGCCCAATGAGGTCAATTCCTCAGACAGACACTCAGCCCCTAAACCTATCCCTGGAGCTCAGTTCTAGGATGAGAGACTATTTGCTTTGTTAGCCACAAACAGGAGAGGGGGGGGAAAGAGGACTGAACCAATCAAATACATGGCCTGTAAGAGGTCATTGAACAAGAATCCAACTTCAATGACCTGACTAAACACTCAGACCGAAGAAGAGAGCTGTATGGGAAGTAGACCCAAGAGGACCCAAACTCCAGGACCCTTTTCTGCAGAGTGTGAGCAGAAGGAAAGGTTATGGACATAAGGGTTAACTATATGTAACTACCGGTAGGCAGATGTTTGCCATGGCACATTACATTTTTCTAGCTTACGAAGAGATTTACATTCAATCAAAAAGTTCACTGCATTAACTTTATAGGTTGAGGATGCATCAATCTATTTATATCTACCCCATTTTAAAAACTCCTGAAGATACTTCCCTGTCACAGCCAAGTTTTCTGCTGTTGAACCTGCTGGATCCAGACACAAAACCAACATCTTTCTGTGTTTTAGAAGGCCACAGATTCTTTCCTACAGAGTAGTGCCCTAAATGACTGAACAGCCACTGAGGCTAATACATAAAACTATCTGGAAGAAAATAATGAACATAAGTGTATAACTGACCTGTTTTATGTTTGTTTCAGAAATGTGCAATGAGTTGCTTAATGACTCTATGACCCATCATCACTAATGCTCATGGAAATATTTCTAACACACAGGAGAACCAGAAGAAATGAGTTTGAATTTCACATCTCTCTGTGAAATGTTAAGTTGCATAAAATAATGTGCTTATTTGCTGTTTTTTCCTCAAAAGAAATACTTGCATATTTACTTTTGATTTACTAGTCTAATTTGCACTTCAACTATCAACTTCCACTATCAACTGTATTTATGGGTTTCCTTACTCATCACACAGAAACTTGTAAATGCTAAATTGCAGCTCGCTGCAATACAGAAGGTTTTTATTTAATGATGGAAGACCACTGACTAGTAATACAGTCTGGCATTTATTGTTATTTGTCTTAGAGAGAAATTCAATGCATAAACTTTAGTGAGATTGATCAATTTACATACCAACTGAAGTTATTTAGAAATTCAAAGTTTATGTATGTCCAGGCTTTAGAGATGTTATATTTTCTTCAGTACTTTCTGAAGAGAATTTCTTACCAATGTTGTTTCCCATATATTAAAAGGCCCTTCTGATAAAGTTTCTAAAGTATTTTTAATAATATTTACAGTACAACTGATCTATTGGAACATCCCTTTTTGAAGCTATTTAAATAAACATTATAAAGAAGTTTGTTATTAACATATGGTGCTGATACAAGACGAATATTTAATCCACTGTGTTATTTATGTAGCAAACTATCTTAATGGTTCCCAGACTAAGATGAAAAGCTGTTGCGGCACCATCTGTGTATTAGATAATGTCTTGGCATTTTCCCTGTTACACTGTTATAAATAAATAAATATAATGTTGAAACTGAAAGAGGGTGGTTGGGTAAAGCTGCATTCCCAATATGTCCATGTTTCCAGAACAGATTCATAGGGCTTCTATGCCATTCAATGTGAATACATGAAGGCTTTGAGAGCTGCAGTCCTGTGCAACATCCCCTCCTCCATGTCTGAGAAGTGTATGTGTTGTGGGGTCCTGACTGATGGGGCAGGGCGAAAGGTGGGCAAAAAGAAAAGGAAGGGATATTATTTGTATTATGGCAGTTCCCAGAAGCCCCAGCCAAGATCGTGGCCCCTTTGCATTAGGCTGTGTGTACACATAGTCAGACACAGTCCTTGCCCCAAGAAGCTTAAGTTTAAATAGGCAGAAGAGACAGGTATTATTATTCTCATTTCACAGATCAGGAACTTGGCCACAGACAGATTAAGGCACAGATGTTTAAAGGCATTTAGCCATTGTTTCCCTCAAGGTTGTAAAGCCTAAGTGATTTAAATGGCCAAGGAGCCTTAGGGAATGTCTTCACTACCCGCCAGATCGGTCTCTTGGGGATCGATCTATTGGGGATCGACTTATCTCTTCTCGTCTAGACGCGATAAATCGATCCCCGAATCGATGCCTGTACTCCACCTCGACAGGAGAAGTAAGCAGAGTCAACAGGGGAGCCACCACGGTCGACTCACCGCCATGGGGATGGCCAGGTAAGTCGAACTAAGATACTTTGACTTCAGCTACGCAAATAGCGTAGCTGAAGTTGCGTATCTTAGTTCGAAACCCCACCCCCCCCCCGCCCCCCGTGTAGCCCAGGCCTAAGATCATTGAAAATCTTAGGGTGGGAAACACTGAATAGAGCAACACCTAAGTACCTTTCAAAAATCATGGCCTAAGGACACATAAGAAGTCTAGGGCAGGGTTGGAAGTTGAACGTCAGATCTTCTTAGTCTCATACCATGACCTTAACCACAAGGTGATCTTTCTTCTGGGTGAATGATTAGCAAAAAGTATCTCTTCTGCCCATTTGTGTTGTCTGTAGAGCTGGTCAGAATACTTTCAATAAAATATATTGTCATCAGAATGTGCTATTTCACCGAACCTGAAATGTTTTATGGAGAAGTATCAATTTTGGCGAAGTTTTCAATGGAAAGGTTTCTGAGATCCTGGGCTCTCTGGTCACTTCTGACCAGAGAGAAGAGAAAGATACTTGAATAAAAAAATCTGACCTTTTTCGATCAGAAACCAGCTGTTTTGGCACAGTTCTGTTTCATGAAAACATTGGAAAGGTTTTATTTTTCTTCCAGTGGAGAATGAAAACAAATTTTGAAACCTTGACAGTTGCCACAAAATTGAATTGTCGTCCCCCAGCCAGCTTTAGGTGTTGGAAAACAATAGTTTTGAAACATAAGCTACCCCACTGCATGCTAGCTACAAGATTTTTCTAAGAAGATTTAAAAAGTGTGTTTGTGTGTCAAGGTGTAGTGGGAGTTGCAGTCATGTAATAGAGAGTGATATCACCTTAATGTGTCTGTATCTATTATTACTGTATTGATTTATATAGCAGTGTAAGGGATTTTGGAGAAATAAATATATACAAACCTAGTGATCAAATAATGTAATGAAAATGCTTTCTCTGGGTGAGGACGTAAGATATTTATTACAGGAAGCAAATTGCTGCAAATAAAGAACTTATTCCAGGGGGTACTTTTTCAGTTAGAAGTAAAACTATCCCATGCGTGGAAAACTGTGCTAAAGTCTGTACATGTTACCATGGGAAATGATCTGGATACATTTTTTACCACTGGAAAACTATATCCTATGTATTTTGAAGGTTATTATTTTATATTGCTATCTAAGCCCACCTTGTACAATTTGGACCATATGTCTCTGTCTTGTTTTGCAATTTCCTTTTTCTATCCCTAACAGTTATTGTGAGATTTCTTGAGCTTCCTTTTCCCATTGAAGACAGTGGGTATTTTGCCATTGACTTATATCACGGCAGAACTGAATTATACGTTTGTTTATAAAGGATGCAACGAACAGAGCTAGCTTTGTGGTGATACGTGCTCCTGCTCAAGCAATGCTCCACCAGCCGTTCCTTGTTTTGTGCTTTGGGGCAGGGGAAAGAGGAAACCTGATATTTGATTCTCTTTCTATGTGTGCTGTAATCAGTAGCACCTTCCATGACTACCTGGTTCAGACTAGGATTTAGACAGGCTCTGTGAGATTCCACTAGGTAGCATAGGCAGGATTTAGTTAATGAGCTAGAGAGCCAGAGAGAACTACAGGGTCCTGACCAGTGGTACCCGGTCCCCTTTGTATTCAACACAGCTGGGTCGCGTTCATTCTCTTCCACAAAGGACACTGCACCGCACTAGTGCATCCACTATCTCTTGGGGACAGACAGCAGACTAGTCTCCTGCCTACACACTTCCTCCATCCCACCAACATATTGCTGATCTATTTCCCCTTCAAAACAGTCACTCTAGCTTGCACATGCACACTGACATGCTTTTTTCCTCTTCTTCCTTCCCCACCAGCCCTGAAACACCCTGAGCATTCATCCCATCCTTTAAATCTAAACGCACATGCTACCACTCAAGCTTGTAATCCTCATATGCAGATGCTGCCACAGCTCTGGTCCCCCTAGTTACTAGGAACTGCAGAAGAGTGATTTGGGTCTAGTATTTCTAATGGGCAGTACTAGCTGTCTGTGTTTGTACAGCGCCTGGTACACTGGGGTTTTGGTCCATAACTAGGGCTCCAAGGCGCTACAGTGATACAAATAATAATAAACAATAGTAATAGCAGTGGGAAGCTGACTGATCTAAGACTGGTCTATGCTACAACTTTCAATCAGATTTGATCAGTAATGAGTTGCTACCCAAATTGTCCAACAATGTACAGATGCACACAAAAAAAAATCAGCTGTGCAGACACAACTATCATGTTTGAGGTCTCAAGTCAGATGAGCCTGCCACTGTCTCATTATAAAAACACAGTTGTACTTACAGTGCAGATCGCCCATAAGCCTGAATGGGCCTCTTTCACTGGCATTCAGTAGTAAGGATGCAAGAACTATTTCACAAAGGGAACAGAATGCAAGTTGTTCATTTTGACCATTTACCAACTGCTTAAGGTACCTGCAAGGGAAACACACATTGCATTACTCTTGGTATTGCTCAGTGCTTTTAATGTAATCTCAGTTTCAATCTGAATTTTAATTAGCTTTCAGTTATACTTTCAACCAGAACTGTGTGTTAATTAAAGGCCTGGAGCAAAGCTGTATTTAAAGGGCTCATAATTCTCCCAGTAGTGCTTAGGCAACGATCAGCTCATCATGCAGGTGCTTTGGCCCGCACATTTCATGCAGAAACTGTTTTTCATTGCACTGTTCAGAATTATTTTTTTCTAATATTCTAAAACAAACTTTTGCTTGATAGATGATGTTTCAGTATAAGAACCTAGACAGATTCACATTGGAGTAATATCCTTTGATTAACTCCCTCCAACCCCTTCTTCCCATATTTAGGGAAGAATTCAAAGTGAATGTGCAGTTACACATGTTATTTCAAGTTTCAAAATGCAGCATTTATTCTAATTTTTCTGATTGCTGAAGAGTTAAGCTGATGGTTCTCTATTGAATATATTACTCTTTTCCTTTAGGCAAAAGCATAAAACTTGAAATCAAGCTAATAGCAACTCTCTTTTGCCCTTTTGGGTTATGTGCATTTAATTAAGTGCTAGACTGTGGCTCCTAGACACGTCTCTGCACTCAGGGTGACTAAGTGGGGCAATGCTTCTGGAAGCAAAGTCCAATGACAAAGTGCCAACGGGGATTTAGAGAGAGAGCACTGGCAGGCAGAGCAAAGCCTTTATTGCTGGCACAATCAGTCCCCCTTTCCTGGCTGCCAAGTCTCCTCCTTCTCCCGAGTGCTGGTACTGGTTCGTTTTTGTTCTCCTAACTCCTTTGCCGGTTCCTCTCCGAAGCTGCCAAGCTTCCATCAGAGACTCGGAAGAGATTTGCACAGGACCGACAAGACAATTTCCTAGATTTAGCAAGCCGATTGGGAGCAGTGAGTTCACTTATATCGGTGTGCCCAGCATCATGCACTAGAATGTAAACAGGGCCCTGGCAGCAAGCCTGGGCAAATGCAATGGTAACAATGCCACGTACGTTTGTGACCATGCTCTGTGATTTATGCAATCTGCCAATTCCCATGCTGTAAAATAGAAAATGTGGTGAGAGTAGATAGTGAGCCTGCAGAGCAGACGGACCCACTCTATCTTCCTTGGCCTCTTGGCAGGCCGGCCCTTTTCAGAGGAGGCCCAGGGAGGGTGATTTGTCTCTGCAACCTTTGTGAACTCACATAGATGAGTGTCATTGGCCCATCTCTGTCTCCTACTCCACTTTCTCCTTTTATTTATCATCCTTCATATCACCCCCCAACACCTTCTGCACTGCTGCTTATGCTCCTCCACCACTAATCCTGCAAGGCATCTGTAGCCACCCGAAATGAGTCTTGCCCATAAGCTCCAAAATCATTTCCACTCATCTAAACAAATCTTAGCTCACCTGAATGGTCATGAAAAGTGTCTGGAAACAAGGTGTGAACATAGCAAATGAAAATTTGTTTGGAATATTTCTTCCCCATTATTCCTCCATGTCTAACACCTATGAGCTTCTTCATTACAACTGCAATACTTGGGTCTGATAAGAAGCTATAAATAGCTGCAAGGTGCAAATACCAATGAGAGACAAGAATTGGCATAACTAATGGGTATAAACAGAATTAATGTGATCAAAGTAAGAAAGGTAACACTTTAGGCTGAGCTATCAGGAAAAACCTATATTGCAAAGTAATCTCCCAGTGGAGGTGGTAGAAGTCTTAGTGTTTAGCACAATTAAAACTAAACCGGACACAACACTTTGAAATGTATGAATGGTAGGGAACAATCCTGCAGTAGGACAGAATAAAAATAGGTGGTCTACGCTTCTATAAAAGAGGAATGGGCAAGGAGAGTGCCTGGCTCGGGACTGCTGGGAAGTGGAGGAGCTGTGCAGTTCTGGTGGAACTTCCATGTGTTTACAAGTGAAACTTTGGATAAAAATCCCAACTTTTTTTAGGGGATGTTTGAACCAAACAAAACCCCCGTATTCCTTATCACTATTTTTGAGCCAATTCCAGTAGTTGCCCAAATAGCAGAAACATGCTTTCATTGTGCTGTGTGTTTTGAACAAAGGATGTGTTTTTCGTGGCTGAGCGTGGGTGGCACACCTGGGAAGGGGGATCTTATCCACACCATTATATGATCTCTCTCTGCCCTGGCAAGTGCAGAGCAGAAGGAACACCATTCTGTCCCACATTAAAAATAGACCTCAGGATTTGGTTACCTTCTGTCACCACCTCATGTGAATTCATCCATTTCCATCAGACTTAATAAGATGGGAGGAAATATCCCAGCATTGGTACTGTAGTTTTTCTTTTCAAAGGAACATGTTGAGCAAACAAAATTGACTTAAAAACTTGAAACTAAGTTTAGCATAACAACATAAAAATAGTAAAACTGGAAACTATTTGCTTAAGACTGTAACTCTGACACTTATCAAAGGTATCAGATACATCCAGTGAAAACAAATCTCATGCGCAGAAATGTGGTTAACCCATGACTCAGTTTAAATTTAAAACATAGAATAAAATATTCACCCTTCCCACCAATCAACTTTCATTCCAGGGAAGAAAAAGAAAAAGGAGAGATCCCTTGCCTAAGGTTCTCTTCCTAGATCTGTTGGAGGTCAGAATTGCTGTGGAATACACAGTGGCAAACTTTATAGAGCAAACACCCACCAAAAAATCCCACAAGACCTGAGTTTTCAAGTGTTTAGGTGTTTGCAAATCCCATGGGCTTAAAATGTAGTGCTTATTTTTTCAGGCTGGGAGCAGCGACGTCGGTGACTGCTCTGTCTTTGGCCCATAGCAGGTCCAGGCAGCTGGATGCTGGAAATTAAGATGTGACACAACTTATGTCTGCACCAAAGAAAAGATAGCAGGAAATGCCAAAACGTAACTAACCCAATGTGCTCTACATAGAGCATATGCAATATCTGGATTTGTAGGCACTCCACAGTGCATTGGGCTCACAAGAGGGTAGCCAGGATGGTTTTCCAACCCCTTCCCCAACGTCCCTGCCCCAACTCCACCCCCTCCCTGCCCCTATTCGATTCCTTCCCCAAATCCCGTCCCCGCCTCTTCCCCACCTCCTCCCCTGAGCGCACCACATTCCCGCTCCTCTCCCCTCCCTCCTGGAGCTTGCTACAGCTGTTTGGCAGTGGCAAGCACTGCGAGATAGGTGGAGGAGCAGGGACGCGGCGTGCTCAGGCGAGGAGGCAGAGGCACAGGTGGAGGAGTAGGTGAGGTGGGGTGGGGTGGGGCGGGGCAGGGAGCTTGGCTGCCAGTGGGTGCAGAGCACTGACTAATTTCTCCCCGTGGGTGCTCCAGCCCCGAAGCACCCAGGGAGTCAGCTCCTATGATTAGTTAAATAAAAAACATCAAATAATCTTACTGGAAGGTTGCAACATAACATGACTTTATTTCTTAGAATCCAGAACAATAAGCCAGTTATCCAAAAAGACAAAGCAAGCTGTTCTAAGGCAGAGAAGCACAACTCACCCCACCTTGTTCTAGGTTGGTTCTTTGCAAACTGATTCTGATTGCATGCTTCCCTGCAGGATAGAGCACCCAAACTTGGAAGCAGGACCAGGAAACCTCCCGCGCACCCACCCACTCCCTTGCTCTTAAAGTGATAGCTTGCGATTCCAATACGGTTCTTAATACACCACATGGGCATGTCCCCAACGTACTGGCTGGCACAGCTGTGCTGGGGCAAAGAGGGAAATAGACTGTGCCTGGAAAAAGGCGAGTGTAGCTTACCTCTCTCATGGAGCACAGAAGAAGCAGGACTGAGTCACAGTTTGGGCCCTGCCTGGGAATGTGCAGCTATATTTTGTCCATTGGGCTGGATTGCAAGGTGCCAAGCCAGCCCCATATGAGCACTTATTTTGGAGCAGAACTTTATTCCCTGAATTACCATTGCATATGGGGGTTAGTAGATAAGAGCAAAACCCACTTGGTGCAAACACAGATAGCAGATTCTGCCTTTGGAGAAATGCCACTGGTAAATGATATTTCCGATGGAGGGAGAGTTAACTTCTATTGTTACAGTGGATATGCCTATGGCTAGAGGCCTGGGCCACAGACTTGGTATCATGTTGCACATGTTTATAGTCTATTTAAAAGCCTGGTGAGGATTGTGATCGGTTGGAGTAGAATGGAAATAATCTGAAAATAGTTTTTAAAAATAAAGTTATTGAATTATATTACTTGAGCCAAAAAATGCAGATGTCAGCTTAAAAACAATGCTGGAGAATGTCACTCACTAAGGTCAAAGGAGTGTATCCAATTTTTAAAAAAGATAATACTATCATCTGGTTCCAAGTTTTCTGTGTTTTAATTCCAACATTTCAGTAAAGTGTTTGAAACTGATCAACACCTCTCTTTTCCACTTGTCTTCTTTACGTTCACTTTCTTTTAAGAAATAGAAGACAATCTTTTAAAAACATCTACACAGTAATTTCCATATTGGCTCAAGATGGTGGTCCCTCTAGTCCAGGAGAGAATTCTGTCTCTTACTCTGACTGGATGTTTCTGAATTTTTTCTTTAATTTTCCTGATATCTGCTGGGAGAGCAATACTGCGGTGCATAGACAATCCAGGAAGTTTTTGGAAAGCGTAGGGGACAATTTCCTGGTGCAAGTGCTAGAGGAGCCAACTAGGGGGGGCGCTTTTCTTGACCTGCTGCTCACAAACCAGGTAGAATTAGTGGGGGAAGCAAAAGTGGATGGGAATCTGGGAGGCAGTGACCATGAGTTGGTTGAGTTCAGGATCCTGACGCAGGGAAGAAAGGTAAGCAGCAGGATACGGACCCTGGACTTCAGGAAAGCAGACTTCGACTCCCTCAGGGAACGGATGGCCAGGATCCCCTGGGGGACTAACTTGAAGGGGAAAGGAGTCCAGGAGAGCTGGCTGTATTTCAAGGAATCCCTGTTGAGGTTACAGGGACAAACCATCCCGATGAGTCGAAAGAATAGTAAATATGGCAGGCGTCCGGCTTGGCTTAACGGTGAAATCCTAGCGGATCTTAAACATAAAAAAGAAGCTTACAAGAAGTGGAAGGATGGACATATGACCAGGGAAGAGTATAAAAATATTGCTCGGGCATGTAGGAATGAAATCAGGAGGGCCAAATCGCACCTGGAGCTGCAGCTAGCGAGAGATGTCAAGAGTAACAAGAAGGGTTTCTTCAGGTATGTTGGCAACAAGAAGAAAGCCAAGGAAAGTGTGGGACCCTTACTGAATGAGGGAGGCAACCTAGTGACAGAGGATGTGGAAAAAGCTAATGTACTCAATGCTTTTTTTGCCTCTGTTTTCACTAACAAGGACAGCTCCCAGACTGCTACGCTGGGCATCACAAAATGGGGAAGAGATGGCCAGCCCTCTGTGGAGATAGAGGTGGTTAGGGACTATTTAGAAAAGCTGGACGTGCACAAGTCCATGGGGCCGGACGAGTTGCATCCGAGAGTGCTGAAGGAATTGGCGGCTGTGATTGCAGAGCCATTGGCCATTATCTTTGAAAACTCGTGGCGAACCGGGGAAGTCCCGGATGACTGGAAAAAGGCTAATGTAGTGCCAATCTTTAAAAAAGGGAAGAAGGAGGATCCTGGGAACTACAGGCCAGTCAGCCTCACCTCAGTCCCTGGAAAAATCATGGAGCAGGTCCTCAAAGAATCAATCTTGAAGTACTTGCATGAAAGGAAAGTGATCAGGAACAGCCAGCATGGATTCACCAAGGGAAGGTCATGCCTGACTAATCTAATCGCCTTTTATCATGAGATTACTGGTTCTGTGGATGAAGGGAAAGCAGTGGATGTATTGTTTCTTGACTTTAGCAAAGCTTTTGACACGGTCTCCCACAGTATTCTTGTCAGCAAGTTAAGGAAGTATGGGCTGGATGAATGCACTATAGGGTGGGTAGAAAGCTGGCTAGATTGTCGGGCTCAACGGGTAGTGATCAATGGCTCCATGTCTAGTTGGCAGCCGGTGTCAAGTGGAGTGCCCCAGGGGTCGGTCCTGGGGCCGGTTTTGTTCAATATCTTCATAAATGATCTGGAGGATGGTGTGGATTGCACTCTCAGCAAATTTGCGGACGATACTAAACTGGGAGGAGTGGTAGATACGCTGGAGGGGAGGGATAGGATACAGAAGGACCTAGACAAATTGGAGGATTGGGCCAAAAGAAATCTGATGAGGTTCAATAAGGATAAGTGCAGGGTCCTGCACTTAGGACGGAAGAATCCAATGCACCGCTACAGACTAGGGACCGAATGGCTAGGCAGCAGTTCTGCGGAAAAGGACCTAGGGGTGACAGTGGACGAGAAGCTGGATATGAGTCAGCAGTGTGCCCTTGTTGCCAAGAAGGCCAATGGCATTTTGGGATGTATACGTAGGGGCATAGCGAGCAGATCGAGGGACGTGATCGTCCCCCTCTATTCGACATTGGTGAGGCCTCATCTGGAGTACTGTGTCAGTTTTGGGCCCCACACTACAAGAAGGATGTGGATAAATTGGAGAGAGTCCAGCGAAGGGCAACAAAAATGATTAGGGGTCTAGAACACATGACTTATGAGGAGAGGCTGAGGGAGCTGGGATTGTTTAGCCTGCAGAAGAGAAGAATGAGGGGGGATTTGATAGCTGCTTTCAACTACCTGAAAGGGGGTTCCAAAGAGGATGGCTCTAGACTGTTCTCAATGGTAGCAGATGACAGAACGAGGAGTAATGGCTTCAAGTTGCAGTGGGGGAGGTTTAGATTGGATATTAGGAAAAACTTTTTCACTAAGAGGGTGGTGAAACACTGGAATGCGTTGCCTAGGGAGGTGGTGGAATCTCCTTCCTTGGAAGTTTTTAAGGTCAGGCTTGACAAAGCCCTGGCTGGGATGATTTAACTGGGAATTGGTCCTGCTTCGAGCAGGGGGTTGGACTAGATGACCTTCAGGGGTCCCTTCCAACCCTGATATTCTATGATTCTATGATTCTATGATTCTATGAAGGAAGGGGTAACCCCAACTACCTTTATAATGGACAATTTTTCAATAGGGAATTTTTTTCTCATCCCATCTCATCTCAGTTGGTTAACTGAGGCTTGATGCCTTTCTATAGTTTTATGCTCCCTAACGCATGGGTTGGCAACCTTCGGCACGTGGCCCATCAGGGTAATCCACTTGCGGGCCACGAGACATTTTGTTTCCCTTGACCATCTGCAGGCATGGCCCCCCGCATCTCCCAGTGGCCAGGCACGGCAAACCGCAGCCACTGGGAATTGTGGGGGGCCGTGCCTGCAGACCGTCAACGTAAACAAAATGTCTTGCAGCCCGCCAGCGGATTGCCAACCTCTGCCCTAATGCAACTGTGGATGACACTCTTCCTATACGTGAAAATGTATTCTGGGCCATCAAGCCACCACTCCTGTCTTCATTCAAATCTTTGTTTAAAGACTTGCATCTTCTATGACACTGACAAGAAGAGTCACCAAATTAATATTATTAGTATAGAGATAGGGCCTCAACTGGTATAAATTGGGGTAGCTCTGTTGACTTCAGTCTCTTTAATGCAGTAAAATCCTAGCTGGTTCCTCCTCTTCCCACTGCATCCTTTCTATTCTGCATCCATCTCTTTTACGCTGTAAGTTTTTCAGATCAGAGACTGTATTTTGTGTCATGCAAAAGATCAAGGATGTTATTGATGTTCATCAAATAGTATAGAATTCTACTGTTCTTTTCTCTACTTTTTTTTACTAATAGTGTTTCTCTTTTAAAAAGAAATTCTGCCTTTCATCTGATTTTCTTCTCTCTCGTCATTTTTGTCTTGAATTGAATTCAGATATTTCTTTGCTGGGTGGTAAATTGAATTCAGTTATTTCTGGGCTGTGAAGTCAATCTGGCTGCTTTTATTAGTGTGGTGAAAGAGGCCTGCAGCCCAACCTGGGGGAGAGCAGGACAACATTCCTGCAGCATCCACAGAGCTACGGCTTGCTTCCACGTAAATGTAAGGATCCATAAAGTTGGGGGTGGGGGCAGGGTTCAACTCTGCCTATGCCAAAGGCTCCAAAACACAACTAGTGTGAGGGGAATGAGCCTCATAGAGAGTTCTGTGCCCTCCATTACATTCATGTTTGTTTTTTCAGGGGAAGCGTTATTTGGTCCATTGCTATTTATTATCACTGCCATCAGCATGATAGCTGCTCTTTTGCTTTTTGCCTACATTGGTAAGTTGAACAGGTTTTGGTCCAATGTCAACAACTGTTTTTGTTTTTTTTTACTGGGTTCACGAGTACAGATTCTCTTAGTTTTGTTAACTAAAGTATGTAAACTTCAGTTGCAACTTGCACGGTTATTACATTTAGATTCAGAAGATAAAAGATACAATATTAATTCTTTCTTTGATAGGACAAAATCTGTCTACCTTCTGTCTACTTATGTGGCCCCCATGATTGCAGTATCTGAAAGCCTCACAATCATGAATGCATTTCTCCTCATCACCCCTGTGTCATTAGGTTAGTGGGGGGAAAGGAGTGAGAGTGAGGGATTAAGAAACAAAGTTATCCATGGAAGATGGGAGAGATTGTAGAAGACTGGAAAAGGGAAAATATTGTGCCAATCTATAAAAAGGGTAATAAGGACAACCCAGGGAGTTACAGACCAGTCAGCTTAATGGCAGTACCAGGAAAGATAATGGAGCAAATAATTAAGCAATCAATTTGCAGACACCCAAAAGATAATAAGGTGATAGGTAACAGTCAGCATGGATTTGTCAAGAACAAATCATTGCAAACAACCGAATAGCTTCCTTTGACAGGGTAACAAGCCTTGTGGATCAGGGGCGGTGAGGGGGGGGGGCCTGTAGATGTGATATATATTCTGTGATATATATTCATTGACTTTAGTATGTCTTTTTATACTGTCTCATATGACCTTCTCATAAACAAATTAGGGAACTACAACCTAGATGGAGCTACTATAAGGTGGTGCGTAACTGACTGGAAAACCAGTCCTAGAAAATAGTTATCAGTCAAACTGGAAGGACATAACAAGTGGGGTCCTACAGGGATCAGTTCTGGGTCTGGTTCTGTTCCATATCTTCATCAATGATTTAGATAATGGCATAGAGAGTACACTTATAAGTTTGCAGATGATACCAAGCTGGGAGGGGTTGCAAATGCTTTGGAGGATAGGATTAAAATTCAAAATCATCTGGACAAACTGGAGAAATGGTCTCAAGTAAACAGGATGAAATTCAATAAGAAGAAATGCAAAGTACTCCACTGAGGAAGGAACAATCAGTTCCTTACAAAATGGGAAACACATACAAAATGGGAAATGATTGCCTAGGAAGGAGTACTGCATAGTGGATCACAAGCTAAATATGAGTCAACAGTGTAACACTATTGCAAAAAAAGGGAACATCATTCTGGGATGTATTAGCAGGAGTGTTGTAAGCAAGACACGAGAAGTAATTCTTCTGCACTACTCCACACTGATTAGGCCTCAGCTGGAGCATTGTGTCCAGTTCTGGGCGCCACATTTCAGGAAAGATGTGGACAAATTGGAACAAGTCCAGAGAAGAACAACAAAAATGATTAAAGGTCTAAAAAACTTGACCTATGAGGGAAGATTGAAAAAATTGGGTTTGTTTAGTCTGGAAAAGAGAAGACTGAGAGGAGACATGATAACAGTTTTCAAGTACATAAAAGGTTGTTATAAGGAGGAGGGAGAAAAATTGTTCTCCATAACCTCTGAAGACAGTACCAGAAGCAAGGGCCTTAAATTGCAGCAAGGGTCGTTTAATTTGGACATTAGAAAAAACTTCCTGTCAGAGTGGTTAAGCACTGGAATAAATTGCCTAGGGAGGTTGTGGAATCTCCATCATTGGAGGTTTTTCAAAGCAGGTTAGACAAGCACCTGTCAGGGATGGTCTAGATCAGTGGTTCTCAACCTATTTACTATTGTAGGCTGCATATGCAGCTCTCTGTGTGTTATGCGGGCCACATCCACACAACATATATAATAGTTTTATAGCCCTGAGGATGTCGCATGGGCCACAACTGTGTGTTGATTGGGCCGCAAGTGGCCCACGTGCCGTGGGTTGAGAACCACTGATCTAGATAATACTTAGTCCTGCCACAAGTGCAGGGGTCCGCACTTGATGACCAGCTGCAATTCCTTCCATTCCTACAAGTCTATGATTCACTCATCAGGGATAGATGGGGGAATATCTTTGTTTTCACAGAATTGATTTACTACTGCATTACTCCACTTTTACACCAGTATAACTCATCAAAATCAATGGAATTACACCAGGATAAAAAGTGAGCAGCACAATGATAAATCAGACCCCATAATGTCTAAATCTCTTTGTGAAAATTAAATAGAGAACATAGTTTCTGTTCACCAATAGATGAGAGCCGCACAGGAACATGAGGGTTCTCAGTAGTTAATACCAAGGAGAACACACACTGCAAACACAGCTTTTTTGCAAATTACTCCCTTCAGAATCTGAATATCTGCCTCCTCTTGGCCTCACCATAAATAACCTAACCCTTTCTGTAAATGATCCATACAGTATAACCAACTCTAGTTTACTGTAACTTCTAAAATAGCAAGGAAACATATTCTTCTTTTATTTTTTTACTTACATTATGCAAAAGGATATTAAAACATGTTCAAAATAAATGTTCATAAATTGTATTTTGAAAAGTTTGTACCTTTTTAATATGCAGGTCAACTCAGTGGCATTTGATAATTTTATGATTTTTAGTAGTATATTTTTAACACAACTCACTAATCTGTGTTCATCTATCCTTGTGCATATACTGTGTATCACTATCATTTTTTTAAATCATTTTCATGAAGAAAATTAGTACAAATTATGTACCCCAAATATAAATATGTAATGGCAATTTAAATGCATCATTTATTTTATTCTTATAATTTTCATAATGACTTGCAAGTTTTAATTACTGTGTGTTGTACCGTAGGAATTATGCAACTTTTGCCATTTGGAAAGAATACATTTAATAGCATATGATAGGGAAAATATTATAAGCATATCACAATATGTTCCAGTAAATATTATCTGGCTCCTGTCTACTTCATTTGTTAATTTATGTAACTATAATTATTTTAATTGTTTACTGTTAAATATATTTTGCATATATTTTATTTGTACATTTTTCTGGCAATAACCATCAGTATTACCAACAGTACTGTTTTATTATTAAAAATACACACTTATAGTATGTGTCCTACATAGGATTTTTACTCTATCAAGGCATCCAAGTATCTAAAAGGACTTAAAAAACTGTTATAGCCAAAATGTGCCCTGGTGTAAATGGGTGTAACTCCTTTGACTTCAGCGGTGTTACTCCTGCTTCTAACAGACCACATGTTTTTCCAACAGGGATAAATCCCACCTTCATAGAAGTCAATGGGAGTTTCACAATTGTAAAATGGCATCAGGATCTCACCCTAACTGATCAACCATCATGGCATCCCCAAAGTAGGCATAGTAGAGAAAAGAGAAAACCCTGTGGTTAGGGCCCTCATTTGAGATCCAGCCAGTCCTGATTTTATTTCCTGCTCTCACAGACTTCCTGTTTGATCCTACACAAGTAAATTAGCCTTCCCATGCCTCAGTTTACCCTCTGTGAAATGGAGATAATAGCACTGCCCTACCTCACGGGGGCATTGTGAGGATAAATATGTTAAAGTTGTAAGGTGCTCAGCTATTACAGTAGGGTGATCAGACGTCTCAATTTTATGGAGACAGTCCCGATTTTGGGGGCTTTTTCTTATATAGGCACCTATTACCCCCCACCCCCGTCCCAATTTTTTACGCTTGCTGTCTGGTCACCCTATATTACTGTGATGGGAGCCATATAAGATTATACTGATAAGGAAAATGGAGCACAGAGGGAATGCTTCTCCACTGCTTTGCATTTTGGGTAGTCATTTACCCTAGTCCAAAATAAGTGTAAGAGTCTACTGTTAGGTTGTAGTAGCTTTTCACAGTCATTTGCATTTACTTTTCACAGCTGTAAATTACTATGCACAATATCAACAGTGTTTGAACTGACTTGAGGGGTCACCTTGGGAAAGCCCCTTAAAGTTTCTGAGTTAAGAACAGAACCAAGCTCTTTCAACCTGAAACCAGGCCTGGGCCTTAATTAGATCACACTGCCTTCTTGAAGGGGATAACTTGAACACTCCTTTGTTTCTCCTATGGATTCTGGATTGGGGCATCTCTCTTGTTAATTAAGGTCCAGATTCTGACACTGCTAGTCCGTGAATAGTTTTACTGAAATTCATGGAGCTACTTATGAAGTAAGGTGTTACTCAGTCTGAGTAAGGGTATTAGAATCTGGCCACGTGTAAAAAAGGGCCCTAATTCTGCAAGCTGCTCTGTGCAGGCCAATGCCCCCTGACTTCAGTAAGACTCTGTGCCAGTGCAAGGGTCTGCTTGTGTGGATCACTTGAGTGTGACAGGAAGAATCAAGAAAATAAATCTTTACCTGTGTCTGAGGTGGCACCATTTTGTGGGCCAGATCATCAGCTGGTATAAATCTTCATAACTCCTTTGCCTTCTATGGAGCTGTGCTGATGTATAGCAGCTGGGGGCCTGGCCCTGTATCTTAATAGCCCTACATGTATAATGATTGGCTACTGCGCATTAGTGATTTCATATACTGTGCGTCCAATAGTTTTAATCATGTCGTGTCTATAAAAAAAACACAACTCTGAGAGGCTGCATATGAAAACAATGTTCTTTCCCACTAATATGCACTTTTGTCTGTGATTAGTTCATTTAAATTCACAGACTGCAAAAATCACTGATTTAATGCAAAATAATTTTGCTGCTGACTGAATCTCATGATAAATTTGATAAAGGATAAATTTATTGCAAACGTGTAAACGTGAACTGCTCAGAGTCCATTTTTCCTTCATGTTTGCCTTACAAGTGGCTGATTTCTCTCAGTCCTTTTGTTTTTCATTTGGTTACATTAAAAATCCTTTGGCATAATATCTTCTCTCGATACATCAGAGTCCTTGAGAGAAATGCCTGGAAAATTAGTTCCATGTACATTTTAGGAAATCTTGCTAACAGCTGCATTTTTCCATTAGAAATGGTTTCAAAGGCTACATAAAAAAACAGAGCCAAGTGAGGCAAAGTTTAAGTGAGAAAACATGTGTGTAACATTAAGCCAAGTCAAGGGAACAGAGTCACATTCTTTGAGAAGTACAGAAACTCTCTCTGCAAAGCTTTTTAAGAAAAATATTAAGAACCCTGGGCCAGATCCTCAGCTGGTGTAAATGTTTGCAGCTCCTTTGATGTCATTCAAGCCATGTCCATTCTTGCAGGCTGAGGATCTGGCCCATTTTTAAACTTCTGCCTAAGAGAGAGAGAGAGAGCTCCCAGTATCAAAAAATGTACTGGACAAATTCATTTACTGGTTCAGAATAATGCCATAACTGCATGATATTCAATGCTTGGTTGTGCACAGAGCCCTGCAAATGCAAAAATAACTTGGAATGTACCAAAAGACATGGCATAAAAATATTACAAAGAATTTTTTGACTAGCAAAGGAAAAAATAGGGTTGTGCCTTTTTTTTCTCCTTTGTGATGTTTGAAGAAAGCCTGAACATTTATTTAAAATCTACTTATTTTCTCCCTGGAACTCTGTAGACAGCTGGAAAACTAGGATTAAGAAATCACAAGAGGCTGAAACCAGCAATTCACTGGGGGTTGAGGGTGGGAGGGGAGTCTTTTTGCTGATCAGATTCTGAGCTGTTTCATGCCAGTGGGCAGCCCAGGGGTTCCACAGGGTATAAATGAGCTCAGACTTTGGCCCAGAGACTACACAAGGTCAGATTTGTACAATATGACCTTCTTTTATGTATTCGCAATCTGCAGGCACAGACAATGTCACTTAGATGTTTAACAGACTGGCTGCACCTGCTTTTCTTTGTCAGAGGTGTCAACTTATTCTTTTGAGACAACAGAATTCCATTTTTATTTATGGCCTATGAGTCAGTGTATAAATTTAACACTTTGTAATAACTTCAGTCCACATCAGAATTCCCACAGATATCAAGATGCAACTTGCACAAAAAATGAAGGTTATAGCCTTTGTGCAGTAACTAAACTTTTAGTTTTTTTATTTATTTATTCAGTATGTTAGTTTTTGCATGCTGCAAAATGACCCTGGTAAAGTCATTAGAGTTGATTTACTCCTCAGGGAATTCTGCGCCACTGCGCATGTGCAGAATTCATGTCCCCCTGCAGATTTCTTTGCTTCCCTGCAGAAAAACGACTTTTTGATGGAAGCAAAGGGAAGCTACAAGAGCAGTCACACACCACTCCCTAGCTGTGCAGGTAAACCATTTCAGGCACCCGGAGCAATCAACAAAGAGGTAGATCACTGCGATGCTGGGGATACCCGAGCCAGTGGCCCCTACCCTGAGCTGGGATCAGCTGCTAGTCCCTCCTGGGCTGGAGGCAAGAGAGGACAGCACTTCCTCTTCCCCAGCAAGGAGTGGCTTTCTGTGTCAGACCCAATTCCAGAAACCTCCTCCAGCTGCAGGAAGCTCAGCATCCTCCCCTGCTTCCTGCCCCCATCACTCCTCAACTGTGAGGGGAGGGGTCACTGTATGGAGAGCTGCTCCCCCATCCTCCCAACCCCCACGCAGCTGGACCTTCCATACCCAGACACCTCTGCCAAGCCTCACCCCATACACCCAGAACCCCTCTAGCACTCCGTACTGGAACCCCACCCCACTGAACCTCAACCCCTGCATCTAGAGTCCCCCTGCACCCAGACCCCTTGCCTCAGGACCCCCTGCACCTCAGACCACCCCCACTGAGCTCCCTGCACTCAAACCCTCATCCTTATGAGCCCCATCCCTGCACCACCCTGAGCCCCCACATCCAGACAGTCACACCACTGATCCCCAACTAACTGCACCCAGCGCCCCACCACACCAAGCCCCACTCCTCCAGCACCCAGACTCCTCTGCTGAACTCCCACCACCTTCACCTGGAAGCCCCTGCAGAATCCCATTGCCCCTGCACCTGGAACCCCCCCAATGAGCCTCTGTGCATCCAGATCTCCCAATCCGCCTGCACCCAGATTGTCCCACACAGAACCCACTCACCCCACACCTGGATCCCCCCCACACTGAGTCCCTTCACAATTGGATCCTGCCTAGTTAAGCCTGCCTGCCTGCCCCTCACCTAGTGCAAAGGGGCAGGGCCCCAGGGTGTTTCTGGGTCAGGCCCAGGCCTTGTGCCATGTCAGGGTTGGGTGCAGTCTCAACCCAGGAGTGAGGGTTGAGAGGCTGCAGGGTGATCACCCACCTTCATGCAGCCAGTGGCCTGTGCTCCCCACTGCCATGCTGGAGCCTCTGCATTTATTTATTGACAAACAAAACTTGCAGAATTTTGCAGAGCTTTAAAATATTGTGTGCAGTATTTTTACTTTTTTGGTGCAGAATTTTATTTATTTATTTATTTATTTTTGCGCAGAATGCCCTCAGGAGTATTGTTTGAATAAACAAGTAAAAAGCAAAGTGAATATTTTTCAAATATCTTGACTGTTTATTCAGCATTTTGATGTTTTTTTTAAAAACACAAAATTTCTACCAGCTCTATATAATGGGAGAAGGGGAATCTCAACAAAATTTATTGATTTTTTTTTAAATAATGAAATTTTTGAAAAATTAAAATAATTCAATCAACTCTAGAAAAATATGCCCTTTAGGATCATTAGTATTTCTGCCCTTTGTTTCTCTTCCTTCTACATACTCCTTTCTCTGTTGCTCTCTCCCATCCCTGTTTGTCTCCTCTATTCATCCATCTGCATTTTCTTCGTTGCAGCAAGTCCCAACTCTGTGGCCTTTACTCCCACCTCCTCACACATTTAATCTGCCAACCAGCAATAAAGTTAATGCATCTATTAAAGTGCTGTCATTACACATCAAGGTTAGCACTAGAGCTGGGTGGGAACTGGAATTTCCATCCCATGGGAAATTTCACATTTCAAAAAAAAATTCTCATTCTGGTTCAGGAAAAAATATTGGAAATGCAAAATTTCTGGTGGAACAGGACATTTTTAAAAAAAATCCATTATAGAAAAAATGAAATGAAATTTTTCTAAAAACTCCAGGCCTAGCTTGCTGACAGACAGGCCATTGTAGAGCTGGGAGCCTGGGAGCCTGAACTCTATGGCAGCTTGCCTGGCAATCTGCCTAAGAGCTGAGGGTCCAAAGGCTTCCAGATAGGTTGTTCAGGAGGTGGGAAGCCCTGGGGGTCAGATCCTCATCAGCTGCCAGGTGAACTGCTGAGGAACCATGGTGGTGGGTGAGCTAGCAGGGAGGCAGGCAGGCTTCTGTCAGAAATCTGCCTTGTTCCATCAACATCAACATTTTCTTATTGAACATTTTGGTTTCATGAATCAGCATTTTCCAGGAGCAAAATGTTCCATCAGAAAATGTCTAAGTAGCTCTAGTTATCATGCAACTGAGGAGGAATTCACCACTCTGAGTCATTGTTCCAGGCTGTTTTCAGACTCATGACAGACTCACGGCATCCATTACATTTGTCTTGTGTTTGGGAGGCTTTTCTTTTCAATGAAATCTTCCATATTGTGCATGCTGGATGTGGGCCACATAAGTACACCCAGTACAGCACAGCAGCTGTTTAAGATGTTAACAGATTGGTTCTTTGCAGGAAGTTTCAGGTTTTCTTTCCTTTACAATTTGCTTTGAGGCAGTTACCTGATACAGGATCACACCAAAATAAGCCCCCTGAGTGTTAGAGCTAAGCATAGCAGCAACTCAGTGAAACCAGAAATGGAGAAAACGAAGCTAGAATTTTGCTCCCCCTGCTCCAAAAGTCTAGTTTAAGAAATAAATGTTAAGATTATTACTATAAATCTCTATTAATCAGCATTTTTAACAAAGCACATTGAAGAATTTTCTTTGATTTCCCATTTCTTGTGAGAATGTAAAAATTTTCCCTTTGAAAAAAGCACAGACAAACTACAGAGTACATATTAAGGTCTAAGACTTATCAGCTGTGGAACTTACATTTTATTATCATGTTTCATAGCATGGCACATTGATTCAAAGCACTAGTCTGTGAACAAGTTCTAATCCAGGTTCTTACTCTGAGGCCTGGAGCAATTCTCTCTGCCTCAATTTTACCAACTGTAAAATGGAGATGATAATACTTATCTTGGTGTTGCAAGGGTTAAAAGAGTTAATGATTTTGTACCAGAAAAGTGTTAAATATTATTATTACTACTGAAAGCAGAATGTCCAAACCTGCCTCTCTTCATTCTCACTGTGTATTGGAGGTGTTTCTATTGCATTCAACAATCTCAGAAAAGGGCTGCTATCACTTTTCCTTGGGAAAACAATTATACTGTTTAACTTTTGTTTCCTCAAGCTGTATTCTCCAGAACATCAATTACAGGTACAGATGTTCTGTGCACAGGATTGTTTTCATTTTAAATTTGTTTTATAACTGTTGTCTGGGAACCTTTGTACTATGTCACTATCCTTATTTAATAAACGGAGGCTCACAAATTGAAAACCATTGTACACTTCTATTCATGTTAAATTAGGAAACGAGCACAGTGAGTTTCCCTAAAGCATTTGGGGGGATTTTCTGTCTGGTACAGGCATGGAAATAGGAGGGGAAGAGCTGTAATGTGATCTAGTGGATTACATCAGCTAAGGACCTGGGCCTGTAATTTCAGTTGTGTTGCTTAGGCTTTAATTCAAGACAGAATTTGATCAGACAAGTATTTTCATATGCTGTAACTGCCCCTGGAGCTTATTGGACACTTATGGGAAGTCTTTGAGTATAACCATTAGCTTCAACAGAGCTGTGTTGCAGGATTGGACAATATATTCTGGGTCCCAGAGAACAGGTTTCCTGCCAATGTTTTAAAAATTCCACAAAAGTTTCAGTACTGCTAGAAGCTGGAGCAGCCTCATGGCTGCTCTAATTAAAGTCATGTAGGAATTACCATGTTGGCTCAGACCATCTAATCGACTGTCCTGTTTCTGATAGTGACCAGCACTGTGCTGGCTTTTAACAGTCCCCTAGGGCCATTAGGCTGATGGGGATTGCTGGAGTGCAATTGCTGTGGAAGTACCCTTCTTGTCTCTAATTTGCTCTATGTTAAAGCTGGGTGGGAAATAGTTTTCCCATCCCAGGAAAATGTTTGAGATTTCAGAAAGTGTTCCCATCCTGAACCAGGACAAACAGTTGAAATCTCAAAAAATAAATAAATAAAAATTGTGAACCAAAAAAGAAAAAAAATCATGTCAGTCAAAATGTTTTGTTTAGATAATTTTGAAACACTTTATTTCAATTTCTACCTTTTAAAAATGTTTTTAAAATTGTGTACTATCATTAGTTTAAATTTTAAAACAGAGTCATTCAAATTGAAAAAAAAATACCCAGAATATTTTGTTTCAAAAATTCCAAAATGGGACATTTAGACAACTTCAACAAAATTTTTTGTTTAAATGAGAAATTCCTTAAGACTTACCCTTTCCCGCAAACAGTTTCGGTTTTGATGAATTGGCATTTTCCAGTGAAAAAAACATTTTTGTCAAAAAATCCCTGACCAGCTCTACTCTACTATCTCTGGAGATTCTCCTGTAGCTATTAAGGCAGCTTCTTAATCCATTTGTGCTGCATCATTGACAAAAGGCACTGGAATGGGCACGTGGATCTGGCTCACAGGGTGTAGGTCAGAACAGAATTTGTCCCTTTGTATTTCTTTTTATTAATTATTATGATTATGATTATTATTAGTAGTAGTATCTGTTTTGTTGGTGAAACTTTCATTTCCACTCTGGAATTCATTGCCTTTAAAATGATATATTTTAGAAAAACTGTGTCTTTAGCTCTTCATAGTTATAACAACATACACACATACCAAATTATTTGATTATCATTATCCATGAGCTATGGCATTTGAAATAATGGTTCTTCATTTAATTAGTGCATAACCTAATACACTTCAAGATTTTCCACCCAGAATGAACCAAAAATCCTAATAACAATTTTCTCAGGTGGCATTCTGCTTTGACCAAGACATGCCATTAAATATCACAATGCATATAGACTAAGGATTTAATCAGATTATTTAGCAAATTGATATAAAAACCATCAAACCTGGCTGAAGCGTCACATACTGTGACAAATTATTCCACTTCCTTGAAGCGACACACAAACAGGCTCAGGAATATTTATCACTGAGGTTTTCTTATCTGGTAATGTTAAATGTAGCAATAAAGCAGAACTTTGTGTTCTCAGTGAGTTAAAATCTAAATACATAATCAGGAAATGTACTTATAAAAACTAGAATTCCCCAGGTGATATTTCACTATTTTTCCAATATTTCAGCCACTATTTGAATTAATCTGCCAAAACTTGGGTTTTGGAGGAGGAGGGGGGGCAATCGAGAGAGAGAGAGACCTCAGTTTGCCAGTGTTTGATCTCTCATCATGACAGACACTGGGCATGTTCCTTGAAGTATCTCAGTTCAGTATCCCATTATATGCTCTGTGATAATTCCATTACTGATTTAGGCTATGTTGGATAATAGAGAGCTCATTTTACATTGCAATTCAAGGAGAGCATAGCAGAAAGAATCAAGGTACCATTGAAAGAAGTGTGAACTTCTCATATAAAAATAATACATTTAAACCTATTAATTTATATACTTTATACATACCCTATAGCCTGGGATGGGCCGACCTCAGAGACTGCCTTTCTCCCATGCCATGTTGGCACAGCTTCAGTCAGCAAGGACATGCCTACACTGCAATGTATGCCCACGGTGAGCGGGCTTGAGTCAGCTAAAATTGGGTTAGAGAACCCAGGGCTTGAGCATCTGCACTGATTGTCAGCCCTAGGTTAAGAATGTTCTAAATCAGGCTTGAACCCAGCACTTTGGGGGTCCACGCTGCAGCATGCAGACCTAAGTCAAACAAACCATATCCCAGACTTCCTCACACCCTCCCATAACCTGCTCTAGCCTTTTGACCATGGCGCAGTGTGGGAAAACTTAACTGTCCACCCTGAATGTTACAGGAAGTTTGAACAACCTGCCAACATATCGTGCCAAGCAGTCATTTCAGGCTCTCAGCACCTGGAGCCAGCAATGTGGAAGAGTCACCATTTGAAGAGCTTATCTCACCTGCACTTTTACTCCTGTTTCAGGAAACAGGCAGAGCTTCCACGAGACAGTGGTGGACATTTTGGTGGTATTTTATGAACCACCAAAGGCACCTGACAGAGCTTATGATGGAGCAGAAGGTGGCATGGGAACAGGAAGAGGAGGAGGAGGACACAGACATGGCAGATTCGAATTGACTGATACAGCTTATGACACTCAGTATGGCTGCTGACTCCTACTAGTGGACCAGCACTCCCGGTGCAGAGCCACAAGCACAGACTGGTGGGACTACATCATCATGCAGACCTGGATGACCAGCAGTGAGCCAGAACATTTGCTGACCAGGTCATTGTGCACTACTCTTGGCTCTGTGCTTAGCACAGTACCGAGCACTGGGTCAACTCTTCATAAAACTGGTATGATGTCTATGAGTTGCCCGAGATTTGATTCTGGTCCCTGGTTTTCCATACTTGCTCTTGAGCCATTTAATTTGCTCCCTGCACTAGTCACAGGTCTGATAGATTTTCAATACTGCCACCTTCTTTGCTATTTGCTGGTATGCGTGGTCATTCCTAGTAGTATTACTGAAGTCCACAGTTCTTCTGGGCTCACACCAGAGATTAAGCAGCACACTTTGCCAAGGACTTCTTCCAGTCAGTCTCCACTACAAATGCAGAAAGCTCTCTGATGGTGTGTTTGCAGCTTGGCAGTCAGAAAACAATGGAAGCATTAAACGCTGAACTGCTGACCTATTGCACTGCAACAAGGGGAGTTGCTTCCATTTCCCTGGAGTTGATTGGCGATTCTTGGGCTAGAGAGGACAAAGGAAGTTGGCCCATGTGATTGTGGGATACCATTGGTGGACTCCCAGGACCCAACTCAGAAAGGCTATGTCCACACTGCAAAGCAATAGGGCTTGAACCCTGGATCCCAGCTTGACTCGGGCTTGAACCCTCCACTCCTGTAGGGTTCTAGGACCCTGGATCCAGGGCCGAGTATGAGAGATTTGGGATAGATGGAACGGCATTTGGCCTCAAGCCTGAGTCTGAGCCTGAGCTTACATTGCAGTGTAGACATACCCTAAGAGTGCTGAAGCTGATTACCCCTCATTATAAAAGAGTGGAAGTGACTCAGAGGGCATTCTCTGTGAGAGCTTGAGACTCTGGAACTTGCCCCCACCTTGGTCTCAAGTAGCCTGAATCTGGTGATCTTTCCGGCATCCTGCAAAAGACACCAGTTTGAGAGGGGTTTTGAGAGGGCAGAGGGTATCCTGCAGGTGGCTGGCTGAGTTCCCACTGAAATAATTATTTTTGTGCTGCTGAGATTTAATTGTGATGTTAATGGTGTGTTAGAGGCTTGGATAGACATAATGTTTAGTTCTTATTTAAATCAAAATAAACACACATGTAAATATATAATAGCTAGATACTTTTTTTTGTCAGAAATGCCAATGCTGTCAACCTGTCCAGGGTAGTTCCTGTGCTCACTGACCATCCAGCTGGATTTGTACCTATTTATCATAAGTGATCATATAAAAGTGGTATTTTCCATTAACAATTCCTTGACATGGCTTCTAGGAATGGGAGGTGCTCAAACGTCATAGCGACGCATACAGTGTAGGAATCTGAGAAGAATAACGTATTGCTTGGTATGGATTCATCGTTGTCAACGTATGAAGAAATCTGACAGGGAGAGCTTTCCAAAGACTTGAGGATGGAGATGTTTCCATTCTGGTGAATTGTAGGTAATATTTTCTTTGAAAGTGAGAGCAAAATAACTTAAAATGTGCAGAATGCAAAAGAAACCATCTGGCAGCTCCCAAATGCCCTGCTATTTTTTGAAAACCATGCTTATAAAAATATTGCTTCCTTCTGTCTCTGTTGCTCCTCCTAGCCCTCATATTGTTCCCACTAAGATCTCTTGGCTCATTGTTCTCCCACCATTTATTCTCCTTCAGCATACTTTCCTTCATGGCTGCTTCTCCACCTCTCTTATCTTTTCCATCCCTCCATTTGGCTGCTTTCCCCTCTCTTGCCCTTCTCTCCTTTTCTCCTCCCTGGCTATATTCTCTCACCTTCAGCTAATCTAGTTGGAAGGATTAACCTGATTTCAGTTAGTTCTGAAAAAGGCATTTGAATGATTTGGAATCACATTTGGTAAGAAAAATCATCCTCTCCCAATAGGAATATGAAATGCTTTCTATCAGTAGTGGTACTGTAATATTTACCCTACGGTACGCTTTGCAGAGTTTGTGTGTCTTTCAGAAAGACTTGTTCCATCTATATAGAAACTCAGCACAATTAGAATACAATCTTAATTCTATGTTTATCCTGTCATAAAGTACACATATCCAGCTAAGGGCATTCTTTTGACAATGAATCCATTTCAGTGACTCTGCCTTAATGTATGTGGCCCTAATAATGAAGTGATCTATTTCTTCTCTTGAAAGCTGTGTTAATTATGGATGTGCCAGGATTGTGATGGACCGATGACTAGTGGAGAAAAAACAAAGCTAAAGTTGCTTCACATCAGAATGTTTCAGCTAGTGTACAACCAATCCAGAACTTTGACCGGATCGTGATGTGAATCTTTTTTAGTTCATTTTGTTAGCACCAACGTTTATTGAAATTAAAAATGTCAGCTGAAATGTGTGTTAAACTGTGTCAGTCTGGTCTATTATATGGCATAAAACAATATGAGTGCAAGAAAAATGTATGTGTCTTAGACTACAAAATATATAATTGAAAACATGACAAAAAAGCATAGATTTCCTCAAAAACACAGTTCAAGCATTTCAAGAATTTCCACCCTACCATCAACCTCAGCCTGGACCAATCCACACAAGAGATCCACTTCTTGGCCACTACAGTGCAAATAAGCGATGGTCACATAAACACCACCCTATACCAGAAACCTACTGACCACTTACACTTACTTACATGCCTCCAGCTTCCATTCAGGACACATCACACGATCCGTTGTCTACAGCCAAACCCTAAGATACAACCGAATTTGCTCCAATCCCTCAGACAGAGACAAACACCTACAAGATCTTTATCAAGCATTCTACAGTACCCACCTAGGGAAGTGAGGAAACAAACTGAAAGAGCGAGATGGGAACCCAGAAGTCACCTACTACAGGACAGGCCCAACAAGGAAAACAACAGAACACCACTGGCCATCACATACAGCCCCCAGCTAAAATCTCTCCAGCACATCATCAACAATCTACAACCTATCCTGGAAAACAATCCCTCACTCTCAAAGACCTTGGGAGGCAGGCCAGTCCTCGCTTACAGACAGCCCCCGAAACTGAAGCAAATTCTCACCACAACTACACACCACTCCACAGAAACACTAACCCAGGAACCAAATCCTGTAACAATCCTCATTGCCTACTCTGTCCCCATATCTACTCTAGAGACACCATCAGAGGATCCAACCACATCAGCCACACTATCAGAGGCTCATTCACCTGCACATCTACCTATGTGATATATGCCATCATGTGCCAGCAATGCCCCACTGCCATGTACATTGGCCAGACCGGACAGTCTCTATGTAAAAAAATAAATGGACACAAATTGGACATCAGGAATGGTAACATACAAAAGCCAGTAGAAGAACATTTCAATCTTCCTGGACTTTCTATAACAGATATAAAAGTAACCATACTTGAACAAAAAAACTTCAGAAACAGACTTCAAAGAGAAACTGCAGAACTAAAATTCATTTGCAAATTAACACCATTAATTTGGGCTTGAATAGGGACTGGCTCATTACAGAAACGACTTTTCCTCTTCTGGAATTGACACCTCCTCATCAATTATTGGGAGTGAACTACATCCACCCTGATTGTATTGGCCCTTTCAACACTGGTTCTCCACTTGTGAGGTAACTCCCTTCTCTTCATGTGTCAATATAACAATGCCTGCATCTGTAATTTTCACTCCAGCCACCTGAAAAAGTGGATTTTTTACCCATGAAAGCTTATGCCCAAATAAATCTGTTCTTCTTTAAGGTGCCACTGCACTCCTTGTTGTTTTTGTGGATACAGACTAACATGGCTACCCCCTGATACTTGAGTTCAAGCTACAGTTAGTTATAAGGAGAGTGGCTTTTTAAAGTTGTTTTTTTCCAAATACTTTGAGTATGGATATTGCAGGGGTGTATTATCTTGAATGATACAAATGTGTATTCTGGTCTACTCTGGAGCTTTCTGTGATATCTTGTATTCACTATTTTCAAGGTTTTTAGTTTCATAGTGAACAAAAGGCTGCAAACGCATAAGTTGTGAGCAGGCTTATACTCAAAATTAATGCTCATTATTATCGCCTTGGATACATCAATCAATTTTGAAAGTAAATATTTCTGCTAACTTAAAGGCCACCTTTTTGGATGTTTGTGGGTAAGAATGGGATATGTGTTGGCATAGGAACAAAAAATGATTATTTCCCCTCACAAGTATATCACATAGTTGGCAGTGTAGTGCTTTGTCTTCCCCTTTGTGTCTAAATGATAGCCCTTTTTTTTTGAAGAATAATGTTTGATTGACAAAGGTAATTGTGTTAAAATAATATACTTAGATTTCTGTAAGTCATTTGGCTTCATACTGCAAACATTCTGATTAAAAAAACCTAGCAGTACACAAAATTGATGGAGCACATATTGAAATGAATTAAAAATTGGCTAACTGATAGACCTCAAAATGAGGAATTATTATCCAATAGTGGTCTTACTTATGTGGTCCCACTTGGAAATGTTCTTAGTCCCTGCTATTCAATATCTGTATCAATAATCTTTAAGAAAATATAACATCATTGCTACTACAACTTGCAAATGTCACAAAAATTGTGGGATGGTAAATAATGGTAAAGACAAGTTGATTTTACAGTCATCCAGATCACTTGGTTATCTGACCTCATGTGAACAACATGCATTTTAGTACAGTTAAATTCAAGGTCATACAACAAGGACCAAACAATTTAGGTCACTGGCAGGATAGGGGACTATATTCTAGAAAGCAAAGACTCTGAAAGACTTAGTGACCCTGGTGGATAACCATGTGAACATGCTCAAATAAATTGGTTAGTCTCTAAGGTGCCACAGGTACTCCTTTTCTTTTTGCGAATACAGATGAACACAGCTGTTACTCTGAAACATGTGAACATGAATTCTTAGTGTCAAGCTGGATGAATAAATAGGGAAATATCAAATAGAAGTGGGGAGGTGATATTACCTCTGTATATGGTATTAAGACCAGTACTGGAATACTGTGTCCCAGTTCTAGTGTCCACATTTCAAAAAGGTTGCTAACTAATTGAAAAGGGTTTGGGGAAAAAGCATGAGAATGACTCAAGGTCTAGAAAATCTTCCTTACTACAGTGTGAGACTCAAGCAGGACAGTCTATTTAGGTTATCCAAAAGAAGGTGAGTTGATATGTATGTATATACATGGGGAAAAGATTTCTGATAGTAGTGGTCTCTTTAATCCAGCAGACAGAAACCATAATGAAGTCCAGTGCTGGAAGCAGAAACTAGATAAATTCAGACTAGAAATTCAGACTACAAATGTTTAACAATGAGGATAATTAACCATTGGAACAACTTACCTAAAGATGGGGGTGGGTTCTCCATCATTTGACGTCTTCAAATCAGAATGTGATGTCTTTCTGAAAGATGTGCTATAGTGATAATAATGATAATAATGACTGTGAATAAAAAACACAGCCCTGCTTGTAACTCATGTGTTCACAGCCTTTGATTTCCTATGAAACTTAAAAATCTATGCAGAGTAATGAGAAAGCTGAATGGGAGTCAGGAACTTTTTCAGCCATACCATAGTCATGAGATTTTTGGGAAAACCTACCAGATGAGCAAAACCTATTTTAGTGTCAGTTAAGATGTGTATTTAGGAGGAATATCAGAAATGCAAAAATAGAAATAAGAGATGATGGAGATAAATGGAGAAGGATGACATTCTTGTAGTTAAGGGGCTGCACTGAGCCTCAGGACAGAGATCTGGGTTCTTTTACTGATTCAAGCCAGGGCTGTTCCCAGGGCAGGGTGAGCAGGGTAGCCACCCAGGGGGCAAAGCCATGGGGGTAGCTCAGACCAATGATGCCAGGCAGCTTGGGGCAGCGGGGCTTGGTGGGGATAGCCCCGCACAGTGGGGTTCGGGGAAGGAGCACCACTCCATCCCCTGACTCACCTCAGTGGGCCACCCAGCCTATCTGGGTTGGGGGGGGGGCACAACCAAAAAATATGGGGGGTGGAGACATGATTCCACATGGCCCCCCATGCCTCTGGTAGGGGATGCAAATATGCTTGCTTGCCCTGGGTGCTAAAATGCCTAGTTATGGCTCTGGTTCAGCTATAGACAAGAAGTGTGACTATTCAGATTGTGTCTAAACTGGCTGTAAATTCTTAGATTGCCTGTGTTATGATTATAAGCTCCTTGGGGCAGGGACTGTTTCTTACTGTGTGTATGTATGTGTATATATGTAGCACAATGGGGCCCCTATTTCAGTTGGGGCCTCTTGGCCCTAGTACTGTAATACAAACGATAAATGGTTATTTACAGTTGTGAACATAATACAGAATTTGACGGATAGCAAGTATGGGCCATATTGTCCCTGACCCTAGCACAAGGAGCCTCTGTGCTACCCACCACTACCCTGTGCAGCCCAGGCAAGGGCCAGAAATGATTATAGTTCCAGCACATCCATGCAACCATAACAGTTCCACTGCTATTTTGTACCTTCCATCTGCATTGCAAACCAACCATACATTTGCTTTCTGCTTCATGCAAAGGAAATCCCGAAAGGCCAGCTTCCAGCATAGATTCCTGGTGAACTTTCAGTTGAAAAGGTCATTCAGAAAATTACAGTGGAGCCTCAGTGAATATACATGGTGGAGAGTCCAGGTCTGTGATCTGATAATGTCCAATATCTCATGCTGAATGTTTTTCAGGGGAATTTGTTGTTTGGGGGCATCCCGGGGAGAGGTCTGCATTCCTTACAAATTTTACTAGCAATAAAAATGTAAAAGAGTCTGCCATAATATCATAGTATTTCCAAAATTCTTTTATTTGAAAGGCTTTTGTGACTTCCACTGGATTATTTTTCTGTGCCCCTTTAAATATATTTTTGGATATTTTCCAAGCGGAGTCTGGATCATTGGATATTTCCTTGACATGGTGTGTTCTTATTTTCTTTATTATCTGAGGTTTCTAATCTCTTACTTTTTTCTTCCTACGTCCACTAGCAATGACAGCACTGTATAAATAACAAAACAAAAATAACAATAAAGTAGATCTCTGCCTAGCCAAGCTATTTTTCAGTGAGCAGCCAGCATCATTACATCTGCCATTACTCGCAGAGATAGCCATAGACGTTGTTTGAATGTAAAAGAACAGGGAATGTGCTTCTTTTATGTTTGAAAAGCACCTATCCCACTGAGGGATGCTTCTAAAAAGAAATAAATGATGATGACATGTAAAATTGATTACTCCATGGCGATGTTGCTGCTACTGTTCTGATTGAATGAGATTAATGTTGAATTATAATTATAATAGTAATAACTAATGAACTGATATTGCTCCTCAAGGTACATAGCTTCTGTTCAGAAAGAACAGCAAGTTGATATACCCACCACAATCAATATATTTACTAATGAATCAGGTATTCATCGGACACTCATAGGGGTAGTTTGACTGGTTGGGTAGTCAGCCACCAGTGTACGTCCCTCTGTTCAAAAGTGGTACTGCTCAGAAACTGATGGTTAGCCACATATTCAAAACAGGAGTGCAGCTAGGCCAGAGTACTGGGTACATATCCCATTTCAATTCTATTTAAACATCCTTTTAATTCGGAAAAATCCTTTGGATTATTCAGAAAAATCTCTCTTTGCTTCCCACTCAGAAATTCTTATTTCTGGAACAAAACAGACTCTCATTACTCTTTCTAATAGTTTTGATACTAATAGTTGCATTATCCTCTTTAGATCCTTGAAAGATCCTTTTCCTTTCCCCTTTGTGCAGTAGATTCATAGCTCTAAGGGAATGTCTGTTTCCAAACTTCACTTTCACCCTTTTCCAAAAGGATTTAAAACCCTTTTTCACATAACTCTCTGTAGCAGGATGCACTCCGCTCCTGCCTCTTTTGCACCACAGAAACTGTCTCAGACTCTGCTAGTAGTGTATCCACCATGCTATTTATTTGGGATCCCTCTACCAACACATTCATAGTCCCATGCAACTGTACTATTTACAATATCCCCTCTGCTTGCTCAGCCAGCCCTATTCCCCTATCCTTTACACTTCCTTCCTGTGCCTCTTTATCAGACACAAGCTGATGGGCTAATTGGCTGGTTAGCTTATCCAGCCCACAAGCCTGATTAGCTGATTACCCCAATCAGTTTTTTCCAGGTAGGGAAGAGGCAAGCTAATTGGTGTTGGAGTGATCAGAATGCAGACTCACCTGTTAATTTCCTGTGCTCCACCCACAACTTCCTTGGGAAAAAAAAATCTACTTTTGAGAGGCTGTTTTTACTGAGCTTCATTTTCTTAAAGTTCATTGCTGTAGTTGTGAGTCAGTTGTTTTCAAAGGGAATTTTGCTCAAGCCAGATCCTTGTCCTGCTGAAGTCAATGGGATTTTTTCCTCAGACTTTTGTCCTCAGATTGTTAAATTGGACCAAAGTCCTCAGTGTTATTGGTTGTTCGAATAGTTCTTGGGACAAAAATATTCACTTCCATCTGCAACTTGCAGCTTATAGGAGGTTCTGGAGGCTGGGTTTTGCTGTATTCTTGATATGTTTGCTTAGGGAAGGGACATATGTGTTTTCTCTAGGATTGATAATAGTTTCTTTAGTGCCGGATGCACAATTGCCTGTTTTAATGTGGATAGTATGTTCCTCAGATCAAAGGATTTGAACCGTGGCAAGCACCATTAGCATCCAAAGCCTTGTCTAACCTAGGATTTAAGATGCAATGTTAGCAAGGTAACAAAAAGTTAACAAAAGATTTACTGAATTTTTTTCTTCCAAATCAACACACTCTACCCTATTCTCTTGCTTACAGTTTCCTTTGGTTTCCTTCTATACGTGAAATTTTCCTACGGAAATCCCTAGGTCTTCACTGTTCCCTGTTTAGCTGACAATGTTCAGACTAATGTAAAAATCACATTTTGGCATGGATTTCTTTGCTATTTCTATTAGTTTTGTCTGGTGGTGTCCCAAAGAGATGACTAGGAAAACTAAATATACCCATATACAATATTTCCTTTTCTTTGCTTTATGTTTGTAATAACAAGGAGGTCTAAGACAGTGTCCCTTAGCCCTTAGTTTTTAAGGATCTCTTCTCCTTTGCTATGCACAGGTTCATAACCTCTATTCATTCAATATTGCCTTTTTTTATAACAGCAACGTGGAAACACAAGGAACTAAGATGCACGTAGAGACAGGAAACTCAGAAACATAGAGCCAGGATCTAAGAGTTATAGTCCTTTGATTTGTATTTAAAGCCAAAATGTAAAGTCCTGCTAGACCATTCTTTTCTTCATCACAGTCATTCTATGCATGAAATGAATCATTACATTTTGGAAAATCTCTCCAAATTTAGGATTATGAAGACTTATGAGCAAATATGAAACTGGACAAGATGGCTTGAGAACCACAGCCAACGGTACTCTATATTGGTGCTTTTGAGAGTATGAGCGTCCTGTGATTTTTTTTTAATGTCATTTTATGTTACATTGTCTTGCTGTGAAGCATTTGTAACATATAATGATGCAAGTGGCCAGCTGGCTGCAAATGGTAACAACATACTTCACCAGAACTATCATCAGAAGGGCTGTCGAAGGCAGATGGCCTTTGTTGTTGTTGTTGTTGTTTTGTCCCATTAGAGAGCTTACCAAGGACAGCCATCCTACAGACATCACAGTGATAGGAAGAACAACTTTGCTCCATTGACTATAAAAACTCCTTGAAAATGGGTACATAGCAGATACAATACACATAGAGTGATTATAACAAAAAGTAAAAGGTGGTTAATTTAAGCACCTTGAAATGATTCGTATGTCTTGGCAAACATTCTGCATGGGTACTGTATAGTAGTAGGTTTTATTTCCTTAAAAATCAGAGTACTCAAACCTATTGCTCTACAGGGAGCTGCTTAAATATTTTATCAATGGTAGAATCAGAAATTATAGTATTGGATGAATTTGTATCTGCTTATTTCATGCCCATACTGAAAAGAGTTCAAATACAAATGCCAAGGAAAAACAACTCAGATTCAGGAGGTCTTAGGGAGATTAATTTTTATGGCCATGTCACTGAAACCTCTTCCATGGTTTGGCAGCCCAGACGAATGTTTTCTCTGAATAACAAAGGAGTTCAGCTGGCTATGCTGCTTCTATTTCTAGAGCTATCAACAATAATATTGTCATAGTTTCGAATGTTTTGCCCTGCTTAACTAAAATAGCTTCTTTTAAAATTATTTTGGATGCTTGGCACTTACTTATTAGTCCTTGGTGGGCTAGTGGTTTTGTTCTTTTATTTTATTGTTCCATATCTGTAAATGCCTTTAGGGACACACTGTTCCTTCTGAAGTCAGTAGCAAAACACCCGTTGACTTCAGTTGCAAGAGGATTTAGCTCTTAGAACTCAGAAATATGGTATTGGCTAATACTAGGAACAGTGTAGGCATGTTCTGTACAAATTTCTCTATTGCAGGTCACCTTGTAGATCCTGGGCATCTTTCTTTTTTTTAGCATAGGCCGCGAATTGTACTGAGCTATATGGTGATTCTGTGATGTGCATAAATGAGACAGGCACAATCATTTACATTTGAGCCCAACTCTTCAGTGATTTATTAGGCCCCAGTAACATGCTCAGAACCATACAGAACACACACTGATTCTCTTCTTCACCAAAGATCTGCTCAGGGCAGTGGTGGGGTTGGGAAAGGAGCAATCAGGGAGCTGGTTCTGGTTTTTTTGACAGAGAGCTGCTTGTGGACAGCTCTAACAAAGAGTCTTTAATGAATCCTACTCTAATGAAGGATTGCCCTAGTGAAATGGCACTCTGACGCGCCCCCTTCCCTTCTCCAACAATCCTACTGTGTTGAGAGAGGAGAAGATGGAGACATGGCACAGCTGTGATGCAGATACACCAGCAGGGAGTTCACCTGTTTTCTGGTAGGCATTTGCAGTTGGATTAGAGGGGTGGGAATGTTTTAGGGTAATAGATGGGAACTCATTTCCAGATGAGTGACAGATTCCTGGTGTGCGAAGTAAGAATAATACCCATTAATGATTCAGTTGCTCTGCTACTACAGTAACAAGGGCCGCATAACTATCTAGGCAGATGGATTACATTTCTTTCTGCTATCTGAGCAATGCAGATACATTACAGCCCTTTTATGCCACAAATGCAATGCAGTGGGCTCCAAAACGCAGCTGCAGAACCTGGCTCACAGCCTTGGCCCCAAGGAGCTTACATTCAAATGAGAACGCACTACCCGTCACTGGGTTAGGACCACAGCTGTGGCTGTGACTTGCTGTGTGAACTGGTTGGGCAAGTCCCTTAACCCGTTTGTCTTTTCACTTGCAAGATGTGGATAATGATACTTCATCTCGCCAACACTTTGTCTGATTTATCTGTTTAGATTATAAACTCTTTGTGTCAGGGACTGTCTCTTACAATGTATAGGTAGCGTGCCTAGTGCAACAGAGGTATGATCTCTGGGTCTCTAAGGCCAGCTCTGTTGTAATACAAATAATAGTAATATTGATTTTTTTGTATATCCCAAAGAAAATAACAACTGATCTATTACAATTTGAAATGGTGCCTGGTGCTCCTGAATAGAAGGTTTTCATTCCATTTCATGGTGCTTGCCTACACAACAAAAAGCATCTACCACACAATCTAATGCAGAGGCCATGATTCCACGGACGTAATAGTTTTACACTGAATTAATTAAATTGTGGAGGGTGATTTTGATACTAGATTAAGACTGCAAGACCATGTCCCGTTTGTACTGCAAAGCAACTAGCATGCTTGAGGATTCTATAAAATAATCATTATAATCATAAATAAATAAACAAATAAATAAATGAAATCAAGTGAAAGCTGTTCCAAAGCTGTTCCTGTAGCACTTTTGCATTTCCCTATCTCTCTTGAGCAGAGATTGCTTATTGTGCTGAGCAGCACCAAACTGTTTTTTGGTTTTCTGCCTGGATTGTTTACCGTTACTGGTTTATTGTTTAATTTAGGAAGGTAGTGTGATCTTAATTATTATGAATGTACCCTGACATATATTTCTTCGGGAGCCAGGAGTTTTCCTTTATTCTAATTCTTGAGTTAACTTGCGCTCAGAGTTTAGTGTAGTTCCTTTGGTTAGACAATTAGTTCTCGTGTGGTCGTCAATGAGGGAACGTTGCTTGAGTGAAAAAAGAGGCCTGTGTCAGCGAAGTGTGAGAGAAAAGGACCTGTAATGTTGACTAGGCCATGTAAGTCGCCCAATTCTCAGGCCTCTGAAATGAGAGATGATGATGCATTGTACATATATTAAAGGTTTTTTTATTCATCTATTTATGAATAAACCCAACAACAGTGGCTTAGATTCTGCTGTCTGTTTTTGTAACTGGTTCTGTAGGAACAGTTCTGGCTGCCTAATTGGGAGGGATCACAACTCCCCAGCCAGTACCCAGACTACAACCACCACTCAACAGCTCTCTGGAACCAGCAGGCGAGGGGGATGGTGCAACTCTGGTCCACAAGAGGCTCTGCCCACAAAGCCCCACTGGTAGGCCCAGATAAACTACTTAAGCCAGAAAGAGGCACAGGAATTGTCTGAGAAACTGAGTGAACTTCTGAGCTGCTGCTCTACTGGACCTTGATTCCCTGACTCCTGCTTGACCCTTGATACTGCTATCTGATTCTGACTGCAGCTTGATCCCTGGCACCTTTCCCTGATTCCTGACTCCAGCTTGACCGTTGGCACAGCTATCTGACTTAGACTCCAGTCTCAAACCAATGGTACACCAACTCCAGCCCTAGTGTATAGCACGATGCTGATTCACTCCAGTTCTGGCTTTGGTCCTGGTTCTGAGCACTAGGCCAGACGGCCCATGGCCTGGTCCTTACACTAATCCTGATCTAGACTTTGGCTCCCACTAGTTTTAAGACTGGTTTAGTGAGACGAGTTTTAAAGCTGGTTAGAATTACTGGAGAATTCTCCCCAGTGTACGCAAGCATCCTGACTCAGCTATTGCTGCCCTCAAACAAGGTAAGGTAGAATTTTACCCACATGTTGATTGTCACCTATTCAGATTGTCTGGCAGCTGCAAAGTTAAAATATATCTTGTGGAATCTTGGAAGCAGGTGTTCATTACAAGAGATTCAAGAAAGGAACTTTAGTACATTTTCAAGCAATAACGTAAAAAGAAAACCTCTCAGCACACTAAATGAGTGGGATTTTCCTAGCCGTAATTTAGATGTTTGTTTTTTCTAAAACAAATATCCTATAAATAATGTAATGCTCAATACCCTGCAGGAAATATAGTGAGTTTAAAATATTTATCACATTGTACTTTCTCACTGTGTTTTTATTAACTGTAATAATTGCACTGTAAAATGATTGCTCTTTACTTCCTAAGGACAGTATGAGACTGCGCTGGAAAATTCACTCAATAGAGGATTGAGGCACTCTGTGCGTGTGTGTGTGTGTGTGTGTGTGTGTGTATAATATAAAAGAAGTACTTTTTGATGAGGGGAAAGAAATCTATTTGCTCTGCGCTGATCCTGTAGTGTGGTTGCTTCCCACCAATGGGGAAAATTCATATTGTAAAACCAATCCCCTCCAATCCCCCATTAAAAATATTTCTAGGGATGAAGCAGTGAGTAGAGTAACTGTGATGAACAGGTTCTCTCTTTTACTTTGCCACAAGTACTCCTTTTCTTTTTGCGGATACAGACTAACACAGCTGCTACTCTGAAACCGTTCAGGGGAAGGTCACTCTTCCACCTAAATTTAAATAAGAAGGCAAGAGAACTCTGTGTCTTCTTTTTTTCAAGTAAACAGATACCATTTTGTAAGTAAATGGAATCAGATGGGGTTATCAGATATTCAGTTAAATGAGTGATTCAAAGCTAAATTTCCCAGTGAAAGTTATAGGAGGCTAAAATAGGACCTGCTAATGGAAGCTTGTTGGTTCTATTCTATTCTAAATAGGTTTTTCTGTCATGTCATTACCGTAATATCTGAGCACCTTCAGTAGTGCATTAAGCTATGTGACTAATGGATAGTCACATGTGTGGTTCATTCCTTCTCTCACCGTTTCCCCAGGGGGAGGATTATGTGTGAAGTGTCATGTTACATTTTTGGCAGGATTTTTTTTTGTTTTGTTTGTTTTTTTAAATCTACAAATCTATTGGGAAACTACTTTTTCTCCATTGCTGTGGTTTATTTAATAACATTTTTGATATTTTTAATAGTAATTATGTCCTATCTATCTATTTCTGTTCATTTCTATTTTGCCTTTATCAGCCAACAGTGGGCTTGAAAGTATGGCCAACAGTATGATGTGTTCGGAACAGACAGTGTAGCTTTTTTTATATAATCTAAGAAAAACAATATAAAAATAATGTATTGGATTCCTGCAGTCTTATTCAATGTAGTCTGTTGCACAATGAGGTACATTGGCTGTATGGAAATAGTATGGCAATTTCACATGCATCATTTGGAAATGTACTAATATTAGGAATGTTTGGTCAAATCTTATAACAAATGTAGAAATAGTATTAAATTATATATTTAATTACATGAGAAGCAAGAGGAAGACCAAAGATAGGGTAAGCACTTAGAAGACAATAAGTAACTGTCAACATGGATTTGTCAAGAACAAATCATGTCAAACCAACCTAATATCCTTCTTTGACAGGGCAACAAATCTTGTGATATGGGGGAAGCAGGAGATGTGATATATCTTGACTTTAGTAAGGTTTTTGATACCTTCTCACATGACCTACTTGTAAACAAACTAGACAAATATAGCCTCGATGTACCTACTATAAGGTGGATGCACAACTGGTTCGAAAAGCACACTCAAAGAGTAGTTATCAATGGTTCACAATCAAGCTTAAAGGGCATATTGAGTGCGGTCACACAGGAATCTGTCCTTTGTCCAGTTCTATCCAACAGCTTCATAAATGATGCGTATAATGGCATAGAGAGTACATTTATAAAGTTTGTGGATAATACCAAGCTGGGAGGGGTTGCAAGTGCTTTGGAGAACAGGATTAAAATTCAAAGTGATCTTGATAAATTGTAGAAATGGTCTGAAATAAATAGAATGCAATTCAATAAGGACAAATGCAAAGTAGTACACTTAGGAAGGAATAATCAATTGCAAAATAAAAAATGGGAAATGACTGCATAGGAAGAAATACCACAGAAAAGGATCTGGGGGTTATAATGGATCCCAAACTAAATATGAGTCAACAATATAATACTGTTGCAAAAAGAAACTAATATCATTGTGGGAGGTATTATCATGAGTGTTATAAGCAAGAAGTAATTCTTCCACTCTACTCAGTGCTGATAAGGCCTCAACTGAAGTATTGTGTCCAGTTCTGGGCACCATACTTTAGGAAAGATGTAGACAAATTGGAGAAAGTCCACAGGAGAGCAACAACAATGATTGAGTCTAGAAAACATGACCTAGGAGGAAAGATTGAAAAAAGTGGGTTTGTTCAGTCTGGGGAAGACATAACAGTCTTCAAGTATGTAAAAGGTTGTTATAAAGAGAAGGGTGATAAATTATTCTCCTTAACCACTGAGGATGGAGCAAGGGGTACTGGGCTCAAATTGCAGCAAGGGCGATTTATGTTGGACATTAGGTAAAACTTCCTATCTCTAAGGGTAGTTAAGCACTGGAACAAATCTCCTAGTGAGGTTATGGAATCTCTGTCATTGGAGGTTTTTAAGAATGGTTTATACAAACACCAGTCAGGGATGGTCTAGGTAATATTTAGATCTGCCTTAGTGCAAGGGACTGGACTAGATGACTCATTGAGGTCCCTTCCAGTCCTACATTTCTGTGATCAGTGGCTGCCTTATAGAGGCACCATGTGTTTACTTTAACCATGTAATTTTGAATTTGTTCAACTCTGAATTTCCTGAGTTTGTAACACTTGATTTAGGGATAATTGCAACATCCTTGTAACGTACTTCACCCTAAATTACAAATGTGCGCTCCATTTTAACTCCATCCTAATGTAGTTTGTCTGCAAATTTCCTTGTGCTTATTTGTAAGGTATAATTTGCATACATGAAGCAAACAAGAACCCCAAAAAGAATATTGCCATGTAATATTTCTAATGACTTCAAGATATGAAGTATCAACCTTAAAGCATTTTTTGAAAGAATGTATCTTTTATGCCAGATTCACTAGCATGTTATGGCTCTTTATGCCACTCTCAACCAGCACAAAGCAACTGGCCAAAAGTATATTGGCCCATCAGAATGAATCACCACATTAGCACAAAGCAACTGGGACATATTTTGCCTACCCCCCACCACTTGCCCTCCAAATACCCCCTTCCTCCTGCACCCCACATTCCCTTACACACAATTCCAAAGCCAGAAGGCAAATAAAGAGAACCCAACTTTATTATTTTTAAAAATCTAATTATTTTAAGTCAATATCATGATTTTTTGAGGTCTAACTCATGATTTTTTTAACTCTTTTGGGATTGGCCATCTTGTGACAGTTATTAATCAATTCTGGATGAAGAACCTTTCAGTTATGAAGAATAACTAAGGAGGAGGCTGGGGGAGAGGAGAAATGAACATGAAACTGAAAATATATGCCTAAGATTTCAGTGAGTTTTAAGTGTAAGGAAAGTTTGAAGTGTATATATTGTTCATACAAGAGAAAGAAATGGTCTGACATTGCGTGGTACATTTCTTGCAAGACCAATGTTTTAATTAATTTTAACTCATAAACTAATAATCAAATTTAATCCTGGGCCCAAAGAGTAAGTGCTATAATTTTGGGAATGATGCTCTGTATTCTTCAACATAAAGTGGCTAAATCCCTGCTTTAAGTACAAAACTGGATTTTAACTATGGAACGGCGAGCCATAATAACTAAAAATACAGCACTGTTTACATAAATAATACCTTTGTGGGCTTCTAAGATCTTGCAGTTACTTCATAACCCTGGAATCATTGCTCACTGTTAAGAAAATATCAGAGGAGAGAGGAGTCGCATTAATTCTACAGTGCAGGCTAGTTTGATGAAAATTCCTATATCTACCCAGTTGAATCTAGCCCAATTATAAAGCCCCCATCTGGCTTGTCATCACTACAGCCTAGCATCAGAGTTATTATAACGTATTCCTGTTGGAGCCTGTGTCTGCCAACACATAACACGGTTTCATAGTTCCTGACCTTATTCCTTGTAACATGGTTTGCAACCACAGTCTCAAAGTAAAAGGCAAAAACTGCAGCTGGCACTGTAGGTACATCAGGGCACCAAAGGAAATGATTTCAAGCCTGACATTTCCAGCATGGCATGAATTCAAAATCATTGCATGTAGCAAGAGCTAGATTAATGAGGGTGACCAGTGTTCCGATGCCCAAGCAGTCTATTTTCACTGGAAATTTTCCCTTTCCCCTAGTAGTTCAGGTCTAAAAGAAACAAGAACAATTTGTTGTTTGTGTTACAGTTGCAGGCAACCAATAACAGCATGCGCATGATTTAGAAGTTGGTGAAGATTTTCTTGTATTTTTGTTGCATCTTCAAACAATACAAGGAGAGTAACATGACAACTTATAGACACCCATAATCCACGACTACACAATACTATGTGAAACCACATTAGTATGTCATAATACCAGTGTGTCAAACCTTTTTTTCCCCCATTTGATTCCCTGTTTAAGTAAGAGCTTTTTCATTTGAAAGGAAAGGGTAAAATTTCATTATTCCGTCAGTCCAAAAAAGAATGAAGAAGAGACACTTGTCCTGCAGTGAGTGTCCACCACTGAATTTCTCTCTGATTTACCAAGAATGGGGAGGGCTCTTTTTCAAGAACTACCAGAATTTTTTATGAACATATTTTTTCAAGTGTACATGATACACATGCTTGAAACATGTTATCAAGCTGTTAGATTTGAAGGTGTCACCCTAATTGCTAACTCTTAAAACACCCAAAAACTCAAGATAGCTTTCCTAAGCTGCTTCTTCCTCCCTCACAGTCCCAACTGATGCCTTGTCCTGTCCTCTGTGCAGATCTTTCTGTCTCCTCTCAACAAAATGAATACCTCACCCCTCTAATCCTCTCACACCCTTAACGCTCTTCTCCGTTCCCAAGGGGAAAAAACCCACCGCACAAGGGCCAATTGACACTTCCTCCCCAACCACCACCCACCTCTTTCCTACTCCCTCCCTGGCCCACGACCAGAGTCCATGAAGTGACCCACCTCCTCTTGCTGGTTTTTAGTTCATGAGGTAAGTTAATGAATGAGAGAGGTCCAGTCAGAAGAACAGATCCGGAGATGAGGCAGTGTCTTGGGTCCCAGGCATATATAACACAATTGACACCCAACCTGTTGGGAAGTAGCTTGTTCCCATAGCATCCCACTTGTGGATTAGCCAAGTGACAAAGGTTTAAAATGATGGGTGCTATTTCGGGTTAGTGTATACACAATACACATACAAGTTCTTTACTGATTTATAGCATGCTTGGAAATAAACTTTACTTGTGTTTTTTCTTGCAGACTTTCCAAACCACTATTTTTCTCTGAATAAATGCAGTTATTATTAGCTTCTTGTTTTTACTTTCCTAAGAACAAGACAGAGTGTCTTGTAGCTAAGTAAAAATATTGATTTTTATTGTAAAACAAGAAAGAAAATAGGGACTAGAGAAAGAGAGTGGAAAAAAGAAATAGGAAAGCCATTTGAGATGAATACTTCTTTTCACAATTCACAGACATGACTGAACTTGGCTTTGAACCTGCTCCTAATTCAATCCATCTGTTCAGTGCCCACTACTTTTTAGTCTGCTTAGTGCCAGTACTTTGAGCAAATAGAATAGGATTTGCAGCTTGAATTTGCAAGAAATGTTAGGGACAACATTCATCCCTTGGTGGAACTCAAATGAAATTTCTCTCTCTTAGGTACTTGTATCCCTTCCCACTTCCCCCCTCCCACTACATACTGTAGTATCTGAGCACAGGGCCAGCTCTAGACCAAATGGTACCCCAGGTGAGGAGCGTCTTGCTCCCCCACCCCCTGCCATTTGTTAAATTTTTGAATACCTTACAGCAGGACCCCAAGTCTGGTGCCCCCCCGATCCTGGCACCCCCAACGGTTGTCTGGGTCACCTGCCCCTAAATCCTGGCCTGTCTGAGCATGTCACAATCTTTAATGTATTTATCCTTACAATACCCCTGTGAGGTAGGGAACTGCTATTATTCCCATGTTACAGGAGGGGAACTGAGGCACACAGAGTCTGAGCAACTTTCCCAAGGTCACACTGGATGTCTTTACTGGAGCAGGAATTTGAGGCTGGGTAACCCAAGTACCCAGGTTAGAACCCTAACCACTGGACCATGCTGCCTGTCTGACACAAGTTGAAATCAGTGAAGTTACTCCTGGAGAGGATACGACATTAGTTTCCTAGGGTCTAATAGGTATACTTAACAATATTTTTCAATATACTGTAGTTACTATTGCTATAATGTCATAAGTTTTTCTAGTTTGTCCCCTAAGTCTCACACCACTCTTTCAAGTCAGCCTCCTAACGAACAGAACACAAATTCCATTTCCATTAATGATTCCTGACACATTTGTTTTCCCTGTTGTCCCTGGAAGCTGCTGGTGCTAGTACTCAGGCCTGGTCTATACTACAAAGTTAGGTCCATGTAAACCACCCTGGGTTGACCTAGTTGTGAATGTGACTACACTTAAATTTGTCTCCCACAGATGTAAGTGCCCCATTAGCCCAAAACAGTAACACCACCTCCCCAAGCAGCATTGAGCTAGGTTCAATGTATGAAGGTTGACACAGTACAAGTGTACACACTGTGTTACCTGTGTCGACCTGCACAATCCTCCAGCACCTGTCCCACAATGCTTGACACCGACTGGTCTGGTCACAGTTGTGTGACTCCACTGCCCAGGGGTCACATAGACTGAAGTCTGTCCCCACCCCTTTAAAAGCCCTGCAAATTTTTGAAATGCCTTTTCCTAGTAGTCCAGCTTGGTGAGCCCACCTTTATCTGCTCTACATTGTTGCGCACAACTGTCCAGCTGACGATTTTGGCTAGATGCCTGTAGTAGACAGGAGATATTGGATCTCCTGGGCCTGTGGGGAGGATAAAGCGCAGCTAAGAACTAGCCATAGAAAAGTTGGCATCCATGAGCAGATCGTACAGGGGATGCAAAAAAAGGGGTACAACAGGGACCAGCAGCATTGCCACATGAAAGCTAGGGAACTGCAGAAGGCCAGGGAGGCCAACTGTCAATTTGGTGCCAAGCTACAGACCTGCTTCTTTTACAACAAGCTGCATGCCGTACTTGGCAGAGATATCATCACCACCGTGCACAACACTGTGGATACCTCCGAAGAACCTGAGTCACAGGCATCTGTTGCGAACAGCGAGGAGGAGGAGAATTGGGACAGGTGACCTGGGGGTCCAGCTGTGCTGTGAGCCAGGACCTGCCAGTCCAGCCAGTTCTGCCAGTTGCATCTGGGTGAGCCCGATGCTGGGGAAGGAACCTCAGGTAAGTTTGTAGTTTAATTGTCAATAATAGGAATGGCCTCCCAAAATTAGCAGGACACAGCTTTTGACTTTTCATTAATTTACACATGCTAGAAGAAGTGGTACTGCCAAGAGATGTTGAGTTGCCATCTGTTTTCATTCCCCCTAGAGGTAGGTGGGGCGAGGGCATATGGAGCAGTTTGTCGATGTACAAAGGGGGATATCCCTTGAATCCTCCAGAGAGGTTCTCAATGAAGCTTCCATGCAGGTACAGTACAATCCTGTCCTGAAGATTTTTTTTTTTGGATGCCTTATTTCTTCCTTTGCAACAGGACACTTTCCCACACCAGGCAGTGATAACTTCTGCAGGCACAATTGCAGTAAACAAACTAGCAACACACAGGCCTGAGCAGCTTCAGGACACCAACAACAACTGTGCCCACTCTGCTTTTGTTATCTCAGGAGGGAGATATCGACTAAAACCACCACCCAGCTGTGGAAAATGGTGCCAGTATTCAGTTCCAGCGCCCTGTACTCGTGGTGTCCTGCAACTGAGCAATTCCCTCTTTGTTTCCCTCACCCCTGGGAAGGGTCATACCCACCAGGGCTTGAGCTAAGAGCACTGGGCACAAGCACTCCAAAGCAAAGTGTCAATAAGCATGTCTTGTTAAACACTTCAGAGGAGCAAGAGAAGGGAGATTCTGAACCTTAAGTTTTGCTTTCCGTTCCTACTATGCTGACAATGTGCTTTATCTTTTTGTGTTTTATCTGTAGCTGAGGCCATTGTGGCCTTGAGGGGGACTCTCTCAACATACTCGAACGACTGACCCAGATAAGGAGGTGAAAAAAGAAGATGCAGGAGGACATGCTCTTTGAGATCCTGCAAGCCAGTGCTGCATCCAACCTTGAACAGAAGGCCTGGAGGGTGGATACTGCAGTCTGTATGGAGAAGGAAAGAGAGGAGAGGAGAAAAGTGAAGGAGAGGCAGAGGGAGATCCACCAGGACATAATGGGGCTTTTCCAACAGCAAATGCAGATGCTGCAGACTCTTGTGGATCTCCAGTTTCAACAGTCCTGGGCTTGACTCCCATTGCAGACTGTGGGGAACTGCAGCGTAGTTCCTCTCTATACCCTCCTCAGCATTCCTCATGGCCTCATGGCCAGCATGCCTACCCTACTGCTCCACACCAGGGGAAAGCATGGACAATCACAGCTTCAGTTACACTGACCTGTGAGAGCCATGGTTGATGTATCTATAGCTACAATGCACATCAATCTTCCTTCCTCTGATTTATTTATTAAGGTTCCTAAATGTTTTTAATGTTGAAATGTATTTTTAAGTTCTTCGGATTATTTTTTGCAGCTGTTTTCATAAGTGAATAAGACTCTTTTGTTTTGAAAGTTATTCGTCTTTATTAGTTTACAACACATGGTGTATAATGCCTGCTGGCAGTGAAAGTAGTGGTCTTGTACACTCATAACCCATTGGCTCAATGCCAAACACTGTAATAGTCATAAATGTATGGCAAACCCATAGGTTTGCTGTCATTGATATATGCACAGATGTGCAGCAAGCACCCTGCAGTTTCTAACAGGCCCCCAAACTGCCGCCCCAGGTTGAGCACAGTACACCACAACACATTACTGTGGCTTGCTGTTAAAGTGCTCTTTCTAAGCCTCGCTGCTCCTTGAGCTTCTCTGATAGTGCTTGTATGTGACTGTTCACACTCAGCAGACAGCTGCTCCACCTCTAACCCTGCAGCAACTTCTCCCCCTTGGCACAAATATTATGCAGGATCCAACAGGCAGCCATAGCCATTGGGTTATTTTTTGCGCTGCGATCCAGTCTGGTGAGTAAACAATGCCAGCTCCCTTTCGATCTATCAAAAGCACATTCAACTGTCATTCTAAACCAGCTGAGCTGCCCCATCATGTGTTGCAAAAACTACCCAAAGGACAGTGCACTGAACAGTGGCAGGTTGCATACTGGGATAGCTACCTATGATGTCCCGCACTGTGCATTGACACATGCACTTCTAGTGAGCATGCTCCGCACTGATGGGGGGAGCCAAGCATGCAAATGCACAAGCGATATACTAACTGTCGGGTTGTATGCCAATGTAACTTGCTTCAACAAAACTTTGTAATGTAGACATGGCCTAAATCTCTCACCTTTCTGAAGGTAGCAATGACCTGAAAGGACTGTTGGAGTCTTGTCCTCCCAGAGTTTTGGTTCTACGATGGAGAAATGTAGACTTGGCTAATCCCCTTCTCTAGCCTCCAGATGCTTCTGGCAGTAGCTGATCCTGAGTCTTTTATCTTACACTCTCCTGTAAGAGTGGTGGTTGTTTTTTTGTCCTTACCCCTCTCTTTTGTTCCCTCAACATGTAAGACACCCATTTATTTTATACACTCACTTAAAGTTACACTACTACCAACAACATATAACTTACAGCACTGTTTGTTCACACTGCTGCTGAATTGGCCCTGAAGATTGAAACAGTTCTCCACTCAGAGGGTGACATTCTGTGGCTGCTGTGTTAGGGCTCAATTCTGTCACACTGATTAGTAGTAACAAACTCCTCAAATGCCTCCACATTTCAACCTCCTTTCAACAGGACCCCATACTGAATGAGGATGACTCAATACAAGGTAGAGGAATTGGCTTTCTAGTTTTGAAACAGTATTAATCTTTCAAATAAAAAAAGGTACCAAATATGGGAATCTGACCTACCAAAATGGGTCGAAGGAGAAAATCTGAACTTGGGGTTTTCAGATTTAGCTTCAGCTACCAATCTATCCTTCTGAAGTACAAAATGCTTCCCACATGGTTCTTTAATAGAACTGGGAAAGTTGTTCAAAAGAGCTATTTGTGTTGCTATAGGTGCAGTTCTGCATGTTTCACAGTTAAAGCTTCTGGTTTCAACAGGTATTTCTGGCATTTAGCTTTAAAGCCAAAAATGAAGCTTTGCCAAGATTCTAAACCCAAGCCTGCAGGCCTTGCATGAATTTTGTTCCTAGAGAGTGCTTGCCAGATTAGATCTATCTATCTAATATGACCCTCATCTCCTTAGTACCTGGTTGCTATGGTGGGGTGGGGGGAGGAGGGAGGGGTTAATGTCAAGATTTAAAAAAAAAAGCAGCAGCTAGAATCAGGCTCCACAAGCCATATTCAGGTGCCTAAATAAATGGCCTGATTTTTGAAAAGTGCTGAATACCCAACAGTTTCCTACTGAATGTTTGTAGGCATTAGTAGGAGGTTTCACTTTAGAAAATCAGGCCACTTAGTTAGATACCTAATATGGATGTAGGAGCTAATTCTAGGCTCCAATTTTTGAAAATTTTCTCCTTAATCAATTACTTTGTGTACACATTTAAAAAAATAATCTTAACTTTCTGAGTGATAAATAAATGCATGAAACAAATACAAAACAATGAACATTTTATAAGGACACCCTAAACACTGAGACTCACACTAGAGCAAGAATTATCTGAGGCACAGTCTGGAAGGTCAACTGTAAAGTGTCTTACATTTTTCAAAGGCTGCTGCATAAAAAATAATACTGAGATCCGATTTATTTACTCCACACTTTCCCCCCCACCCCAGACTCTAATTATTTAGGAGCAAAAGAAGTAACAAATTATTTTAAAATTCATTTTTCAGATCTTATTTTAAACCTACCATTTCTTACATAGTACATTTTATTTTATTTTATGTATAGTTCAGTTTGTTTGGATAGTATCTCTTTGATTTATACTGCTCCTTTGTGCCCTGATCTTCATTGTCTTGGCTTCTTCACTCTTCTCTTCAGTTTTCCTGCTCCTCAACTCCCTCTGCCAATTTCACTTTGGATGATAGTTTTACATCTGTGAACAGAGGACTGAAAAGGGGCCATAACCTGGATCCTCAGACACAATCCTAAGGGGTGGGTGGGAGCATGCCATTCCACAGTGTCCTTAATGGAGGCTTGTACCTTTCTGTCACAATCTAGCCCATAACTAGCCTCATCGGGGGGAAAAAGTTGACAAACCATTTTCTTTTAGAAAATGCAGTTCCATCAAAATAAAAAAAACTTTGTTAAAGGGTGTCAATTTTGCAGAAGTTTTGTTTAGTAGAAAAGCTATAAAAAAAGCTCCAACAGTGTTGAAATGTCCCACTTAGACATATTTGGAATGAAACATTTTGATTTTTCATTCTTTAAATGACTTTTTGTTTTAAAATTTGTGTTGTTTTATATTATATGTTATAATAGTAAATTTGTGAAAAGTTCAAACTGAAATGAAACATTTAGGAAAAACTTCTTCACTAGGAGGGTGGTGAAACACTGGAATGCATTACCTAGGGAGGTGGTAGAATCTCCTTCCTTAGAAGTTTTTAAGGTCAGGCTTGACAAAGCCCTGACTGGGATGATTTAATTGGGGATTGGTCCTGCTTTGAGCAGGGGGTTGGACTAGATGACTTCCTGAGGTCCCTTCCAACCCTGATATTCTATGATTCTATGACTCTATGATTTTGATCAGCCCAAAACATTTTTAAATTTTTTTCCCTAATTATGGAATTTTGAAATTTTCAGGTTTCTTTCCGTTTCTAAAGAAAGCCAAATTCTGAAATCGTGAAATGCTTCACAAAACAGAATTTCAATCTTCTGCATAACTCTGCCCATAACATTGGGGTATTATGCCATTATATATGAACTTTGTTCTTCATTTCATTCATTTCCTGTTTAGCTTTATAGATCTATGTTCATCACATGGTCTTACCTGAGCCATTTCTGATCACACTAATCAGGGGCTAAGGTATGTCCTAGAAAGTGTACATTTTGTTATAGGACTTCGTTAGACTAGTCTCCTTTACGCTGCAAAACCTGGCTATGTTCCAGCTCTTAACTTGCCATCTGATGGCTGAGGAACAAGAGCCTGGTAGTTATCTGACCTGCCAATACTGACACAATAAAAACAGATTAGCCATCTAAAATAAAATGGATTTACAATTATCCTTTTAAGAAGTTAAGCATCCTGCTATCAGACCCCACCACTTCTCCATCACAGTAAAAAAAATAAAAATAAAAAATAAAGGCCAGGTAAGCGCTGTTATTCTCCAATGTCTGTCCACCCTTTGCGCTACTGGCTAAAGGAAAAACCCAACAAAAACTTTTCACAGTGTTCTTTACTTTAGGTCATTTAACTAAATGTTCAGTTCTTGGGTCCATTTATTCTGTTGTCAGTGATTAATGTACCCACTTGATTTAATTTTTTATGCATTTTATATAGCCTATTGTATGTTTTCAGGCTTATTAAATAAGTATTCCATCTTCTCTCAAATGCTGTAAGCATCATACTGTTTTTATTTTTCATTTTAATGATCTCCTTTTAAAAGCTATGCCTTTTGCTTAGTAATTATTTGGCAAATATATATATGATTTTTGATGTTTTGTTGCTGTCGGTACCTCGGTACCTGGGTCATCTGGTTCCAGATGAATACATCAGACTATTGGGTCAAATCATCTGCTGCATGGACTAAAGCAGTACAGGGAATAGGAGACTCTGAGCTTTGACTCATGGATTTTCCATCTATTCCCACATCAATTCCCCCCACTCCCACCTTCCCTGTATGGAACTGGCAGGAGGTGCAATATCCTGTAGCTCCAGGGAAATGTATGTACACCTGGGCCATCTATGTGAGTAGATGTGATGTTTCCAAACAGCATCCATATCTCAGGCTCCTTAGGTTGTCAATTGCACTCATGGCTCCCCAAAACTTGCATTGAGATTAGTATTGATGCAGTGAGCTCTAACTTCTGCTGAGAACCACTGCTGAGTTGGGAAGAGCAGATATCACAGACTGGAGACATCCCCTGGTTCTATCCTCTCCCCACTTGTGAAACCCAAACAAAGGGAAACCACAAAAAGAAAAGGAGTACTTGTGGCTTCATCGATAAGCTCACGAAAGCTTATGCTCAAATAAATTTGTTAGTCTCTAAGGTGCCACAAGTACTCCTTTTCTTTTTGCAGATACAGACTAACAAGGCTGCTACTCTGAAAAGGGGAACCAGGAACCAGACTGTGTAAATCAGTTACAGTTTCATTTCTGGTTTGCTCTTAGAGCAGGACAACTGTGCACTGCCCTTATGGAAGGGGTTGTCCCCTTACTAACATTCAGTGGGGATGTTTTGGTTGGCTAGCTCCCAGTACCAAAAGGGAAGAGGCCAATTCTCCAGGTCAGCCTGATTGACAGGACGGGCAGGCTAATCAGGGAGTCAGGAGGCCAGGGGGGTTCCGTCCTCGTGTGAGCTGGAATTGCCTAGGTCAGACAGAGTGGGGATGAGCTAAGGAGGAAGCAGGGGCCCAAGCTGAGCTGGGGAGCAGAGCCATGCCAGATCCAGAGGGGTCAGAAAAGCAGCCCAGGAAGCAGGTCAGAGCTGGGAGCAGAGTCACAGAAGCAGCTCAGGGAGAGCAGATCCTGTGCTGGGAGCAGAGCTGTAGCCACAGAGCCAGGTGTGGTGAGCAACTAGAGCCAGCCAAGGGGGGACCTTGGGCAAAGGGCCCAATGCAGAAAGACACCCCCAGCCAAGGGTCCTTGCAGGCCAGACTGGGAGGGGGGAATCTTAACCCGATGTGGGGTCTGACACTGGGAAGAAAGGTCCCACCATCCAAAGCCCGGAGGTGTGTGGCCACCACCATTGCAAGTGTCCAACCTGCAGCATCCCTGCAGCACAGTCAGGTCCTGAGAAGAAGGCCTGGGACCTACAAGAAACAGACTGTGAACCTCCCTGACGTTCCAGAGATACTGTTTGTGATGTTCCCTGTCACAGAGCGGGGTGATGTTTTCCTTTAACCTTTCCCATTTTTCCTTGTTCTTTTTTAAAATTAATTGTTAATTAAACAACTTGTATTTGCTTTAAATTGTATGAAATGATCAGTGGGTCAGGGAAGTGTCCAGTGCAGAGCGAGTACCCCGGAGTGGGGACTCCCTAGCCCCTGTCCTAGGCGATCACAGCAGGGTTGAGGGTCGAGCCCCACAGGAATCCTGGGCCCAGCCTTGTCGGGCTTACAAGGACTCTGTCAGACAGGAGAGTGGAAGGGGAGTCCTCAAGGGCAGGGAGGCCTCTGGGTAAAGGAAGTAGGAGCGGGGGGACTCAGATCCTTCCGCTAGCCCACTTCACCGGGGTAGTGCAGAAGCCAGGAAAGTTCCCCACAATAGCACAATTTCCCCGCTTACATAAGATGGTAGCCAAGTCAAAATTTAACCATTAAGTCTACTTGCCAATAGTGCATCAGTTGGGCACTTAAAATCAAACACGATCATTTTCTGGCCAGCCATTCTGTTTACAATGATTGCCATTTTGCAAAAAGATTGTGAACAGGCTCTTTTTTTAAAGAAGGAATCTATACATTTTTAACACTATGCTCAACAACAGAAAACCCTCTACAGTTTTGACATATTAGTGATACTGAGGTGTATGGAGAATGGCTAGATAGATTATATAGTAAGACAGACTCAAATAAAATAAAAGTGGACGAGGTCATCTTGTTAATTCTACTGCAGAATAGATGTTACTGACAGGAAATTCTTCCTGATGCTCATCTCAAATTTCCCTTTTCTCAATATTATCTTATTATCCCTGGTGAGAACAGGCATACCTCTTTGGACCACTCTGAACAATTCTCCTTTCTTGATGTTTACATCTTGGCAAAATATATAAGTAATTGTCATACCCCTTCATTTTTTACATGAGCTAGACATATTTATACTTTTTCCTAATAGGTCACTGGGACGGGGTGTACCAGGCATGTACTGGAGAGGCAAGGGTTAACAAACTGCTCTGGGCCCAAGATGCCAAACCCTCTCACCCCTGCTGGGCATGCTCCCCATGGAGCAGTTGGCTGCAGCATCCTCCTACCAGGAATCATAGAATCATAGAATATCAAGGTTGGAAGGGACCTCAGGAGGTCATCTAGTCCGACCCCCTGCTCAAAGCAGGACCAATCCCCAATTAAATCATCCCAGTCAGGGCTTTGTCAAGCCTGACCTTAAAAACTTCTAAGGAAGGAGATTCTACCACCTCCCTAGGTAACGCATTCCAGTGTTTCACCACCCTCCTAGTGAAAAAGTTTTTCCTAATATCCAACCTAAACCTCCCCCACTGCAACTTGAGACCATTACTCCTTGTCCTGTCCTCTTCTACCACTGAGAATAGTCTAGAACCATCCTCTCTGGAACCACCTCTCAGGTAGTTGAAAGCAGCTGTCAAATCCCCCCTCATTCTTCTCTTCTGCAGACTAAACAATCCCAGTTCCCTCAGCCTCTCCTCATAAGTCATGTGTTCCAGATCCCTAATCATTTTTGTTGCCCTTCGCTGGACTCTCTCCAATTTATCCACATCCTTCTTGTAGTGTGGGGCCCAAAACTGGACACAGTACTCCAGATGAGGCCTCACCAATGTCGAATAGAGGGGAACGATCACGTCCCTCGATCTGCTCGCTATGCCCCTACTTATACATCCCACAATGCCATTGGCCTTCTTGGCAACAAGGGCACACTGCTGACTCATATCCAGCTTCTCGTCCACTGTCACCCCTAGGTCCTTTTCCGCAGAACTGCTGCCTAGCCATTCAATCCCTAGTCTGTAGCTGTGCATTGGGTTCTTCCGTCCTAAGTGCAGGACCCCGCACTTATCCTTATTGAACCTCATCAGATTTCTTTTGGCCCAATCCTCCAATTTGTCTAGGTCCCTCTGTATCCTATCCCTGCCCTCCAGCGTATCTACCACTCCTCCTAGTTTAGTATCATCCGCAAATTTGCTGAGAGTGCAATCCACACCATCCTCCAGATCATTTATGAAGATATTGAACAAAACCGGCCCCAGATCCGACCCCTGGGGCTCTCCACTTGACACCGGCTGCCAACTAGACATGGAGCCATTGATCACTACCCATTGAGCCCGACAATCTAGCCAACTTTCTACCCACCTTATAGTCCATTCATCCAGCCCATACTTCTTTAACTTGCTGACAAGAATACTGTGGGAGACCGTGTCAAAAGCTTTGCTAAAGTCAAGAAACAATACATCCACTGCTTTCTCTTCATCCACAGAACCAGTAATCTCATCATAGAAGGCGATTAGATTAGTCAGGCATGACCTTCCCTTGGTGAATCCATGCTGACTGTTCCTGATCACTTTCCTGTCCTCTAAGTGCTTCAGGATTGATTCCTTGAGGACCTGCTCCATGATTTTTCCGGGGACTGAGGTGAGGCTGACTGGCCTGTAGTTCCCAGCATCCTCCTTCTTCCCTTTTTTAAAGATTGGCGCTACATTAGCCTTTTTCCAGTCATCTGGGACTTCCCCCATTCGCCACGAGTTTTCAAAGATAATGGCCAATGGCTCTGCAATCACAGCCGCCAATTCCTTTAGCACTCTCGGATGCAACTCGTCCGGCCCCATGGACTTGTGCACGTCCAGCTTTTCTAAATAGTCCCTAACCACCTCTTTCTCCACAGAGGGCTGGCCATCTACTCCCCATGTTGTGATGCCCAGCGCAGCAGTCTGGGAGCTGTCCTTGTTAGTGAAGACAGAGGCAAAAAAGCATTGAGCACATTAGCTTTTTCCACATCCTCTGTCACTAGGTTGTCTCCCTCATTCAGTAAGGGGCCCACACTTTCCTTGGCTTTCTTCTTGTTGCCAACATACCTGAAGAAACCCTTCTTGTTACTCTTGACATCTCTTGCTAGTTGCAGCTCCAGGAGGGCCAACTCCTGATTTCATTCCTACATGCCCGAGCAATATTTTTATACTCTTCCCTGGTCATATGTCCAACCTTCCACTTCTTGTAAGCTTCTTTTTTATGTTTAAGATCTGCTAGGATTTCACCATTAAGCCAAGCTGGTCGCCTGCCATATTTACTATTCTTTCGACTCATCGGGATGGTTTGTCCCTGTAACCTCAACAGGGATTCCTTGAAATACAGCCAGCTCTCCTGGACTCCTTTCCCCTTCATGTTAGTCCCCCAGGGGATCCTACCCATCCGTTCCCTGAGGGAGTCGAAGTCTGCTTTCCTGAAGTCCTGGGTCCGTATCCTGCTGCTTACCTTTTTTCCCTGTGTCAGGATCCTGAACTCAACCAACTCATGGTCACTGCCTCCCAGATTCCCGTCCACTTTTGCTTCCCCCACTAATTCTTCCCTGTTTGTGAGCAGCAGGTCAAGAAAAGCTCTCCCTCTAGTTGGCTCCTCCAGCACTTGCACCAGGAAATTGTCCCCTACGCTTTCCAAAAACTTCCTGGATTGTCTATGCACCGCTGTATTGCTCTCCCAGCAGATATCAGGAAAATTAAAGTCACTCATGAGAACAAGGGCGTGCGATCTAGTAGCTTCTGCGAGTTGCCGGAAGAAAGCCTCATCCACCTCATCCCCCTGGTCCGGTGGTCTATAGCAGACTCCCACCACTACATCACTCTTGTTGCTCACACTTCTAAACTTAATCCAGAGACACTCAGGTTTTTCTGCAGTTTCGTACCGGAGCTCTGAGCAGTCACACTGCTCCCTTACATACAGTGCTACTCCCCCACCTTTTCTGCCCTGCCTGTCCTTCCTGAACAGTTTATAACCATCCATGACAGTACTCCAGTCATGTGAATTATCCCACCAAGTCTCTGTTATTCCAATCACATCATAATTCCTTGACATCACCAGGACCTCCAGTTCTCCCTGCTTGTTTCCAAGGCTTTGTGCATTCGTATATAAGCACTTGAGATAACCTGCTGATCGCCCCTCATTCTCAGTATGAGGCAGGAGCCCTCCCCTCACAGACATTCCTGCCTGTGCTTCCTCCCGGTATCCCGCTTTCCCACTTACGTCAGGGCTTTGGTCTCCTTCCCCCGGTGAACCTAGTTTAAAGCCCTCCTCACTAGGTTAGCCAGCCTGCTCGCAAAGATGCTCTTCCCTCTCTTCGTAATATGGAGCCCGTCTCTGCCCAGCACTCCTCCTTCATGGAACACCATCCCATGGTCAAAGAATCCAAAGCCTTCTCTCTGACACCACCTGCGTAGCCATTCGTTGACTTCCACGATTCGATGGTCCCTGCCCCGGCCTTTACCTTCCATGGGGAGGATGGACGAGAACACCACTTGCGCCTCAAACTTCTTTATCCTTCTTCCCAGAGCCACGTAGTCCGCAGTGATCCGCTCAAGGTCATTCTTGGCAGTATCATTGGTGCCCACGTGGAGAAGCAGGAAGGGGTAGCGATCCGAGGACTTGATGAGTCTCGGCAGTCTCTCCGTCACATCGCGAATCTTAGCCCCTGGCAAGCAGCAGACTTCTTAGTTTTCCCGGTCAGGGCGGCAGATAGATGACTCAGTCCCCCGGAGGAGAGAGTCCCGACCACCACCATCCGCCTCCTTCTCTTGGGAGCGGTGGTCGTGGAACCCCCCATCTCAGGACAATGCATCTCATGCCTTCCAACCAGCAGAGTCTCCTTCTGCTTTCTCCCCCCAGACATATCATCTGGTCCACTCTCTGCAAAGGTACCTGTGGAGAGAACATGAAAGCGGTTAGTTACCTGTGTCTGCATTGCTGGAACCTGGACATTCCCCCTTCTTCTTCTGGAGGTCACATGTTGCCAAGCTTCTTCACTGGCCTCTTGGCTCCGCTGTGCAACCTGCTCTAACTCTTTAGAGCTTTGTGCCCGTAGAAGCATATCCTGACTTTTGTCCAGAAAATCCTCAGTTTCTCGTATGCAACGCAGAGTCGTTATCTGTTGCTCCAGACCTTCAATCTTCTCTTCCAATATGGAGACCAGCTTGCACTTTGTACAGACAAAGTCGCTTCTGTCCTGTGGAAGAAAGACAAACATGGCACATCCGGTGCAGGTCACAACAGCTGAACCTCCCCCTTCCATATCACCTTCCTACTATGAGCTTCCTCAGAGAAGTTGGCAAGATGTAAGCCTCACTGAGCTCACTCCAGGCGAACTCCCAGGCAAACTCCTGCTGTGTGCTGCTCTGCTGTTCCCCGCTGCTCAGCTGGTTCGCCGCCGCTCAGCTGGTTCACGAAGCTCTGGCTATTTTTAAACAGCCAGGCTTCCCTGAAACAAACAAACAGAAGCCGCTTGGAAGCCACTGGGACTCCAAGCTGCTGGGGCCGAGCCTCCTTGCCACATTGCAGGAAGCCAGTCGACCACAGGAACTGAAGTTAACCACTAACTGTTGCCAGCAGAGGAGCCTCTGGAGATGAAGCAGAGAGGGACCCCACATCCAACTGTGGAGATGATGCCAGAGGGCCTGGAGCAAGGGTAGGAAGTGGCCCATAGAACTCGCTTGAGGGTATTGGGACCAGAACTCAGAGTCCATTGTTTTGAAGGGCCCTAGGTCGGAACCCAGTGGAGTAGGGTGGGCCTGAGATCCCTTCCCCTCCCCTCCCCACTCTAACCCGAAAGTGACGCTACCTGTACGCACTAGAAGGAGCGGCTTTGGGACACTTGCCACTAAGTGACACTATCTCTGAACTGTAGCCACTAGATAAAGCAGCCTAGGTACTGTTGCTACCAGGTGACGCTACTCCTGAACTGTAGGTGCTAGGCAGAGCGGCCTTTGGACTCTCACCAGGGGACAACACTACCCTGGGAGATTGCCATTTAATAAAGCAGTCTTTGGACTCTAGCCATTAGGCATTATATCCTGGAGCGTCACCATTAGGTGATGCTGTTATCCCAGAGCACTCAACCCACTACCTGACAATCACTCCTTCCACTGCTTTAATATATGTGGATTTTTCTCTGAATCCACTCCAATTTGCTGACATCTTCTTGGTCTGATACAATGGGACCAGGCAAGGATAGCAATATGGGGTAATATGAAGTAATAAAAAGAGATTCAACTTGGAAAAATTGCAAGCTAATACATGCAGGGGAAAATTAATCTGAAACACAGATATGCAATGGGAGGGAGATACTTGGAAGGCTCTAATGACACCGATACTGAACAAGACTTTGCGTCTGTACTAGCAATATAATTTGATGACAACAAAATCAATTTGAGTATTGCATCATACAGCTGGGAGGTGATAGAATATCTCTATATGGTTCTCCTGAGACTACACACATTTTTAGGACAGGGATGAAAAAAACAGCTCAGATGGAAGACGAACTGATCCAAATCTTCCCTCAGAACTTGAACTGAATCCAAACCTTCACGAGGTTCTAGAATATTCAATCACTTTTATTTAGTACTTAATTTCAACTTTGTGTGTCTCTGCATTTCTGTGTCCATTTGGGCCAAGAGGTAGAAATGCCAAAATCCTGTGAGAGAGCAAAAGCAGGAAGTTCTGGAATCTCATGAGAAAAAAATTTCTCTCATGTTTTCCATCCCACTTTTTCAGCCCCGCTCTCCAGATGATTTGGATACAGTCCAGCTATTGCATCCAAACTTCTGAGTTCATATGTGAACCAAACTGAACCTCTGAAGCCTTTCTGGCTGGTTGATTGTTGTTCTTATTAGACGGTTATTTTTAACAAAACTGTGGAATCAAGAAATCTCTTTGGAGTTTTCTCCTTTTGTTTCCAGGTCTTTCTGAAGAAAAATTCTGAAGAGACTATAGCTCCTAAAAACATATTGCCTAGGATAGCATTTCAGATATTTAATAATGCTTTGAAAACTTTCAGATTTCTCTTATTACTTAGGGAAATATCTTAGGCCTAGTCTACTCGAAAAAGTTAGGTCGGCCCAACTATATCACTCATGGGTGTGAAAAATCCACAGCCCTGAACAATGTAGTTAAGCTGACCTAACCCCTGTGTAGACAGCACTGGGTTGATGGAAGAATTCTTCCATTGACCTAGCTATCAACTCTTGGGGAGTTGGATTACCGGCACTGACTGGAGAACCCCCGCCTGTTGGAGTAGATAGTGACTACACTGTAGCATTACAGTGGTGCCATTGCAGCTGTGCAGCTATAGAGTTTCAAGTGTAGACAAACCCTCAGTTACATTTACCAGCAGCGTTAAATGGCACTGAGAGTTATACAGCACAGTGAGGGAATGGCCTTCAGAATAATGCGATGTCTTTCTTTAATTATCCCTAATTTTCGAGAAAGTGAAGTATTACTTGATATTGCTGTCAATGAAAGATGCTAGGTGCTTATATCTGATCTGAGGATCTAAACATTTTGTGATGGCGGGAAACCTTAGCTGAGGTTTTACCAGAAAACAAAAAGCCAGGTACTTGCTATTAATGATACATTATTTTGATTTCTCATTTGGATGACCCTTCACATTCCAGATGGTGAAATTACAAGTGGCACAAATAGTTTTTGAGAGTGTTGAAAGATGTTGTAATAACCTGAACTTGCTGGAGAAAAAAAGTGTGTTATGTACAAAGTTCAGGACAACTGGCATTGAAAGAAAAGTCAATGTTAAAATGCGTTGTTACTTGTAGCATTCTGCTGTCTTGAATATCTGAGAAATGCTAGTAAATATCTAGAACCAAGACTAAGCAATTCTTAAACACCACTGCAGCCTGCACCATTGCACAAAATTGTGATTATTTTATAGCAGCTCCAAATCAGTGATCTGGATTAGAAGCTCAGCCCAGAGCAGGATGTATGTCAGGGAAACTCTCAAGGAGAGGTGTGCAGAAAGACTTATATATTTATCAGCTCTTCACGGATAGTTCAAGAAAAAATACCAAGTATGTGACTAGCTTCTAAATTCTGCAATAAATGTGCTTTGTTGGACACTTGTATCAACATGTCATAACACGTCAGATCGCCTGTAATTCCTGTAAGTCCTCATAAGGTGTCAAGATACAAACTTTACACCAACATTCCACACAAAGATGGACTACAAGCCATCAGGAACAGTATCCCCGATAATGTCACGGCAAACCTGGTGGCTGAACTTTGTGACTTTGTCCTCACCCATAACTATTTCACATTTGGGGACAACGTATACCTTCAAACCAGCGGCACTGCTATGGGTACCCGCATGGCCCCACAGTATGCCAACATTTTTATGGATGACTTAGAACAAAGCTTCCTCAGCTCTTGTCCCCTAACGCCCCTACTCTACTTGCGCTACACTGATGACATCTTCATCATATGGACCCATGGAAAAGAAGCCCTTGAGGAATTCCACCATGATTTCAACAATTTCCATCCCACCATCAACCTCAGCCTGGACCAGTCCACACAAGAGATCCGCTTCCTGGATACTACGGTGCTAATAAACGATGGTCACATAAACACCACCCTATGCCGGAAACCTACTGACCGCTATTCCTACCTACATGCCTCCAGCTTTCATCCAGACCACACCACACGATCCATCGTCTACAGCCAAGCTCTACGATACAACCACATTTGCTCCAACCCCTCAGACAGAGACAAACACCTACAAGATCTCTATCAAGCATTCTTACAACTACAATACCCACCTGCTGAAGTGAAGAAACAGATTGACAGAGCCAGAAGAGTACCCAGAAGTCACCTACTACAGGACAGGCTCAACAAAGAAAATAACAGAACACCACTAGTCATCACCTTCAGCCCCCAACTAAAACCTCTCCAACGCATTATCAAGGATCTACAACCTATCCTGAAGGACAACCCATCACTCTCACAAATCTTGGGAGACAGGCCAGTCCTTGCTTACAGACAGCCCCCCAACCTGAAGCAAATATTCACCAGCAACCACACACCACACCACAGAACCACTAACCCAGGAACCTATCCTTGCAACAAAGCCCGTTGCCAACTGTGTCCACATATCTATTCAGGGGACACCATCATAGGGCCTAATCACATCAGCCACACTATCAGAGGCTCGTTCGCCTGCACATCTACCAATGTGATATATGCCATCATGTGCCAGCAATGCCCCTCTGCCATGTACATTGGCCAAACTGGACAGTCTCTAAGTAAAAGAATAAATGGACACAAATCAGAGGTCAAGAATTATAACATTCAAAAACCAGTTGGAGAACACTTCAATCTCTTTGGTCACTCGATTACAGACCTAAAAGTTGCAATTCTTCAACAAGAAAACTTCAAAAACAGACTCCAACGAGAGACTGCGGATTTGGAATTAATTTGCAAACTGGATACAATTAACTTAGGCTTGAATAGAGATTGGGAGTGGATGGGTCATTACAAAAAGTAAAACTATTTCCCCATGTTTATTCCACCCCCCACCGTTCCTCAGACGTTCTTGTCAACTGCTGGAAATGGCCCACCTTGATAATCACTACAAAAGGTTCCCGCTGTACCCCCCCACCCCCCGCTCTCCTGCTGGTAATATCTCACCTTAAGTAATCACTCTCGTTACAGTGTGTATGGTAACACCCATTGTTTCATGTTCTCTATGTATATAAATCTCCCCACTGTATTTTCCACTGAATGCTTCCGATGAAGTGAGCTGTAGCTCACGAAAGCTTATGCTCAAATAAATTTGTTCATCTCTAAGGTGCCACAAGTACTCCTTTTCTTTTTGCGAATACATACTAACACGGCTGCTACTCTGAAAGATCCAAACTGTATCACTTTTTTTTTCTGAGAAAAAATTGCATTTGGTAACAAATTACTGTATCGGCAGCAAGCTAGAAGACTGGTCTATTTCCCAGTTACCAGTCAAGCAGTTCTGCAAATCAGTACTGTGGCCTAATGTTAAATATTGTGTTGTCCATTATTCATATTGCCTCTGGAGATCACAAGGATTGCCCCCTCCATGTTTCCCATGCCAGGAACAATGCCCCAGAAGGGATGTGGGGAGGCAGAGCCATCGTCCTATTCCATCCCATGCTGTTCTGCGCCAGCCAACAAGGCCCGGGCAATGTGGAAATCTCAGGCTGCACCATTGTAAATCAGGCTGCAGCCTGCACACTCTCTAGGCACATCAGGCAGCTCATGACTCTCTAAGCACAATAGCCAGCCCTGGGGTGGTACAACTCCATTGTGCTGTCAAAGCAAGGAAATTCTATACAAGTTGAGAGATTGTTGGCATTCAAAAGCCAGGGAAGGTAATGTTTTGAAACCTTCACTCTGCCTCCTTGTGCAGTCTTTGATTACATAGAATCATAGGACTAGAAGGGACCTCGAGGGGTCATCTAGTCCAGTCCCCTGCACTCATGGCAGGACTCAGCTTTTATTTACGCAGGAACCCTGCCTTGTTCACTGACATTTTCCATGAAACTTATCAACACTTTTGAATGTTTCCATTCTTATTTTGTAGGGTCTAAGGGACACTTACACTTTACTCGATATGGGTGGAGAGTGATATTTAGACTCCTGATGTAATCTAAACAAGCAAACAATTTAATTAAAAACAGACACCTAAGTTGCACCAGTTCATTATCCATGTGCAAATACAATAGATAATTGTGCATGTAACAGACATCACTTCAGGGGCAAATGGATACCTGCACAGGCATTTATCCATTTTCTGTGCAAAAAGGTGTGCTTGCATCCACAGCTACCAGTTTGCCTGTTTGTGGGTGAAATCAGGGTGTGTCTAGACTTGTGAGTGTTCATGGTTACAGGTGTGTTGTTGTGCCACAACCCCCACTACCATCCACTTTGGAAGCACAGTCCTGAAGGACAGTCTAGTGCATGCAGACTAGCACATACGAGTGACGTGGATCTGGACATGCTGCTGCTGTGACATAGCCCCGTACATGTTCTACAGTGCAGTGTGGATGGGGGAAAAGGGCACGTATCAGGTCAGGGGTATCGATAGTCCTCCAGGTCATTTCCACAATGCATTGATCTCTTGGCTGCCTGAGCCCCTATCCAAAGGTATAAAGGTCCCTGACCCTCCATTGCCAATGGTACTAGCGACCTGCGCTGAGCACTTTCAGTTCTCCTGTGAACTGTATTGATCAGCAGCAGCGATCATGAAGCATGTGCCAAGAGCTGCTGCTTGGTCTCTGGAGCACACCTGGGTGCTGATGAATGTGTGGCCAGAGTATGCTATCCTCCATGACTTTGGCTGCACCATCAGGAAAATACGTGCCCAGGAAGATTTCATGGACGCTGAAGGAGGCGGACTCCGTCCCAGTGCTGAGAGTACCTGAAGCACCTCAGGCTCTGCCACCAAAGGCTGAAGGGCTCAGTCGCTCAGGAGGGAACCTAGCACGTACCTCTGCTATGAGAAGCTGAACCGCGTGCTCTTCAGGGCTAAGCCTGAATTCAGGCATGACCCCTTCCTTGACCCTGCCAGCCTTATCGTATGGTGGGAGGCTGATGAGGGGCAGGGTGAGAAGACAGCAGGGACCTCTGATGAAGTCCCAGATGAAAACGCGGGCAAATCGAAGGAAGATGAGCATGTTACTCTGCACCTTTACTGAGCACACATGGCTGAGCAATCCCTCTCTGAGGAGGACCCTGACCAGCAGCAGGAACTGCAATCCAAGGCTGGTTAGTTACAATACACTCTCACACTCCCTAGAAATACCCCCTCTTTCTCTGTTAGAATATGCCTGAAGCCAGCCCTGACACCACACCACACCCTCTGTTCCACCCTGACATGGTCTCCAAGGGAGACATGGCTTTAAATCCATGATTTTATTGAAATCCTATGAACCACTGTAAAACATTTAAAGAAAGCTATAACAGAGTATCAATGAGCAGTCACTGTGCCCCTGTGTCTGTGCATTTGTCAGCCAGCGCTCACAACAGTAATAGTTCCTGGGCCGCACCGACTGGGGGAAGAGGGATGGAGGGAGGGGAGTGGGTTCTGAAAGACCCTGCGTGAGGAAAGAACAGTTTTATGATATTTATGGTTGTTCAAAGATCCCCAATCGGTCCCTATCCCCCATTTCCTTCCCCTTGTGAATGGGAGCTGTGCAGAAGGGAGATGTGTGTGTGTTGGGGGTGTTGTTGGCTTGGGCGTGGGTCGGGGCAGGGGAAGGGAACTGTTCGTCTGTTCGAGGAAAGTCAGAGAAAATCATTTTCCCTGTGACCATTGCAAAGTTTATTACCATTCCCAGTCCCTGGTGTGTGGCCTCTCCCCATGCCAAGACACACTGCAGCAGCCAGGAGAAGCAGGGGTGGGTGAAGCATCTGCTCTGGTGGTTCCACAAACACAGTGCTATGTCCCTTAGCAGTGAAGAGGTGACCGGCTTGCGGTGTTAATCCAAAAGTTCGAGGAAGTAAATACACTTGTGTTGCTATTCTCTGTTTCCCTGTCCCTTTCAATGCTATTTGCTGGGCACAGGGGGCTGGACTTTCTGGTGATGCAGGGAGGGTTAGGGGATGGACAGGCATTCTTTGTGGATCTCTGTTCCTCTTCCCCGGGAATTTCATCTGCTAGCTTAAAATACAATCAATTTCCTGTGAAATTGCCATCTAGTCCTGTAAACCTAATTCAGTACATTTTTGGTGTAGCAGAAATTCAAGCTAGTTTTTGTTGTCCCTGAAGGAACTGAAACCCACCCCAACCAGCTCCTTGATGTACTGTACACATTACATTTTAATATAACTAATGCAGGTATCTTACCATTTTTACCCTCAGTTCCTTCCTTGAAGGCTGCAAATGGCCACTGGGAACCAGAAGCTCTGTGCATATGGGTGGGATGTGGCTGCTTGTACAGGCTTTGAAAAACAGATCAGTCCTGTGCCCACTGGCAGTGGAATTATTTCCCTTCAGCCTCACATACATCGTGGAAGGCACAGCACAGCACAATAATCTGAACAAGATTGGCCACACTGGCATCCAGATGGGTGTGCAGGGATCACCAATGGGCTTTTGGTTGCGCTCACTCCACCACCATTCTGCAGCTACTCAAGCTATAACTGAATTCCCTTTTTCTTGGGTCAGCAATATTGGGCTGTAGCTTCATGAGCAATGGTAGGAAAGGATATGTGGGGGTCCCCAAAATCAATGTCAGCATAGACACACCATAGATGGTCATATGATTTGAGGGGAATAAAGTCCCTTCTTTCCCCCTGCAGTACAGCCCGGACTTCCTGAGCACCTGGGGTCATGGATCTTTCTCGTGTGTCCATCATTCATATTCATGAACCAACCCCTGTGGCCCATTAAGCCTTGAGAACCTGTGAATAGTAACCTTTGTGGTTCATGTATTCACTGGCCCCTTTTGGTGAGCAAAGTGTATTTTCCTCACACAGTTCAGAAGCCCTATCCTCTGCAATCCTGCTATAATTCCAGGGATGTGGATTGTGGCATCCATCCATGGGTAGATCATAATATTGCTATCCTGGCAAACCTGTACAACTACCATCCTGGCAATTGACTTCCAAATGGGTTTGCAACTGACTGGTAGCTGTCAGATGTTGATAGTTTCCAAAGGGCAATAGCCACCCGCTTCTCTACTGGTATGGGTTTCAGAAAATGAGTGGTCTGGCAGTGGAGGGATGGTGCAAGCTCCTCATGCAACTCCATGAAGGTCTGCTTCCTTATTCTAAAGTGCCATGGGCATACTGTGGCAATCCCGGCATTCAACACATATGTTCCTTGGGACCCAAGTAGATTTTCATTCCCCCTCTGGGGTCAGTCACCATCACGATCTGAAATCTCACTAGCTCAATTCCATCCAGTATCCGGTACGGCACAGCATGACCATTTGTCCCAGGAGCAGGAGCAGAATAACATCATCGATTTGTTCCATGTCTCCAATGCAGTTTGGCAGAAGGGAGAGATGACAAGGAGCTGCTGTTTTCACATGCATGAAGGTGGCATACAGCTCCAGCAACATGCAGCAAGGTGATTCCTAGTATGTCTCCTGTGACTCACAGGACTCTGGGATATGGCCCCTGAAACATTAGCACTAATGTCATATATTGAAAAGGACAGGGGTGAAAGTGAGCCGGTACACGCTGGTATGGCATACTGGTAAGAAGCCAGTACTGTGCCGTATGCAGCCCATGTTAAAGCGCTGCTGTGTACGGGACGAGATAGGACAAGGAGCAATAGGCTTAAATTCAGCAAGGGTGGTTTAGGTTGGACATTAGGAAAAACTTCCTAGTTGTCAGGGTAGTTAAGCACTGGAATAAATTGCCTACGGAGGTTGTAGAATCTCCATCATTGGAGGTTTTTAAGAGCAAGTTAAATAAAGACCTGTCAGGGATGGTCTAGATAATACTTAGTCCTGCCAGGAGTACAGGGGACTGGACTAGATGATCTCTTGAGGTCCCTTCCAGTCCTATGATTCTATGAAAATTAGGTGAGTTAAGGACTGAGTGTGAATCTTTATTTCTGCACTTCCCTTCTTTTGTCAGTTTAAGGCATACCCTAAATATTAATTTTGTATTGCCTTTTGTATTTAATTATTAAAAGATTTCATAACAGACTGAAGCTAGACATGCCCAAAGGACAACCATCTAGCTTCACATTTGTGCCTCTACCAAGCAGATATTTCATTCCACAACAAGCAAAATACACTAAGAAAAATGAAATATAGAAGAAATAATGAAAGAGACTTTTTCAGGTTGTTCAGAATAGGCTATCTGCAGGTGAACTAAGACTGTCGACATCATCTAATTTTTTATGTCTCTTATCGATGACTGACAGTCGTTATAAGAAAAGGCCACCAAGCAAATTTCTTCAGATTCCATTCTGCATCTAATAATATATAAAGGCAAGTGTAAAAGGTTTTCATAACTTGTTCATCATGGGGCCTTTGGGGTTTGTTCTGCTGACAGGAGTTGGGAGATATATATATTTTATTTTACACTATGGATTTTCTAGTGTTACTGTTGGCAGGGAAAATGATTGCTTTTGATGGAACTTTTTTTTAAAGAAACCTTTACAATATTTCATTATCTAATGTGAGACAAAATAAAAGATTTCCCATCAGGAATTCTTGTATAGGAAAAAGCATTTTTTTGGAATTTGGAGGGAGGGGTGTGGTGTTCCATCTTAATTCTTTTCCATATTTATGACATGGTATAAAAGAAAAACACAAAATAATATCCAAACAAATATTGAATTTATTTTCTTTCAAAGGAACAACAACAACAACAAAAAACAGGGGAGTTCTCCTAGTATCAGTAGATGCCCTTCAAAGTAGAATTCCAACCTTCATAGGTATATTGCTAGTGGTTTATGTAGGGTTGTTTATCCAATGGTGACATTCAACGGTTTTCTTTGTAGGAGGGGCTCTTCCGATAGCAAAGGGAATCCACCTCCTCAAGCTGTGTAGCATAAGAACAGCCATACTGGGTCAGACCAAAGGTCCATCTAGCCCAGTATCCTGTCTGCCGACAGTGGCCACCGTAGCATTTTAAGTATTGACATATCCTCAGTCTATTCTACCCTTCGGGAAACATGCAGAGTTCAGACCCTGCATGCCCAGTATAAATAGCAGTAGACAGTAAGACCTTGAGTAGATGGTGAGATGCAGCTTAGTTGAGTAGAGTGCCTTGCCTGAACCCCCAGGGTATGTACCCCACATGGTTCTCTATAGTCCCAAGCAGTGCCTCCACATCTACACACCTATTTTTTAGCAGTGAAGCATCCCACTGCCTTTCCTCACCACAGCAAAAGGCTCTATCAGCAGGGAAAGGCTCCAGCAGTGGGGAAAAGCTGCAGCAGCTTTCTGCTGCTAGAGCCTTTCTTCACCACCGGAGCCTTTCCCTGTTGTAGCCCTGCTGCCAGAGGAGCAGCACACCACAGTGACAAGTACTTCAGACTGTACCCTACGTGCCACTGTAAGTGTACACATAATTTCAGACTCTTCATATGCTGATAGTCAATTCACTGATATCCAATTATAAAGAAAAGTACTAGTATAAGATTTTTTAGCTAGTCTGTACATTAGATCCTGAGGAAGGACCCTGGGATTTAGCTCTTTGAATATATCTACACTACAGGTGGGAGTATGCCTCCCAGACATGTGATAGCTCCATTCAAGCTGGTGTGCTACAGTAACTACTGTGGATATTGCAGCACAGGTTAGTCACCTGAGTGTAAGCCTGCCTGCCCCCATAGGCCCATGGTCAGGTGGCTAGCCCATGCCACAACATCCATGCTGCTATTTTTAGTGCAGTAGCATGAATGGAGCAAACATGTGTCTGCCTACCCAGTTTGGGAGGCATGCTCCCTGCTGCAATGTAGCCATACTCTGTGATTAATTGCAAAAGGTTTGTATTCCTGGAAATCCAAATATAATGCTGCAAAATAACAACAAACTTGGGCCGGTCCCTGGCCCACGCTATGGAATCTTAGTGTCGCTGACTTTCCCCCCTTCAGCCCTTTTGCCTCCCCCAACCAAGTCAGGGAGGCTAGAGTTGTGGCTAGACTATAATGAACTCCAGCAATCCTCACCAATGAACCATACCCGAGGGAGCCTTTACAAGCTAGCACTCCTAAGTCAGGTCTAACTTAGGCCCCGGGCCAAGTGGTTCTGGCAGCCCTAGGTGTGAAAGCTATCTTTGTTGTGTTCCTCCCACTTAGCCCCCTATAATTTCAGCTGCACCAAGTGGAGCTCTTGCATACCTGAGGAGATGAGCCTTGGATTTCAGCATAGCACTGTAAGCCATTTTTGGTAGCACATGCAGAGATCTCTATACTTAATGTCTGTTGCTGAGGATTTGTGCCTGGTGGCACATGGCTGATGTAATAGTATCAGCTTGCTTAGAACTAGAACAATTTAGCAAAATTTGCCTTTTTTTGTAATCTGATGAGAAGACTATATTTTATGTTAAGTATTATGTAATAAATTACATCTTCTATGTCACATTCAGCATGGAATCGTGATCCAGGGTATCAGGGCGGGAAGTAGATCACTGGCATTGAACACGTGTCTAGCTTGGCTTACAGCTAGTTCTTATAGGCCTGATCCTGCACCATTAAAGCCAATGGGAGCTTTGCACTGATTTCAGTGAGACCAGGATTAGCCCTATGATGCTTCCAGTAAAACAGATTTTAAACTAAATTTCAGTGGGACTGTTTGATTTAAATCAGATTACTCACAAAGTAAGGCACTTTGAGTAAGGGTGGGAGAATCAGCCCTCTGTTTTTTACTCAGGCACATTTCCAGTGCATGTCCTGTAAAAGGTGTGATTTGATGAAATACTGCATTCCTTATTATTGGTCAAGTCAGAGAGTGCTGCTTTTTATTTTTATTTTATTTTATTTTAGTTACTCTTGGACATGCCAATGATTTCTCCCATTTAGAGGCCACACTAATGAGCTACACAGTAGATGTTGTGAATAGAGTGAAACATTCTACTCTGAAGTGTTATAGTCCTAAATCATGACTAAACTTTTTGGTTTCCCCTTGAATTTGAGACTCTAGGCACCATGTACTGTAATTAAATTCATCTGAATAGGTTTTGGCACATTTGTTTGACTTTATAGTATGGTCCTTTTTTCCAGACCAGATTAGGGTAATAACTTTTTAATATTATGCCTTCAGATTGCCAACTGTTCCTTCTAATAGTAGTGTGTAATTGACTTTCCTGAGGATCACCTTCTTTAATCACCATGTGTGATTTTTTTATATTGGCTAAGCGTGTAGGCAGTTGGCATACCAACGTATTCAAACAACCATTTCCTTTCAAATGGCTGATGCTCTGCATCATTTTTGCACAGCAACATGTTAAATGATTCAGCACGAAATGACACAGCATAACTTGACAATGAACGGTATCCAAAAAAGCACAGCTCCTGAAAAATGTTTGGAAAGTTCTTCTTATTGTTTTTGACTCTGTTATTTTATAAGCATTCTTTTCAAATATGTTCCCACCAAAGCCACAGCTGCTGCAGTATTTAACAACAACAACCAAAAAAAATTCCAGTGGACTCCACCACAGCAGAAAAAATTCAGGAATATGGACCAGCAATTTCCTAGGAACAGGAGGTCTAGCCATGTCCTGCACACAGTGTAGACTGGATTGAATTTACAGGCTTATTGTTCCTCTTCTGTCTCTCTCCTGACAATTTCATTACAGAGATAATTTGATGGTGATACAGGGTCAGAGAAGAAGAAGTTGGACATTTCCTTTACAGAAAACAATCTCTGTTACTTAAGAATACTGTTGAGCTACCTGGAGAAAAGTACATTATCTAGATGTTTTAGACTGAGTCTAAGTCTTCTCCCACTGACTACCGTGGGAGCAGAAGCTAGTCCATAAAGAGATATATTATGCTGTGAAGGTGTTATAATATTCTTCACCTTGGACAGAATCAGCTTTATCCTTAAGTAGAGAGATAGATATTGACTTTAGTATTGCATTGTGTTGTAGATTTTGTGTGTTTACTATGCCAGTCCATAAGAGAGAGCTGCCAGCCATAAAGACCAAATCCTCCTCTCAGTTAACCTCAGCCAATCACCTTAAATCACTTTGGTTGCATGACTGTAAATGAAAGCAGAATTTGGCCCCAAATCTACATCTACAGATAGTTCTTTCCAGAAGTAAGTTCTTATCGTACATTTTTAAACTGCATATTTTATAGCACTGCTATAAATATTATTATTTATCCTGGAATCAGAGCAACATATCTGGGTTAAAAGCTGAATGCATCCTTCATTCAGTTTCCAGATGCAACAGGCCTATTCAAAAAAAAATTTTTTTTTTGCAGTACTTGTAAAAATGTTCAGAGGAGCTGGGAGTTAGCTTAAATCCCCTTTAAAGCTTATATTTCAACTGCATTGACTCATGAAATTTACCCATTGCAAATCAGTTAATTTCTAGTTCTCAGTTTTCCCATTTTTAAAAAGGAGATTATCATATTCTCATCTTTGTAAAGTACTTTAAAATCCTCAGAAGAAAGGTGTTAGAAGGGTCTGATCCAAAGCTCAATAGAAAATCTCCCGTTGCCAGACAGCCCCTATATTGTAACTACTATGAATCTTCCTTAGCAATTTTCCAAATGGCAATATTTCAGCTATTTTAAAACACCCAGAGGACTCAGTCAGAGCTGTGTGAAATGTTTGACTTTAAAGCTGAGAATTATCAAAATTAATCTTCATTTAACACTGAACTGCATCTGCAAACCAGCCGTGGTTCATTACAGGCTGTACCAATAAAGCAGATTTCTGTCAGATTCCCCAGGCTCTGAGTGATTATTGAACACCACACCATTCAGGCTAAATGAAGGAGCAGTTAAATGCCCCTTTGTCTAATTATAGCCAAAACAAGAAAAGCCACCACTGAAAAAGCAGACCTGCATGGCAAGGCTGAGCAGAAGCTATGCCATGTGGGCTGATGAGGTTTCTCAGGGGCTGGTATAGCAAATGCAGGGGCTAAGGTACTGATTGCTGGAGCTGTGTGTGTGTGTGTATAGGTACGTCTACACTGCACACTTCTTTCAGCAGCATGTAGTATACATACATGTATAGCTCACCTCACACAGGCATAAAGAGCAGCGTAGCCAGTGAGGCATAGCTTAGACAAATAATGTAAAGACATACCTGAAGGATGGGGGTATATACCCAAGTACATATCCTATATGGCTCTCTACTTGCCTATTTTTAGCAGTGTAGTGTCCCACTGACTTCCCACTGCTGGAGTCTTTCCTCCAGAAAAAAAACTCCAACAGTAGGGAAAGGCTCTGGCAGCAGGGCATCAGCAGGGAAAAGCTGCATCAGTTGCCTACTGCTGGAGCCTTTCCCCAATGCAGGGGAAAACTCTAGCAACAGGGAAAAGCCCACTGCAGGGAAAGACTCCAGCTGTGGGGAGGGAGCAAGGAAAGGCTCTGCCAGCTCCCCACTGCTGGAGCCCCTTGCTACCATAGGAAAAGATTCCAGCAGCAGGGAATCAGCTGGTAGTGACCTATTTTTGTCTCCATATTACCTGTTTCTGCCTCTAGCAAATTATCTCTCTGTGGAGTCTCCTCCCTCTCTTGGGGTTGGCTGTGGACAGTTCTCTGTCTCTCTGTTCTGTGATGATCTCTGTACCTCTGAAAGTTATTCATAAGTGCCTCCTCTGCCTTTGGATTGCTTGTCTCCCTTATGTAATCACCTTGTATGATGTGTCACTGCACCCCTCACAACTCCTTTAGTCCACTGCTTCTGGTAGCTGTCTAATGATTGGGTCCTCACAAGAGTGCCTGTCTCCAGGACCGGTAGGTCCTCGGCTAACCTGTTCATAGAATCATAGAAGATTAGGGTTGGAAGAGACCTCAGGAGGTCATCTAGTCCAACCCCCTGCTCAAAGCAGGACCAACCTCAACTAAATCATCCCAGCCAGGGCTTTGTCAAGCCGGGCCTTAAAAACCTCTAAGGATGGAGATTCCATCACCTCCCTGTTGTACTCTAGTGCCTGCTTTCTCTGATAGCTGGCCATTTCCTTTCAGTGGTGTCTCCATGCTTCTGGCTGTGATAGGTCTCCTCTCAATAGTAGTATGGTTTTGGTCCTTCGTCCCATCAATGCCTGTGCTGACCTGTTCTGGCATCCCTGTAAAGGGGTATTCCTATGTGCCAAAAATGCTAACTAAGGATCTGAACCAGAATAGTCTTGTGTAACAGTCTCTTAGCTATTTTCACAGCTGATTCCACCTTACCATTACTCTGTGGGTATGCTGGGGAGGAGGCGTGGTTGTCAAACTCCCTTTGCCTGCAAATTCCTTCAGTTCTTCTGAGGCAAACTGGGGTCCATTGTCAGTGAATACAGTGTCTGAAATGCCATATCTCACAAAGTGGGCTTTCAATTTGCCCGTCACTGACTTGCTTCTTGTTTCTGCAGGGCATTCAGTTTTTCACTGAAGGTAAATAAGTCAACTCCCACATTTTCTCATGGTTGGGTGGGCGGGTCTTGTGGTAACAGTCTCTTTCTGCTGGTAGTTATTACATGACCGGCAGGTGCCACAGCCTTCTATCAAGGAATGGATTGGTGTATTCATTCCCAGCCAGTAAGCAATGTTAGGGGGCTTATTGCTTCACCCACTTACTTCCCTGGTCCTTCTTGCATGAACAGAGAGCAACAATACCCGAAGTCCAAAGGTGCAAACAATTCGATGTTTATTGGGGTGAACTTCCAGCAAGCATGATTCCAGTTTCCTTCCTTAGTGTCCTCCTTCCCAGCTCTGACACCACAGAGCCTTACACCTGTGTCCCTGTTCCCATTCCTGCCCTTAGCCAAACATGATTCCAATTTCCCCACCCCCATTCCTTGTTCCCATTTCCTACCCACCTACCCACCCACTTCCTGATTGACTATATAGTAAAACTTGAGTTCTGCTTAGCTATACCTTACCCAATCATTTTCCTGAAATTTAACTAACCAATCCTAACATATTATAACATGATTATTTAACCAATTATATCCCATCACCTTAATTAGTTTACACCCAGCAAAATTAATTATACTGCAGACAGAAACAATCACAGAACCAGACAGAGATTATACAGACAAACAATAGGGAAATGGGGACTACGGTGATAGAACAACAAAGAAATGAGGATTTCACATCCCAGCTATTGATAAGTGAGTTCTTGCCAGACAAGATGCTATCAAACTAAGTTTCCTTTTACATTTTCGATGCACTTCCCTTTCTCTGGAGGCAATAGGCATTATCAGGACAGGATTATATTCTTAACAGCCCAATAGAACCTGATTTCAATGTGACTGGTTTGGAATGTGAGGATGTGACCGTTCGCTTCCCAACTTATGGCTGTCTCTGCTGCTTAGCCAAAGGCCTTAGCCTAAGCACAGGGCCTCAGACTGTCACAGTAAGAGAAGGACCTTACACCGGCAGACAGTGGTTTTGATTTTTTCTTTTATACCTCTAGAACTAGCTAAGTGATAAGAATATACCTAAATTCTTAGAGTATAGGCCTTTACAGACAGGCCTGAATATCTATATCCTAACAAGCATGCTCATGAGCCTAAGACAGCTGTCAATGAGGTGGGGACAACAGCTCTCTGTCTTTGAAATGTGACTCCATCCTGCACACTCAACTCTGCTCTTACCAGTTCTGCTCTTACCAGTACCTGGCTTTCGTCTTCTGGCCACCCTGCTAGCATCGCTTCCTTGACTGCCTGTAGTTCAATGTCCTTTTTTGTAGCCACTTTGATTTCCAGCAGCTTTGCTGTTGAAACTGGGAGGCAGTGAAGAATGTTAATGGATCCTGTGTCTTGATCTCCTTCCCCCAACTTGCTGATGCTGAATGTTTATGATCTACTCAGGACGTCAGCTAATACCAGTGATCAATCATCTTGGACAAGATCTGATCTCTACCTGGTAGTGTCAGGGGCATATCAACAGGTGCTGCAATTTCTTTGGAGCACTAAGTAGGGGCTTTACCACGATTGTCTCTAGGGGGCTGTGGTGCTTACCATTCTTCATCACTACAAACTTTTCTTAGTGCTGTCTATTATTTTGGGGGGTTGTTACTATGAGTCACATTTTCTTAAGGGCTGCATTATGCTCTTGTTGTATCTCTTTAGATTCGGCCTGCTTTTTGTAGTGGGCGTGTTCAAGTCCAATTTACACCAAGTAATCCCTGTACAGGAGGCCCTGCTAAGCAACTGAGGTCATGCACACAGGATTCTCCGCTGTGAACTTGTTGTAGTAGCCAGGGAAAGTACTAACAAACTTCAACAGGACTTTATTTTTTAAAGTGGAAACCTCTTTTCCAAGTTGCTGCTGCACCCTCAGTAGCTCTCCCTCAGCCTCTTCCACTCCTCTCCCCCCCGCTTCCCGTTTCCTGTCCCTTCAGACTCCCAACAGCCAGTGCTCCCAATTCTAATAATTACAAGCAACATCATTTCCCTCCTCTCTTAAGAAACTCTTCCAATTACAATAAACGTTGTTCTAACCACAGGAACAAACAGGAAACAAAGCACTATACTGTTGACAGAATTATTACACTAAAAACAATATAGACACTACATAATATAGTCTCTAGTCCAGACAGGTGGTTGTGGTGGTTGTCTGGTCTGACAGCCTGTCTCTCGAGCCCTGGTTCCAGTGCAATGTCTTATTCTGTTGATACTACGGTGAAGTCATCCAATGCAGACTGGGTGTTGGCATAATCTCCTCTTGGTGCATAGGCAGGTACAAGATAAGAAGCATTCCATACCCACTCATCAGAAAGTCGATAGGTGTAAGGTTCCTTCTTCTCTATGATTTTAAGAGGAGCTGTGAATTTATGGTCCCCTTTGCAAAAATTTGATGAATAAATAAAATGGCTTATAAGAGATAATTGTAGTGAGGAAACATATTAATTATTTAGATAAACCAAAAGAAAATGAAAGTAACACATATGTAGGACTTCAGTGCAAATTATTTATAAATTGATGTATGTTCTAATGCTTAGATAACTGCCCATGTTGGATTCAGGAAATAGAATCCTCTTGAACAAGACTTGGACGCTAAACACAGGTACAAATATTTTGATATTACAATTAAGGGCCTAATTCTGCAAGTCTGCACCACACAACACAACTCTTTTTGCCGAAACTGGGAGTTCCACTCACCAGTGGTTTCCAGGTAGGGGTCCTGAATGAAAGGCACCCAAGTAGCTTGTCCTTTTGATGCTGAAGTTCCAAATTTCAGTGCCTTCTGACAACTGCAGTATCTGTCTGTGCCATGATTCATGCATGACAATCATATAAATAGGTCCTTATGAGTTGTTGCCATTGGATTGGTGCTTTTGTAGCAATATGAACATGATGCTTTCACTTTCTTTTAAATCTCCCTGACAGCTATAACAAGAACTAGGGTTGTTCCCAATTTTTTTTGCCAAAAAGGTTTTCATAAAAAAGGGTTTCAGCAAAAACAGAATTTTATTCTGTAGATGCTGCTAAATTATTCAATGGACAGATTTTGTAGATTAAGCACCTAATTAATTTCAAAGATGGTCACGTACAAAGAATAGTGTGCATTTTGAACCAGTAAATGATAACTGAGAATGAGGGCTGGACTGAGTGAAAGTTGTTGATAGAGGGGCAAAGTCCCACAAAGGAGAGGAAGAAGGTCTGGATCTTGTGAGAGCCAATTGATCTGAGACCACTTCATGGTCCAGTCTTTAGTGAGTACTGTTAAAAGTCCCCATTGGGGCTGCACTTTTTTCAATTACTATCCTAAGGATCTTTTAGTTCTTTATAGAACTAGAAATTGTTTTAGAGACTTTCAGGGTAACCCACTACAGCAGCACAGCTGCAGTGTTTCAGTGTAGACGAGTGGTGGGCAAGCTGCAGCCCGGGCTTGATGCCGACAGACCCCGGTCGTCGGCGGGCAGGATCGAACCTCTGGAGTTTAGTGCATGAGCCTCTACAGCATGAGCTAAAAGCCAACTGGCTATTAGCTAAGGCTGTAGAGCAGACTCATTTTATCTCTCTCTCTAAGTGGTCTTAGTACCACTAGATGGGACAGAACACCACACCCAGGAGGTGTGTGGGTTACATAGACACTATCTACTTCAACAGGAGGGGTTCTCCCACCAACATAAATAATCCACATTCCCAAGAGGCAGTACCTAGGAAGAATTCTTCCGTCAACCTAACGCTGTCTACACCGAGGGTTAGGTCTGCATAGCTACGTCTCTCAGGGGTGTGGATTTTTCAAATTCCTAGTATATTCAGCCCTCAAAAACAGTTTCATAGTGTCACTTCTGCCTATTCCGCTGCATGATCTGTCTAAAAGCCTGTGTCAGTTTGCCCTGGTGAGATCTTGCCTCATGGACATGGGAATATTATATATATTGTGCCTGATCTGCATGATGCAAAGGGATTGTAACACCTTTTATATATAATTTACAACCCCTTTGCATCATGCAGATCAGGCACAAGTGTAATTATCGGGCCACAAATGCCCAGCAGAAAATTCCCCTGCTGCGAATTCCCCATATCTGTGCTACTGCCAGGTCTTGTACCTTTGCCACACTTCTCCCAAGATGTAAGGAGACATGGCAGGTGTTGGAAAAGGCAGGCAGGATAGGAAGGGACGGGGACGTGAAGTAACTACACTACATCAGTTCTTCATGTAGGATCCATCCATTAAGGACCCTATGCAACTGGAACAACCTACAGCAGTCCAGCACACATCTGGACTGAGGCTTGTTGTGAGAATAAGAGCAGTAACCAGCTCCCTAATACATCTTGCTCTCTCCAGTGCCAACCAGAGCTTTGGTCCAGGAGAAAAAACTAGCTCAATATAATTTTTAACTCTAAACTGCCACTAACTGTGTGATGATTTTGTTCATTATGAAAAGTATAAAACTATAGAGTTAAATCCTTATCAAGGAAAAAAAACTCATTGAGGTCAATGTGAATTTTGTTGAAATAATAATGGTCTTCAGTTATTGGTTTTCAGTTATTGGTGCAGAAAAAACTGTATTTTTTCTTACGTGTGGGGGAGTAGTGTGTTGGGGAAGATGTTGCATAAAAATGCTCAACTAGAATCAAAGATGTTAACGAAAACACTAGCCCAATATTTCTTTTTCATACTAATATTCATAACCCAACCCAATCTCTTCTGTCTTTCTTAAGATGCTGAACTAGATACATGAGGATGCATGAATTAGTGGTAGCATCCTCTTAAAAGTAGGCCTTGCATGTCTGAAATGGTGTTAATTTTGCCTCTAGGGAGTCTTCCATGTGCAATAGCAGGTATGATTTTATACAGTTTTTCATATACTTTACCATTTTTCATAAGCTTTTACCTCTGTCCTTTAATCACTTTTTTCGACTCCAGGAAACTATCCCACTATCAACCTGACTTTGCTGTTATTCTTGCAACGGCTTTTTGTGCTATTCCCTTATAATAATATTGACCATCTAGAGATCAACATAATATCAACCGATGTGTGGCCAGATTTTCAACAGTGCTAAGCACCTACCAAGTCCCATTCAGAATAATGAGAACTGTGCGGTACTGAGGTCTTTTAAAAATTTGGCCAGCGCTTATGAACCGCAAAATTTGGATATGAATCCTAAATTCTGCAGCATCAGCTCCAGAGCTGCCAGTCAAGTCCATCTCTTAGGACAATTTTCCATCGCATCAGTTTGGCTCACCAAGTCAACTTGGAATCGTAGCCCTGCCAAATATAAAAGCTCTGATCTGCTGTTGAATGTACTAGTGGCATCCAGGAGCTCTGCTGATTTGAACGACATTCAAACAATAGCACAGAAATGTGCAGGAAGTCTGTTTACAGAGGAGTTAACGGAGCAATTTTCAAAGAGGGTAGCATTTTATAACATTCTCATTTCTCAACATGTATTTTGAGGCCACAATATTCAGTGAATAAGAAATTTATTTGCAGCCATATTCCCACAGCTAGTTAAAAGTCCGTAGCTAACCATACGTGCTGCAACACAGACAAACCATGGACTTGTTAAGATTTTCTTTTGACAGACAATCACACATCCCTCAGTTCTGAAGTTCCATGCTTTTGTAGGTTATGCTGTCAGGTTTTTATTATTTTAACGCTGATTTTTGCATTCACTTTACAGAAATAGTCTACAACTATTAATCAGCGCGTCATGATTTTTCAAGAATATTTTAATCATGCTTTCAGCAGTTCAGACTTAGGACAAAATAACGGAGTGCCTGATTTTTTCATCACACTGAGAGGCCTGAAACTATTGTGTTGCATTGATTAAGGGCTCAGCCTTTCTGTACAACACAGATTGTTTGCATTTCTGGCAAGCTGCCAGTACCATGATGCAATCAGCTAGAGAAAAACTAACAAATTTCTATTTTATAACTAAGTCATGTATTGATTTTTTATTTTTATTAAATTTACTATGGAGAAAGAAAAAAAACCTTACATGTTTTTCCTCCCTTGAGGGAGTGCAATTTATAATTTTACAGCTTGTGCCTTGGAAGTGGGTTTTGGGGTTTTGTTTGTTTGTTTGCTGCAAATGTGTAGGCATATAAGTAATACCAGCATCAGCCTGCTTCATGAGGCGTGGAAAGCCTGTGTGAAATTGGAATGAAATTTTAAAAAATGGAAAATTTTGAGGCAATGCAAAAAATACAATAAAATAAAATCACATTTCCACAAACTTCTGAAAGTAGTGATAGCGAGTGGTGATTGATCTATATCAGAGGTTAATGGGGAACTTAGTTCTTTACTACCCACAGTAGAGGTTCCTTTAGTCTGAGATGCGTCACATTCAAACCATGAAAAGAGAACGAGGAGTACTTGTGGCATCTTAGAGACTAACACATTTATTTGGCATAAGCTTTCATAGGCTAAAACCCACTTCATTGGATGCATGTAGTGGAAAATACAGTAGGAAGATATATATGTACAGAGAACATGAAAAAATGGGTGTTGCAAGACACACTGTAACAGTTGCCATATGGGTGTTGCCATACCAACTATATCTTCCTACTGTATTTTCTACTGCATGCATCCGATGAAATGGGTTTTAGCCCACAAAAGCTTATGCCCAAATAAATTTGTTAGTCTCTAAGGTGCCACAAGTACTCCTCATTCTTTTTGCTGATAACAGACTAACATGGCTGCCACTCTGAAACCATTCAAACCATGGTGACGGTTTTCACACAGCTCTGATTCATGGTAGCCTACTCGGTCCTTAACCAGGCATCGGCACCGGAGAGATTCAGGAAGAAATTTCCTCAGGGTTAGTTATGGATATGTTACCTTTTCTTCTGAGGCATTCAGGACTGGCCACTGTGAGGGACAGGATACTGCTAGACTAGTTGGAATGTTAAGGGAAAAGAGAAAAATTATTCATTGCCTGCTTGATTTATTTACAAGGTTTTCTATAGTTCTCCTCCCAAAGGTGTCTTTGAAGCATCTCTAACTGAAAACATTATGGCCTACATTTTCAAAAGCAAGCAATGATTTTAGGTGCATCTAGTTTTGGGTACCCAATCTCAGACAATTTTAATCCGTCTGATGCTCAAAGAGGGTGTGTTTTGTGAAAACCAGGCCTTTTTTAGGCATCTCAAATTAAGAATAAAAAATAGTCACCAACGTCACCAGTCAAGTACATACCATGTATGGTAGCACATTCAAAAGTGTGTGTGTGGGGGAATTAGATGTAAAAATGTTTTGTTTGGCAAACCCTAATTTTTTTTCTTATAGGTCCAGATTAGCTAGGTATTTTAGCATGTGTATTATCTTAATCACATCAAGGCTATGTCCATGTGAGCTAGGGGTGTGATTCCCAGCTTGCATACACATATTCATGCTAGCTTGATGAGAGCTAGCCCTAATATGAATAATAATGTAGCTGCAGGAGCATAGGTAGCGGCAGTGGTGGCATGACTTAGCTGTACCAAGTATATACCCATGGTATTCAGGTAGGTTTGTTCTCATCATGTCTCAGCCATGCCACAACTGCATCTGACGGTACTACAACAGCGACTCTTCCATTTATACTCATGCTAGCTCACATCAAGCTAGCACGAGTATGTGTATGCAAGCTAGGAATCACACCCCTAGCTCAGAGTGGAGAGGTGGCTTTAAAATTAGGCATATGCTTAACTGTCTTACTGCACTGAGGCCATAATGAGGACTCTGTCAGGAAATTTTTAAATTAATGGAACTAGAGGAAAATATTAAATATAATTTTTATTTAGAAATAATTCTGTTCATTTTTTCCATATTTCTCTCTTCCTTTGTTTTCTATCACGAGGTCCATCTACACAAAAGCTATGCTCTTTCTTGCATGTGGCTCAGAACAGGGATCTTTGGCTACTTTTGTAGAACACTTCAGTCTGTCTCCATCGCTTCTCTGAAGCCGTAATCCTTCGTGTCTAGTTAGCAGTGGACAAAGTTCAAAAGATTCAGGAAATCAGTTCACTTAGGATAATCCCCAAATTATTTATTTTCGTTCTTCTTTCTCTGTTGAGCTGACTGAAAAATAGTAAAAAAAGTTTTCATGGAATAAATTTTTCCAAATGTTGATGGTTTTGAAAAATGCCACTAGCTCAATACATTTTTTAAAGCAATTTTTATGTGGAAAAAAATACAAAACCCATTATTGTATAGAAATCTGTAATTTAAAATAGAGTAACAGTAACACAGAATATGGATACATTTACATTTACCACCATACTCTTGGGTTGAATTTTTAATCCTTCCTGCATAAATAAAATCTCCCATTAAATCAAAATGCAGGAGATACCATGATGTGTTGGCTCATTGAATTGAAAGATCCTGCCTTCTAACTTGAGGGGCATTGACATTTATCAGCTTTAAATATTCCCATCCCTATTATATTCACAATGAGGAACCTACTAGGAAGCAGGGTGATCAGATTATAATGTTAATTTGTAATTTACTGTGTTCCCTGGATGATACCATATTCTTAGGTATGATTTGAAAGCTTCCTCCTCCTCCTCCTCCTTTGGGCTACTCTGAGGTTGACCTCTGAGAAAAGTGTCACTGGTGCTCTTCTTTGCAGATTTTTATATATTTTCTGTGGTCTACCATGAAAAATTAAATAAGTTATTTGACTTTTTCTACATAAATAAATGCAGAATAGTTGAAAAAAGCTATCTCAGAGGAACATTGTTTTGTATACACTAATTCTGTTGCATCTTATCAATGCAATCACAATCCATTATCCAAATTTCCCTGAACTGATCCTATTTTTTAAAAAGTCCTGAACCTAGGATTTTTCCAATAAAAGCTTTGGACTTTTTCTAGATGGTAAACAGTAGAGAATTCTAATGATTCATTCTCTGTTCGGTTTTATTATTGCCTTCCAGCCTCCAATCTAAAAGCTTTTAGCATCATAATTACCTTTTTTGGCTTTTGCAAAATGTCACAGTGCCCGTTTAGCCAATAGATCACATCACGCAGGGCTATTGCTTCACTTATAAACACTGTATTAATAGTTTAAATGTCTGACAGGCTGAGTTATAAGCTTGGCAACAAAATGGTGTCACTCGTGGCCTTTTCTAGACATCTTTCTCCTACCTTGTAACGGGAAAGCCACATAAATACTTTTCAATGGTAAAATATATCCTAGGATCATTATCTATCTATAACTGTGTGACGGGTGCGGAGAAAGTAAATAAGGAAGTGTTATTTACTCCTCATAGCACAAGAACTAGGGGTCACCAAATGAAATTAATAGGCAGCAGGTTTAAAACAAACAAAAGGAAGTATTTCATAGAATCATAGAATATCAGGGTTGGAAGGGACCTCAGGAGGTCATCTAGTCCAACCCCCTGCTCAAAGCAGGACCAATCCCCAATTAAATCATCCCAGCCAGGGCTTTGTCAAGCCTGACCTTAAAAACTTCTAAGGAAGGAGATTCTACCACCTCCCTAGGTAACCCATTCCAGTGTTTCACCACCCTCTTAGTGAAAAAGTTTTTCCTAATATCCACCTAAACCTCCCCCACTGCAACTTGAGACCATTACTCCTTGTCCTGTCCTCTTCTACCACTGAGAATAGTCTAGAACCATCCTTTCTGGAACCACCTCTCAGGTAGTTGAAAGCAGCTATCAAATCCCCCCTCATTCTTCTCTTCTGCAGACTAAACAATCCCAGTTCCCTCAGCCTCTCCTCATAAGTCATGTGTTCCAGACCCCTAATCATTTTTGTTGCCCTTCGCTGGACTCTCTCCAATTTATCCACATCCTTCTTGTAGTGTGGGGCCCAAAACTGGACACAGTACTCCAGATGAGGCCTCACCAATGTCGAATAGAGGGGAACGATCACATCCCTCGATCTGCTCACTATGCCCCTACTTATACATCCCAAAATGCCATTGGTCTTCTTGGCAACAAGGGCACACTGCTGACTCATATCCAGCTTCTCGTCCACTGTCACCCCTAGGTCCTTTTCCGCAGAACTGCTGCCCAGCCATTCGGTCCCTAGTCTGTAGCTGTGCATTGGGTTCTTCCGTCCTAAATGCAGGACCCTGCACTTATCCTTATTGAACCTCATCAGATTTCTTTTGGCCCAATCCTCCAATTTGTCTAGGTCCCTCTGTATCCTATCCCTGTCCTCCGGTGTATCTACCACTCCTCCTAGTTTAGTATCATCCGCAAATTTGCTGAGAGTGCAATCCACACCATCCTCCAGATCATTTATGAAGATATTGAACAAAACCGGCCCCAGGACCGACCCCTGGGGCACTCCACTTGACACCGGCTGCCAACTAGACATGGAACCATTGATCACTACCCGTTGAGCCCGACAATCTAGCCAACTTTCTACCCACCTTATAGTGCATTCATCCAGCCCATACTTCTTTAACTTGCTGACAAGAATACTGTGGAAGACCGTGTCAAAAGCTTTGCTAAAGTCAAGAAACAATACATCCACTGCTTTCCCTTCATCCACAGAACCAGTAATCTCATCATAGAAGGCGATTAGATTAGTCAGGCATGACCTTCCCTTGGAGAATCCATGCTGACTGTTCCTGATCACTTTCCTCTCATGTAAGTGCTTCAGGATTGATTCTTTGAGGACCTGCTCCATGATTTTTCCGGGGACTGAGGTGAGGCTGACTGGCCTGTAGTTCCCAGCATCCTCCTTCTTCCCTTTTTTAAAGATGAGGACTACATTAGCCTTTTTCCAGTCATCTGGGACTTCCCCGGTTCGCCACGAGTTTTCAAAGATAATGGCCAATGGCTCTGCAATCACAGCCGCCAATTCCTTTAGCACTCTCGGATGCAACTCGTCCGGCCCAATGGACTTGTGCATGTCCAGCTTTTCTAAATAGTCCCTAACCACCTCTTTCTCCACAGAGGGCTGGCCATCTACTCCCCATGTTGTGATGCCCAGCGCAGCAGTCTGGGAGCTGACCTTGTTAGTGAAGACAGAGGCAAAAAAAGCATTGAGTACATTAGCTCACACAACGCGGAGTCAACCTGTGGAACTCTTTCCAGAGGATGTTGTGAAGTTCAAGACTATAACAAGGTTCAAAAAAGAGCTAGATAAATTCATGGAAGATAGATCCATCAATGGATATTAGCCAGGATGGGCAAGGATGGTGTCCCTAGCCTCTGTTTGCCAGAAGCTGGAAATGAGTGACAGGGAATGGATCACTTGATGATTACCTATTCATTCCATCTGGGGCACCTGGCATTGGCCACTGTTGGAAGACAGGATACTGGGCTAGATGGACCTATGGTTTGACCCAGTATGGCCGTTCTTTTGTTCTTACGTTCTTGTATACTTGGTCTAAGGAAAACTTTAGCTTTTCAAACATGCTTCTAGAAAATATAAGGGTAAGCATTAAACTATCATTGTCTAAACATATTTTTCTGGTCATCCTCATAAGTCGTTTGTTTTCCATAATATAGTATTTGTCCTCTAACAATAAGGAAAACAAATATGGCTAATTTTTTCATAATCAGTAGTTTCTTCTGCCAGTCATCACGGCATCTAGCACTCCCTCCCTTCTCCTTTCTTAAAGTTGTGGAAGTCTTGTTGAGCTCCTGAGACTGCCTCAGAATGTAGCATAACTCTTGGGCAATTAGCAGTAAAGTCAAGCTTTCACACTGATGAAGTTATAATATGCCACTCCAACATCTGCTAGTCTATGTTTTCATCGTATATATTTATGTAGCTTTAAGCTCCTCCTCTCAACTGCTCATTGATAAGTTCTTTGATGTCTGGAGTAAACAAAGTGCCACTATTGGCAATAGACGAGCTATGTTTCTTTTAGCAAATAGCTCTTTGCCAAGATGAGAAACTTTTCTATGGGCAGGAGCTGCATTTCATCCTCGTGAAAAACCTTCAAACAAGAATGTAATTACATGATGTTTTTCTCCATCCATTTAACAGAATGTGATACTTTGTTGCTACAGTACTTCTAATAGGAAGTACTTTTAATGGCACTGAGGCAACATGACAGACACTAGTTATTGTGAATGAACATATTGGGGGAACAAAGCACCTGGTCTGTGGATCAATATGTTGATGTGATCCTTAATATGGCAAACTCTAAGATCAAAATGGAACTCTAGGATTAGAAGTGAACTATGAAACAAAAAAAAAGTACCCTTTATAATCTGTAAAAATAGCTTTAAAGTGATGTTTTATCTTTTAATATTAAAAAAAATCAGGAAGAAGAAAAGTGAGTCATCCTCATACATCAGAAATAAGCATCCAGGAACTAAATGTAACCATGAGTCATTCACAATAATACGTGAATTTAGAGTGAAGGGTATCATTTTGATACAGCATAATTATCCAAACTGGAATTTTGCATGGATTTGGAGGTTAGTATCACACTTGAAAAAATAATGTGATTTTCAATTATCACAGTTATTCAGGGCCTTAGTTTTTGGTATCATGTGAAAAAGACAAAACCTATCACAGAACTCTAAAGAACTAAAGTGGGATTTGGATTAATTCAGAATCAGAAAGAAAAATAAGTGCCACTTACTAGGTCACTAACTCTACTTCTTGAGTAGCTTTTTAAAAAAAATATTATCCATTTAATATTATCCAGTTCTACTTGGGCTCTTTTCATCCAAATACTTACCAAACCCAGATGTTATGAAATCTGACAGATCATGGCCTGAGGAAATGTGACCGCAGGTATCAGCAAAAACAAACCAGAACAAGTCTGGGATCCTTTTCTGAACATCGCACTGCAGCTCCTTTATTTGGAGCAAGTTAAATGTAAGCTGTTTGGTGGCTCAAGTTACATTTGCCTACAGCCACCACACTTATTAAATAGTTTGTGTGAGTGCGCCCACTTAGCTACTTGTGTCAGTGGTGTGTGTCATCACCAGGAATGCTTGTATCGATGCAGAATGCAATGTATTATGGGTAGGAAGCCCCCTGTGCAATGCGCCAACTTACAGGCCAGGGTCTTTTAGGAAGTTTTTGCAATGCCTGATGAAGACAAAACAAGCCATGCAGGGGTGACTGGGAGCATAGGGTCAACTTCCCAAAATACAGTGTTCTCTATCTCATAATTTTTTTCTGCAGGCCCATAATATTTTGTCCCTTCTTTTCAAGGTCCCACAAGCCTGTGAATCCCTTCTTGATGTGTACCATCTCCAACAGAAGCATGAAGCCTGCACAGCTCTGTACTATTGTCATGAGCATTGCAAGCACAGGGCCCCTGATCCTGCACTATTTGCAGAGCTGCAAGAGAAGCAACAGGGAACATAATGATTCCTTGCAGGCCAGTTTGCTGAGGGAGATAGAAACAAATCAAGGCTGTTGCCGGTGTTCATGGAAATGGTGGAGTGCTTGTTCTGGGCCTGAGAAACAAGCACTGACTGGTAGGATTGCATTTTCATGCAGGTTTGTGATGATGAGCAATGGCTGCAGAACTTTTGAATGCACAAGGCCACATTTCTGGATCTGTTTGCCAAACTTGCCCCAACCCTCCAGTGCAGGGACATCCAAATGAGAGCAGCACTGACAATGGAGAAGTGACTGGTGATTGTACTGTGGAAACCTGCCACACCAGACTGTTTCCAGTCAGTCAGCAATCATTTTGGAGTTGGGATATCCATCACAGGGCCTGCTGTCATGCAAATATGTGGGGCAATTAATCACATCCTGCTACAAAGGACTGTGACTCTGGCAATGTGCAGGACATAGTGGATGATTTTGCACTAATGGGCTTCCCGAACGGTAGTGAGTTGATAGATGGCAGGCATATCCCTATTTTAGCACCAGACCCCCTTGCCACAGAATACATCAACAGAAAGGTCTACTTGTCTATGGTTATGCAAGTGCTGGTGGATTACCAGGGATGCTTTCCTGACATCAGTGTGGGCAGGTCAGGTAGATGCATGATGTGCCCATCTTTAAGAAGACAGAACTGTTCAGAAAGATGAAAGCAGGGACTTTCCTCCCCGACTGGTTGATTACCACTGGAAATGTTGAAATGCCAGTAGTGATCCTGGGAGATGCAGCCTATCCCTTGCTCCCATGGCTTATGAAGCCATAAACTGGCCACTCAACAGCACCAAGGAGTGCTTCAGTCATAGATTCAGCAGATGCAGAATGATAGTTGCATGTGTCTTGTCTCTGGTCATTTGAAGAGTCGCTGGTGTCGTTTACTTACGAGATTGGACCTCAGTGAGAAAAAAATGGTTATAGCTGCCTTCTGTGTCCTGCATAATATCTGTAAAGCAAAAGGGGGAAAATTTTATGCTGGGATTGAGATGGAGTGGCTGCCTGCTGAATTTGAACAGCCAGATAAAAGGGCTATTAGAAGAGCTACTTTGGGGTGCAATCCCTGTTATTTCAAAGTAAACAGCAGACTTACCAGAGGTTCCTTCCCCTGCATCTGGCTCCCCCATGCTTGACTGTTGGGACAGGCTGGACTGTGGTAGAGTCAAAAACAGGCCCTGGTTTGCTGTGCAGCTGGATCCTCAGATTGCCTGTTCCCCATACTCCTCCTCTTCCTCACTGCTCATGGCAGGGGCCTGGCAGGGGCAGGGGCCTCCTCAGAAGTATCCATGGTGCTCTTGGGGGAGGTGGTAGGTCTCTGCTGAGGATGGCATGTAGCTCTTAGTAAAAGTGGCAGGTCTGCTGTTCTGCCCCAGATTGATTATTGGCCTCCCTAGCCTTCTGGTACACCTGCCACAGCTCCTTGGCTTTCACTGCTGCTGGTCCCCATTGTAGCCCTTCTCCTGCATCCCTTGGACAATCTGCTCATATATGTCCACAGTATTATACATAGCCTCTTCTCCCCACAAACCCAGGAGTTTCAATATCTCCTGTGTACTCCAGGCAGGAGTCCATCTGGAATGTGTAGCTTGCATGGTCGGCTGGGCAGTTACTCTCAACAATGGAGACTTGCTAGGTATGCTCACCAAGCTGGGCAACCATGAAAAGGAATTTCAAAAAATTCACGGAGCTTTAAAGGGACGGGTGGTTTCATCTCTACATGACTCCTGGGCAGTAGACTTCACAACTGTGACCAAAACAGTTACTGTGGGGGCATTGTGGGACAGCTCCTAGAGGCCAGTAACAGTCAATATAAGTAATGCAGTGTCTACGCCATTTACATTGGTGGCGTAATTACATTGACCATGACTCTACACCACTCAGGGAAGTGGTGTTATTAAGTTACTGTAATGGGGCACTTACATTGGTGGGAGCCAAATTTAAGTGAAGACACTTCCACAGCTAGGTTGACGTAAGCTGCCTTGCATTGACCTAACTGTGTAGTGTACACCAGGCATCAGATTCAGAAGATGAATTTATCTTCCTAACTAGTAACTTCAGGCTCAAGATCAAGAATTCTCTTCAAGCAATACTAAGTTTGAAACTTCTGTAAACACTGGTCTCTGGTTGCTCAAAGAAAGCAAAAAGGCTGGTCCAACATTCTTTGTAGATCTAGAAATCCCACTGCACGAAATCCCAGCCTCAGTGAAGTCAATGACAGTTTTTTCCAGAATAAGGAAAGCACCATTTGGGTTTTAAAGTTTGGGTCTTCTGGCTTAGTGGCTATTGAATCCACAACCTTTCCAAGTTGGACATCATTAACATTTAAACAATGCAAACAGATTATATGATTCAGAATAGAAATCTCTAGTAGATATTCTAACTACAGCTGTGTGAAAAATTCCCATTGATATTTTAAGTGGCCAGCAGGAAAATGCTTCTCTCACTGTGTATCATTTGCAGAAAATTAAAACCGTTTCATTAGTGAAAACTGATAGACATTCACAGTCCTCATTGCCAGATACAAAAAATTTGCTATGGCTTCAGTGGAGTTACTCATGTCCTTCTGCAGGAGAATATGGACCCTCTTTTATAAAGTACTTAAATACACAGAGAGCCAATTGTGTAGCCAAAAATCACAGTGGCCCAGATCTGGAGATTTGCCATTTAGTACAGGTAGTAAATCTGCTTCACTTTACAGTGCCAGGTCAGCACTTGAACACTGAATGGCAGAAAACCAAAGGATATCTTGCAGTTTTACTTTCTGTTAGATAGAAATTGAATCATCTGTCCCAGAACAATTATTATCAGCTGACAACCTCTGCATTAAATTATTAGGGAGAAGGTTCAAACAACACTTTCAGGAAATGTTCCTATCCAACTATTAAAAGAAAAAGCATGTTAAAAATGGCAATGAAAATAAAACAGAGTGCTTCCTTTGGGGTCTTGAGAAGCAGCTTTATTGTCTGGGGAGTCAGAACAATGGCTGAATAAGGTAAAATGGTTTGCATTTGAAAAGCTCTCATCTCTTCATGCTTTGGTGGATGAGACATCAGCATTGTTGTTAAAATTCCAACACAGTATAAAAAACAAATTAATTTGAAGTAAAGGTGTCTCCAAGAGGAGAGGTATCATTTCAGGTATGGTTTTATTCCCAGAAAAAAAGTGTTAATTCTGTTTAATTATGCCAAATGATTGCAACTAGCAGGGGAAATAAAGGTCTACCTGAGTTATTCTGAGCTGCTCACACTAGGCGGGCCCCTGTTGAACCACGAGATAAAATCAATAGACAGGATCCAGGAGGAACCTATGGCGATTCTCAAGCCTGCCAGAGATTTAATGAGAACCTGCACACATGTGGCACTGCTGTCTCTCACATGCAGCTTTGTTGCATAGGAAACAGGTGTTATTCTACTAAAGGGCTGGATGGCTTTCCTGAAATCCTCCTAGGAAAACAGCAGCTCCAAATCACAAGTGGCTTGAATGTATATTTCCTATTATTTGTTCAGGATGTTACAGAGTCATTGAGTTTAAGGCCAGAAGGGACCACTAGATCATCTAGTCTGACCTCCTGTGTATCACAGGTCACCAACACCACCCAGCAGTCTCACACTAAATCCAACAACCAAAAAGAGACCAAAGTATTACAGCCCACGGGAAACTAGATTTTTATGTGCCACAGGCAGAGACTAGGAGGGACTAAGGTGCACCAGTTCCAAAAATCCCTGCAATGTCAGGGAAATGATTAAATGAAACATACCCAGATAATCCTGACAAGTGACCCATACCCGCATGCTGCAAAGGAAGGTGAAAATAAACCAAGGTCATTGCCAATCTGAGCTGGGGGAAAATTCCTTCCTGACCCCATATATGGCCATCAGTCAGATCCCGAGCATGTGAACAAGAATGAGACAACCTAGTACGTGAGAGAGAGAGAATGTTTGGTATCACTTCAGAGCACCGACCCACTCTTGTGGCCATCTCTGATGCTTTAGAGGAAAGAATCAGCTCCCACCCACACACCCCAGAATACATTGGAGTGGAGAACCCCTTCCTGACCCCTGCAGGAGGCCAGCTGAAACCTCAAGCATGAGATTTCAGGAACAGAAGATGTAAACTGGAAATGAGCCCCAGGGCTGCTGAGACTCTCCTCCCTCTTCCCCCCCAGTCTCCATCACAAGTGACCCTGTCATACAATCACATTCATAAATTTTCCCAGGTCTTTCTTAAAACTCATTAAGTTGTTTGCCCCCAAAAGTCCTATTTGGAGGCTGTTGCAAAAATCTCACCCCTTTGATGGTTCGACCCTTCTTCTAATTTCCAGCCTGGATTTACTCATCTCCAGTTTGTATACATTTGTTTTTGTGCCAACATTGTCCCATGGCTTAAATAGCTTTTCACCCTCCCTGTTAAACATTTTTGGGAGAGCAAAATATTCCTTCCTGGCTCTCATTCACTTTGGTTTCAATATTGATAATTTCCAGTCTTTTTTTTTTTTTTTTGCTTGTTCATTTTTAATTTGCTTCTCCCTGGTTTGGATTTGGATTTTTATTGTTATCAGGAGTGTTCCAGACAGTAGTGAACTGCAATATTTCTGTTTGTTTTTTTCCCCTAGTGGAACTCTTCATGCTGGTTAATAAATTGGCCAGGCTAAGAACTACCTGGGAAATTTCCAGTCGTTTGTTAGACATCACCAGAGGGAGAGCCCAAATAATTTACTTCACTTGCGGTCCATCTACTTCAGGTTGTTTGGAATGCTACAAAACAGCTCTCTTGGGTAATACAAATATGAGACATGGGATACTACACATACCCCTGGGCTTTAGAGTTTCACTTGTACTAATGTCTAGTGCTTGTTTTGCCAGGGAACAGCTTGAATTGCATAAAAAGCTGTTTGTAAGCAGCTGAATTCGAAAGTGGGTTTCAAGTAGACCTATTTGTAATCCTGTGATCATAATTTACAAACCTATGTGAGGACAATGAAGTTTTAACTGTAGTCAAAATTCATGTATACCCACATTTTTAGAAGCAACACTGATTTTGGATGCCCCAAGTTTGCGATGCCCAGCTTGAGAAACTTGGAGTCTGTCCAGTTGGCACTTGAAATCAGTGACTACTTTTGAAAATGTTGACCTTTGTCGTGCAATAGTTGTAAGCTCTTTGGCACTTCAACTATGTCTTTCCAATGTTCTTGCACAGTACCTAGCACAATTGAGTCTCAATCTTGATTGGGGCCCTTGTACGACACCACAATATAAATAATAATTGGATTATTAGATGCTTGACGTATTTGCTGTTTTTACCAACTGGGTGACTAAAATATAAGGAACTTGTTGCATTTGCTACAGATGCTTTAGAAAATTCCTCTTATACCTCTTCCTTTCACATGAAAATATTAGCACTGCAATATCGGGGCAGATCCTCAGTTGATGTCAATTGTTATAGCTTCACTGAAGTCAACCTTATTTTTGATTAAATGTTTCATACCACTCTTGTAAGACTCTGTTTAAATTTTTAGAGCTGAATCAAGCTTTCTCTGGAGATAATGGTTTCCCATTATTCAGTTTGTGAACTTCCAAGTCGCACTCTTTTGGGATAATGCAGGGAAAAAAACCCACAATGACACAACACTCATGGGGATCCAGCTGTGGAATGAACACAGAAGATTAGACAAATCTAGAATCTGACCACCTTTAGGAATGCTGCAAATCCTTTTCTCTTTGATAAATGTCTTTTTTCCATAACCAGAACAACATTCACAAGATCAATCATCCCCTTCTACTGCCAACAAAAAATCAACAACCAAAGAACCCTACTCCTAGCAGAAGCTGAAATGAAGTCAACAACAAAATGCCAACTTCAACAGAGTAGAGATTTCACCTAGCTTTTTAAAAAAAAAAACAAAACAGAAAGGAGCAAGAGTCCATAAAGTTTACTTGGAACATCACTATTGCCAGTGTGCTTTCTGTGGGTGGCACTTGGGATGGGCAGCAGTAGAAACTCTAAGGTAAACAGACAGACTTCGCTAAGAGTAAGATGAAGCCCTTCATCAGTATTCCAAAAGGCAACCTATTTTCTCCTAAGAAAGCCAAGTTCTTTCATTTTATGATAATACTTTGAATTAAGATAGATTATGTAAACTTGCTGAGGAACGATATCTGCAAAATAAGTACTCTATGGAAATAGAATATTGAGGTTCTGCTCAATAAGTATCTTTTAATAAGCAAGAAGATTGCTAGTGTTTTGACTACCATGCTGCTGATTAAACTGAGCCCTGAAGTAACAAATCTAGAGGACATAAAAACTTTAAATCCCTAGCAGAAGGATGGATAAAACCTTTTTATTGTCTGAGACATACCTGTGAGTTAACTAATTGTGAAGTGACAATAAATGATTTAATTATTTCCCATCTGTTAGGATTTCAACTAGGTGCCACTCAATTTGGATAGTTACAAACTCTCCATCATTTTACTCTGCATTCCCTATCCAGGCTCATACCACTGGAGGGTGAATTATGTTATTACCATCTGGGGCAAAAGGACAGAAGGGGCTTTCTTTTTAAGAGTTACTATTTTAAAAAAAATCAATCATCGCTATAACCCTACTGTGAAGGAGGTGACATCTGCTTATTGGATTGTATGTGCCCTATTTTCTGGCTCAGAAATGTAAGAATTGTGTCTTACGCCACATTAACAGAGAAGAAAACTTGTGAACTTTGAGCTAATGTTGCTGCTATATGCTAATTACATTTACAGTTTAAAACAAATAAACAAAAAAGTATGGACCTGAGCAATTAAGGGAGGGGAGATAAACAATTAAATGCATTTACCATTCTCTTATTAAATGTACAAGTGTTGAATATCACCTGGCATGTTCCAAATACAGCCTTCACTCCTTCCAGCTATTCATCACCCAGGGTCAGCCAATGCATTGGAGATCCCCTTATACTTCTCTCAAATCATAAACATTTCCCATATGCTCTGAAACTCTCCCAAATTACCACTCACTCAACTACCACATATGGCCAATGAAGCATATACCCATTTGCTTACTATTATTAGATAGAAACACTAACCTCTATCTATCTACTAGAGTTGTTTGGGAAATATTTTTGAGAAATAGAGACAAAAATTCTTGAAATCCTCCAACCCCCATTTTCTAATTGGCCCTTCTATCTATTTTCTTACATAATACCCATCACTGTGATATTAAGCAGGCCTTATAATGTTTTTACAGAGAAGAATCTAAATCCTTGCCAATCCCAACTATCATATAGTCAAGAAAATACAAATATCATGCTTTATTCTTCCTGTTTGGTCCAAAAGCACCTTTTCACCATCTGCTGTTCTATTCTCAGACAGATAATTCAATCTACCCCATTCACCCTTCTATGTAGAAATCCTATTTCTTTCCCTTTTCACCCTCCAGTTACAAATCAGACATCTTGTCTTCCAGATACAAACCATTTGTCCATCTTCATCCAAGGAACGAAGACCTCACAATACCAAGTTCATCAGACCAGACTATTTATTATATAATTTATCATGGGAGACAGAAGGGAGTCAATGCGGTTGTAGAATGCATTTTTCATTCTGTGCTCAATTATTTCAAAATGCTAAAACCTTTAAATGCTTTGTTCATAGATATGGTACTAATAATATATGTTTGTACAATTCTTGATAATAGAATGTAGTCTTTTCTGCTCACTCAGTCTTAATGTTATATGTGTCACTCCTATTACAGTTCTTTCACCACCACTTAAATTCTTATAATTTAGAATACATTTTATATTTAATATCCTGTATTTTTTACACCGTGGAATTTACTGTAATGCTCAAATTCATTATTTTGCTGACACTGCCAGGTTTCCTAAGAGAAAAAGAAGAGCTGCAAGGCAGGAATCCTATGGTGAAGCAAAATATAACTAAAAACCTGTCCAGCATGAAGCATCATTCTTTGCAAATGAAACATGGTGGCCCCACTGGAGCTGTGACTTCTCTCGACTGCAGCAGCTAGCAGTATGAGCCATAGAACTCAGTCTGAAGGATTTTGCAGACACAAACTGAGCCCAGTGAAGCACCCAGTGGAAGGAGTTTGAACTGTACACAGACCTGGCCATGCAGGATGACAATGGCAAGAAACTATTATTTTATCTGATTGGGGAATAAGGCAGAGGAGTTTGCAGCACTTTGCAGCTCACCACTTCCTCAAGATTCACAGCAGTCCTAGGAGCCCTGGAGACTTATTGCTCCCCAAAGCAGAACACAACCACTAAACTTTAGAACACTAAAGACCAACCTGAAGAGGAAAGAATAGACCCCTATGCTGCAGCCTTACACATACTGTCTGCTACGTGCAATTTTGGGGACTTGACAGACTTTCTAATTCAGGACAAGATAATATGTGGCACTTGGGATCACAACCTGAGAAAGCGGCTGCTCCAGGAAGGCGATCTCACATGGTGAGACATGGGGCATGCAGTGGAAGTCTGAAGAGAAAGGATGAAAGTCCTAAGAGGCACAACATTTCCAGAAGAATATGCAGGGAGACAACAGCAAAGGAGAGCAGGTGGCCAGGGTTTGCTATCCTTAGATGCATTTACTGTGGGAGACAGCACAAGCGAGTAAAGGAGAAGTTCCCTGCACTAAGATAGCATTACAAGGTATGTGGCTTGTCTACACTACGAAATCAGGTCGAATTTATAGAAGTCGGTTTTGTAGAAAGCGTTTTTATACAGTCGATTGTGTGTGTCCCCACACAAATGCTCTAAGTGCATGTAGTCAGCGGAGTGTGTCCACAGTACTGAGGCAACCATCGACTTCCGGAGCGTTGCACTGTGGGTAGCTATGCCACAGTTCCCGCAGTCTCTGCCGCCCATTTGAATTCTGGGTAGAAATCCCAGTGCCTGATGGGGCTAAAACATTGTTGCGGGTAGTTCTGGGTACATATCGTCAGGCCCCCCCTTCACTCCCTCCCTCCGTGAAAGCAAGGGCAGACAATTGTTTTGCTCCTTTTTTCTTGAGTTACCTGTGCAGACGCCATGCCACGGCAAGCATGGAGCCCGCTCAGGTAACCGTCACCGTATGTCTCCTGGGTGCTGGCAGACGCGGTACTGCATTGCTACACAGCAACAGTTTATTGCCTTTTGACAGCAGATAGTGCAGTATGACTGGTAGCCGTAGTCAGCGTAGTCCAGGGTGCTCTTTTAACCAACTTCGATGAGGTCGGGGCGCCTGGGCAAACATAGGAGTGATTCAGCCAACGCATTTCCCTTTTAAGTTTTGTTTCATGGCGATTCAGTCCTACCGGCAGTGCACTCTCTTTTAATCTGCAGCCACCAGAAGACGATGGCCAGCAGTCATACTGCACCGTCTTCTGCTGAGCACCCAGGAGATGGCGATGGCTAGCAGTCATACTGCACAGTCTGCTGCCAGCAAGATGTATAAAGATAGATGAAGTGGATCAAAACAAGAAATAGACCAGATTTGTTTTGTATTCATTTTCTCCTCCCTCCCTCCGTGAAATCAACGGCCTGCTAAACCCAGTTTTGAGTTCTATCCTGGAGGTGTTGAGTTCTATCCTTGAGGGGGCCATTCTGTTTCTCGCAAAGCCACCCCCTTTGTTGATTTTAATTCCCTGTAAGCCAACCCTGTAAGCCATGTCATCAGTCGCCCCTCCCTCCGTCAGAGTAACGGCAGACAATTGTTCCGCGCCTTTTTTCTGTGCAGACACCATACCATGGCAAGTATGGAGCCCGCTCAGATCACTTTGGTAATTAGGAGCACATTAAACACCACACGCATTATCCAGCAGTATATGCAGCACCAGAACCTGCCAAAGCGAAACCGGGCGAGTAGGCGACGTCAGCGCAGTGACGAGAGTGATGAGGACATGGACACAGACTTCTCTCAAAGCATGGGCCCTGGCAATGTGGGCATCATGGTGCTAATGGGGCAGGTTCATGCGGTGGAACTCCAATTCTGGGCTTGGGAAACAAGCACAGACTGGTGGGACCGCATAGTGTTGCAGGTCTGGGACGATTCCCAGTGGCTGCGAAACTTTTGCATGCGTAAGGGCACTTTCATGGAACTTTGTGACTTGCTTTCCCCTGCCCTGAGGTGCAAGAATACCAAGATGAGAGCAGCCCTCACAGTTGAGAAGCGAGTGGCGATAGCCCTGTGGGAGCTTGCAACGTCAGACAACTACTGGTCAGTCGGGAATCAATTTGGATTGGGCAAATCTACTGTGGGGGCTGCTGTGATGCAAGTAGCCCACGCAATCAAAGATCTGCTGATATCAAGGGTAGTGACCCTGGGAAATGTGCAGGTCATAGTGGATGGTTATGCTGCAATGGGATTCCCTAACTGTGATGGGGCCATAGATGGAACCCATATCCCTATCTTGGGACTGGAGCACCAAGCCGGCGAGTACATAAACCACAAGGGGTACTTTTGAATGGTGCTGCAAGCACTGGTTGATCACAAAGGACATATCACCAACATCAACGTGGGATGGCCAGGAAAGGTACATGACGCTCGCATCTTTAGGAACTCTGGTCTGTTTCAAAAACTGCAGGAAGGGACTTTCTTCCCAGACCAGAAAATAACCGTTGGGGATGTTGAAATGCCTATATGTATCCTTGGGGACCCAGCCTACCCCTTAATGCCATGGCTCATGAAGCCATACACAGGCAGCCTGGACAGTAGTCAGGAGCTGTTCAACTACAGGCTGAGCAAGTGCAGAATGGTGGTAGAATGTGCATTTGGACGTTTAAAAGCGTGCTGGCGCAGTTTACTGACTCAGTTAGACCCCAGCGAAACCAATATTCCCACTGTTATTACTGCTTGCTGTGCGCTCCACAATATCTGTGAGAGTAAGGGGGAGACATTTATGGCAGGGTGGGAGGTTGAGGTAAATCGCCTGGCCGCTGGTTATGCGCAGCCAGACACCAGGGCGGTTAGAACAGCACAGGAGGGCGCGGTGCGCATCAGAGAAGCTTTGAAAACCAGTTTCATGACTGGACAGGCTACAGTGTGAAAGTTCTGTTTGTTTCTCCTTGATGAAACTCCCTGCCCCTTGGTTCGCTCTACTTCCCTGTAAGCTAACCACCCTCCAGTCCTCCCTTCAGTCACCGCTTGCAGAGGCAATAAAGTCATTGTTGCTTCACATTCATGCATTCTTTATTAATTCATCACACAAATAGGGGGATAACTACCAAGGTAGCCCAGGAGAGGCGGTGGAGGAGAGAAGCACTGGGAGGGGTGGTGGAGGAGGGAAGGACAAGGCCACACAGCACTTTAAAAATTTAAAACTTATTGAATGCCAGCCTTCTGTTGCTTGGGCAATCATCTGGGGTGGAGTGGCTCGGTGGCCAGAGGCCCCCCCACTGCGTTTGTGGGCATCTGGGTGAGGAGGCTATGGAACTTGGGGAGGAGGGCGGTTGGTTACACAGGGGCTGTAGCGGCGGTCTGTGCTCCTGCCTTTCCTACAGCTCAACCATACGCTGGAGCATATTAGTTTGATCCTCCAGCAGCCTCATCATTGAATCCTGCGTCCTCTCATCATGCTGCCACCACCTTTCAGCTTCAGCCCTCTCTTCAGCCCGCCACTTACTCTCTTCAGCCTGCCACCTCTCCTCCTGGTCATTTTGTGCTTTCCTGCACTCTGACATTGTCTGCCTCCATGCATTCGTCTGTGCTCTGTCAGTGTGGGAGGACAGCATAAGCTAAGAGAACATTTCATCGTGAGTACATTTTTTTGGCCTTCTAATCTTCGCTAGCCTCTGGGAAGGAGAAGATCCTGTGATTCTTGAAACACATGCAGCTGGTGGAGAAAAAAAAAGGGACAGTGGTATTTAAGAAGACACATTTTATAGAACAATGGGTACACTCTTTCACGGTAAACCTTGCTGTTAATATTACATACACAGCACTTGTGCTTTCGTTCCAAGGTCACATTTTGCCTCCCCCACACCATGTGGCTACCCCCTCATCCCTCCCCCCGTCCCCGTGGCTAACAGTGGGGAAGATTTCTGTTCAGCTACAGGCAAACAGCTCAGCAGGAACAGGCACCTCTGAATGTCCCCTTAAGAAAAGCACCCTATTTCAACCAGGTGACCATGAATGATATCTCACTCTCCTGAGGATAACACAGAGAGATAAAGAATGGATGTTGGTTGAACGCCAGCAAACATACACTGCAATGCTTTGTTCTATAATGATTCCTAAGTATGTGCTATTGGACTGGAGTGGTAAAGTGTCCTACCATGGTGGACGGAATAAGGCTGCCCTCCCCAGAAACCTTTTGCAAAGGCTTTGGGAGTACATCCAGGAGAGCCGTGAATGCCAGGGCAAATTAATCATTAAACATGCTTGCTTTTAAACCATGTATAGTATTTTAAAAGGTACACTCACCAGAGGTCCCTTCTCCACCTGGCGGGTCTGGGAGGCAGCCTTGGGTGGGTTCGGGGGGTACTGGCTCCAGGTCCAGGGTAAGAAACAGTTCCTGGCTGTCAGGAAAACTGGTTTCTCCGCTTGCTTGCTGTGAGCTATCTACAACCTCATCATCATCATCTTCCTCATCCCCAAAACCTGCTTCCGTGTTTCCTCCATCTCCATTGAAGGAGTCAAACAACATGGCTGGGGTAGTGGTGGCTGAACCCCCTAAAATGGCATGCAGCTCATCATAGAAGTGGCATATTTGGGGCTCTGACGCAGAGCGGCCGTTCACCTTTCTGGTTTTCTGGTAGGCTTGCCTCAGCTCCTTAAGTTTCACGCGGCACTGCTTCGGGTCCCTGTTATGGCCTCTGTCCTTCATGCCCTGGGAGATTTTGACAAATGTTTTGGCATTTCGAAAACTGGAACGGAGTTCTGATAGCACAGATTCCTCTCTCCATACAGCGATCAGATCCCGTACCTCCCGTTCGGTCCATGCTGGAGCTCTTTTGCAATTCTGGGACTCCATCATGGTCACCTCTGCTAATGAGCTCTGCATGGTTACCTCTGCTGATGAGCTCTGAATGGTCACCTGCAGCTTGCCATGCTGGCCAACCAGGAAATTGAAATTCAAAAGTTTGCGGGCCTTTTCCTGTCTACCTGGCAAGTGCATCTGAGTTGCGAGTGCTGTCCAGAGCGGTCACAATGGAGCACTCTGGGAGGCCATTACCATCTAATTGTGTCCACACTACCCCAAATTTGACCCAGCAAGGCCGATTTCAGCACTAATCCCCTTGTCGGGGGTGGAGTAAGGAAATCGATTTTAAGAGCCCTTTAAGTAAAAATAAAGGGCTTCGTCGTGTGGATGGGTGCAGGGTTAAATCGATTTAACGCTGCTAAATTTGACCTCAACTCCTAGTGTAGACCAAGGCTCAGAAAGATTCTGTCAGACATGTACAAGAAGGCAATGATGCATGAGACAGTGATGATGACATCATTACTCTCTACTTGAGTCCTAGTGCATATCAAGCTTAGGGTGTTAGGAGGGATAGCAACAAGGGACACTACCACCCCCCCATGCATGTAACAATGTTAATAGTGAAATGCCCTGTCCGATTTCAGCTGTATATCAGGGCCACCTGCACTGCGAATTGGACTTGAACACCCCTTAAAAAGGACAGGCACAATGAGAGCATAATGCAACCTGCAAGAAAGTGCAGTAACTGATAGTAACTAATCCAAAATATAAGACGATACCAACTGTAGTTTGTAGTGGTGGATGGTAAACATTACAGACCCCTCTTGGGGAATACAGCCATATAAGCCATGGATCTGATCAGGGTGCAGCGTCAGAAATCTATACTGCAGCACAAGAAGCAAAAGGGAGAGTCCAATTGACAATGGAGACCATTTTAAAAGCATATGGGGATGTTTTCAAAGGGAACGAGTCCCTACCATGGAAGGAAGATTCCAGTGGCCCTAGGTAATCCAATACACAAGGAGCTCAGAAGCAGAGTAATGGTATCACAACACCTGTAGAGGCCAGTGAAGCCTAGAAAAGCAGCATGGTGGTAAACAAGCCATTGGGCAAATTATGCATCTGTATAGACCCAAAGCCTCTGATCGGGCATTGAAAAGATGCCACTCTCCACTGCCCACAACTGATGACATCTTGCCAGAACTTTCCAAAGCCAGAATCTTTGCAGTCTGTGATGTGAAGAATGGGTTTTGGCACATAAACCTGAATAAAGTGTCCCAACATATTGACAACGGTTGCAACACCATTTGGTCACTACAGATGGCTGCATATGCTGATGGGCATAAAATGAGCAACTGAGGTGTTCCAGAGAAGACTCACCCAAGTGTCGTAAGGACTGCCTGGAGTGAAAATAATTGCAGATGATATGTTCATTGTACGTGAACAAGACCATGACAGAAAACGATAAGCTTTTCTACAGTGATGCAGGGGCAAGAACATAAAATTCAACTCAAAACAAATGCTACGCAAATAGCATGAGGAGATGTACACTAGACATTTGCTTTCAGCAGAGGGACTGAAAGCAGGACCTAATAAGATCGAGGTAGTCAGAGACAGTCCAGCTCCAGTGGATATGAAAGGGGTACAGTGCTTCATAGGAATGATACATTTTCCGTCTGAGTTCTGTCCACGCCTGGTTGCAGTAGCGGAACACATACATCAGTTCACAAGGCAGGATGTTGAGTGGGACTGTGTAGATCACCAACAACAAGCATTTGACATGCTGAAACAAATGATAGTGGATGTCTCTGGCTTGAAATACTAGTATCCATGCGAGCCACTGATATTCCTGTGTGATGTATTGGGGAAGGATAGGGTGTAGTTCTTTTGCAGGAGCAGCCGGTCACTTATGCTGGTAGAGTCCTGTCAGAGACTGAACAGGGCTTTGCCCAAATAGAAAAAGAGCTTCCGGCTGTGGTATTTGGAATGAAGCAATTCCATCGGTACACTTATGGCCACCCAGTAATAATGCAATCAGACCACAAACCCATAGAGACAGTCATGGCAAAGCTCCTTCTTAGCACTCCAAAGAGACCAAAGAGATTGCAGTGCATGTTGTTGCGCCTCTGGCACCACCTGGAAAAGATCAGATCTTGTCAAGGATGATTATTGGTGTTAGCTGACACCCTGAGCAGGACATAAATACCCAGCGTCAGCAAGGTGGGGCAGGGGATCAAGACACAGAATCCATTAATGTGCTGCATTGCCTCCCAGTTTCAGCTGCAAAGCTGATGGAAATCTAAGAGGCTTTGGAAAAGGACATTGAGCTACAGGCAGTCAAGAGAGCGATATTAGTAGAGTACCCAGAAGACAAACGCCAAGCATGGGTAAGAGCAGAAACATTTTTTTTAATTAAAGATGAGTTGAGTGTGCAGGATGGAATCACATTTCGAGGATAGAGAGCTGTTGTCTCCATCTCATTACATTAGGATGTCATGAAAAAAATACATGCCTCACACCTTGGCATTGACAGCTGTCTTAGACAGGCTCAAGAATGTATTTACTGGCTGGGAATGAATACACGACTACGCTCTTCGATAGAAAGGTGTGACACCTGCCAGTTATGTGATAAAAGTCAGCAGAAAGAGACTCTGTTACAGTGGTGGGCAACCTGCGGCTCGAAGGCAGCACGCAGCCCATCAGGGTAATCCGCTGACGGACCGCCACACAGTTTGTTTACATTTGCAGCCACCCGCAGCTCCCAGTGGCCATGGTTTAACGTTCCCGGCCAATGGGAGCTGCCGGAAGTGGCGGCCCACCACTGCTCCATTACCACAAGAGCTGCCCATATCTTATCTGACAATAAGAAAAGGTGGAAGTGAAGTTATTTCCCTTCAAGGAAAAGGAACACTTGATTACAGTTGACTACTACTCACATTGTTGTAGGTTTATGCCCTGCCTTGTACAAGAAGCAAACCAGTGATTGGCAAACTGAGGGCCCACTTTGCAAAAAAACTGTATTCACTGACAAGAAACCTCAGTTTACCCCAAGAATTCAAGGAATTTGCACACAAATGGGAGTTTGACTACAACACCTCTTCCTCAGAATGCCCACAGAGTAATGGTAAGGTGGAATAAGCATTGAAAACCACTATGAAAGTGTTACACAAGGCTGTTTCTTTGGTTCAGACCCCTTCTTAGCATTTTTGGCATACAGGAATACTCCATCACAGGGGTGCCAAAACAGTCCAACACAGGCATAGATGGGATGAAGGACCAAACCCTGCTACAAATGAGTGGAGACCTGTTGCAGCCAGAAGGAAGAAGATGTTGTCAAGAGAAGATGGCCAACAGTCAGATAAAACAGGCACTGGAGTATGACAGATCAGCCAAGGACCTACTGGCCCTGGAGACAAGTACTCTTGTGTCGATCCAGTCAATAGACAGACACCAGAAGAGGCCGAAAGGAGTTGTGAGGGTGCAATGACACCCAGGTCATATGTGGTAACTATGCAAAAGGGACAAGTGATCCAAAGGAACAGAAGGAATTTACAAGCCAGCAGACACAGCACCCAGAAAGAGCCTACAGAGCAGAGGTGGGCAAACTATGGGCCGCAGCCCACATCCGGCCCACAGGACCTTCCTGCCCAGCCTTTGAGCTCCTGGCTGGGGAGGCTAGCCCCCGGCCCCTCCCCTGCAGCCTCAGCTTGCCATGCCGCCAGCGCTCTGGACGGCGGGGCTGTGAGCTCCTGCCGGGCAGTGCGGCTGCGAGAGTTGCCAGCCTGCCCCGGTGCTCTAGACTGCGTGGCAGCATGTCTGGCTCCAGCTGGGCAGCGCGGCTGCCAGTCCTGCATGACCGGCATGGTAAGGGACCTGGGGGGGTAGTTGGATAAGGGGAAGGGGGTCCTGGGGGGCAGCCAGGAGACAGGGAGCAGGGGGCAGTTGGATCGGAGGTGGGATCCCAGGGGGGCAATCAGAGGACAAGGAGCGGGCGGGGGGGGGGGGGGTTGGATGGGTCAGGGTTCTGAGGGTGGCAGTCAGGGGGCAGGAAGTGGGAGGGGGTGTATAGGGGGCAGGGGCCAGGCTGTTTGGGGAGGCACAGTCTTCCCTACCCAGCCTTCCATACAGTTTTGGAATCCCAATGTGGTCCTCAGGCCAAAAAGTTTGCCCACCCCTGCTATAGAGATACAGAGATCATCAAGGAACTGAGACCAAGAACAATCTAGAGGCCAACCCCACAGGAAGGTAGGAGATTCCACAAGGAGACAGTTTGCTAGACTTGGAGACAGAGAAGCAGAGATAGGTCACACCTGTTCAAGTGCCCAAACTATCCTCAAAGACAAATGTAATCAGGTGAGCCTGTGGTGAAGACAAAATTCCAACTAGATTACGTGCTAGCAGCCTCTGTTGAAGGGATACATGGTGGGGACCAGGGCACCAATCATTTGTTTTTAATCTTTATATTTAAATGTTTGCAAAATGAGGAAGATGTATTATGATTGGTGGAACTGGAGTCAGAGAACCAATGTTTCTGGAGGGACTGTTATCGACAGGACATCAGGGAATGTGGGGAATTAGTGTGGAAGCAATACAGCCACATGAACAGAGCAGTGCACAGTCCAATTGTTCAACTCAACCTGCGTTCAGCATCCTTATTTTAGTTCCTTCTATGCTGCTGACACATGGAGCAGTCCAGTTCCTCTATTGATTATGATTGCTTGTTAGTTGTAGTATTTCTTCCCAGGTGACGCCAGTGCATTCAGTTTCCTCTGTCAGTGTCTTCTGCCTGTTCTTCCTTGGCCTTGGTTTTCTCTTTCCTCCCTCAGATAGCCAATTCAATGCTTGCTTAGCATGTCTCCCATCTTCCATATAGTGTACATGTCCCATCAATCTGAACCTTCTTCCTTTGATGACATTTTCTAACCTCTGTCAGCTCCTTTATTCTCACTTTTTTTTGTCTTTCCATGAAATGTGTAGTATCTTCCTCAGCCATCTGTGATGGCCAGTCTCCAATCTCTTTTTGTTAGCCACTGTCATTGGCCAAGTCTCTTCTTTGTATAGCAGCAGTGTGCTTAGTTCATTCACATGTATAATCTAACCGTTAGTTTGGTGTGGAGACCTCTCTGACCAGATGTTGCTCATTCTTCCAAAAGTGGTGTTTGCTTTGCCTAATTGTGTATGAATATCTTTATTGCAGCCACCTTCAAATGTTTTCACACTCCCGAGACAGCAGAACTCTGTTTGATTTCTTTTCCATCCATGTATGTCTTTGCATCTGTTGTCTAGTTGCCTATCTTCACAATCTTGGTTTTCTCTGCATTTACTTTCAATCCAATTTTTGCTGCTTCTTGTTTTACCTCTGATGTAAGGGCAATCATTCGTTCCCTGTCATACCCAATTAAGCAATGTCATTGGCAAAGTCAAAGTTGTGTAACTCATCTCTGCCAACTCATTTTATGCTGTCCACAATGCCTTTCGTTGCTTGCTTCATCAGCCGGTCTATTGCTAATGCAAAGAGGATTCTCCCTCTTTTTTGCACTCAGCTTTATTCTTTGTACATGAAACATTTGTGAGGCAGCAGAGAGGAACTGATATTTTGCCAATAGACCCAAGATGAATGCAAACCTCAGAAGCTGAAGGCCTGTTCTTAACATTCAAGTGGGTTGAAAAATTAGGCAAAGCCCTATCCATACGTCATATTTTAAATCATTCCTTAGTGAAAAAATGTTCCTTAAAGCAGTTAGTCTACATGCACATGTAACTTGTTTGATGTAAGTATTGAACAGCTCTGAGTTTCAATCTAGTAACTATCATTTAATATTTACCATGTAATTCTCGATTGTATTTAAGAAGCTGTGTTCTACTCACCTAGACAATATATACTATTATACACAATGGACTAAGTGAAAATGTCAACACACAATCAGGATCACACAAAGGCTAATGTGCTCAGATAAAAGTAAACTGAAGAAAGTGTTAACCTTTATTTCAGGCAAACTGTCTTCTTTTGGTGTTTTGTCTTTGAAACTATGCAGCAAGTTCTTCTGGAAGGGCACAAAGAAAAAAATCATTATAATCTTATTTAATTCTATGACAGCTCTTCACTCAGACGTGAAGAGCCTCAGGTGACATGACTTAGGCCAATTGTTTCACTTATCAAAAATAGATAACATAAGCCCTAAACAAATCCGGCTGCATGGTTGTTTTTTGACCTCTTATTGAATGTTTGTCAATTGTCACTTTGACTCACAGCCCTACATTAAGAAGATTGAAAAATATTGCTTTGCTGGTGTAGATTCATATTGACATAGTTTTTTTCTGGAGCAGTATATCATCAATGTAATGCTGTGCGCCTCTGATGATTTAGCACACAAAAATATAGCACAAGCCAAAGGACATTGGTAAGGAGCTTATTTATTTCTGGTTTATGTTGTTTTAGTTGTGCCTGAACATAAAGGTAAATGTTTCAGCTTTATTTTGGGCTTGTAGACAGACAGACACAGACAGACAGACAGATTCTCTATTCTGCTAAGGCCACTTTGCATTGTACAGATTGGCCTTAAATCATTCAAAGGTTCTCTGTGGTGGATTTCTCCTGTGTAGAAGGGGATCTTTACTTTAGTACAGACACCCTATATGTATATTATGTTAGTCATTCTCACCAACCCCAGCATAAATGGTAAGTAGGAGCATGATGGGTGGGCAGAAGTGTGCATTAGCAGTGGAAGGGGGGTATACCAGAGTTGAGCTCCACTGGGCCTGATCCTTCACTGGAACCTTTTGCCAATAGCGTAAGTTAGAGTAGGACCCGCCCTGCTTTAACTCCTGCTTGGATTGGGCAGGGATCTGCAGCAGGCTCTCTACAGACACTACATAAGAATACAGCTCAGACAGAGTGGAGAATAGGGGCAATAATGTATATAAAATATACATAGATGCACACCCAAATATAGCAGGCATTTTTATGTGGTAAATTACAGAGCTATTTTGATAAACGGTCTTCCTTGTGCACCTTTGATCATTTCACCTACTTCACTTTAAAAATAAAATAATTTGTTGGAGAAGTGGTTCCCTTTTCCCCCTGAAATGTGGAATTTCACCAAAAAAATTACACATTTGTGAGGCACATGACTGGCAATTTTCAGTCCTTGAATACTATTCAATGAGCAGTGAAACATTAAAGGTCTGATGTCTCACAATATTTTGGAGATAGAAATGGGAGCTTTATACCACAGGAAAGTTTGCTTCTAAACTTGGATATTACTGAGGAAATGGACTTCACAGTAGCAGAAAAGCTGTATAACAGCTATTATAGGCAGGGCTGGTAGTAACACTTATTATTAAGGTTACCAGATAGCTCCCTTAGAAGACCCTGTTTTCAGTTACTTGTAACTTTGCCAGATTTAACCATTCAGACTGAAATTTTCCATGCTGGATGTTTGCCACAGGCTGCCTTTTCCAAGAATGAGGGTAGGACAACATATATTCTTTTGACCACATTAAAAAATTCTGGCTACCTTTTCTTTGAAAATCTCTAGTGCCCTCAAACTTTGGGGCAGAGAGTTGAAATTGTGTGTGTGAAATTTCACTGCAATTGCTGCTCTGGGCTGCTATGGACCAGGTCCAGGCACCAGAACAGAAAGCAGGGAAGCTGTGTTTCCTGTGCTCTCAATGACCCTCATGCTGGGGCCAGCCAGCAGGGAGGAGGAAGCTGTCTGATTCAAATGCAGAGGAGACAATAAATGAACCTGCAGGAGCAGGGAGAATAGATTTGAAAAAGGATCCAGGGGCAGGGGGTGACTAGTACTGGAGGCTGGCAGGGAGGTAAACTGTGACTGGGAGTTTGGGGGGTGACTGGGAGCTTGGGGGGGGGGGGGGGGGGAAACTGAGCTCAGAAGAGGAGCTGTGGGTGGGGAGAGGGGGAAGGAGTAATTGTTACTCAGAACTCACAGTTTGGGAGGAATGAAGGTGGGTGGGAGGGAACAGCTGACACATCTGATAAGGATCTGGGTACAGAGAGAGAACTGGGACTGAGACTGGATGAGGAGCCCAGGGCGTGAGACTTGGACTGGGAGTAGGTGGGAGCTGGGCAACTGGAAGCCAGAGGGAAGGAGAGAGACAGATCAGATGAGGAGCTGATGGGGGAGGGGGAACTGGGACTGGCTGGTCCAGGAGACTGGGGCTAGGATAAGAAACCTGAGGAGCAGAGATTTGCACCAGATGAGGAGAATGGAACTGGGACCCGGAGCCAGGAGTGGAGAAGAGACAGGATTCTGACAGAGACAGGTTGGAGAGGGTGGTACTGAAGGGGTCAAACTTGGGGGAAACAGGCAGAAGAATCTGTGCCTACAAAAATACATTCCTTCGCAGGCCTGGAATGGAACCCTCTTTCAGTGCACAGGATGGAGCTGCTCTGGAGATCATGCAGGGCTGTGTTGTCAAGGAGACTGATGTCTGAAGGACTCATGCTTCATTTGTTGCAGAAGTTGGAAGGTGTGAGAGTAGGAGGCAGCGGACTGCAGAAAGAGAAAGGATAGTTCATGGTTAAGGCGTGTCATAACCATACAGCTAAGAGTAGCCTAAAATTCCTCCTTACCTGTAAGGGGTTAAGAAGCTCAAATAACCTGCTTGGCACCTGACCAAAAGGACCAATGGTGAAAGAAGATACTTTCAAATCTGGTGGGGAAGGGGGAGGCTTTGTTTGTGCTCTTTGTGCCGGGGTTTTCTCTCGGGACTGAGAGGGCCAGGTAGAAATTCATCTCCTCCAAACAATCCTGAGTGAGTCCCTAATATTACAAAAATAGTAAGTAAAGCCAGGCAAGGCAAGCTGGGTTATCTTTTGTTTTAGCTTGTGAATTTTCCCTTTGCTATAGGGAGGTTTATTCCTGTTTTTTGTAAGTTTGAAACTAAGCCTAGAGGGAGTTCCTCTGTGTTTTTGAATCTTTTGTTACCCTGTAAAGTTATCTTCCATCCTGATTTTACAGAGGTGATTCTTTTAACCTTTCTTTAAATAAAATTCTTCTTTTAAGAAAAAAAGGGTCTTTCATGCGGGTCCCCACATCGGTACCCCAGAGTTCAGAGTGGGGAGGGAACCTTGACAAGGTAGTTGAATGCTGCCATATAAAACTGCATTCTACCCCTGCATCTGTTACCGAGTTCCTGTGTGATAATAGACAAGGTATTTAAACCAAATTTTTCATGGTTGTCCCTTATTGTGTGTTCCTCATTTTCTGAGTGCCTGACTTGAGATGCTAGGGTTTGATTTGAAGGAGTGCTGAGCCCTCACCGCTGCAACTAAAGTTTATGGGAGCTGAGCTTTGACCATATAAAGTGCCACATAACGCTACGTATGCTGAAAAATCAAGTCCTTGGTGTTTCAGATTGGGCACCCAAAATTAGTGGCTACATTTTACCTTAATCTCTCTATGCCTCGGTTCTCCATTTGTAAAATGGGAAGAATAGCATCCCGCATCTCACTAGGGTGTTCTGTGTTCAGAACAGGTTGTGAGTAATGTACAGTAAATAGAGCTTGGGGCCACGCATTAAATGAGCACTGCCAGATCCAGAGGGACCAGAAAAGCAGCCCAGAGAGAGCAGACCCTGTCCTGGGAGCAGAGCTGCAGCCCCAAAGCCAGAGTCACAGCCCAGAGAGAGCAGACTTGCCCTGGGAGGAGAGCTGCAGCAACCAGACTCAGAGGGGCCAGAAAAGCAGCCCATGAAGCAGGTCAGTGTTGGGAACAGAGTCACAGAAGCAGCCTGCAGAGCAGACCTGTCCTGGGAGCAGAGCTGCAGCAACCAGAGCCAGAGGGGCCAAAGAAGAAGCCCAGGGAGCTGGAGGCAGAGCAGCAGCAGTGCAGAGACAGAGTGGTGGAGCTGGGGCTGGAGCAGTCCAGAGCTGGGTGCGGAGAGCAGCTGGGGAGACTGAGGAGGACCCTGGGCAGCAGGCCCAGCACAGGGAGACGCCTCAGTGAAGGGGCTCTGGAGGTTAGGCTTGGATCATAACCCCGACAGGGCGGGGGCAACACTGGGAAGAAGGGTCCTACCACTTAGAGCCTGAGAGCGTGTGGCCACCACCAGAGCAAGTGTCCAACCCACAGCATCCCTACAGCACAGCCAGGGCCTGAGAAGAAGGCCTGGGACTTACAAGGAACTGCCCTGACATTTCAGAGACACTGTTTGTGATGTTCCCTGCCACAGAGCGGGTTGATGTGTTTCCTTTAACCTTTCCCATTTTTCCTTATTCTTTTTAAAATTAATTGTTGATTAAATAACTTGCATTTGCTTTAACTTGTATGTAATGGTCAGTGGGTCAGAGAAGTGCCCAGGGCAGAGAGAGTACCCCGGAGTGGGGACACCCTAGACCCTGTCCTAGGTGACCACAGCAGGGTTGGGGGTTGAGCTCCCCCAGGAATCCTGGGCCCAGCCTTGTCGGGTTACGAGGACTCTGCCAGACAGGAGAGTGGAAGGGGAGTCCTCAAGGGCAGGGAGGCCACTGGGTAAAGGAAGTGGGATCCTTTCGCTAGCCCACTTCACCAGGGTAGTGCAGAAGACAGGAAAGTTCCCCACAATAGGGGGACTATTCCCCTGCTTACATATGGATAAGGCATTCGATTGGGAGTCAGAAAATTGGGTTTCTATTTCTTTTTTCTGCCACTAACATGCTATGAGATCTCGAGCAAGTTATTTCACCTCTGTCCCACAGTTTCCCCCTCTAATAATTAGGAATAGTTGCCTTTCTTTGTGAAGTTCTTCGAGATAAACAGACTAAACACGTTATGGATTAGTGAAAGTGTTAATTATTATTAGGATATGTTCATTTTATCCTGCCCCTCTGACTACCTCACCTGCACTCTTCTCATTAATCTAGCTCCAACAGGATTTATAGCATTCCAGGCCTTTCAGCAACTTCAGATAGTTAAAACAAAACAAAACAAACAAAGCAAAACCAAGCAATTTGGCAGATGATATTTCACTTTTTCACTCTGTGAAATTTCCATTCCCCAAATTACCTTGGCCTGCATGGGTAAATAAAGATAGAAGCTTTATTCCACTGGAAAAGGGAGTGTGCATAGTCCTAACAGGAAATACAGCACATGCTTCTAGCTGTGAAATGTCCCCAGATATTTAATGTTAAAGTCCATGGCATCTTTATGGATAGAAAACTATTTTAGGTAATTTTAAAGGGTTTATAGCGTCCTTTATATTTGGACTCATGGCAACTAAAACATTTGGCTTTGCCTGTGAAGATCCCAAAAAGATCTCAATAAATTTTTAAAACTTTCTCAAACATTTGTCAAATGCTTTCCCCCCCAACCCGAATGGTGTATATGGAATGTACATTGGTGTGGACTGCAAGGCAGGTTTTACTGCCAGTTAAGATGATCTGCATATTCTCATGGCTTCGCAACTATCCCAAACTCATGCTCGTAAAACTTTGGTATAACACCATAATGCATTCTCTATAAATATGTGTGTGATGTGTATATATGTAAAAATTTAGAAAGACCCATATTCTGCTCCAGACAGCTTGTGAGAGGAGGAGATCTGAGTGTTAAAGAGACAAGAGTGCCTTCTGTGTGTATGCACTCCTGTCCCCTTACAGAATTCCTGCGCTTTTGAAGCAAAAGAGAGTCTTCAATGCAGGAACTCACTGTTATTTGATGGGATTATTCAGCCAGCTGTTCAGGAAATCCATTGCAGGGACAGGTGAATTTCAAGGGAATATGATTGTATCTAATGAAATATGCCCAGTCTGTTAGGGTGAGGAAGCAGAAAATGGCCTTGTACATCATTTAGATGGTCAGATCAAATGTAGATTGCCTCAAATTACAATTAAATTCATACTCTTTGGGGCGGGATGATGTCTTTTGATTTATACAGTGACGTCCCTAGCAATTTGTTAGCACTGTAAAATAATAATATGATGGAAGCATGAGCAAAGAAATGGGATAACCTGGAGGTGCTCTTCTTTTGGGGAATGTCCCTGTAATGGGGTGGCTGCCTCCGAAGAACTGCCTCATGGCCAGGGGTGCCTTAGCACTACCCTTCTCTGCTTTTTCTCTTTTCCGGGCCCATTTCAAGACTTGTTCAATTCAACGATAGTTCAAACAGTCCCCTGTGGGGGTTTCAATTTATTGAATCCTCCAGTGCATACAGCCCTCTAGGCCCTAAACCCAATTCAGTGTCTCTCTCTCAATTAATCCAAAACACACACAGTCTATATCCCAGCTAGCCTTTACAGTCTCTCCCTGGTCTCCCAGCCTGGAGAGCTTTCTCCCACTCTTTGTTGCTTCCTTTCTTTCACCACCTTCCTGTAGTGTTTCTAGACATAACTGCAGTTTCTTTTTCCCAATTCTTTAATGGCCAAGCAGGCTTAATTGAATAGTCTATAATTCTTAAATGCTTATTGGTTTATATTCTCTCACTCTGTCCTGTGTCCTTCAGGTAATGTAATAGGCCTTTGTAATACTAGCTCATTTTGCCAATATTTTTACTAAATAATATCACAGGTGCCAGCTTCCAACTTTCCCCGGGGGTGCTCAACCCCCGCTCAGCCCCAAGCCCCAGCCCGCTCCACCCCTTTCCCCAACCCCTCACCCCTGCCCTGCCTCTTCCTGCCCATGCTGGGCCCCAAGCCCTGCCACCACTCCACCCATTTTCCCAAGGCCACACCCCGACACACCTCTTCCCACCTTACTTCACCCCTCACCCGCCTCTTCCCATCGAGTTCTGCCCCCTCCCCCAGGCGCACCCCATCCCCGCTTCTCCCCCTCCCTCCCAGTGCCTCTTGCATGCCGTGGAACAGCTAATCCATGGCAGGCGCTGGGAGGGAGGGGGAGGAGTTGGTCGGTGGGGCTGCTGACGCGCAGGAAGGGAGGAGACATTGGCTGCCAGTAGGTGCTAAGCACCTACTAATTTTGTCCGTGGGTGCTCCAGCCCTAAGTTGGTGCGTATGAATAACATAATGTGACTTTTGTTTCCTTAAGATGTTTGAATTCCTCAGAAAGCTTTCCCTCACTTTATCAGAGCCCTGACATACCCATAAATGGTGATCAGCTGTTTCTTCCACCTTACATAGTGCACATAGTCTATCCTTGCATCTCTTTATTCAAAAAAGATTTTTGTTTACGCCACAATGGCCAGTTAGTACTCTCAACAAAATCACTTCATTTTTCCTATTCAGGCCCTGAAGTTTCCCATTATCCTCAACTCTAGGGCACAATTGAAAAAATCTTCTTTGTTTGATAGTCCAGGGTTGGGGTTTTTTTTGCTATTCCTCTTTTAAATTGTTCTGTGCTAGGCTTTTGGATTCCTGTTTACTCAAGGGTATTTCTATGTCAATCTTTCCATTTCTTACAGCATTTTTAGATTGTCTGCCATTTCATTTCCTGTTATCCCATTATGCACTGGGATCCAAATTATGCTACCTGTATCCCCATGTGTACTAACTCTGTTATTAGAAATAAAATGTCATTGATTCAATCATTTCCACATACTGAGGCACCCTTTTTTATCATCATGAGCCTGAGATTGTATCCAAAAAAATACCCACTGCTTCTGGGTGTATGTTCCAGATCCAGTTTGGCCCTTGTCTTGCAACTGCTTCATTCACAGCTTAACTTGAATAGCATGTGTAGTTTTAATATCATTTGTTACAGTTTGCCTGTTAAATTCCCAACCAGCCTCATATATTTGTTTGGTGATTTCATCATTTGGCCCAGAAAGATCCAGTAGTTTCATTCACTAAAGGCTATCTGTAGAATGTATATAGGTGTTGTAATAAATGCACTACACACAATTCATAGTGCCTGAGCTTGTATCCAATCTATTTTTTTGGTTAAGTTCTGATTTTGATGCTGTAGTCAATATCTGGTCTGATTAAGGCTCTGTAGACCATCAGCAATATTTTCTAATCCCTCCCCCTAATTAGTCCCAGCAAGACTTTTAGGCTGATTAATCCTTCCTGTACATTTATCTTTAACATTGTCTATATGATCTTTCTAAAGTAATTTAGGATCAAATATTACTCCTAGGAATTTAAACTTTTTAACTGTACCTATTTATTCTCCATACAGATACAGTTTACATTCCTTTGTAACTTTCCATTTTTGTAAAGCTCAATCCTTTGGTTTTGGCAATGTAGAATTTGAAACCCCATGCATTTCCCCAATAAGAGGTCTCTCATAATGCTTTATTGATTCTTTTTTTCTGCCACCTCAATAGTCCTACTCCTAACCCATACAGAACAGTTATCTGTGAATAGATAGCTGCAGTTTCCTGGGCTTCCTGCTCTTTTTATCCTGGGCTCATCTGATTCAAGGCTCATCCCATAATCAGGGCTGATTTAGCCCTAGGTTCTCCAGCCCATGGGCAAGCCATTCTGTTATAGATCTCCTTGCTGTGCTATGTCAAACAGGGTTTAATGTATTGCACACAGTATGGAAGGGGATTAAAACTCACTCTGTAACTTGTGGCTTCTGCTATGTTTTCAGGTGCCTTATAGAAGAGACAGTGCTTCCGACGGGAGAGTTCCACTGGACCTGCAAATACTCATCTATAGACTCTCCACGGAAAGAACACTTCCTTCAGCTTATTCTGTTCTAGGGCTTTCGTATCTGAAGTATAGCGTCTTTCATTTAGTTGTTTCTCTTCCTCCCCCTGTCTGTTTTGGACTGATTTATTTTTTGAAGTTTTTGCCATTTCTTGCTTAGATTTAGGTTTGCAAAGGTAGTTTATATTGACTTGCAAAGGTAGTTTATATTGATTGTTTTGTAGTTTTTTATTGCTTCTGTATAAAGCTGAGTGAATGAGGAAGTAAGCTGAGGGAAAAATAACTATTCAACCCAGGTGTTGAATTGTGAACTAGTCACAAACACTATGTAAATTAGAAAACAAATACTGATTAGCCATTTTTGTACCCGTATGCATTCTTTTTCTAAACATTTGCACAAGAAAAACATCACTCAGATGTATGCTTATGGAACACTTATTTGGAGCCTGACTTTCATTTTGTGACAAAACCGACATTATTTGGTAGAAGCATTAGGAGTAGACATTTTGATTTGCTCAACCAAGTTTTCAAATACCATTTTAGTGCATGTAAAAAGCAAATTCTATTTACAGATCTAGAATTTTATCAGATTTGTAGATATTTAGGCCAAAGGGGAACACTATGATCAATTTGTCTGACCTCCTGCATAACAGAGGCCATAGAATTTCACCCTGTAATTCTGGCAATAGAGGAAATTATTCTTCCCTACTACAATTAATGGAGATCATTGAGCCCAATTATTTTTTAAAAATAAATCTGCTTTTTCTTTGCAACTGATCATTTTTGTCTGCAACTAGCTGAAGTCCCAGTGTATTACAATAGAACATTGCTTAACTAACATGACAGAGGGACAGACTTGTTAAAATATTTCCTTGACCCCTGGCCAGAGCCTGGATTGAGAAGGCCAGACACTCAGGTGATGTAAATTGCCATAGGTCCCTTGATTTTGTTGTTCATTTGAGCTCAACAGAGCAATGAGAATTCACATCAGCTGATGATCTGACCCAGAATGCATGAGAAAAGCCTACCACATTCCTTCATCTGGAAGAGTACACATACACGCATGCTGAAATTATTGTATCAGTGGCCTTGGTATTCTGTTTGAAACAGAGGTTTACACTGGACACTGCTTAACAACCGCACAACACCACAGGGACTGTATTACCTTCCAGATGCTGGGCTAGAGCCTTGACATGGAGGATATCAGAGTGATCCGATGTCGCCTACATGAGTTCTGACCGTGAGTGTGTGGAGTATAGAGAGCACCTTAGCCATGTTTTAACCATATTCCTGAACTGTACTAACATCTTTGTCTATCCAAGACTTTGGTGGAGTTCCAGGATATAGTTAAAACATAATCAGGTCCTGCATATGCTTTAATTTGGAACTGTGTTTTAATTGTGCCAGCCAATGATTGTGTTGCAACTGGGTCATAAGGACCCAGTTGCTTTTACAGAGTGGATTGCCCTTTGAAGTTCTTTCCACTTAGCTCAGTGTTTATACTGTGGAACATGTAAAGCCAAAATCATAACTGTGCTGAGAAATAACCCACACAGGGAATAAAATCTCATTTTTTGAAACAGATTGTGCTTTTGCTAGGTCCAAGAAAGATCCATTTGGAGCACAACTATGAAATAAAGTAGTAAGCTACCAACTTAGTTAAATTGGTGGCTGGAGGGCAAGCCTGCATGGTATGGCTGTTGCTTTTATTCTCTGCCTTCATCAACCAAAGCCCAGTAGAGCGCACACACGCGCACACACACACACACACACACACGCACACGCTGTATATATTGTGTGGAAGTGTTACAGTGCCACCTACTGCATGTTTGACAGGAGGGCGTGGATGCTACTGCAGCAGGGTGCTGTTATTTTGCTTGGTGTGATTCTGTGTCTGAGTGTAGAGAAATAATTAAAAACCAGAACAGAAATCCAAAATGACTGTCGGACCCATCCTGGGAATAGCAAGACTAAAGCATCTTGAAGTCTTTACATCTTGGACAGAACAATTTGAAATCAAAATGGGGGTTATTCTTTTCAGTGATATGTATGTAAAGATCAGCTAACAACATGTAGTATTGGCATCTGGAAAATTTCCATATAAAAAGACAATATTTTATATCTGTCTACAGCATTTGTCAGGAAATGAATGTTTCCACTCCCTGTATCTCATTTAAAACCAGGAAAATGCAGAACCAGTGGACAAGAATTCTGTGATTTGTGCCAGTCTGTTAGTCTTAGTATTACATTCTTATTAAAGACCATAAGCTGCAAAATTCCTGCTTTTTGAACATGAAACCATCCCCTGGTCCAGTCTAAATACAACTTTGTTTACACTGATTTAGTAACCAGATGAGATTGCAGAGTTGCTGTCTTGAGTTCCCTCAGCAGGTGAAATTACTTGCTGAGCAGCACAAAAACATGGTGGGAAATGGCTGTGCCATGTGGATCTTTCCAGTATTTATTTAATGTTATGTTACCGCTTGAGAATGAAGGGTGGCAATATTTAACACGCAGCCAATATGATGACTAATAATGGGCAGAAAAAGCTGGGTAACAAGTGAAACTGTAACTCACATGCTGGATTTTGTGTAATTGTCTGTGCCCTTATAACAGCAACTCTCTTTGGGGTTTTGCAAACCACAAACAGTATGTTAGTTATGTGTCTCTTTCAGAACTGCTGGCATGCTAGCTCATTAAAGCTGGTGTGCTCTGAGTTGTTGCAGCCAGTGCTTTTGAATTTATGAAGACAGGAGATCTCAGAGAAAATTCAGGTTCTCAGCCATGATAATTGCATCTCTGGGTGGTAGGAAATTCTCTGAGAATAAATAGGACAATGATACAGGACTACATTTTGGCTTTTTAAGCCAAAGTTTAGTAAATTTATGTTAATTCAAAATTTTTACTATATTATACTGTTAACTATGGACATTTTATTTTTTGTAATATAATATCTAAGATTGGGGCAAGAATTTTTTAATGTATTCAGTTCATCATCGTCATTTTCCTTATTGTTAGTAGGCACAATACTCCATTTATGTTGGCAAAAAGGAGCATAGCGGGTGAAGGTGGAGCAGGGGGTATGGAAGGGAAAAGTAGCAGTTCTAGGCATGTGCTAGCCCAACATTGCAGCTGTTCCTTCCCAGGCATACATCATAGCTGGGAATCAAAGGGTCAAAGAAGATTGAGGGGTCTGAGGAGGTGGCAGCAGAACAGCTACTTTACACTCAGTACTACAGAAATATACAGGAATTAGCTGCCCTTGGCAACTTCCTTGGCTCATTTGAAGAGTCTATAGCTACACATATCTCTCAGGAGTCATGCTTCTCTTTGGAAGGTGGCCCAGTGAGCTGTGTGGATGAACTAGGTACCTGTTTGACTACTGGGGGAGCCTTGGGGATGAAGCTTGCTGTTATTATTATTTGTGTAGAGAGAGTGTGTCTAGGTCTAGCCAAGATTGAGGCCTCACTGTACTAGGCACTGTAAAAACACATAGTAAGAGACAGACCCTGTCCTGAAGTGCTAACAACGGGGATACAGAGGCACAGTAAGGTAGAAGTGACTTGCCCAGAGTCACAAATGGCTGAACCTGCCCATCCGTTTAGTATCCTTTCCATTAAACCCACTGCTTAATTTCCTTGATAAGCCCAGCCCTCAGTTTGGATTTCTGGACGCTATCACATCCTCCCTGAGTAAATAAGGAATCACTACTGGAGGGGAAAATGTGGAGGAGACTTCATGAGGTGAACCTTGAGGAGTTTCCAGCATTTTTTCCCACCTATGGATTTTTCTTCAACAGGGGTAAAACCTGCTCAGTTTTATTTCATTTTCTCCTGATTGTCTTTTCTTAAGTCCAGGTTTCTTTTCAAAGTCAACAGATATCTCAGCAGAATGTCCTGAGTGTTGACATCGACTTTAGTTACGGGGCAGAATCACTGCTGGTGGTTTTCCCTGTCACATTTTCTAGGCTCTTGCTATGCAGATTTTTGTCCATGTGTTTAGTGAAAGAAAGTAAACATTTTTAAAGGATCTCCTTATTGGTAAAGAAGAAAGTATTTCCTCCTTTTTCTCCAGTCCTGCTGCTGGCTGTTCATTTTCTATCAGTAGAGAATGTCTCTTTTGGAAATGAGCAAATAACCATTTTGAATCAAACATTTACAAATGCGAAGTCTTTTGAAACGTCAAGAAATACATTTTTTAATAAATGAGAGTTCACTGAGACACTACAGAGATAAAATTTACAGAAGCACCTTGCAGATGACAAGAAGAAACTGCTAAAAATTTGAGTGCAAGGCAGAGCATGGGAGCACTTCCCACATGCTTGCTGGAGGGTACAAACATTTGGTTTTGATGTGAAAGTTGTTTCAAAAACTCATCTTTATACACTGACTTTTTTCATTCTTTTTGTCTAGGTTTGGCAGTTATTTTAATCTGTAGACAGTGGGAGGTGGATGCCACTGAATTCTGTCCATGAATTCATCAGAACCTACAAAAGGCACATAGAGATTTCCTCTTGAAGGGCTAAATCCAAGGACCCCACTTGAGTAATGAGCTGTGCAATAGGTATTTCTATCAGGGGAAAGGAAGGAATTCTTCTCCACAAGCCTTGGAGTGGCTAAGGATCTGTTTAGTGGGAGTTTCTTCAGACCAATGCTGAGGAACTTTCTCTAGCTCCATTGTGTTCCTGCTGCAGAGGAAAGACTGGATAAGCCATGAAATGGTGAATCCTCTAGTTCTTCCCGTCATTTGCTCAGACCCGCTCCATTCTCACATGCCCCGTGCACTGCCACACAATTAGGACAGGCTGAATGTGCAGGGCAGGCACCACCAAATCCAGCCAACCCTTTCAGTGCAGAATTGCACTGGTTCACTTCAAGCAGGACTTTTGTGGCAGTGGAGGCCACAGTGGCATCTAAACAAAGACAAGGCTTTCTTTCCTGTATCACTCAGCTGCTACCAAAATGGGGATTCGGCTATAGTACAGTGAATACTGGGAAAAGGTAGTATAAGGATTTTGCATGACCTTTAAAATGCTATGGGATGGTGGGGGTATCCATGCTCTGACCATGTAAGAGGCTCAGCACCGGCAACTTTCACTGATTTCACTGACAATGCTCACCCTTCCAGAGGATCCAGCCTGCAAAGGACTTGCAGAATGAGGCCCCTAGTACCTGGATCATCCATTTAGCTTGGTCTGAGCTCCCTCAAATATTGCAGATTGAAAAGCCCGAATGAGATTCAAATGCTGTTGGGATCACATTCAACACAGGAGAGACTGTCAAGAAAACAAAGGAGAAGAGAGAAAAAGAAGACCAGTGAAAATACGATGATAGATGGCAAAGGGGGGGACACAAGAGAGGGAGAAACCAAATAGAGAGAGAGAGAAAATGAAGATAAGAGAGAGAAAAATTCTAACAAAATGAAACACAATACACATACAAACAGAGAGGGAAGCAGGGGGCAGCACAGCTCCCCCTCCTCTGCCTGGTTTGGGGAAGCACAACTCCTCCTCTTCCTCGGCTTCCTTTAACCACTGCATGCAAATATATTTGATATGCATTTAAGACAATGACCAATAAAAGAGAGAAAAAAGATGGGTAACAGATGAATCTACAAGTGTGATCGTTAATGCCCGCCTTTCTCTGAGAGTGTAAGCAAGTGGACATTAGTGGGACATTCTTCTAGCCTTAAGAGACGGCATCTTTTTGAATGGAATTTTTTTAATTGAATCACAAATGTAAAACATGGAGGAAAATGTGTAATAATGTAGATTCTAAGGCCAAAGGGTACACTGTGATCTTTTATTCTGTATAACACAGGCCATAGACTTCCCAAAATATAAGAAGTTTTGAATGTGTTATTTACATTTGCATGCCCTTCAAACCAGTTTGAGAAGGTACCAAAATCTCAAGCTCCCTAAAACTTACCTATCCCTACCAGCAACAAAAACAAAGGGAAACATGCAGGAAATTAAGTTAGTCATTTTATTTTAGTGTCATTTGACTTTATTATCGATCAGTCTTACAGTATCTGTTGGGTCTTAGAAATCAAGTGCTAAACGAATCCTGAATGTTGTGCTGTTATCTCATTTAAAAGGATCCATTCTAGTGTCATTGCCAAAGCAAAATGATATGACGCACCATGTACAGTTATATTATGAAACTTCATTATCTTGTGACTCTCAAAAATGTCCAACTAACATTGAAATTAACAGGCATAATCAGAAAGTTTTATTTATTCTGCAATATTCCGGTTTGGGGGTAGACAGTTATCACCAGCTGTTGTTTAAATAATATAAGGTATTTCATGGCTAGACTATTAGAACAGTATACGTTAATGCAATTGTGGTAATAATAATAAAAAAAATAAGAAAAGATGTTAATCTGAGAGCAATTTTGCACATACAAGGTCCTCTCTCCCTTAAAGAGATGAAATTGTGAGGGGCTAGAGGTTTCCAAATAATCTCCATCTCAGTGCATTGTCTATTCACGTGCTAAGCAGGATGCTTTTAGTCTTCTATATGTGATTTTTTCCAATGTCAAGGCATTTGAGAAGATTGTATTTTTTACAGTGTTTCTAATCTTTTAAATAAAAGGGAAAAGGGAGAAAAGAAGCAAAGGTTAAGAATTTGATATCCCTAGCAGTGAAAATATATCCTGCTTTGGGAAAAAACTCTGTGAAATGAGCTGTCAGAATTTACCTTCTCTCTAGCTGCTACATTGCACGGGCGTGAAGAGAGCTGGAGCGGCCGCTGATGCTTTCCTTAGATTCCAATGCACCTAATCATATTTTCAATACCGTACTTTTTCATCACTGCAGGAGATGACAGAATTTTGTGACAATTCTGGGAAATGCTTTCTGATGGTCCCTTCCATGAATTATGAATATTTCACAAAAGCACCACAGTAAATGAAATAGGTTTGTTCTTCACAGACCTAAGAGCTGGTTAGCATCTGTTTCTTATACTTTAGCTTTGTTGTTATTACTATTAAGATACCAAATGACACCTTTGGAAAATGTAGATTTCCTCCAAATTTGAATAACCAAGAAACCAATTTTGATTTCTATGTTTACCCTGAGGTTTGTTTTTCCCAATGTTTATGAAATATGTTTTTCCTCCAAATTACTGGTCCAAATTCTGGCCTGGGTTGGAAGTAACAGAAAGCCATTATTACCATCCGACAGTTGGTCAGTAGCCTCTTTGACACTATTTAGCGATTTCAGTCTGCTTCATAGGCAGCAATTGTCTGCATCACTTAAACCACTATAATAGCACTAAATCCCTCACATTTAATAATCTCAGTAGAGAGACCAGGGACAGAAGACCTAATCCCAATCCTGCAAAATTATCTATTGACTTTAATGGGAACTTTGCCTGAGTAAGAGCCACAAGTTTGGACCACTGGTCCTGATGCAACTCCCACTGAAGTCAAAGGAAGTCCTTCCAGTGATTTTAAGAGAAGAAATGAGCATGGTTAGGTCTGTATTGCCTAAATATGCACAGACACACACACATCATCTCTTCATGTTAAGGTTGCGGCATACTGTGGGCTCCATACTATCATCTAGTCACTTCTTGAATGGGATTATCTTCCTCCAGTGGGAAATAGCCTCAAGAAGTGACTGCATGGGATGCAGGAGTGGTTTTTTATGGGCTATTCCCATAACATTCTCTGAACGAAGCATGAAGAATACCACAAAGGCATTACATAATTATGATAGTCAAAACTGGTGCCCACTGAATTTGAAAGCTCAATAAAGTCTCCCTGGAGTTTCTATATTTCTTATCTTACAACATTTATAGTCTCCATGTATGAAATAATTTTTCATATTATGTCTATGGAGATTACAAAATCCATAGACATAACCTCCCTCACAGAATTTAGAGATGGAAAAGATCCACAGGTTCATCCAGTCCATCTCTCTGTCAGTGTACAGTTGTTCCTACCATCTATTTTCTCATGATTTGTGTAGTCTATCTTTAAATCTACAAAGTGATGGACTTTCTGCCACTTCTCTTGGGAATCTGTTCCACACACTAAGAAATCTCATTACCTGGAAGTTTTATTCATAGATTAATAGGGCCAGATCCTCAGCTGCCATGACTCCACTGACTTTACCCAGGTTCAGCTTCCAGCCATGTGATATTATTATGCCTACATCTGATAGATTAAAGAGCCCTTCGTGCTGGCTAACCACATTGCTGCTAACAGTGTAGGAAAAGAAGCATCTGAAGAGTCGCTACACCCTCATCATGCATGTGGGCAGGAGGGGCTAGAAAAGGGCAAGGACCGGGAGGAGTAACAATTGTCCTCCTGGGCTGCCTCTGCAGCACGGCAATATTGTGCTTTCCCTTACTGCAGGCTTGTGGCAAAGCCATGACTGCACCCCAAGGGAGCAACAAATATGATGTAGCTTGGAGTAGGTTTTTCTGCTCATTCTAACTCTGAGCCTTTCCTGTATCTCTCAGGAGCTGAAGCAAATACACCTCCCACTCCCATCGGCCCTTCTGCAATTGCCTTGTAGACTGTTTTAAATTATGCCAGGGCCATTTTGGCCCCTGGTTTGCCCAGGATTGGAGGAGCAAAAAGGGAACTAACATCTTTTCCCCTTCTTCTCCAGATGCGTTGACGGTAAATTTGACATAGCTGAGACTGGCCCGAACAGAATACAGGGTTCAGTTTTTAAGCCTGTCAACTTTTGCCGTTCACAAGCACAACATTTACTTACAAATGATTTATGTCTACATATTGCTACAATCATACCTTCACTACAAACTGTTCAGCACCATGAAAGCCAGTTGGAAAGGTTTCTTTTGAATATAGATTTATGATATTGTGAAAAATATGTGCCTTATGAGGTATTTTTGTCAAGGGTGTATTGTAAATAAATTAATTATACAGACAAGAAAGCTATGCAGCAGAGCAAAAATACTGGAAAAATGGTTGTAAATAATAGGTTGAAGTAGCTTGAAAAGCCATATTAAGGTAAAAAAAGTCATCATTTTTTTTTGCAGGAAATATAGTATTAATGCACATATTGTCTGTCATAGTTTCTTAGGCCCTGATCCTCTCAGGAGCTGTGCTTTTATTGATGTCATAAAAGCACCTGTTCATATTTTACCCAGGATAACTGACAACCTATTAAAATTCACATGCTATCTACCTTTTCACTCATGGGGCAAACTGTTTTTATTTTATTCTTGATGTTTTGACACAGCAAATAATTTGGTTGCTTTCACACAGGAATGCTAAATGTTCTGTAAACAATAATTACAGGGTAACCCATGTATGTTCATGCTATTCATAAGACATATGAATAGACCAATAGATACAATTTACATTTCCACTAAGTATATTTGTATTCTGGACTAGTTACGATCAGTTGTTCATGGATAAGTTTAAACTGTCACCAGGGTCATCACACAAATAAAATGATTCCTTTTCTAATCTGTAATTTGGCTGAGATTGCTTTCATTTACCTATTATACATTTTAAAACAATGCAAGCTCTTGTTATATTTCTCTTGCAAATAAGTTTAAAATCTTTACTCCTTGTATGTCTTTGTCTGTTTTGAAGGCTTATATATGCAGTTTCTTAAATTAGGATGTTTGTGGTATTGAGATAAAGATTAAAAGATGATCCAAATCATTTTAACCAAAGTATGAATACCTTTGAATATGGCTGATGGTGGAAGAGGGACAATTAGATACTCATATTGTCTCTACTTAGCATTTTCATTCCACTGTATTGAACATATATCTGTCCATCCTTTTTTGGAATTCTCATTAATGGTACTCTGACATTGGAAGATGATCAGTGGTTCACACTGTGGTATAAGAGCTACAAGAACTTCAGTGGAAGGTGGTAATTCTATTCAGAAGTTTAAACCCTGATTTAGCAGGGTATTTAAGTATATGACTAACTTTAAACATGTGAATAGTCCCACTGAAGTTAAGCATGTGCCTAAATATTTTGCTGAATTTGGGCCTAAAGGTATAATGCACTGCTCAAAGTTCTTATAGGGAGTTAAGATACATATTTGATGTGGGGCTATTCAAATACTTTAAATACTTCTCTCATAGTAGTTAACAACCACATTTCATTCCTTAAGAACGCAGAAAGTGAAGTATGCATTTAAAAAGTGTTGCAAACCATATAAATAATCTGTTTTACACACAAAAATTGATATGTTAAAGAAGAAAGGAAACATGGAGCAGATATTTGATATCTGAACAGACAGTGGGTTAAAAGAAGTAGACAGTGAAAAGAAGTAGGGTGGTGCTTTGTACTCACGTCTAAATATGTACTGAAAATTTGGGATAAATTGGCAGAGCTCTGTTATTTTAATGATTTACACCAGCTGAGATCAGGCCCATGATGTTTCTCCCCCCAGTTTTCAGGCCATACCTTTCAATTTCAATTTACAGTCAGATTAGGGAGAATCACATGCATGTGGACAAAACAAAACTGATCCAGATATTTTTGTTTTCTCTCTGCTGAAATCCAATAGAACCTCTAGGCAACATACCATATTCCTGCTTTGAGTCCAACTCCATCGTTTCATTTCCCATATGGACAGTGTGTGGCCAGGAGGGAAATGGCTGTACTTTCCTAGCAGCTACTTGAATAAAGCTGGTTTTGGTTACAGTCTGGCCTAGTGGAAATTTAGCCCACTGCGTCTCTGGAAACTCACAACTAGATGGAACATTGCAGGATGAAATGGGGTTCAAGATAGGAACAGCAAACATCACATGAAATAACAAGTTTGCATGGAACATTTTAAGATCTTCTCTTGCAAATTCTTACACGTGCAAGTGGTCTCATTGACCAGGTTGTGTGAATAAGGATTACACATGTGTGATAAAGTAAGAAAGATTTGACACTTATGTATTTAATTGTTTATTGATTAGTTTATTGGTTCTGAGTCTGTGTAGCCCCACTAGATAGCAGTAAGCTTTCAGGGAAATTCAAGAGGAAAGTTTTTCAAGCCATCAATTGAGACCTGATAGAATACCATCATTCCAGATTAACTCAACTTCCTTTGCCACCAGTGGAAATTCTGGGGATCATGTGGGGAGTATTTCACACCTTTTATAAATTTGAGTTTTGATTATAGGATCAAGTTAATACCTATTTGTTCTGAACTGATTTTTGTATCCCATGTATTTATAGATGCAGTGCTCCACGACTTCACTATATAACAGGTAATGGAACAAAATCCAAAAGGGAAAAATAACTATTTGATTGGTAGCAGCATGAATAATTAAGTATTTGCTGGATTCAAAAAAACTCAGCCTGGAGAACTGCTAAGTAACCCACACCATTTCAAATAGTTTAGCACTTTTTAAAATGTGGATTTGCATAAAAAGTGAGACATACATCTTGGGATTTATATTTAGAATTTAATAAATTTTTGATTTACGTTTTCCTTTCAATTTAAATGATGCCAAGTGTTGGGTGACCTCTCCCTCTTGAAGAAAATTAGAGATCAAATTATTTGTTCTTGATTAGCATCACTTGGAATGACACTCGATTTAGCCATTGGTATACAAAGTCAAAATCTACTTTCAGGAGAAAGTTCAACATGCACTAAGGAAAATTAATTATACTTTTTTCTTTTTTGGCAACTTTTTCTTTCCTTTTCCACCCCCCTTTCTATCCAAACTCCAAATTAAGCCTCCAAATGGTGGTGCTGCATTGTTTAATCTCTTTCACACTGCCTGCAGACATTAGCTGAGGTGACACAATTTCTAATAAAATTTCACACCAGAAAATCTGGCTTGAAGAGCAGATGTAAAAATCCTGCTGATTGTCATGCATTTAGGCATTCATTCATAAGAAAGCACACTACTGTGCATATGTGGGACAGGATGTTTTGCAATGCCAAAAGTGAATCTTCATGCTGTTGAATTTATGCATTTCCCGCTGCTACTCAAAATGCTTGTCTGAATGTTCAGGCAGGAGAGAGCTCTCTCCATGGAAAATACTCGTCTTCTGTTCAAGTCAAAAGATCTGACTTGTATGCCATTCCCTAGGATTCAGTGGTAATTTGCAGCCTATGTTTGCTTTACCTTCACAAAATTCACAAAGAAAATTGAGGTACTAATTTTTAGTTCAGCAAGGCTGTGTGAAACATGTAATTAATGGAGAGGAGAAAAAGAAGAAAATAAACCAGAGATTCCAAAAAATAAATGCAACATCCCCTTGACCCTTAAGAAACGAAATTATTCTGACAGGGTTTGCAATTCTGCTTGACAAACCATCTTAAATTAATTACCTTCTTGACATTTTAAAGGAAGGTTTCAGCTTGTAAATTTGACCCAGACAAAGCATTCTTTTTAATCTTGTCAGTATGCAAACTACTTTGCACTGCAGTCTGTGAATTATTTATCAGAGAAACGACCCCAAAGGGTGAAAGGAAAAGCAGGAGTATTTGATCTAAGATTCTGCAGCCTGGTGTACTTCTTTGCCTTAGATCTCTACCTGTTGCAATTACTTATTTTTTTCTTCTTTTGATATTCCTGATATTTAGCATGGGCACTCTGTTTCTCAAAAGCTTAGTTTAAAGTCATTTTTTCCAATTCAAATGCATTTATTTGAGTTCTAAAACTATATGACTATATAAAAATAATATAAACTATATAAAAATAATTATTTTGTATGTGCTTTCCAGTGCAAAACAAACATAACAACCCCCCCTTTCTTTCCGTACCATATGTTTCCATGGCGTAAATGTTTGACATGAATGTTTTTTCTTGCACCCAAATGAAAATAGAACTTGAAGAAAGAGATCAGGGAAATCACAAATTACCACTTGCAAATAGCAAAGCTATATTAATAATTTTTCAAATGACATAATCTTCGAGAAGATGGATGGTCTTGTGGTTAAAGCAGTGGATGGCAACTTGGAAGATCTGGGTACAAATCAGCTCTGCCACAAATTTTTGGCATGACCTCGGGGAAGTCACTTAATTTCTGTGCCTCAATTCTGCCATCTACAAAATGAGAATAATACTACTTCCTTTTTCTGTCTTGTCTAATTAGAGTCTAAGCTCTTTGAGGCAGCTCTTGTTGTGTGTGTGTACAGGACTCAGCAAATTTTTTTTCTAATTTAGGGAACAGTGCAAATCAGACTTTAGTGTAGTAGAGGGACACAAAACCCACATTAAACCCTTTCCTGGGCTGGGGGTGTCATGTGAAGAGGGGTCAGATACTTCAGGCAGGGGATAGGAGACCAACAAGGGGTGTTGGAGAGTGAGCCCACCCCATGCTCACCCTGCAGTGGCAGCTCCTATCCCACAGGGCTGAGCCCAGCTCCCCTCTCTGGCCCATTGGCTCTTTCCACAGTATCACATGATGTGCATGTCCACACGCAGGTGGGACTGTCCCCCCAAAATACCCTGCCCCCTTCCTGGCCCTGGTGCCACTGGATCACTTTGCTCAAGCTGGGCTGTGGTGGGCCTATTAAAATGATCTGGCGGATTGAATGTGGCCCTCGAGCTGCCAGCTGCCGATTCCTGTAATAGGGGGTCTGATTCTGATCCCACTTACACTGAGGTAAGTCGATTGACTTATTAAAGTTACCTCATATTTTCGCCCAGATCAGAATTCAAAAAACAGTTTTGTCCACCTACCACACTGGATGATTTTAAAAGTCCGTCTTTGGCACCTTACCAATAACAATGTTTTAGAATATCATATCTAAATCAACTTGCAACACTACGCTTTAGTCTCAGAACGTCAGTATTCTGCATGTACATTGCTAAGCTCCACTACCACATTAGTTCCTGTTTCATAAATATATAATGGGATGCACTTTAGCGGAGGCTGAGACGCAGTATGAATTTCCTTCCTTTGTAGCTTTTGCTTTTGTTGAAATTTAAGTAGACAGTCTATCAACTTGCAGGGAACAACTATAATTCTCTTCAACTCTTGTCATACACCTGAAAAATGGCTTATTTGGCCTATGGAATTTTCTGCTTCTTGCTGTGAGTTGAAATGAATCTGATAAAGAATGTTAGTGTGTTTTCAGTTTTAGTGCATTTCCTAAATGGTTTTGTTCTATAATTCTGATTCTTTGATTGGCTGTGGGGATTTTTCCTAACTCCATATTTTCTTTATTTTCATGTGCCAGTAGCTAAGTGTTCCAAAACCAAGACATGTGATACTTCTCCATGATACAAATGAATATAAACAAGGTGGAGCTCTTTTTAGTGCTACTGGATATATTTTTCTAATAGAACAGGTTAGTTCCTACTGAGACCATTTCTTAAAAACAATATTTGTAAAATCAATATTTGGGCTCTGTTCTTTCACAGGTGAACATGAGATTTTCATGCTGAACTATTGTCCACACTAATCGCAAGTGTATGCCTAAATTCTTCTGTGTATTAGTGACAGATTTGACGGCTCGGTCCATAAGAATAAGGTCATCAAATGAGCTAATTTTAAGGTAGTGGCAGTAAATGTGCTCTGTGCTTTGAGGCTATAGAAGCTCTTCATTTCATTTCCTTCTGCATACCAGAGGCAGGAGGGAGGCCTGTGTGTATCCTCCAAGTCCTGCTCATCCACCTCCACTTTCCCCATGTGCAGAGCTTGGAATCCATGAAAAATCCACATCTAAAATGCGGGATACTTGTACTCATTAAATGTTCCAGCCCCTCATTTACTAATGTAGGCTGTGAGCTCTGGTGACCACTAACTAATTCTGAGGTGTGATGAAGTCTATCAGGCCTGCTGGAGGTGCTTGTGCCTGACAGCCACCTACTAAAGGAAAACCCACTCAATCTGTTTTCTGAGGGGTATGCTGGATGAGACTTGGACACAGGAGGAATGCTTCAGTGCTAGCCCAGAATCCCAGCTCAAGGTCAGTGCTTGAAATCACTGATAACCGGGTCTAAGTGTTAGACCTGCTTTGGGATAGTGTCTCTGATGCAAGAGACTGCCCAGTCTGCATTAGCAGTGAGACTCCCCCACTAACAGCTGAAATCACTGAGTGAAATCACTAAGTGGTAGGACCTTAAGACGTCCCAGAGCGTGCAGAGCTGAGTGGAGGGAGTAGAGCGAGAAGTGGTAAGTGGCTGGCAGGGCAGCCGGTGGAGTGCTGCGGCAAGTGGCTGGCACAGCAGCTGGCTGACCGGCCGGCTGCCCGGACAGTGGAGCGAGCAAGGTGCTCCCACACCAGGGTGGGAGGTGAGCTCATGCAGATGCACCTCTGAACTCTGGGTCTTCATTTACCAAGCACAATAACTGTGAGTGTGATGCAGTGGAAGGACAAGGGAGGGGCACATTAAAAGAACTTTTGGTTGCTGGACTTAAGAACCTGAGGCAAAACCGCAACATATTCTGAGGTGGGTATTTTGCTCATGGTTTTATGTTTATGAATCCTGCTTGTGGTAGTTTCCCAAGTAAATGCCAGGTTATTTTCCTCCTTTTATTAATAGTGTCTTTTTTAAACTCAGACTCTGTGCTTGCGAGTGGGGAAGTATTGCCTCTTAGAGGCACCCAGGGGGTAGTGTGTAATTGTCCCAGGTTATTGGGTGGGGTTTGAGCTGCTTCTGTGTTGTATTGTTGAAAAGAAACCCCGAGATATTGAACCCGGCCCTTGTTGCTGCCGAATCCAACTGGTAGAAGAGTTACACCTGCATAGTTTGTAAAGTGCTTTGAGGTCAATGGATGAAAGGATCTAGATAAGGGCGAAGATTTATTAACTCAACTTAAATATTATTTTATGCTAAACATTGTATTTACACTTTTAAGACTGGGAAAATGGGCACTTATTATGTTTAGATATGCATCAATAGCCATCAAACTTTGGTGTCCATTGTTCATGACTTTTTTTTTATTCTCCCTCTTCCCCCATACACACACATCATTAAAATTAATTGGGGGAAAGCCACAAGAAGCAGATTGTAGATTCGTATCTCAGGTAGCTGAGGCTGAACACTTGTAGAGAAAGAGAGCAATGTAAGAAATAAATCTACTCTATCAAGATATGCACTGGCAGTCCTGTGTGTCTTCCCAAAGTCCAAATCATTCAAGATGAAATTCACTTCTATGCTGCACCAGATAACTCCCAAACAGGGAGTTAGTGGGACATATCTGGTACATAGGCAGTACATGTGCTGATATTATGCACAAGAATGAATTTCACCAACGATGTGTTCAGATCTTCATAATTTGAAATATCATCTCCCTGTTTATGTAGCTCTTTTATTTCCCAGGGCCTATCACTGAGAGCTTCGAGTATTCGCAACTACTATTTACTTTTAAATTACCCTTGCATGGTCACTGATTCCTCTTGCTATGGCTGTTTTATATGGTTCATTGTGATGGGGTCTACAGACCCCACACTGAACCCTGGCATGGTTGTCAAGACCAAATTGGACAAGTGCCCAGTTTTGCCAAAAAGCGGGCCCTGCCCCACTAGGGGGGCATGGAGGAATGTTTGGGGTGGGGGGAAGCAAGCAGCAATGCCAGATCTGCACACTGGGGCTCAGGCAAGCAGTGATGCCAAGTGGCTTGGGGGGGTCTTAAAGCCAGCCCCATATGGGGGCAGACCTCAGGCGAACAGCTCCATCCAGCATCATGTGGGGGGCCAGCAGCTTGGGCCAGCTCCACGTCAGGGGTGCAGTGTGCTCGAGCCAGCAGCTTGGTCAGGGGAGTGGGCCTCAGGCAAGCCCCATGCAGTGTCCCATTTTCTTTTTGGGAAATATGGTCACCATAGTCTGGTAGGAAATGACCCAGGGAAAAGTGTAAGAATGGGTTTATCTATAATTGGTCTGGACGCTTTGACAAACATCTAGAGCTCTGGGTTGGGACCTGGTGGAGTGAGTGGGCCTGGGTCCCTTATCTTGTCCCCCTGCTTTTCTGTAGCAGTAGAACCCCGAGGGGACTGACAGGAACATTCAGGAGGGACTGAGGCCTGCTGTGTACAATGTGTCCAGGGACTCTTCTGGAATGACTAAGTCAGGTAAAATGATAAGGCAAGTGCCTGACCACTAGGAAGCTGGTCACTGGGCTGTCCTGGTATACCCATCTTTTCCCCTCTGCCTTTCAGGCTGACTTGGTATGTACTGTGTAGGTTGCTGTGAAATACAAAGCAACATCCAGTATTTAACAATGTTCCTTCTGGAATAGCTCCTGGATTACCACCCAGAGTTGCATGCAGATTACAAGATGGTACATTATTACAAGTCTATGTATTGCTAATAGTCCCAGCCCCCTCACTAAGAGGTCAGGGCACTACATCTGCTTTTCACTTCGTGAAAACTTTAATGACAAAAGGTGAAAATATTTCTGAACTGTACACTAGCACAAATCATTTTAAAAGTAAAATTTGGCATAAAACTAGGTGAGATGTGTCTTACATGAGCAAATTCCCCCTTCCCATGATAGACAAGTTCAATTTTCCCCATTAAAATATATTTAGTAGCTTTAATCAGCTACTTTTTTTTTCTTTTCACTGTATTTTGGTGTTAGTACAGGGGTTTCCCTATTTAGGTCTGGTTCAACTGTTTTTGTTTACTAGCACATTGTATTAATACTGTTGTTCAAAATGCAGCCATTTCACTTCTTGGATAAGGGTTTTTTAATATAGAAACTCTACCTTCATTCTCTACCTCATTATTTAGTAATTTGCTATAGTCTAAAAAGACCTCATTAATTGTTCCATTCAAATTATTTGGCTTCCAGGTGGGTGGTATAAGGAGGTATAATGGATAAGGTAGTTTCTTACACATTCTGGTTGAGCATTTTCTTTTTCTCTGGTGATTAGTTTTGCTGCATCTGTGTTTACTTTAGAACCTGTAGCTAAAGTGATTAGTAACAGGTGGCTGGGGTCTTGGTAATAATTTATTTGCCTTTTAGGTGTATTCTTATAAAAAAAAAATTCTCAGTTTCTTCTATCCATCTAGCAGACAATAATGACAGATGATCTCAACATGATATGTTATTTGCATTCATTTGAATTTGGGAGAGGTTTTAACTTTATAAATTTGGCTGAAGAGAAGCTAGATAATTGATCTTAAATAATAAAAAATCATGTTTCAATTCTTCCAGCAATATGGGATTTCCATGGTAATCGTCTTTCATAGATCTGGTGTAAAGGTGTTTCTTGTGATTCTGTCCAGCCACAACTTAGCGGAGCCATTTGTTTTATATCTGGTTTCTTGTTCAAGCAACATATACCAATACTGCTCTTTTCATTGTACACTTTATTTGGTGGACTATTATGGAGCAGAATACAAAAAAACTTCTTTCATTAAAGGTGGAATTGGCAAAGTCAAAATTGGTCTGAATGTAGGAGATTGATTTTTGTATATGGCCAGTTCTGCACAGGCACATGTAAAAGATGAAAAAGGGAAAAGTTAAATGGTAAATGAGTTCTCATTGAAATATGCTTTTTGTCCAGGCCTACTGCTTCAACCTTGTCAGTGGGCTCTTGGGGTTGGCTCTAATTAGGGCTGATTTTCCCTGCTATTGTCTGCATGTGCTGGCCTAGGTTCTGACGCCAGTGTTTAGTGTCCTTTCAAATGAAGAGAACTGGAGAAGTAAAGGTAGCTGGCCAGTGACTGAGCTGGTTTGCTGGTTCTGTAGAATTCCAGGACTAGGAGTCATCTTAAGTCCCAGAAGTCAAGGCAGTGATTCCGATGAGACTGCCAGCTGGGACTAGACCTCTTTGGTGAAACACTGAAATTACAGAAGTTGAGGGAGTCTGCTCTGTCACTGTGTCCATAAGAACAGCGGTCCCAAAAGGGAGGGTAATTTCATTCATCTAGTATCTTTCAAGATGAGTAGAGGAAGTGCCTACTAGAGGTTTTTGTTGATTGCTGATGTCATTCCCCTAGAAGAAGAGCAAATATCTTCTACACAGGGGTAGCCTGTGAAAAAAGTTTGATAATCCCATGTGGGTTCCTTTCCTTAGGGAAAAGGAAAGAATGATCTCCTGGCATCATTTCCTCTTGTCCATTTGCATGGGATTGTATGGGATTGAAGTTCATCTTCACACAGTGCACAGTCAACCTGTGGAACTCCTTGCCTGAGGAGGTTGTGAAGGCTAGGACTATAACAGGGTTTAAAAGAGAACTGGATAAATTCATGGAGGCTAAGTCCATTAATGGCTATTAGCCAGGATGGGTAAGGAATGGTGTCCCTAGCCTCTGTTTGTCAGAGGGTGGAGATGGATGGCAGGAGAGAGATCACTTTGATCATTGCCTGTTAGGTTCGCTCCCTCTGGGGCAGCTGGCATTGGCCACTGTCGGCAGACAGGATACTGGGCTGGATGGACCTTTGGTCTGACCCAGTATGGCCGTTCTTATATTATGTTCTCATGTCTATACAGGGAGGAGGCTGAATGAGTTCTGGCATTGTGTGCCATTTCAGCTCTTGTGTACACTGTCTTCTGGCAGAGTGTCTGTTTGATGGAAGTTGCAGGGGCCCATAGTGGCCAAGGGTTCCCCTTCATCAAAGCCCTGCAGAGATCTAGTTTAGCCACAAAAGTGTGTGTTGCTCTCGGGGAGATTATTTGGCTTGGGTGGCTGGAAGGTGTGCTGATTTGGTACATCCCTGCTTCAACTAAAGTTCTCCTACTCTTGTGGAAACCCCAAAGAAGAATGGCAGTGGGGACGCACATCCTCCCAACAGACATGTGCCCCTCTGGGTGCAGCACCCAATGGGCAGGGAAGTGCAATTTTCACTGGACTTCCTTTGTCAGTCTTTCTCTGTACCTTTTCAGAGATTCTCAATGGCCTTCTTATGTATCGTCTGCGACACTGAGGAGCTGTTGTGAACTGCAAGTATGAATCTGTTTCCCAGAAGTACATATTTATATAACAAAATGTGGTTATTATAATAGTGCATACACATGTCCAGGTTTCTTAGATATTCCGCCATGAATGCAATGGGTACGGGAAATCATTAAGTCACACATGGCAGACTGTATTTGGCTAACTGACATTAATGACTACGGGGGGTATCTGAGCAATCAAACTGGGTGGCCACATCAAAAGGCCAAGACTAAGAACTAGTGTGGCTGGGAGCTCCTCCAGAAAGTACAGCCTGACGTTTGGTTACCAGCGGATTTCACAACTATCCGTCATCTTACAATATTAAGGAATCTGGTGCTTTTAATAAACCAGTCATCATAATAGTCATAATCTACAGTTCCTCAGCTGGCTTCCTTTTATAATCAGTGATAAGACCAAGTCATGTAGTTTAACCTCATTTATCAAACACCCAAAAGTTTGAGTGTATTTGAATGTGAAGTTTGGTTCAGCCCATTTGAAAAATGGGAACCATTCAAGTTAATATTTAGAACCCTTTTCTTATCCACCTCTCCTAAAAGGGTTTGGATCTGGGGTTTTGCTTTAGGCCCTACCTGCAATATTGTGTTCTGTCAATAGATTTATGTTCCTCAGTAGCCAATGGATCTTTGTGCAGTTCTATAATGACTACGAAAATGATGCTCTTACCAATGACCATTTTTAAGCTACCATTTTAACAGACAGACAATGAAACCTCTCAGAATGAAACCTCTCAAAATGCTCAACATAGAAAAAAATCAGTAATGATATAAGATAACACTTGACTAGTTACAGAAAATGATAAAATGCAAGTCTGGAGAACTTCTACACTTAACAACTACACCAGTTCAATAGACTTGCTTAAGAAAGAGAGAATAATGGCATAGTTGTATTTCTTGATGTAAAATATTCTTAAGGAAGATTGTGGTAAATTGTCTTTCATAGTTCATAGAAAAGGTACTTATACGGATGGCTATTTAAATTAAGAATAAAATTATGATGCAGTTCATTGAGAAGTAGTCAAAACAGTTGATCAGGCATTTCATATGAATGACTCAGAATATAACAAATAAAAACAGAATACGGAGGAATGCTGAAATAGCTATCACTTAAAACCTTTTATGAAAACATTAAGAAATACTTTACTGCAATGGAAAACAATGAAGAAAATGAGAGGAAAGCAAAAGCAAGCTACAAAAACACAGACATACTATTAATCACTAGCCATGAGATTTCTCAGACCCTAAGATACTTTGATTAAACAAGTTTTATTTTACAAGATGTAAAACTAAAACTGTTTTTTTTACATGCAGGAGGACGTGATGAGGGTATTAAATACAATTATTTGGTTTAAAACACTAAGGGCTACTGAAGTCCTCTGTTCTTATCGATAAATGAAAAGGATAATTAGAAGTGAGAATAAAAGAACTTCTACATATAAATAAAAAATAAGAGATAAGACTTGTGCTACACAAACCTATATGAGATGTAATAATTATCCCAGTGGTTCAAACAGAAAAAAGATTTCAGCAATAAAATTCTACAAGGTAAGATCATTGAAAGAGTAGGAATCATGGTTACAAAGAAACACACTTTGCTAGTGAGTATTGGATTCACAAAGTATAGCAACCTACTGCTGCTACCAGTTAATCAGCTCAGCATTGCTAACCTCAAGAGAGCAAAAAGCATACGTTGGACCTCCTCAGGAGACAAAAAATCACGAGCTTTTTAAAAACAAGATTAAATTGTGTGTGGGGGGAGGGGGTCTGTCCTTTGATTTTTTTTTTTAACTCCCTCTGCTACTCCTCTTGAGCTGAGAGAAACAATTAGTGTTGCCCACTCACCCAGATTTATTGGGTCAGGTGACTTTGACTCCTGCTGAAGGAGGTCTCACCTCCACATCTGCCCATCCTCTGCTCAGCAGTTCATTCTGCCCCATCCAACTTTTACCCCATCAACTCAATTTCCAACCCCCCAGTTCAGTCTCCCATCAGTTCAGTCCACCCAGACCTCAACCCCATCCGTTCAGCTCACTCTCCCACCCCATTAGTTTGGTCCCCATCAGTTCAAATCCCACTCCATCAGTTCAGCCCCCAAGCCTCACCTCTATTCCTCCTGGAGTTGTTCACCCCCTTCTCCCAGGCCTGTGAGTGCTGCAGAAAGGTCCTCTTTCTCCTTCCCGGAGCTGCTACCCGACCCAGAGTTTCTTTACACCTCTGTGCCCCTTCCCAGGCTGAGTGCTGTGGGGCAGGGGAGGAGCATAGGCACTGCCCTGTCCCCAGTGTTCACAGGAGGGAGGAGGTAGGGGAGTTGTCCTGGTCTCCTGGGCTCATTAGCTCCCTCCTAATGGCAGGTGAGAGAGAGAGAAATCTCTGCCTTCAGCCGCTCTGATTGCTTATGCTGCCCCAGGAGGCAGGCAACTGGGGCGGGCTAGTCAGAGGGCTGAAATTTGTGATAGTTCTGGAGCTTCTTGCGTTACTGTGAGACTGGCTCCAGCCACAGCCTAAATCATGCCACTCGAAACAACTCATGAGAGTTGACAAGATACTGCACATCTAAAAATCCCTCCTGACCTTGCTGATGACCCAAGTTGGGGGTTCAGTATGGTGGGGGGGGGAGGGGGCGCATGATGTAATTTATCTGGGTTTTTTTTTCAGTTTTTCTTCTAAAATTGGGAAATTACATCCCCAAAAACTACATTGAAAGAATGTTGAGGTTACAAAGTTAAGCACTCCAAAGTTTGGAAATGCCAGAACTAAGGCTGCCTCTGCAACCTTCATTCACCCTTCTATGTATGTATTGTGATATAGTCTTTACATGATCAAATTTTTTTCCACAGGACTCTGACTTTGTACCCTTAACATTCTTTTAACTTAGGGGTTGTTGGTTTTTTGATGTAAGATGTATATAGTATTTGGTCTTTTAAATAGGCAGTTTTCATTAGACCGTTTTTAAAGCTTTATAGCTGTATTTGATTTAATAAAGCCTCCCCTGGCCATACTTATCCATACTATACAAATTATTGATCATAAGAAAGCAGCATCATGGCATGAAGACTTTTGGAAGTAGAAGCACCATTGTATGGTGTGAAAAAAGCTTATTTCTTTGTAAAACGTATTTGGTTAACTTAAATATCATTCCCCCTTAAAGGATGTTACATGGTATAATAAACATATTGACTTATTTTTTCCCATTAATCTCAAGATTTATTGCCTATAGAGACACAGAAAATATTGATTTTTTTTGGCTTCTTACTCATCAAAGTTTACTTGTACAGTCTACAAATCTTGCTATTGACTAAAACAATAATCAATATATGCTTATAATTCTTGCTGGTGGTGCTAATAATTTATGTTCTGGAATCAGATTTTTTTTCCAGTGTAATCATGCTATTTATCATTCTATTTTAATATGTGTTCTCTTATGTGATTTTTAATTACCAGTCTGAAACACAATTGCTATGTGAATACTGAGCAACTTTCAAATTTTATCAGTTTCATTTTTCTTTTGCAAACACATGCATTATTAGGGAGATAAGCTATTAATTATAGTCCTTCTTGTGAAGAGCAGAATTAATGAAGTCATAAGAGATGACAATGTAAGACGTAAACATAAAGGTTTTGCTCACCTGCCTATGAGAGAGGCCTATTTTTCCTTTACAATTGCTAAATTTTCCTAAAATGTTTGAGACATTGACATATTGACCATCAGAAACTTAACTGCCATTGAAAGGAAAGAAGGAAACACAGAGAAAGAGGCTGGCTAAATATCCAGAGATATCCCAAGCTACTTACAAAATTCTCTCCCACAATGCTCATCGCTCTTATGAATCCATGGCCTGTTCATAATTACCATCTTTGTTGTGCCTACTCCCTTGTTAAATCAACATCTTTCCATTTTGCTTTATGTGAGCTATAAATCTATTGATAGATCTTTGTGTCTAGTATATTCAGTCTTTATCACTTGTGAAACTTCAATCTGAATTTTGAAGATATTTTAAATTTGGTTAGCAATGGGAAAAAGATTTCAAAAATGACCATCTGTCCCAAAAATCTAATGTGAAGTGCACATCATTGAGAGGACTGGCAAGACTTGCTCAAAAAAAATGAAGATAGGGAACATTCTATTAAGGCTATATATATGGAAAGATGTTGACAAATTGGGGAGAGTCTGGAAGAGAGCAACAAAAACGATAAAAGGTTTAGAAAACCTCACCTATGAGGAAAGATTACAATAACTGGGTGTGTTTAGTTTTAAAAAGAATGAGGGGGAACTAGATAAGTCTTCAAATATGTTAAGGACTGCTACAAAAAGATCAGTGATCAATTGTTTTCCATCCAGGCAGGACTACAAGTAATCAGCCTAAGCTGTAACAAGGGCGACTCAGGTTAGATATTAGGAAAAACTTTCTAATTATACAGATGGTTAAGTACTGGAGCAGGTTACCTAGGGAGGTTGTGGAACACCTGTCAGGGAGGGTCTAGGTATTACTCAATCCTGCCTCAATGTAGTGGGGATGGGAGTAGATGACCTCTTGACATCCCTTCCAGCCCTACATATTGATTATTCCTATTTTAAATAGGTTTTTAACATCTTGTAGACTCACACAAAGCAATTTGGGATATGTGATAGGATTCTTTGAACTCAAACAAATTATGCCACTGTAACAGGGCATACTGAAAGGTGTTTTAGAGTGGATTCTAGATCCAGCTCTGCCCTGCTTCCTGTTTTCCCCCCAGACCAGAGGGATTCTGGGACTTGTAATCCACAGGAGTTATAGATTGGCAAGAAATGCTGGAAAAGGGGCCAAATGCACATAAACGCCTTTTCCCTAGTACAGAATGAGTTGGGAGGGAACAGGTAGTGCGTCTCTCCTGTTACTGTCTCTACAGATACGGTTGTGTTGAGCTGTTCAGTAACAGCCCTTATTTGTCAGTTACATTGCTACTTATGTGTATATTCTTTACTGTGAAAAGTATATCATTAGCAATTCAGTGTACACTAAAATTGTTCATGATGATGTCTTGCCATTGCCACTCAGAGGTAAGTTTGTTTTAGGAGTGTGTAAGCTAAAGTTTTACATGCCCACGGTATTGGTAAGTGAATATATGGACTGCAATAACAGATATTTCTGTAAAATACCTTAACAGGTAATTTCCATACTTTCTGCCAGAGCTGGTCAAATCACAAAAAAATGTTCTTGAATAAATTATTCACTGAATACAGAAGATAAATCATGAATAATCTATTTGACAAATGGTGTTTGATTATCTATGCAGCTGCTTGAACAGTGAAAAAAATTAATTGTTGAATCAGGACATGATCCTGCAAACCCTTGTGCACATGAGTAGGTTTATGCAGATGGCGGATTGAGAGAAGAAATTTGTCAAATATTACCTGTGGGAATATTAGAGAGACAAGGTGGGTGAACTAACATCTTTTATCGGACCAACTTCCGTTGGTGCAAGGGACAAGCTTTGGGAACATTACTTATCTGGGTCTATGTGTTAATGCTAAGGTTTTAAACTATTGTTATAATATAGTTAGTGTAAAAAGAAAAGGAGTACTTGTGGCACCTTAGAGACTAACCAATTTATTTGAGCATAAGCTTTCGTGAGCTACAGCTCACTTCATCGGATGCATACTGTGGAAAGTGTAGAAGATCTTTTTATACACACAAACTATGAAAAAATGGGTGTTTACCACTACAAAAGGTTTTCTCTCCCCCCACCCCACTCTCCTGCTGGAAATAGCTTATCTAAAGTGATCACTCTCCTTACAATGTGTATGATAATCAAGTTGGGCCATTTCCAGCACAAATCCAGGTTATCTCCCCACCTCCCCCACAAACCCACTCTCCTATTGGTAATAGTGTACTTAGTGTTAGTGTACTTACTGTAGTGACCTTAGTTTTTAGGTATCAAAGGGTCATTTGTCACTGTGAGATCCAGACCGAGTTTGGGAGCAACACAGAGCTCCAGGAGGAGCTCCAGTCTTGCTCCAGGAGGAGCTCTCAGACTTACAATGCCAGAGTGCTAGGGGAATGTACAGGATACATTTCCTATCACCCTAAAGGGAGCACAGGAAATGCAGTTGTGTCAGGGCCCAGCAAGGAGGCCCAAAAGAAAGATATTATTTCTGTAAAGGCCAGAGCATAATCTTGTCAAAAGTTTTTTTATCTTGGACTAGTACCAGATATTATGATGTAGCTATGATGCTTGACCTAGCATGAGTTAAATAATACTGTTAAAATAATGAATGATGGCAGTGAAGAAGCAGAAGGCCCTTTTATTACTGACCATTGTCTGTCTTCCTATATTTTCTCCAAAACCAGAAACATACCATAGCATCTTCTGTTCCTCATATGTGCATATACAGACACCTGTCTCGTTTAATGGTACGAGTCGTTTGCTATCTTTACTCTGATTCTAATTTCCCATTTCAGTCTCAGTATTTTCCTCCTGTGGAGATCCAGCTCCTTGTTCCCACACTAGTCACTAATTCCCACACATCCATACTGGCAGGGCTACTACACTGAAGACCCGCATCTTGACTCTCAAAGCAATATACTACATTTGTTAAATCCACTTCAAGCATGTGCTGTCCTTTTTTAATATCCTGGGTACATTTTTCATCTTCTCTAAGGCTCTCGCACAACATTCTTCTTTAAAACCCTTGTATGTTTTTACTTTGATTCTTCCAATCCTTTCTTTGTTCATATTTTTACAGTCTGCGTCCATTTCCCCTCTCAATCCTTATATTTATTCCCCCCAAAGAGTTAAGGCTGTTAAGTGACAATCATGCACTTACTTTTCACATAAACTACAAAACCCAAGCACTTAAAAAGAAAGGAAATGAAATATAAAGGATAGCATAAATCTTACCTGCCCACACAGTCAACATAAACACATTGGACTAAATACTCACAAGTGACTGAGCTTTGCTTGGCACTGCTGATGGGGGTCAGAAAGTGGCTAATAGCAACTTTGTGGTTCTCTGATCTTCAGGGGCTAGTGGGAAAATACTGCACTCACTTTGCAGAGGTGTAAATGACTACACTGTGCAACTAGGGTTGCCACATCCCGGATGAGAGGTAAAAGTAAAACTGAAATGTAGAGTTGTAACTCCGAGCAGTGGCAACGTTCCAGTTTGAATAACTGCATTCTCTTTAACTTACCTGAATCCCCCCTGTAGTTTTAATTGGCTATCATATTCATCTTCACTTATATCCAAAAAATGTTGTGTAGAGTTGTTAAATATGTCATGTTTCACGCCCATGGAAGCCATATGTCCAGTGATGAGCTGCCAAAATTTTAACAACGGGTTCCCTCCTCACCCCACAAGGGGGTGGTTGCCCACCCCCGCCCCCCGCTACTCCTGCCCCATCCACCCCCCTCCCCTGTCCCCTGACTGCCCCCAGAACCGGGCAGGAGGGTCTCGTGGGCCACCGTAGTGGGTGTCCACCCCACCCCTAAGAGCCAGAGGCACCTGCCAGGGGGCGAGGTGGGGAGTCCCGGTCGTGCTTACCTGGGGCAGCTCCCAGGAGGCATCCGGCAGGTCCCTCTGGCTCCTAGGGGCGTGGGAGCGTAGCGGGATGGGAGCAGGGGGAGCGGCTGTTCCCCCGCTGATCACATCAAAAGTGGTACCTTAGGTGCTGACTCCACGGGTGCTCCAGCCCTGGAGCACCCAAGGGGAAAATTTGGTGGGTGCAGAGCACCCACCGGCAGCTCCCGGCCCCGCGCCCGGCCCCAGCTCACCTCCGCTCCGCCTCCACCTCCTCCCCTGAACCAGCCACCCCGCTCTGCTTCTCTGCGCCCCTCCCCCCCCAGCTTCCAGTGAATCAGCTGTTTGGCGGGAAGCCGGGGAGGACTGAGAAGCAAGCAGCGGCTTCCCACTCAGGCTGAGGGTGGCAGAGGTGAGCTGGGGTGGAGAGCAGTTCCCCTGCGCACCCCCCCGGGTTACCTGCTGCAGCGCGGGCGGCCCTCCTTGTGTCCCGCCCCCCAGCTCACCTCCGCTTCCCTGGGCCCGAGCAGGAAGCCACCGCTTGCTTCTCAGCCTGCCCCAGCTTCCCGCCGAACAGCTGATTCGCGGGAAGCTGGAGGGGTGGAGAAGCAGAACGGGGAGGCACGTTCAGGGGAGGAGGTAGAGGCGGAGAGGAGGTGAGGTGAGCTGGGGCCAGAGGTGGGGCAGGGAGCTGCTGGTGGGTGCTCTGCACCCACCAAATTTTCCCCTTGGGTGCTCCAGGGCTGGAGCACCCGTGGAGTTGGCGCCTAACGTGCCACTTTCGGACGGTTAAATTTAGAAGCCCTTTTAGAACCGGTTGTCCCTTGCGGAACAACTGGTTCTATAAGGGCTTCTAAATTTAACAACCGGTTCCAGCGAACCGGTGCGAACCAGCTCCAGCTCACCACTGCATATGTCCATGACTGACTGAAATGATCCCTAGGTATAGTTTTGTATATGGCTTGTAGATTGTAGAGCACATTTGGGTCTTTTGCAGTGAAAGGTGTTCTTTAAATTTAAGATATTATTTTTCAGATAACAGTAAACTACACATACTTCTTAGTTTTTTTAAAAATGTCTATCTCCATGTCCTATTTTGCTCAGCTTACCTTATCTGCAAGTGCCTCTCTGAATATTTTACACTAGGGAAGTAAAATGAAATTAAGATTTTGAAACTTGGAATACTTTAGAGAAAAGACTCAAGGCCCTTTTAAGTGATGAGAACCTTTAATAACACACTTCTATGGTGTTATTTGGGTTTCCCATTCCTTTTTTTTGCCCATTCTCTCACAGATACCCAAGCTTCTGGACATAGCTCTAGCTTCAAAACTGCGCTCAGAACATTTGTGTCTGTACTTCATCCTAACCCAGTGCAATATGTCACCTCTGAAATATTGAGTGTTTTAATGTGCAATGGAACTAGGGTGTTCCAGTTCCCCCCCCCCCCAAGAATGCTAGACTGAGCAAGTTGTGAGCAGAGCCTACAGAAAGGACTTCACAGAAATAGGTAACATCAAGAGGAGGAGAATGACAGTGAGAATTCCAGGTGGGCTACATGGGTTCAAAAGATGGTTATGAAGAGTTTTTAATATAGTGAAAGGGAAAATGTGTGTAGAGGCTCTCAGATAAACTCATTTCACTTATTGTAAATCCCAAGACTTAGTGCCATGTGCAAATACTGAGATAATTTTGTTCAAAATGGTAATTCAGACCTGCTTTTTTCATCTAGAAGGTGATGAACTCATGGAATTTTCTATCAGCAGCAGTTGGAGAGAATAGCATGATTATATTTAAAATCTAGAGCTAGGATTCAAAGGAATACTTTGTCTATATAAGAAGAAAAAATATTATATATTATTAAGTACAATTCCTATCTAGGCACCTGGGGTAAAATCCTGGGCCCATTTAAATCAATGGCAAAACTCGCATTGACTTCAGTGAAGTGAGGATTTTACCCCGGGTTGTTAGACTTAATGGTATTGTGAGCCTCCTCTCATTCTAAGCTTCTTTTTCTCCCTCCCCACTTCTTAATGTTCCTACTTATCAAGGGTGAGGTTTTCAAAAGTTCCTATGTCACTTAGGAGCACAAAGTTCCAATGGGACCTTGTACTCCTAAATCTCTTAAGCACTTTTGAAAAATCCCAACCCTAGTTGCTGAGCCTTTCCTTTGCTTCTGAGGTAATATTCTTTGCTTTGTTGCCCTCTCTGAACTCAAGTTTGTGTGTTATGATATTGAATTTTTATGTTACCCATTAGGTGAAGAGAAAATTTGATTTCTTTATCTAAAGAGGAAAAATATATAAGATAGGGCAGGAAGAGACTTCTTGGATGTTCTAGTTCAAGCCCCTGCTTGAAACTGGGAAGATACTGCGTGATTAACTATTATACATAGAGAGCTGTTTAGCAGAGATACACTTTGAGACTATAGTACTTCGGAAGAGTGGACTTTTTCATCCACTAGGCTCACCTTGATCATTTTACATTATGTAGCTGTCTCAGAGGTGAGCAGCACAGATCTTAAAACCTTAATCACTTCAGAGCAATCAGATATGACTGAGGGCAGGGAAAGAACAGCAGTAAGCTTTCAAAATGATTGGAAGATTTTGGATTTTCATTTCTACATTTCTGTGACTTGAGCTGGGAAAGAGGAGAAAAGGAGGTGAAAAAGATTTGAGATCATAACTTACAATGGATATCAAGGTGAGATTCTGCAGCTAGCAAGACCAAGAGAAAGGATATTTGTGTAAAATATATTCTGCCTTAGACTACAGAATGAAATAGAACTGGCAGCAAGCAATGGGACAGAAATTATGACCACATTTTAAACTACTAAATACCACATGGACCAAACTCATCACTGTTTCTTTATTGCCTTCAACTGATTTGTACCTGCCTTCACCAGGTATTGCTATATTTGGCCCTGTGATGGGGAATTCACCCTACATTAGCCTGGAGGGGTTAATATATGCAAGAGAGGCCAATTGGCCATAGGCTGCACCTGGAGGGGAGCTAGGATGTGATGAGGCTTAATTGGGAATGCAGCTCACCTGAGCAAAAACAGGTGGGGCTTCTATAAAGCTGGGGGCAGCCAAAAAAGGGTGGGGAAGGAGAGTAGGGGTTTGTAATAGTTTGTGTGGGAAGGAGCAGTAAGGGCTGGAAGAATAAATATCTGAGATGCTTGGTCAAAGATCCTTGGATTGGAATCTGGTGCAGAGGGTGGGCCTAGGTTCCCCTATAAGATACTGTGGGAGTGGTATGTTAGGAGAAGCCTATTTTGGGACTGCTGGAGACAGTTTGTAAGGAGACTTTGATAATATCCCAGAAAGGGGTGGGGGGATTTCCAGGTGATGTGACTAGAGGGCTAAGATACGAAAAGGAAAGTGCTGTAGCTTTAGGAGCATGAGAGAATCCAGGGACCAAGTGAGTGAGACAACAGGCTGCACAACCATAGAAAAGGGCATCAGACCATGGGGTAAGTTAATCCCCAAATGGGGCACTAGGAGGTGCCATGCAGTAAGTGTGCACCCTGTGTGACAGACTCTATGAGTTGGAGCTCAAAATGGAATTTAGCGAGTAGGTGGAAAGCAAAGTGTTTTTAATTACAGTTTAAAGTATAACTTTCTTTCTTTAACTCCTTTGACTACAGCATTGCTTTATGTTTAATTAACAGCTTTAGGCTTTGAAATTGTATTTCCTTCATCCTGCTTGCCTGGTGGGATATTCCAAGCCCTTCCAGCTGTAATTACAAGTGACTTTCCTTGTACGTTCAAAATATTGTCACTCACATGAAATTTTACATTCTGCCCATGCTGTTATCAAGAGAGTTAGTTCATAAATGAGTTCACTTTCATTATCATCCATGGCATTTGCTCAGGGTGATGTGCCAGGAGATAAGCTATAAACTCCAATGGCTTTTCCCTGGAGGTCCCTTTGTACCCTGCTGACATGTCTCAATCTCTTTCTCCCTGAGGGTCATGAAATCAATTTGTTGCCAAGATACTCATCTGCTTTGTTCTACTGCTTAACTGTAGACTTACAGTGACATCATTTCTGATGGGATGGCATGAATATAATGGGGCTGATTCTGAGGTCTGGCCATACTGCACAATGTAGAAGGGCAGTGCAAAGTTCACCTTTGTTCTCCCTTGATAATAAGGCTGCTGTTTGTGTGGCCAGTCTCCCAGCGTAACTTACAGCAGCTTCATCTCTATGCAGAGGATCCCCTTTGAGGAGGGGATGTTCCTAAGAGCTGGCTGTGAAAGTCCTGATAGTACTGTGGGGATGCATTGCAAGAGAGCCAGAGGTGCAGGAGGAAAGATCAGTTACAAGTCTCCATAACTGAAACTGCACTGAAATTTATTTCCAGAGTGTCTTTTTGTCGGTGAGAGTGATTAGGACTACAGTTACTACACTTAGCATATATATCCAAAATAAAATTTTATGAGTGCAAAAGCAATGGCAGCTCTACCATCATAGAGCCAGATGTGCAGCTGGTGTAAATTAGCACAGTGCAATTAAAGCTGAAGACCTATGCGCCCCCCCCCTAAAATTTTAAACTTTTCATACTTAGGTCATCAAATTTACAGGGAAGCTACTGTAACCACTCCCACTCAGTGTAGCACTCTGTCCCCCTCTCAGGGTGGCTGGGTCATGGATAGAGGCTGATGAGATGAACCTGCTACCACCTTGGTTAAAAGAGCTGGATCCTTTATCTCAAGAGATAGATGTTCATGCTTTTACAATCAGAAGTCCCAGGCTCAGTCTCCATTGCTGATGATCCACCCAGGAATGAAGCAGTAGAATGAGTAGGCTACATATGTCTCCTGGCTGGGGGAAGCAGTTCACCTGTCTCAAGTCTCTGCATGGGCCACTAGTTGTAACCCCACCTTGTTGGAAATGGGGACTGAATGTGGGACCTCTGGTTCTAAAAGCATGAGCCTCTATTGCCTGAGCTATAATATTGTTCCCCAAGCTTGTAGCAGACTCCTACCCACAACTAGAGAGGGATAGACCACTACACTGAGTGGGTGTGGTTGACACTTGAACCTAGTATATAGTATCAGAGGGGTAGCCATGTTAGTCTGGATCTGTAAAAGCGACAGAGTCCTGTGGCACCTTATAGACTAACAGACGTATTGGAGCATAAGCTTTCGCGGGTGAATACCCACTTCATCAGATGCAACCTAGTATATAAACACTCAGACCAGAAGCAAATGAATGGCTTTAGCTGTTGTTTTGTTGTTTTCTTGTATCATGTTGCTATAAAATAAATAAAATTAAGACACAAAATTTTGTTTCACTGTTAATGCACATCCCTCCCTCGGCTTCAGAGCCTGAGCCCTAGCCTGTGCCACAACATCTACACAGCTATTTTTAGCATAAGCCCTAAGAGCCTGAGTCTGTCGACCAGACTCAGAGACAGGCTGGCTTAGAGGCCAGAAGAATCTTGCCCTGAAAGTGGAATGAACTTTCTGTACCATAAAAAGAACGAGGAGTACTTGTGGCACCTTAGAGATGAACAAATTTATTTGAGCATAAGCTTTCGTGAGATACTCTTTTTCCAGGCACAAATGAGGGTGATGTAAAGATATTGGGAGAGTCTTGCTTCTGAATTTTCTATTGCCACTTTCAGCAGTAATCTCTTGCAAAGACAAGGGTTTTGCAACGGCCTTATATGAGGTACCACGAATTTTGTGGTCTCTCTCTTTGAAAACGAGAAACTTACAGGGCTTATGACCTCTTACGGGAAGTCTTTGCCCCATCTCAGCAAGTCTAACTGGAAATGGTTGGAAAATGACAATTATACTTCACAGGAAATTTCAACAAGTTTTTTTAATATGTCGTATAATACTTCAGCTTTTGATAAACTGAAAACCAAACTTTTTTTCACCCCCTTTCTTCCCCAGGGGAAGGGAGTAAGGAAGGGAGAATGATATTGAAAAAACAGAAAACCAAAGGCCCATATCTTTGTGTTTTTGTTTAAATACGACATGTCAAAGAACACAAATTTCAGTGAAAATTTGTAGTTAGAAACAAATGTGAAAAAAGGGGCTGATGGTAAAGTGTCAGTCCACTCCAAGCAAACTGTAACATTCTTTGTGTTTTTTAACATCTATTTGACATGCTCATTTGAGCCTTTATTTTAAATGAGGCAAAACAAAGAACACTTAACTTATGAATTGTCGTACTATAATTTTTATGCAGGACATGGACTAATTAGAATAGATGTGATCTAATAAGTAATAGAAACAATTATTATTTTAAGGCAGTAAATGTGTTTCTCTCCCCCCCATCCCGCATACCCTCCTTAAGCCTGTCATTTTTAGTTCAAATGCAGAGAGACTGGAAAATAACTATTTTCAGTGGGGTATGTGACCAACACTATCACTCTAGTTGCAGACTTAACTATTTGGAAGTCTACAGTTTCAATTATTCAATAGTCATCAACTTTAGAATGGGAATCTGTGCTGCTTTCAGTAGTATGAAAACAAGTTTGTTTCTCTGAATTGGTCTCCAATCAATAAATCTGACGGACAATACAGTGGGGGTGGTAAGGCAGGGTTGGGAAGGAACTGCAAAAGAGCATTAGTACAAATGTGAATCTTGTTTGTTTTTCAGTTCTGTTTGACCGATTTGCTATCTTAGATACAGGCTGTCACTCGCTTACAAAAATACCCACCTTCTAATCAGTTTCTCTGTGACATACCATTTGTCTGTTCATTTTATTAGCTCACATTAAAATATGCATCCCCGTGGAATTCTTTCACTCCAATGTTCCTGGCATTGAATATATTTATCATCTGTACCAGCACGGAGTTTTTTGACGATAGAAGTGTGCTAAAGGGGAATGGTCTTGTGGGTAAAAGCACTGATCTTGGACTCTGGAGATCTAAACTCAGTTTATGTCTTTGCCACAGATTTCCTGTATAAGCTATACATAGGATACTTAATTTGTCTGTCTCAGCTCCCCATCTGTAAATTGGTGATAATACTTTCTTTGTCTGGTCTATATAGATTGGAATCTCTCTGGACAGGGAATTTGTTTTACTATGTGTGTTTACAATGCCTAGCACATTGGGGTTCTAAGGTCAGCTGTCATAGTACACTGTACAGTGTACATAGTACAAATATTAATAATACAAATGTAGCTTGGCTAGCAATAGGTTAACTGAGCACCACTGCCTGTAGGGTACAGGAAGCATACACCAGCAAACAGGCTAGTTCTCGTTGAAGCATTGCACAGTTTTTAATTCCTGCTCTCATACATGCACTATGATTTTGGAGGGTGTTTTTAGTTAGCGGTGAGCAGCAGGATTATTAAATTGAACTAAAAAGTTGTGTTTTTATAAACAGGGAGGTCATGTTTTTAATAGGGCTCAGTCCTGCCATCACCCATGCACAGAGCTCTCAATGTGAATGACAGGTCTGAGTGTGGGATAACATGGCTTCTTCTGATTTTTCCAGACCATTTCTTACCAAACATCTAAAATGAGGGTTTTTTTTTTGCTGTATTCATGCTATTCATCTAGGGCTTGATCTAAAGCTTATTGAAGTTTGTGAAAGTCTTTGCCACTGACTTCATTGAGCTTTGGATCAGGCCCCTGAAAAGCAGTTAACTATTTCTGAGACAACAGTACCTTGCTGTGAACCAAAAGTGATTTTTCACTTTCTTTGTGTCTTGAATTGGAGTAAAGATGAAAGTAAGTTTCAATGACCCATTTACAAATGAAGCATTTAATCCGTACTGTACTGTGCATATATCTACACTGGAAAATAACTAAAGAGCCTTCCACAAACCTAACTTAACAGCCTGTTTCTCTTAAGAATATATTTCTAGGATGCACCCACTAAATTCTTTTGCATGAGACCCTCCTATTGTACATTTTGACAACTAATCCACAAGGAAAGATTTCCATCATTAAGAAAATGGTTTTTAAATTTAACTTGAACCAGGATCATTAAGGAAATCAATGGTTAATAAATCCAAATTGTATAATGTGTTATATATGAATCAATAACTTGACTTCTTTTCTCCCCTTTCTCAGAAATCAAGGGGGGTGATAATGCTCCTTTTGTAGGAATTGGTGACATTTTCATTCCAGATGGCTGGGGCACGTCCTCAAGGAGCTATATGTCAGTTACATGAGCTGATGATCAATATTTTTATTGCATATTTTCATTGTAACCCAGCCTGTTCTTTGTAATGTTCAGGACAAATACCATTTTGGATAAGAGACCCATTCCTTTAGACTCAGTTGAAAAGGTTTGCACTTTGAGGTACTGTAGTAAAGTCTTTCTGCTAATTAACTAGCTCCAATGGGACTTACTTTTCCAGTTTAGCTGCAGCTTTTTTGTGTGAACATGCAGTTTCACTGATTGACAGTAGTTTAAAAACAATCTCTTTGAGGTACATTTTTACTCCTTCTCCTACAAATAAACACATCATTCTATACATTAAAAAGATATTGTAAGGCAGATTACATGAAAGAAACCTTTTAAACTAAGAACTATGCAACTGCTCTATTCCTCCTAATACCTAGCAAGATATTGAATCTATCATTGAACTTGAGGCTTGCTCCAGCTCCCGAAAACAAGGTAATCTCGGGTTGCCAACTTTCTGATCGCAGAAAACTAAACACCCTTGCTCTCCCTCTTCCCGAGGCCCCGCCCCTGCCTGACCCCTTATCTGAGGCCCTGCCTGCACTCACTCTATTCCCCCTTCCTCCGTCGCTTGCTCTCCCCTACCCTTGCTCACTTGCTCATTTTCACGGGCGGGGGCAGAGGGTTGAGGTGCTGGAGAGGGTGAGGGCTCCGGCTGGGGGGGGAGGGCAGGCTCTAGGGTGGGGCCAGGGATGAGGAAACTCCAGACTGGGGGGTGGGGCAGAGGGTTTCAGAGTGTGGGAGGGGGCGCTGGGCTGGGGCAAGATGTTAAGGTGTGGGGGCATGAGGGTTCTGGCTGGGGGTGCGGGCTCTGGTGTGGGGCTGGGGATGAGGGGTTTGGAGTTCAGGAGGGGGCTATGGGCTGGGGTGGGGGGTTGGGGTACAAGGGGGTATAGGGTGCAGGCTCCAGGAGCAAGTTTGGGTGTGTGAGGGGGCTCAGGGCTGGGGTAGGGGGTTGGAGAGTGGGAGAGAGTACGGGGTTTGGGCTCCGAGAAGGGACTCCGGACTGGGGCAGGGAGTTGGGATGCAGGAGGGAGTTTGGGGTGCAGACTCCAGGCGGCGCTTACCTCGGGTAACTCCCAGGAAGTGTCCAGCACATCCAACACCTAGGCGCAGCCAGGAGGCTCTGTGCGCTACCCCCACTCACAGGCACCGCCCCCGCAGCTCCCATTAGCCATGGTTCCTGGCCAATGGGAGCTATGGAGCTGATGCTCTGGGCAGGGGCAGCATGCGCAGCCCCTGACCCCCGCCCCGCTCCTAGGAGCCGGACATGCCAGCTGCTTCCAGGGAGTCATGCAGAGCCAGGGCAGGCAGGGAGCCTATCTTAGCCCCACTGTGCCGCTGACCAGACTTTTAGTGGCCTGGTCAGCGGTGCTCACCAGAGCTGCCAGGGTCCCTTTTCAACCGGACATCCCTAGGGTGACCAGATAGCAAGTGGGGAAAAATTTGGCCAGGAGGGGGTGTGTGGGGGTGGGTGGAGGGGTGGTAATAGTTGCCTACCTAATGCAAAGCCCTTAATGTCAGGATGGTCCTGATAATGTCAGGATATCTGGCCACTCTACCTGAGAATAGTATAAAGTGTCTCATAAATAATACATAAATGAAAAATGTGGACACTTTAAAGCAAATAATCTTGGGGATTAGAAAGCCCACTCTGCTGATGCAATCACAGCGTATGGGGAAACAAACATGTTGCACACAGTTGGCAATAGAAAGAACCAGGGCATTCTGCTAATATTCTTTTGCACTTCATTTCCCAAAGAGGCTGTTAATCTGAGTATACATAAATTGTGGAAAAAAAGGTTTGTTTTAAGGAAACTTTTCCTTTTCCTGGAAGAGCGCCAGGTGGCTTCTTTGAAGGGTTGATTAATTATGTGGTTTCTACGAATGCATTGTGCCAGCATTATAGACTAACAGTTGGTATTATGGTATTATTAGCCCCAATAGGTTGGTGTAGAACCTTCCACATCAGGAACAGTACAGAAGGTTACAGAAAATTGTTAAAAACAAAGAAAAAACGGGTATCATGTTTGGGAATGTTTTTAATTGTCTTTCAGTAATTTGATTGAAACATGGCATCACTTAAATTTGTCCCTTAAATTTGTGACTTCCCCTAAGAATTCATTCTAGAGGGAAAAAATTGGAGATAATGTATAAGATAGCAACTATAATTCTCAATGGACCATGGTATGTTGTTTTTTAAAGTCTCTATCTAGTCTTGATCTTTTCCTTTCCTACCCAAAACAGTAATTTTTCATTTAAGTCCTGAATCAACACCCACTGAAGTCAATGAAAAGACACCCACTGATGTTAATGGCAATTAGATCAGGCCCCTATAATAGTGTTAGTACAGATTTACCCAAGTTTAAATGAGAGCAATACCTGGCACATAATTTTTAGGAATAATGTCAAACATGGGTTACTTATATGGGTTTGAAGGGTGAGCAGGCATCAATTGCTATTTTTCAGGCGTATCTTGTTTGGTCATTTTGTAATATTAAACAAACTAAACCCACACTTTTGGATGTATGGATTTTGTTTAAAATCAGTTTCAACAATTCTTGTTCTGTCCTCTACTTTCCAATGCGGAAAGCTTTTTCCTCACCAGTGTAATATTTTCAGCTCTGCAAATGGGAAAATAAGTTTTGTCTGAAGTTGTTGATAGAGTAATCCCAGTAGGATAATTTTTATTAATTTAGTTTTCTTCTCAGCTAAATTTTCAAAGCCCTACTGGTCATAACATATTCAAGATCCAAAGGAAAGCTGCAGATTAGAGCAATAAAATGGTGGGGTAAAGGTCCACTACTGAAACCCAAGTTCATTCCACATTATGGCCCAGCTAAAATGGATCAAAGAAGGACTGATTGAATGGTTCCTATGAAGTTGGCCTTTGCACTCAAAAATCTACTGATTTAAATCTACTGATTTAAGCTTTTAGGGCAGATTTTTAGAGGGATTTAGGGCTTATCTGCATCTTTAGGCACCTAAATGCCTTTAAAATCTGACCAATTTTTGGAGGTGGTTTTACATTTTCAAGGCTGAAAGTTTGCCATTGATGTCACTCTGCTAGTGTTCCCTTCTTAAAAGTTAAGATCCAAATTTTGAAAAAGGTCCACTAATTTTTGGGTGCCTCAATGTATGGGCACTCAATTTGACATCCAGTTGAATGGACACTGTTGCAAATTTGAACCCAGTTGGATGCTGGACAACACTAGTGGCTGTTTCAACTCATGGTGCAATTCACTACACTTCCATTCTCAACAGAGTACTGATATTAAAATGTCAAGGGAGACCCTGCATGTCAGGCAAGATTTGGTAACAGTTCTTGTGAAGTATCAATAACATTTAAGAAACAGAGGTATAATAAGCCATGGCAGAAAAAGGTGGACAATTGATTGGCGCCATAGACAAAAAGAAATCTAGAATCTTAAATGAGAATTTTCTCTTCAACTATGAAGAGTGAGTAAAAAATAGTTGATTTCAAAAGATTTCCAGACTTATTTTCTGGAAATAATGTAGCAGTTCAGATTTCTCAGTTTAATGTAGAGGCCTTTGAGCTGTTGTCCAATTTCCTGGAGCGTGCTCAGGGAAGGAAAATTTTAGTCACAAATTTTCAGAAGCACTTTTGAGAATTTTATTCATGTCAATTAAAGGGCATTTGTTGGTTGATAATGCAAGAATGTTAGACAATTACATACATGAAAACTAAACACAAGGCAAAAACTAATACAAGTTTACCTACGTGGAACAAGAAAAGGAAGGGATCACATGTACCTGTTTGGGGTTTGGTTTTTTTTAGAGGTATAAAGTCATATGGTAAAAAGGAAGCAGATTTTTGTTTGAGGGAGGGTGGAAGGTTCAGTGGAGAGGAAATAAAGGATATGAATATGTCCTCTCCTGTTCTCTTTTGGATTCTAACTACTATAAGGCTTTAAAATTCCTCATTCTCCTTTATTCTCTATTCCTTATGGGGATTCATTTTTATGCCCTCAAACATCCATATTCTATGGACATACAATAACCCAACTGCTAAAACCAGGTGTTTTTCATGAAAAGTACTGGGGGTCATTTCTGAGTAAGTGGGGTTCAGGCGGCCCTGGCAAGCTATGATATATGAATGCCAGAGTGATCTTTCATGACAGCATTCAATTCCCGGTAGGTCAGGTTTTGTTTGTAGTGTGTAAAGCTGCTAACCCTGGTTAGGAAGCGTACACTCAAACTGAGAGGAACATGTCAGCATTGCTAAATGTGTGCTGGAGTAAACAATACATCAGTAAAATCATAGATTTGAGTTTATGATCTGTGAGAAAACAAAATATCTTCTCTGTTCTATTAATTGGTCTGGAAGTTCATTAGCTCGGCTCAAATTGAACTTCTCTGCTACATTAGGTTAACTACTGTATCTCTAATACAATTGTGAAAATGAGATGATTCATGGCCGAATGGGATCCCAATAAACTATTCAGAATAAATAATTGGATGCAGGAATATCAGCTGTCTTTGCAAATCCCACTAATATAAAAACTGCTTACCCTGGACAGTTAACTGGACTAATACTCAAGAGTGTAATGATTTTTAGGGACTGTACAAATGATAATACACACCCAGGACAGATACCGCACTGCCACAATCGCCATGTAATGAAATTGGACCTTTTTCCTTAACAGTCTGAAATATTTCAACCTCGTTGAGGTGATCAGGACAGTGTTAATGTTTTTAAGGTGACTCTGTAATTGAGTCGATATGATCCAGATCCATACTGAATGCGGGTGTTGAGATGCAATCTTGCCTAGAGAAACAAGGAATGTGATATACAGCACATGCTCTCAATCCTCTATCAACTCAGCCGATCAGTCCAACAGTGACTGTAACCCCCCCCCCCATATTTGATTGCACTGCAACAACACAGAATATAGTACTGGCAGGTAGGATGTTTTATTTATTATTTATTTGATCCATTTATTAGTGAACGCAATGCACATTAACGTCAGGAGTGGCATACTGCAGTTGGTATTCTCCTCTTCAACCACAGAGCACATCTTGGGCTGCCAGCAGTATCTTCATTTTAATTCTTTGTGTTCCAGGTAACTTGTGCTTTAAAAAGGCCACCCTCCTCAGGACATAAAAGGCCTTTGAAAGCTAGCTTGGCGGGATTTGAGTGAGACTAAATTACAAGTTTTGTACCAAATGAAGAAGCAAGATAGATTGAAAAAGAAAAAGTGTGTTTGAAATGCATTTACCAAGGCAACCACATTCAGAAGAAGCTGATCTTTAGTCTCACAAACAGAGTAGTAAATCCCTTCTTTGTTTTTTGGAAATTAATCCCTCTAGGATTCCTGAAAAGAAAACAAAGAAATATGCTCAGTGTTTGGTACAGATACAAATCCTCAAGTTGATTACAAAGGCCACTTAGGGCTTACTGTGACGGCTAGTGCTGTTGAGTCATGCTCGCATGAATGCCAACACATGATTTCAACAGAGAAAAAAAGTGTGCACACAGAGCCAGCACAGTAGCTCAGCAATCTGATGATGATGTTTCTGAGGATCTTGATTCAAGAAAGGGAGCCCTAGGTTGGGTCACAGATTTATTCCTTTGTGTCAAATGGCAGATTTTTTTCAAATCAGTTTCCATGGTGACATGGTTACCCCTGGGAAGAGCTGAAAGCTGTTTTACAAAGCTCCCATTGGCAGATTTGCCATCATCACTGCTATTTGCAACTGCATAGAATTCTGAGAGTACAAATTATTGATATGCTGCACTAGAAAAAATCATTCCTTTCTTTAGATATAGAAGTTATTTAAACCCTACTTCAGCTATTTTGTTCCGATAGCCTATCTGATACATTACTTGCTAGCAAGAATGTGCCATGTTAGATGTTATCTAGCAAATTACAGAATAAGTAGGCCTTACTTTTGCAAAACAACAGGGAATTGAAATAGGACATTTTAAAAAACTGCAAAACACAGTTTGCAGCTCTTACCTAGTTAAATATCTCAAAAAGCTATCCCCTACTTTTTCTTTGTTATCCGGATTATGTGGGAAATCAGAGAGAGACAGGTCACTTGGATTAAATTAATCCAGAGAGCAAGTGTGAGAAAGCAAAAGTTGGAATTCAGTGTAACAGTTGGAGCTGATCATTTGGTATACTGGGACACTTTAATATTACCTTTGATTGTATGCTGACAAACCTTTTATAAGTTATTTAATGAAATAAAAATTAAATGTTCCTCTATTTTAAATTCTTGATTATTTTAATTTCACTTTGGAGGGGATTATGTGCTGGTTTGGGAGAGTTAATAGCTTCATTTCTGCAATGAGTTCCATGCAGGCTCTGTGTGGGCACAGACATCTGATTTCATGGAGTCAATGGCAGGTTTGGGGTGTAAATGTGTATCCATCCATTGACTTCTCAGGTTGTTAATTTTCCCAACCATACCATCAGGCTGATCCATACATTTTGCTAAAATAACATATGGATAAGTGTGTGCTTGTAACTAGAGAAGCTTGAGGAAACTTCAAAAGGCTCAATGGTAACTGGAAAAGAATTTGTGGGAAAATGTTTCACAGAATTTGTTGTCCATTGTTCAACCAGCACTAATGGCAACAGTAAAAAAGGACTAAAAAGTATAGAATGTTTGTGTGCAAGCAATTGTCACATAGATTGAGATTTTTTTCCAGCAATATAGCGGATTTGGCCAAACATAATCTTCCATTAAAACTGATGGAGGATGTGTGTAGTTAAATCCCTCAGAGCTGAGCTGAAAATCTTAACCATAATGTTTTGGGAAAATAATATTGCTGAATCATGGCAAATGTTGATGTTACTGAAAAATGTTTGTGAAATGCTGATTCAGTGTGTGTGTTAGGTTTTCTGCATGCATCTTCTGAACACTAGTTATACATACTATAAAATGAGTTATGTATTGATATGTGGGACATTTTGCTTCTAATGATGTCTCCTGGAATTTTGAATACACATGGAATGACCCGTCACTAAACACATAGACTGGGGGATTGAACAGAGACCCCTGAGCACCAAGAACATAGGCCTGTACCACTGGAGCTAAAGGTGTTGCCCAATTCTTTAGCAGCTATTGATTTCCAATTAATTTTTAATTAAAGAGCTGGGTAATGTAGAGTTTTTAGTCCCAGAATCAGGCACAACAGAATCAAGGTGACCAAGTTCAATATCTGGTTGGGAACCTCGATGTGCACAGTGAAGACAATGAAGACACTCCCAAAACAAAACTTTAAGCAATTTTATTAGCACAATTAATAAAGACACAAATGCTGCACACCACATAAAAATATAGCAGTAATACAATAAGGTAATATTTTGTAACATTCCTCATATATAGTCACACCCTTTCTTGGAGAACAGGCGGCGAAAGACAAAGGTCCATCCCAGACATGCCAAACAAGTCTGACAGTCCAGATCTCTTTTATATGGTGGTCTGGAATTGGTTAACAGGGAGACTACAGTGGGTCCTACTGAAAGGTGAACTGTTAGGCTGGAGGGAGGTTACCAGTGGAGTTCCTCAGGGATCAGTTTTGGGACCAATCTTATTTAATCTTTTTATTACTGACCTCAGCACAAAAAGTGGGAGTGTGCTAATAAAGTATACGGATGATACAAAGTTGGGAGGTATTGCCAGTTTAGAGAGAGACTGGGATATCATACAGGAAGATTTGGATGACCTTGTAAACTGGAGGAATAGTAATTGGATAAAATTTAGTAGTGAGAAGTGTAAGGTTATGCATTTAGGGATTAATAACAAGAATTTTAGTTGTAAACTGGGGACGCATCAATTAGAAGTAATGGAGGAGGAGAAGGACCTTGGAATATTGGTTGATCATAGGATGACTATGAGCCACCAATGTGATATGGCCGTGAGAAAAGCTAATGCGGTCTTGGGATGCATCAGGCGAGGTATTTCCGGTAGAGATAAGGAGGTTTTAGTACCGTTATACAAGGCATTGGTGAGACCTCACCTGGAATACTGTGTGCAGTTCTGGTCTCCCATGTTTAAGAAGGATGAATTCAAACTGGAACAGGTACAGAGAAGGGCTACTAGGATAATCCGAGGAATGGAAAACCTGTCTTATGAAAGGAGACTCAAGGAGCTTCGCTTGTTTAGCCTAACTAAAAGAAGGCTGAGAGGAGATATGATTGCTCTCTATAAATATATCAGAGGGATAAATGCCGGAAAGGGAGAGGAATTATTTAAGCTAAGTACCAATGTGGACACAAGAACAAATGGATATAAACTGGTCATTGGGAAGTTTAGTCTTGAAATTAGACGAAGGTTTCTAACCATCAGAGGAGTGAAGTTTTGGAATAGCTTTCCAAGGGAAGCAGTGGGGGCAAAAGACCTATCTGGCTTTAAGATTAGACTTGATAAGTTTATGGAGGAGATGGTATGATGGGGTAATATGATTTTGGCAATTAATTGATCTTTAACTATTCATGGTAAATAGGCCCAATGGCCTGTGATGGGATGTTAGATGGGGTGGGATCTGAGTTACTACAGAAAATTCTTTCCTGGGTATCTGGCTGGTGAATCTTGCCCATATGCTGAGGGTTTAGCTGATCGCCATATTTGGGGTCGGAAAGGAATTTTCCTCCAGAGCAGATTGGAAGAGGCCCTGGAGGTTTTTCGCCTTCCTCTGTAGCATGGGGCACGGGTCACTTGCTGGAGGATTCTCTGCTCCTTGAAGTCTTTAAACCACAATTTGAGGACTTCAATAGCTCAGACATAGGTGAGAGGTTTTTCGCAGGAGTGGGTGGGTGAGATTCTGTGGCCTGCGTTGTGCAGGAGGTCGGACTAGATGATCACAATGGTCCCTTCTGCCCTTAATATCTATGAATGATAGGGCCTAGGGGCTGTCATGAATATTCATACCAATATCCAGCCTCCTTTATCCATATCTAACTTCCTCACCCTAATAATGTTGGGGAGTCCTTATCCTATACATTAGTATGTTAATGATCTTAACCTATTGTCACATAAGTCAATTCATTGCCATGGCAAGAATCTCCCAACATTTCTATATCCTAAAATATCCAAGCCTTGTATCAGTTCAGTGTTCCTGCGGCTTACCTGGTATCACTTTGTACAAACTACCTGACTAAGCACAACGTTCCCAGTTCCCCAAAACTCAGGGGTATTGTTGGGTAGTTATGTATGCTAAAGTTCATAGGCCTCAGAGCCTTATGTTAACTGCTTAAGCTAATGCCTTACAGGATGTAGGCCTGTCGGTTCCTTGTGCTACCGCTAAATAGAATGCTAAGTTAGCTCTGTGGGCTACATAGGAAAGCTCCTTTATACAGAGGTGAGAGTAAGCTGGTCCAGCCCGGTATGGTGTATCAGCAAGAGCCAGTACACCGTGCCAGACTGGACCGGCTTCCCCAGGCTGGGGATTTAAAGGGCCCAGGGCTCTCTGCAGTGGCTGGAGCCCGGGGCCTCTAAATCACAGCTGGAGCCCTGCCACTGCTACTCTGGGGCTCCGGCAGCGGGGATGCATCGGTGATTTAAAGGACCTGGAGCTCCGCTGCGGTAGCAGCAGCTGGAGCCCCACGTCCTTTAAATCACCCCGGGGCTCCCAGCTGTGACATGATCACATACCCTAAGCCAATTATGCACTCACATGGATTTGACAAATTATTTTGCATATACACTTTGCTGTTAGCAGGGAATGTTTAGAGCCACTAGGGAGCATCATAGCAAGAGGTAAGAGTCTGTAAACAGGAAATAGTCTTGCATTCACCCCAACTACAACATCCTGAGTCTCTGTAATTTCTTTGTACATCATGGAAGTGGACTGTGCAAGTGTGCACCACAAACTCATCACTCATACACTGGCACGCTTGTGTTTTACACTCGTCATGGAAACTGAGTTGCATGACTGCAGAAATGAAGTTGTGCCACACTGACAATTACTGTCATACTGTGGAATTTGGGTTATCTGAGATTGTATTGTGAAATGTATGAAGCACCATACATGTTATGGCTGCGTGTATCCTGCACTTATGTCTTATGTTATGGATCATGTGTCATGCATATGTTGTGCAACTTTTTCTGACATTTTAAGTTTTGTACTTCTGAGGCAATGTAGATGAGAAGGGTAAATTCAAATTCAGTGGCACTGTGGTGTGAAGCAAGAATGTCAAATGATCAAATATATTTACATTTCAGTACATTCACTACAACCTTAATATTCATAACAATAGTGCTTCCAAATCCCATTAAAAAGAGAACTAATTTGGCTCTGTCTCTTGTTGAGCTTCATTAATTAACCTGTGACATGCATTTAATAAGTTCATAATTTATCTAGAATGGGGGGAAAAACAGATGAAACCAAGAGCAAATCTCTTGTGTTGTCTTATTTTCCATACTTTTTATTTTTAGTATTTTTAAGTATTGCAGTGTACACTGGAATTCTGAGAAAGAGGTAATGGATACAGACACTGTTAGGTACAGTCTATCTTATTGACAACAAATATTATCCTTGTTACAGTGTCTATGAAATCTGAAAAATTTTATATCACTCTTGGGTGGACTTTGCTATTCAGCAGTAATTAAACTGAAAGGAAAATGGTCAAGAATGGAGAATTATGGTTGCAGGTGTAGGCTAAAAGAGTTCCCTTATTCTCCCTTCAGCGTACAATCAGCTCACTGCCTTGATGCTAAAATGTTAACTCTACTGGTGCCAAAAAGAGAAGCTTATCCGAAACAACATTTCTAATAAATGTTCACTGCAAACTGAGGATTTATCTACAATCTTCCCCTAAATATCTTCCTTAATTTTGCATAAATGTGTTAACTAGCTGACTTCTATCAATGGCTAAATATAGACATGCTGTAAATGGAAAAACCTCCCCGTAAAGGTGAATGACCAAATCTAAGATAGCTATAGCTGTCCTAGCCAGCTAGGTGGCTTGAGATGAAAAGAGAGAGTTGTGTTTCAAGACTGAGTTGTGTTTCAGGGCTGTGGTTGGAGGTCTGGTTGCTGAATAAAATAACGTGCTTGTGACAGTTAATCTTAAAACGTTTCTCAGATATTATCTAAATTCCCTTTGACGCACCCTCTGAATAAAGGGTGCAGAAAGTAAGTGTTCATAAGGAAAAACATCCATAACTGCTACATACCAAGATCCGGCTCTAAGAATCAAATGAGAAAACAAGATTTCTAACTGATGCCGAACTCAAAAATAACAGTAAAGACAATGCGTATAATAAACTCCTTGTACATCATTGCATCAGCAGTCTGACAATAATGAAAATGGTTAATAATTCATTTTGAGTGACAGACCTAATGAGACAGCATATCTAATAGTCTTAAAGAAAAAAGGTGGGAAATGTGCACTTAACCAAAAGTTACCCTTTACTTAGATACTGTTGTTGCAGAAGTGGGAGGATCAAGTTGCATTAGAATCTAATGCAGGCTATGGTGTAAAGGTTAAATGGACTAGAGACCATATCATGCTTAAATCTGTAGTACACAATACACATATTTGTGACAAAAGAGAAATCTTCTGCAAATCAATCTCTCTCTAGAGACAAAAATATACTGTGGGTATATGGATAACACAGATCAATACAGTAGATGCAACTGTTGTACTAAATAGAAATAATTAAGCTAGTGTGAGTGTGACACTTCAACATGTAGGATCTGCTGCCATAGTCTTACAAGCAGAACTCCCCTTTAAGTCAACAGTGATTTTTTTTTTCTGTGTAAGGAATGGAATATAGGATCAGTTCCATAGAATATAGTAAGCATGAAATTCACCCCAGCAGAGTGCAACTTGTGAGCAACTGGGGTGAATTTCATCCCAAAACTCATCCCCCCCCCCGCCACCACCACCTGCGGCCGCTGAGCAACTCTGGGGTTCCTCTGCCAGTGACTGGGAGCTGCGGGGGTGGAGGGCTGGCTGCTCGTGGTGGCTGAGAAGCTGCAGGGCTGCGGAGCTGTGGGGAAGCTCCTCTGCCCGCGGTTGTTGGGCAGCTCCAGGTTCCCTCTGTCGCTGTTGGCTGGAAGCTGCAGGGGGCCTTGGCTGCTTGCGTCAGCAACTGGGAAGCTCAGTGGTCACTTGAGGCAGTGGCAGCTGGTCAGTTGTGGGGGGGTCCTACCACCCACAGCTACTGGGCTGCTGCAGGGGCCCCCAATGTCAGGGAGGTTGCTGGAAGTCATGGAATCCGTGACTTCTGCAACCTCCGTGACATAATCATAGCCTTACATATTACACCATATATTTATCAATAGGGTCAACATTGATGTTGTCTAATTACAAACAGCACAAGATTCTTGGTGTCAATAACTTGCCTGCATCTATTCCTATTGAATTATGCAGTGAAAGCTACAGTAGTTCTGTATAATGACAACCTCTCTGGCAAAAGTATGCTGCAATGTCAGAGGAATATCTATTAATTACAGAAGTGATGGGGATTTCTTGCATTTTAAAACGTAGGTCTAATAATTGAGTACTCTTGAGTTGTCAGTTTTATTGCAAAAAGAGAGATTCTTGTGTTTAACGTTATTTTGAAAACTAAACCCATAACTGCTGTAAGATATCCAGAAGACACCATAGTGAGAAATTACAAGGTGAAGCGGGAGGTCTTGTTTATCACATCCTAGCTATTTATATTACATTGTGTCAGATTATCACTTAAGAAATTAGTGATTGAGCTAGAGAGAAATCTCAGTGGTTAATATCTTTCAATACTGATTCCTTTGTATAATGACAGCAATGGTTTGGGTACATAATAGCTATATTTAGTCTCTTGCCATATGGGGCAAACTGAAGTTAGAGACCTCACAGAAGAGAGGCCTGTATATAGGGAGAGAGTTAGTGCTGCTCTTTCCTGGAGTTCTAAACACAAGGCAATTATCATACAGATAGAGCCAGGTTGTGGCTGGTCATAACCAGGTTAAAGATAGTAAGATCCCACTCCACAGCTGCATTAGGGTTAGGCCTCCCGACATCATGGCCCTCTGAGTAGTTGACAGAAAAGGCTTCAGGCCTAGTACAATTCCTTTTCCCTAGTGCAGAGGTTCTCAAACTGTGGTCCGTGGACCACCAGTGGTCCACGAGCTCCATTCAGATGGTCCGCGGATAGTTCCCTTTAAGGTGCGTGCCTGGGTAGCCGCACACGAGAGAATGAAGGGCCACCCACCGAATTAGTGGAGCTGCGCAGGCGTGGCTCCACTAATGAGGTGCCTGGCTCTGGAGAAGACGCACATATAAGGTGAGGTGGTGGCCTTGGGGGGAATAGGGGTAGGTGGGAGGGGGCAGTGGGGCGAGAAGAGGGGGTGGGGGAAAATTGGGATGTGCAGGGCTGCAGCGGCCAGAGAAAGAGGCGACTTTCCCCAGCTCCAGGGGTGCAGCTGCCAGGGAGAGACGGCCCTCCTTCCCAGCCTCAGCTTGGGGGCTGAGACCTCTAAACGTTACTGCTGAATAAAGAATAAATAATAATGTAAAGTATCAAAGCAGAAGTATGGATCATCAGTTTTCTTCTGAACTACTTACTTCTCTTTGAAAAGACAATAGAGCAAATATTCTGGAGTTTGTATGTTTTCCACAGAAGGAATTAGAGGGTTGAGTTTGAAGAGAGTTTTACAAAGCTGAAGGCAGATTTGGCTTTTCAGAGTTCTTTCCAGTTTCCTAAAATACCTATAGTCCCACCTTCTGTTTTTAAAAGTAATTTGTCATGTCCAGTTATGCTGGTAAGTAGTTAGGAAAGTCACAGAGGTTGAGTTTGGAAAAAAAAGGAATCCAACAACAACAGTTTTAATAGAACATTTTTCAGACATCTGATCTAATGTATTTCACATATATTAAGGAATGCTATATATAAGTAAGCAAGACAAGTCTCCTCATCCCCTGGGAAAGAGAGAGAGAGGCAGGAGCAGCTGTGAAAAGCTGAAAGTGAGCTCTTCCCGGCTCCTACATATAGTACACTTGCGCACCTGGCTAGCCTTCCTACCTAAATAGGTTAGCTTGCTAAGCAAATGACTCAGTTTTACAAGAGTTGCGGCTGCATAACCCAGTCAGAATACACCTGTTCATAAGTATCTGAACTGTCCTGGCATACTTTAGGGTTGTGGGTGGGGAGACTTCTGTATGAATGTTTTTCCATCTTTCCTTTTATTGTGGAGCACTGTGGAGTCTTTTTGTTGAAGCCCTCAGATGTGGTTGTTCCCTATCTTTCAAACAATCTGCCCCCTTATGTCCCTTAATGCCATGCCTGACACATTCACCATATCTCTAACTCTTCTGTATAATCTCTCCTCTTCTAATTTCTCTCTCTTATTAATTTTTTTTCTGTGTAATTAGTTTCTGTCCTTTATTTTCTTGTTTTATTCATGTTGCTGGCTCTGTCCTGGGTCCTTCAGCTTCCCATTCTTCATTTACCACAGGGCTACACTCATGCTGAGAGTTACCTGTTGGTGGCTCTGTGATGCTGAAAGAAATGTGTTCTTGGAGCTGAGATTTGTGAGAGCAGAGGCACAAAGCTTGGTCTGGCAGATGGCTGCATGCGCCTGGAACCCCATATGTGTGTGAACTGTTCCCCAAACCAGGGACTGTCATCGAAGCAGAGAGGGAATTTGAATGGCTCTCAAGAAGCTGCCTGCCACAGCAGCATTCTTGCAGTTAATGAGAAGGGTATAGAGTAGGATCCAGTGTTGGTGAAGCATTTCAGGCTCCCAATGCACCTCTCCTCTACTGTGTACTCTTATGGATTATTTAGGTGTTTTGCCCCTGCAATTACACTGTGGCCCTGCCCCCTAGGATGGCAAACAGCATCACAAAGCTAGTTTCTAAAGTGTATATCTATCCCTGTAGTGAACCACCTTAGTTTTCCAGCAGTGTCATGAGATAACACAATATGCAGTAATCATACAATGTTCAGCAGCACTTCTAGCTGTCAGCATGTCCCTTGAAAAAGGTGACTTCCATTTACTGAAGGCCACGAAGAAATTATAGTATATTACATTAAGTCCTTTGACAGTCCTGTAAGTGACAAGGTTAATCAATGAGGATACTGGGGCCTGACTCATGCACCCTTGGCATCGCTGCCAAAGAAGAGAGAAACTCCAGCTAGCTCTTATTTTCATTTTGATAGCTGGTGAGAATGAAGGAGGTGAGTCGGCTAAATTGTCAATAAAAAGCTGTTGTTTAAAACTGAGCATTCATGACACAAAGAGCCTAGTTATTTATTTTAAGCCAAATTGTCCTTACTTAGAGATGGACCAGATGTGGGGATAAATCATGCCTTTGGGCTATGCATATAATATGTGTGTACACAAAATGCTGTGGCCAGAAAAGGAATTGACGGGTGCAACTCTTTTACCCTCCTCCTGGCTTCCCCAAAACCAATGAAATTCACATTCTCTTATCTCCCCTCACCACAGGCTTTCAGGGCTGGGAATTTGTGAGGAGGAAACATGATCTGAAACTAACTGTAAACTTTCAGATCTGCCTTTGACCCCCATACACCCTTTCCCCTTCCAATCTCCTGTGTTCCTCCTCCTGTGTTAATATAAATGTGCAGAAGTTAATTGCACTATATGGGGCTTGTGAACTTGTGCCATAATTTGCACTGGTTTTGGAGGGAAATGTGAAGAGAACCTTGCCTTGACGCACAGTCTTTCAACTGAGGAGACATTATGTAACCCACGCATCCGGGTGTGGTGTTCTGTCCCATCTAGTGGCACTAAGACCACTTAAAGAGAGATAAAATGAGTTTGCTCTACAGCCTTGGCTAACAGGTAGTCGGCTTTTAGCTCATGCTGTAGAGGTTCATGCACTAAGCTCCAGAGGTCCCAGGTTCGATCCCGCCTGCTGACGACCAGGGTCTGTTGGTGTTACAATAACAACTTGTATTTCAGTTTCACCACTCGCTTCCCCCCTCTTAATAGGCATATACACCAGCAAGAGATGATTTGTAAGTGACTATAAATAGAAAAATGAAATAAAACAAACTATCAGGGAATAAAACTAGTAAAATAGATAGGATTCTTGGTGAAATTAGCTTTCCTTTAAAAGTTACATTGAGAGGATTATGCAAAAGTTCAGTGAAAAAGTCTTATAATTTTAGTTAAAAAAATCTGTGTGTGAATACTATAATATATATGTTGGCAACATTGAACACAATCCATAAAATACTTTGAGCAGCATCTTATGGGATTGAGAAGTCCTTTTCCTAGCTTGTAAACTAGGTACAACTTTAATTATGTTCCCATGGCTACCAGCATGCTGTGTTTGATAATAAAGCTGAGGAATCTGAAAAACAGGAAGGAATCTCATAGCTCTGCATTTATGTAGGACAGGGAATTCTACCAGTTTGCATATTCAGTTTATTCACTATCACTGGTGTTAAGGCATTTTTCTTTCCTTCTCTTTTTTTCTCTACAGTGTTATTAGAACATCTCACTATTCACTTCAACACACCTCTCTTGAGAGCTGCTGATCTTTTGCCAAACACACAGGAAAATATATCCTGCCACTTTTTCTGTTAATAAAAGAAATAATCAGGCTGCACAGTATACACATGAATTGGGGGGAAAAATTCAAGAGCCCTTTCTTTTGTCATTGAACATACTGGGCAAATCTAGTGGGCTGCAAATAGTCTATACTTGCATTTCACTCTATTTGTATTTGCTGAATGCTGATAGTGTGATCAGTGTTGTACAGCTCTAAGAGGAGAATAGGGCACTGCCATCAAAGGGCTTATAGTCTAAATAGACAAAGAAAATATAGACAAAGATTGGGTACAAACTGCTTCATTAGCTCACAGGAGTGTTGTTGTATAGAGTAGGCTCTTTGTTGGAAGAACTAAGGTTTATAGGCTTACACAGGACTCTATTCCTCTCAACATATTTGTTGCGAGGACTATGGTTTATAGAACAAGTACTTCTTAAGGAGCGATTTGAAGGCAACGTAGGTGCAGGCATAGATGATCAGCTCAGGAATGGAGTTCTACGCTCATAGAAGAGGGCATAGAGATGAGAGTGGGAGAAATAAATACAGCTTGGTAGATGGCCAGGAATAGTAAATAATAGCAGCAAAAAGATGTGCAGCAGCAAGTTTTTAAAGAGCATTGAAACTAGGAACAAGGAGTTTAGATCTGATGTCAAAAGCAAAAGGAAGCTATTGCTGGAAGTCAAAGAGGGAATGGGCAACTGGATGATTTTTGCAGTAACATTTTGGATAGACAGAAGAGGCAAGGTGAAAAAAGTTTCCAGTAGTTGTAGTGAGAGATGACTGCACTTGTGTAGGGTTCTTAGCATAGGAAATAAAGAAAAAGATGGAGCTTAGAGATGAAAAGGAGAGAGAAGAGTGGGAAATGATACTGAATTCATGAGCCTGCAAACAGAGGATGGTGGGTTTGCTGATGGTGATGAAGAATGAAGGATGCGGGGGTGGGGTGCGGGGCATGGATCAGCATTCATGTCACATCCTCTTATCAGTACCCCGTCCAAGCTGGGGAAGCTAATGATCCAACCAATGGACCAAATTCGGTGATGAATCCTGGTCATGTGCCACTTGAGGCACATTCTGCATACACTAAGACGAATGGAGGAAGAGTGTACTCGTCAGGAAAGAAATTCATTTTTCACCATGGTCAGTTTCAGCTCACAGTGGGAGAACTGGGATAGTACATCTGAGAAGTAGTCAGTGATGTGAGATTTAATGGAAGAAAGGTTGGCACAAAGAGGTGGATTTTTGAGACATCAGTATAGAAGTAATTGAAGATGTGTGACTGAATGAGGTCATCCACGGTCAGGGATAAATGTAGATGGAGAAGAGAAGTGAACTGAATACAAGAGGAGCCCAGAGAGACACCAATGCTGAATGGAAGGGAGGTAGAGCTACTGCAGAATATACTGATAGAGCAGTTGGAAAGGAAGCATGTGAACCAGGGCACCATGGTGCCATGTAAGACTAAGGAGGAGAGAGTGATAGACTGCTGAAAGCAGTCAATAGATTGAGAATGATGAGAGATTGGATCTTGAAATTTAGCTAAGAAAAGGTTACTGTAAGGCTAGTTTCAGTAGAGTGGACAGGACAGAAACCAGGCAGCAAAGGTGTAAGGAAAGAGTTTTGTGCAGAGGAAATCAGTGCAGCTGAAGTAGATAGCGTGTTGAACTTTGAAAGCAAGGGAAGAAGATGAAATAGTTGAAAAGGCAAGCAGGTTCAAGGGAGGGATTTAGTGAGGCAATGGAATATTAAAAGGCAAAAAAAGGAGAAAGGTTCAGGATGAAGATGAGGGAGTAGAACAAAGTGAGGGAAGTCAGGAAGCTAATGGGTTAAGAGATCAGGTTAAGGGGTTAGCGGAGAAGAGCAGAAGGGACACTCTCATGTCAGAGATGGGTGTAGGAGGAAAAAAGGTAATATGCATGTGGGTCAGGAGGAGAGAGATGAGAGAGAAAGATGTGGCATTATATCAGCATGATATATGGCTGTGTTACGTCCAGTCAAAGCTTAATCTTTCATACTATGTCATGTTAGCCTGTGACATGATGCAATTTAGCACAGAGGAAAGGAGGAAATGTGAAATGACAATCAACATTTAACCCACATTTTAGTTAGCGGGTTTCAGCCTGTATTTTTGGTGGAGAAGTAGTTCTAGGAATGATTTAATTAACATATAGTCAATACTCCCATATCAGGCCCAATTAATTTTCTTGGGCCCCTTTTGTATTGCCATAGATGGTTTAAAATTTTGGGAACTCCCAGCAAAGTTAGACTGAGGGGATGAGGATGGACCTCAGGGATATCTTTTACCCCTAAAAAATCACTTTCTTCCCACAACATGTATTTTAAACCCTGCCCCCTATCCCTTCCAAAGACTAGATCAATCTGACTAAGCTACTCCAGCCCATCTTGGTCCCTATAAAGTCACTGGCAAATTTCCCATTGACTTGAATGTGATTTGGATTTGGCAGTGGCAAATCCCAGTATCAAATGCCAAATTTGTGAGTATCCTGCTGATCTGGGCCCTCTCCATTAATTTTTTGGGTCTGCGTCAGCTGCCAGTTTCTCATGTCCTCTGTGTATGACCTCTGTTTCACCTCTAAAGTTCTGAGTTAAGGAAATTATATTCTAAAGGAAATTGCCACTCATGCATTTCTTACTTGTGAAATAAAATAGTAGATTATAGGTATACCCTTTTTATACTCTTTGTATCTTCAGTTAGAATGATCTAACTAAAAAAAGTCTGAAAGAGCAAAAATACATACTCTGCAATTTCACATCTGGAAATTCCCTGTTTTATTAGTTTTCAATCTCCTGAAAAAGTTAAAATTCTTCCTTATAGGTAGGATGGGCAGCTGATTACCTTTTTACATTGCTCCTATTCTCAGGATCTGGTCCACCTCCTTCATGGCATGTGTTGGGGATGGCAGGGCACATGGTGTTCCAAGATCATTTCCCTGAAGAGACTGAGTTGCAAATATCTGGTCCTGCTCGCATTGAAGGAATTTTGCCATTTAGTTTAATAGGGAAAAGATCAGGTCCTAAATAGACAGCAAAGAAAGAAAGAAAGCATAATAAAAATCGGTTTGATTGAATGGCGAAAATGATAATTTATCTTGTTCCAGGAATTTTGTATATTTTTTTCTAACTGTATTAAATATCATTGGGGGGGGGGGGAGTTGGCATCATGGACTGTACTTTTCTTACATAACTTGTTGATACACTAGTCCAAATCCAATGCTTTGGGTTTTCAATGTTGCCTCACAATGAATGTAAAAATGTTTCTATGTCAATGTGTGGAGATTAATTTGCTTTATATAAGCAATAGAGTGTGTTATTTTCAAAGTCTGCCAAGTAACCCAGATGTCTCCTCTCCTCTTTCAAAATTTTAATTAAAGTAATGGGTTACCAGCATGGACTTGCTGTGGATCTACTTGTCATCCCAAAATTAAAACAAAATCAGCATCTTAAATGTGATTTTTTTGTTAAAATTATCACCAGTAATATTTTCATATTTATTCGTAAAGTCTTGCTCAACTAATTTTAACATTGATTGTGTTGCAACAAATTTCCGTAAAGATGATACCAATGAGATTTAGATTAATAGAATAAGAAAACAAACAGGAGAGCAAGAAATATGCCAGGAATATGCATCTTCATCTTGCTCCCATATTAGTTATCTGAAGATACTGTAAAACTGGTGTTGATATGCCCTACAGTCTACTCTTGCAGGCAATTATGGCATAAATGTCGAGATTTAGCACAAAATCCGCTGTGCCAGCCTTGCCTTTGGCAGACTGTCTCACCGGGTGTTCAACAATCACATCAGAACACATACTGGACTTTTAGTTTATAAAGTGGTGCTAATCACACCTCTTCTCTATGGCTGTGAGACTTGGGTGACCTATAGAAAACACCTGAAAAACCTGGAACGCCGGCACCAGCACTTTCTTCGGAAGATACTCAATATAAAGTGGGAGGATCGTCGCACTAATATCAGTGTCCTCACAAAGGCCAACATCCTTCAGTGTTGAGGCCCTGATTATCCAGCACCAGCTGAGGTGGAGCGGGCACTGTGTGTGCATGCCTGATATACGCTTACCAAAACAACTGCTGTACGCCCAACTCACCAAAGGATAAAGGAAATTGGGAGGCCAAAAGAAATGCTTTAAAGACACCCTAAAGATGAACATCAAGAGATGTGGCATTGATACCACACACTGGGAGACAGCAGCCCAGGATAGGGATAACTGGTGAAGACTTGTCAGAGAGGGAACGTCCACTTTTGAGGAAAATTGCCTTGCCGTGGTCACAGAAAAATGCCAGAAAAGAAAGGAAAGACAACTGTCACACAGCAATCATGGCTCAACTCTGTCTTCCAACACCACCTGCAACATCTGCCAATGAGCCTGTAGCTCAAGGATTGAAGCATGATGAGGTGAAAAAATTACATTTTTCAATAGATCAGAAAGTCAAAATTGATTAAACACTTTCTGATTTTTAAAGCAAATGGTGCAGAATTACTATTAGGTCTTAATTGAATACTTTCATGCCCAAACTGTTACTCTGGGATGCCATAGTGCAATCCTTAGTAAAGGATTCTCCATCATAAGGATCATGAGTTTCTGATTTTTTTTTACTCACTATATAAGGGTGTGTTTTCATCAGGGAAAAAATATTGAAAAGTTTTTTTTTATGTGGACCTTGGGCCACCAGTGACTGGATAGCATTTCACTGCCAAAAGTGCAGTGATAATTAAAAATGAACTGAGCTCTAAATCCCAGATCAGAATCTTAATCCTTGAATCTCAGGGGATTCAGATCCGGAGAATTTTTTTTGGTCCACCATAGAAAATGGATGCAGCTGTGTAGAGCAAATAAGCATCTACTTTTCCCAAAAGCTTAGGGGTGTTTGCTTCTAGAGGTTTCAGTTCAGGCCCATGTTTTGTGTAAACAATTCTCGGAATTGCAGGTGAGCTGAATTAGCATGAATGATATTCTATTTACATAGTATGGAAGGATTATCAAAGGAAGTAAGTCTGAAATTTAAGTGATAAAATCACTCTCTTTTTTTCTGGAATTGTAATTGTAATAATAATAATAATACCTAACTCATTTACAGCACTTTTAATCAGTAGATCTCCAAATATTTCACAATCTTTCTATCCTGTACATTTATTCTCACACCCTTGTGAAGTAGAGAAGCACACATATACACACAGAGATAGATAGATAGATAGATATGCAAACACTGAGGTATTCCTCTTCTCCTTTCTGCTCTGTAAAGACATATTTTCTAGTGAGAGCTGTAAATATCCAGAGAGTGGCAGGACCTTGTAAATTTCAAAGAGGTTAGGCTCATGCTTAGATTGAGTTTCCAGCAAAGCTTTTTTGGCTTTATAGAATGAAAAGGAATAGTATCAAAAGAAGGGGGAACTTTCCAAAATGGGAAGATAAATCAAATATTGAACTGTTATTGCAGAGCATGATGGAAACCACTCCTTTGTGTACTACATCCATGTGGTGGAAATATGCCAGATAGTCCTTGACATTTTAGAGGATGCTTAACGAATTCTCCACTGCCATCTTGAACAGAGTAATGGCCAATTTAAAACAAAAACACGAATACCTGTCTCAGCAAAATTACACACATGTTCTGTACTGGCAAGAGTTAATTTGTAAACCAAGGAGAGAGACAGCGAGGAGGGAAAAGCAGAGGATTAAACACAGAAGAATGACTGAAGATGGACTTGAATAACAAAAAAGAGATCAATTCTCTTGTGGATGTGCTCATATAACCTCTCTTAATAGGAATTACATGCATGACACATCAACAAGAAAACAGCATTAAATTTATGTTTTGCAGTGACAAAATGATGACCAAAACCTAAAGATCATAATGCAAGGATGTTGGTGGTTGATCTCCATCTGTGATGTAAAGAGTGGAATGCAAGTTTAGAAAAAAAAATTAAGTTGTGGGAGGCATTATATATACACTTAAAAACAAGCAATTTTAATTATATTGTTTTAAACTATTATTAGACGTTTGAGCTTCACTGCTAAGTGCATAATGCATGCTAATAGGTATTTAATGATTAAATTGGAGGTAAAAAATTTGCAGTGTTAAACTAGTGGATACCAAATTTAGATCTTAATTGTACAATATCAGAAGTTACAAGCATGTAACTTGCAAATTATTAAAACCCAAGGTTAAAGCATCCATGTACAAGTGGATAATGGGAAAAGTAAGGCTACATCCCTAAGTCCTCAAGCTATGATAAAGGTACTTAAAGATAAGAAATTGTTTTGTGTATTTGCAGTTCATGTACTGCATAAGAATTGTACAACTCTGTGAAGAGCTAATAAAGGTCAAGAGATCATGAAAGGCTGAGGTTCAGCTAACGCAGGGTCGGCAACCTTTCAGAAGTGGTATGCCGAGTCTTCATTTATTCACTCTAATTTAAGGTTTTGCGTGCCAGTAATACATTTTAATGTTTTTAGAAGATCTTTTTCTATAAATCTATAATATATAACTAAACTATTGTTGTATGTAAAGTAAATAAGGTTTTTAAAATGTTTAAGAAGCTTCATTTAAAATTAAATTAAAATGCAGATCTTATCAGTTTAGTGTGATCCTTGCCTTTGCTTTTCCTTGCTGAGTTTTCCAATGTCTGGCATGTCTTTGGATACTTTAAGCTGTACACAGGTTTCTAAGTGATCAATTGTTAACCGACTCCGAGAGGTCAGATTTCATGTGTGAAAATACCTGCTCACACAGGTATGTGGATCCAAATGCTGAAAGCATTGCAAACACAATTTTCTTCAAACAGTTAAATTTCACTGGCAGGGACATCCAGCAGGTCAGAATAGAGGCCCCATGATCTCTCTCGGTAGCTTTAAGTGCACTCTGCAGCTCTCCAAACTTTGATGCCCACAGTTCTGAGCTTTTTAACTGAATGAGCTGCATTTCAAAATCTTCAACATCCATCCACTTAAATACAGACACATCCAAGTTGCTTTCATTGAACTTTTCAGGTTTAATTAGAAAAGAAAGCATTGGGCCAAATCGCTGGAAATCTCGAAATCTGCCAGAAAATTCTGATTCCAGTTCTTGCATGTACATTCTAATCTCAACATCAAATGCAGTGCGCTGTTCCACGTGACATGAAAGTGATGTAAGCAGCAAATCAGGACTTAAAAATATCCCAGTATAGTGGTGCTGGAACAGTTTTTAAGGTGGCAGTGCTGAACTGCAACCCCCTCTTGCCCTTGTCTGCACACCTCACGGCCACGGCTGGACGCAGCTGCAGAGCCCCAGCCTTGTGGCTGGGACCCCAGGCCAGCAGTAGAGCCCCCTGGACTGGTGGCCAGGACCCAGGGCTGGCAGCAGGCTGAGCAGGGCCGACGGACGGAATCCTGCTTGGCAGGGGGTATGTGGCCAGTACCCCAGGCTAGCAGCGAAGCCCCCGGGACCAGTGGCCAGGACCCAGGCAGTGTGAGTGCCACTGAAAATCAGGTTGCGGGCCGCCTTTGGCACATGTGCCATAGGTTGCCTACTCCTGAGCTAGCACATGCAAAAAACAGTGAATTGTTTTCAAATGGCGGAACGTGTTAGTGAATGATCAGTTGGGATGATATAGGTGTGTCTACACTGCAGTTGGACTCCCGCAGCTGGCCCATGCTGGGTTCCAGGGCTCAAGCTAAGGAGTTGTTTAATTTGAAGTGTAGACATTCAGGCTCTGGCTGCAGCCTAAGCTCTGGGACCCTCCTAACTCACAGGGTCCTAGAGCCCAGGCTCCAGCTTGAACCCGAATGTCTACACCAGAATTAAACAGACCCTTAGCCGAGCCCAAGTCAGTTGGCACTGGCCAGCTGTGGTTTTTTAATTGCAGTGTAGGGATACCCATAGCCAGTGCTGAGGAAAGTCTAGGTGTAACCAAGGCTGGGTTCAATATCTAGGGGTTCCTTTTCAACACTACAACACAGAACTGGCTTGAGCCCCCACCCAGTAACCTGGGAAAATTACACACCACCCCTGGGTACCTCTGAAAGGCAATACTTCCCCTCTCACAAGCAGAGTCTGAGTGTAGAAAAGAAACTTGTAATGAAAGGAGAGAAGTCACCCAACATTAATTAGAGAAAATGCCACAAGCAGGATTCAAAAACATAAAACTGGGAGCAGGATACCCACCCCAGAGTGAGCGGGACAGTGGCTTTTGCCTCATGTTCTTGAATTCTACAGCCAAAAGTTCCTTTACTGTGCCCCCTCTGCTCCCTAACCACACTCCACTCACAGTGATTGTGCTTGGTCAGTGAGGACCCAGGGTGCAGAGGTACATCTGTGTGAGTTCACCTCCCCCCCAGAAAAAAAGGCATCTTGATTTCTCTGCCATCTGAGCAGTTGCTCTGACTGGCCACACTGCCAGCCGCTGTTTCTCACCACCTGGCCGCCCTGCCAGCCGACTGCTTGTCACTTTCGCTGGCCACTCCCACTGGCCAACTGCTCGCCAGCCGCCCAACAGTTACCTTCTGCTGCCACATGCTTCTTTGCTGTGACCTCTGTAAGTTTTAGTGATTTTTAGCCTTCAGCAGCTGGGCAGAAACACTGCCCAACCACAAGTGATTTCAGCTCTTATTGAGTACTTGAAATAACAAAAGGCTCATAATGAAGCCTATTTAGCTCTATCTTTGAACAGTGAGGAGAAACAGGTTAAACCAGACTAGGGCCCTCCTGCTGGGATACCTGTCCCCACCCCTCTTACTTTCACAGGGGTCTGGCATTTGAGCCCCTGGCTTAATGAGGTCCTTTCAGTTGAGGGTGACTCCCTCATTTGCGACAGGTTCAGCACAGTTCTGCTCCTCTTTATTTATAGAATAAAGACAACAACATTGGTAACATTTCACTACCCCTGCATTCAGTACTAAAGTGATTTGTAACCCAACAACAGCCAAAGTTGATCACTTTGAGGAACACAGCTCTATCTGCTGGATTTTTTGGCAGAGTAGGTGTGTTCATGTAAATACAGTTTGCTCCTAAAGTCTCTCCTCCTCCTCAACTAGCTGTCAGAGGCGAGTTCATTCAGACCCTGCTTATATCCTCCCCCCAGTTGAGAATTTTCAGTTCCGGCAAATTACACTCCAGATTATACTAACTGCATGAGTTCTCCTCAGAGGGTCTGAGGAAACCCACTATGGCTGCCACAAGCCTGTGAGCTAAGCATATCACTTCTTCACTAACCATTCCAAGCGCATTTAAGTGAGCCTTTTTACTGGCTTTAAAACCCTGTCATGCCTATTCAGAGTGGGCACGGCAGGGGCAGAGGGGACTCCTTCTTGGGCTAGGGATGGTGAGGGTTCCTTAGAGGTTACCCCTACTATTGGCACAGGCCCTGGCATCTGGTACTGGAATGTCCAGGATGCCAGGGACACCTTCCACTTTTATGTCCCCTCTGTCCACCAACCTAGGTGTGTCATCACAGACCCTGTTTTTCTTCCAGGAGGTCTGGGAAGGTTGGTGGGACAAGCTCATTGTGCCAGGTTGGTCTCATCATTGATGGGGGAGGAGGGGTGCCAGCAACAGGTATAAACGCTTCTGCCCTGGGGTTTAGAGCTGAAGAAGTGAAGCTTTCACTGGATTCAGCTGATGGAGGCCGGAATCTGGTCTCCATTTTAAGATACTCCATGGTAGTATCCTGCTCTTCAGACTCACTCTCAGATGTGCTAGATAATGGTGGATTACCCCACAGGGCCCACTGTGTCTATTGGATGGTGGATTTGATCCAGCACCCTTTTTTCACCTAGGTCCCATGTCATAGTCCATTCTGTAACGGGCACCTACCAACTCCCCCACAGGTAGTAGTAGGTTTCTATGTACCATCTTTATTTGCCCTGGCCCCATCTCAGGTTTAATCTTGTAGACTGGCAGATCTCCCAGATTTTCCACCACTAGGTGAGATATTGCCTTCCATCTGTGAGCAATCTTGTGTTTGCCAGCAACACCCAAATTTCAAAGCAGAACTCTGTCCCCTGGCTGGAGCTCCTACGAATGCATCCTAGCATCATACCAGTGGCTTGTTACTATCTGAGTTCTTGTGGGCAGCAGTTATAGCCCAGCGATAAGCATCCTGCAGTTTTTCTCTTAGTTGGGAAATATACTGCTGACGTGTCTCTTAGCTTTCTCCATCCTCTGATACCCTGAAGCACAGTTCTGTGGGTAATCTTGGCTTTGTAGGCATGCACCAAAACACAACATGCTGGCTCCAAGTTGCTTTTTGTTCTGGACATAAAGTCCCCAGCATATCCAACAGAGCTCAATTAAATAGCTCTGACTGAGGGTCACCTCGCGCGGGATAAGGTGTTGTTCTGGACTTTTTAAATTCCTGCCATCCTTAGCACCTCCTTCAGAATGTGACTCTCAAAGTCCTGTCCCTGGTGAGAGTGTATCTGTGCCGGGAATCCATACACTGAAAAATATTTCTCCGACAACACTTGAGCAACAGTGGTGGCCTTCTGGTCATGTGTGGGATATGCCTGCGCATACCATGTAAAATGGTCAGTACTCATAAAATGTTCCCAAACATTTCTCCTGTCTACTTCTAAAGACAAGAAATCAGTGCATACCAGCTCCAAAGGTTTGCTGTTGGTGATATTCCTCTGATATGCTGCTCTAGTGGGCAGAGTTTTCCTTTGAACACACTGAGCACATGTCTCGCATTTCTTGCATATGTCCTCAGACATCTGGGGCCAGTAGAATCTACTATGAATAAGTTCCAGGGTTCTCTCCATTGTTATCATGCAGGGTCCTCATGGCCAGAGCTCTGTACTTTCTTGGTAGCACTAGTTGAGTTCATAGATTTTGTAAAGAATGTACTGTGATCTGGTGCAGCACTCCCTGTATCAGTTCAGTTTGCTCCATTCCCTTAATAATGGTCTACCCTGGGGATAGATGGAATAATTGCAACAGGGTTTTTCCCCTTTCTTTTTCCAGAGTATGTCTCGAATGTCAGTATCTTGCAGTTGGGCTTTTTGCCAGTCAGCAGCATTGAGCATAGGCAACAGAGATTGGTCCAACACAATATAGTTCACTGAGGCAGGTGGCACGCGTGCAGGGGGCAGGCCTAGAGTTTCTATAACACAACCATGAAGACTCCCATGGGCCTCTGACCCTTGACAACTCCCACTGAAAAGAACTCACGTCCTCCATAGGAATCACAGCAATTTCCAGTGGCTGCAGATCTGGGACAATGCATCTGCGTCTACATTGCTTCTCCCTGATCGGTACTGAATGCTGAACGCATAGCTAGCCAAGGTGGCCACCCAGCTCTGCCCTGTTGCATCCAGCTTAGCACTTGTTAACACATAAGTCAGTGGATGGTTGTCTGTCCACACCTGAAACCTAGTACCATACAAGTAATCACAATACTTCTCAGTGATGGCCCATTTCAAGGCCAAGAACTCCAGCTTGTAGATTGGGGTAGCAAGTTTCACCATCAGACAGCCCTCGGCTGGCAAAGGCCACAAGTTTACGTTTGCCTTCAACTTCCTGCTCCTAAACCCTCCAAACTGGCATTTGTATGTAGAGATTAGGATGGGAGCATAAGTTAGGCAGTTAGGCAGTTAATGAGTTCTCGAAAAGCCTTTTCACCTCTCTTGTCCCATGGTGGTCCAAAGGGCTCTTAGGATCCATAGTGTCTCTGCTCGGGAGGCTTTGGGGACCTCCCCTTACTCTTTGTTTTAGACTTGTTCTTGCTGGATGGGTATCCCCTGGTGAGATCATTCAGAGTCTTTACAATGGTAGCCTAATTCTTCACAAACCTGCTATAATAGCCACTAAATCTGAGAAAGGTCTTAAACTCTCTGTAATTACTTGGGTGTAGCCATGTAGTGAGTGCTTCTATTTTATCTGAATCAGTACTCACATCCTCTTGGGACATGATGTGACCCACATACTTTACTGATGTTCTGCAGAACTGGCATTTATCAGTGGAAAGCTTCAGTCCATAGGCCTCCAACCTGTCAAGCCCTTTAAGAAGTCTTTCTTCCAAGGTTCTTCCAAATACAATTAGATCATCCAAATAAACTAAGACTTGCAGTAAGTTCATGTCTCCCACAACTTTCTCCATAAGACTTTGAAATGTAGGAGGTGCTCCAGAAATCCTTGGGGCTTGCATTTGAACTGATAAAACCCTAATGGGCAGATGAAGGCTGTCTTCTCCCCTAATGGGCAGTTATCTTTTGCTCCCAAGGGGATCTGGTAGTATCCACTTTGAAAATCCAATACTGAGAACCGTTGGCTTCCTAACAAACAGTCTAAGGCGTCTTGTACTTGAGGCATGGTGTACTGGTCAACTACCATACAGCTGTTTAGGATGCAGTAGTTGATATACATCTGGATTTTCCCTTTCTTTGTATGGACCAACACAATGGGTAAGGCATACGAAGTGCGGGACTCTGTAATGATGCCATTTGGAATTAGCTCCTAAAGATGATGTTTCACGTCTTCCATCTCTGAGAGAACAATCTTCCTCACTCTCTCCCTGAAGGGTCAGGAGTCTTGTAGCCTAATGTTGTGCTCTACTCCTTTTGCACATCCCATGTCCCACTCATACAGTGAAAATACCTTGGATCTTTCACAAAGTTTCTTCCTCAGGCGATCCTTCCACTCCTTGGACAATGGCAAATCTCCAAAGTCAAACTTTGCAGGATCTATTGCTGGAACTTCAATTTCACACTGGGGTCTTACAATGGTTTCAGGCTCAAAGAGGTCTACTATCTTCTGACCTTGCTTCACAACAACATCGCAGCTTGTTTCATTAACAATCAGTATAATTGCCTTTTCCTGGGTTCAGCAGGTAGGGTTATGACTCCACTGGGGACCAGCACTCCTTTAGGAAGCTCTCCTTCAGCTGGCTGCTCTACCATTGCTAATGCCCCTTTATTGCCTTACAGCCACGTACTCATGACAAGCACTTCTTGCTCCATCCTTGCAGGCACTACTAAGGGGGTCATGCCTCAATGCTCCCATTGGTAGCTCAGATATCTCCTTTTTAGTGCTCTCAATTTTTCTGCAGGCTTCAACACAAAGTGTACGGATCATCAGGGTGTTTAGGTATTGGTCCCCAGCTCGTCGTCTGCAGTAATCCACGAGCACCTTGGAGAGACTGGAGTTGGTCCCTATCAGCACAGGCACATCAAACATTCCTTTAGGGTCAGGGCATATTAAGGCAGAAGTGTCTACCTCTTCTCTTACCCCGGCAACCTCCTCTGGAAATTCCAGGTGCACTGTGACATACCTTTGGCAGGGGTATTCATCCATCTCTTCAATGTTCCTGATAGAAAATCTATTTTTTTTTTGGGGGGGGGGGGGTGAAAATTTCAGTTTTACCATGGAAAATTTCAGTTTTGTGAAAACAGCACTTTCTGTTGGAATGCTGATGGTTTCTACTTTTAGCCAAAGTTGTCCTCTTTTTCTTGATTATTAGATTGCCAAAAAGGCATGATTATACAAACTCTTCTAAAAAACTCCCAATTTTCATTTATATTCTTCAGTCTAAATTCAATCTCAAAGTCAATTTTCCTCACCTTTGGGAAATTTAGTCCTCCGTGTAGTGGCTGAACAGCCTGCTACAGAGTCATCAAGTACTGAAAATTACATAGGTCTCTGCTGTGTTTGTGTGAGTGTGAGTCTTAACATTCTCGCCTGCAGGCTAAAATTACACTAGGTTCCCGTTTTTGACAAGGGCAGTTCAGTTCCTAATAACATCACTTTCTCCTTCTATTCCCTATATGTCTCCCTAACTGCATACAAAACTAGTGATTCTGTATGATGACTCAGAAAATGTGTGATATTTAGGGAAAGAATATGCTCTGCAATACTGGAATTGCAAAGCTCAGCTAAACTCAAACTATTTCTGTGATACCTAACAATCAGGGCTATCGCTTCTGGTTTTACTGTAGTAGACCTACCATTTGACTTTCACTATGTGGCTCTTCTTAACAAATCTCAATAAAATCAGAAATTTAAGGTTGAAAACTCAGGGGGTAGATTCTCAAATGCAATCTCTCCCCTTTGCAACACTCAAGTCATGCAAAAGATTGAATTCTGGCTGCAAATGGTCCGCAGGGAATTCCTTTCATGTCAGGGAAAACTCTGCTGATATCAGTCTGCTGCCACTTGTTCCTGTGAATTGGGCATGGATGGGTGGAGCGAGGATCCACCCTACTACAAAAGTTTTACTGACAGTAAGGACTCCATGCCAGTGGTGTAAATTAGGGCATGGGTCTCAGAGTCCAGGCTCCAGCCTAAGCCCAAATGTCTACACCACTATTTTTACCACCATTCCACGGGTCTCTCTCTCTCTTTTTTTTTTTTTTTTTTTTTTTTTTTTTGCAGGGGAGTCATCCCTTTAGATCAGCTCCATAACTCATCTAACCTTCTTAAGGGTGGGACTGGACCAGACGAGCTCTTAAAATCAAAAAGCTGTAACTGGCTCCCTGGTGGTTCCCTCCCCACACATAACCACACTCTCCTGAGCTTAGTGGCTGGAGAAAACCTGGCCTATCATCTAAAGATTCATGCATATCTTCACCAAAAGATTTGTAGCACTAAAAGAAGTTCCAACATATACATCTAGCTGAATTTTTTCTGTTGTTCACCAAAACCTGAATCTAGATGAGTTCCTGGGTCTGCAAATGTTTCACAAAGCTGAGTAGCTGAACTGAAATAAAAGCAAAAAATTAAAATTTGGTGATCATAGAAATGATACATTTATATGTGAAATCAGCAGATACATAAGCTTGGGTATAAGATACAGAAAATTAAAAACCTAATTTAAATGGAATTCTTGTGCATTTATGAAAAAAGCAGAGCATATTGCTGAGATTTTAATAAATCCTGTTCCGTAGCACCTATTATAATATATGACATATACTCTGGAGGTTTCTTAACGCCAGTGGAGTCAACTTGCATAAAAAAATGTGTATTCCATCTCAAACGAAGACAGTTTACAAATTAAAACAAAACACAGAAATTAAGTAAAGGATCATGCATAAGTTAACAGTGCCTAGAGGCAGCTTTAACTTTAATGCCAACAAATCATGCAGGTTTTACACAGTTACTCACTCTGGTATTCAATAAAAAATGAAGTTACTGTAGCAATACCAAGCACATGCTTAAAGAAACACACTCAACAATGTGTCATGTGTACTTTACACTGTACTGAAGGAAGTAGATTCATTGTACATTTAGATTATACGTATTTTCTCAGGCTTTGCAATTTAGGGCTACATTCTAACATTAAAACAGGTTTGTTTACCTCTGGAAATATTTAGTAAGCTAAATAACTGAGTGGTTAACAGACCCCAAGCATGCACAGAACTAGAGCAGGCAGAATTTTTTGTCGAAAACTTTTTTTTACCAAAAATTAGCCTCTCTTTGGAACCAGAACATTTCACGGAAAAAGTTCCCTTTTTCAATTGTCCCCCAGTTTTTTCCTGAAATAAATAGTTGTGGATTTTGTTCTTTGTATCCCCTTTCCCCTCTCCTCCTTTTTCCTTTTTAAAAGGGCGTGAGGAATGAGGGGGAGGGAAGGAAAAGGCAGAAGATGGAATGGAGAGAAATGGGGACAAAACCCCAAACCAAAAACATTCTATCTTCAAAATTGTTGGTAAAAAGTTTTCACAAAAAAATCTGAAATAAGGTAAAAAAAATCAAAAATGAAGAACTGAAGGGGGGGGAAAACAGTGAGGGGAAAAAGTACAAAAGTGCCAGAGTGTTTCTCTGTCCCCTTCTCTCATACTTCTTTATTCCCTCCCATTCCTTTTTCCACTTGAAAAAAAGTGGTGGTGGGGGAGGGGGGGTGAACAGGGAGGGAGCGATAAAAGTGAAAGTGGGATTTCCCCCCACCATTTCAAAATGAAATACTATTAAAATGAATTTTTTGGGTCAAACTTTGGTTCTGAATTTTTTTGAAAAAACAAAAATCAATGAAAATGGAATTTTTAAGGTAAATACTTCAGTCTCATTGAAAGTCTTTCCTCTTGAGCACTCCATGTGCTGTGCTAGCAAATATCAATTAGCAGGAATAGTTGCTCAACCTTATTTTTTTCAGCAAATATTGGACAATTGTGACATAAAACAAACTTTTAATTTTCAGTCATGAGCATTTATACTCGCTTGCTCAAGGTTTATGCTCATTCAATTGTTACAAAGTTAAAGAGTAACTCAGGAAACCAAAACATACCATGTGACCTATGAATCCCATTTAAACAACTTGAATTTCAAATATTGAATACTGGACCAAGAATTATTCACTTAATATTTGAATAATTTTTAATAATAAATTTCAGAAAATTACAATGTTTTCATGGACAATTCTTGAATAGAAAGTGATGAACTTAAACAAATTGTTCATTAGCTATTCTTTTAGCTCCACTTAGAACATTCCATGATGATACAACAAAAAGAATTCAGGGTTGGATAATGGAGGAAAAGGTTACACTACAAGTATTGTGGTGCTACCTGGGTTTATTTTCATGTATGCGGCTTCATATGTCTGAGGCACAGGAGGCTGCAAAGTTGTGTCCCAGCTGCTGTAAAGTTGTATGCCTCTGTAGCTGGGGAAGGAGGAGGTTTACTTTAAGCCTTAAGGGCAGGAGTAGCCCACCAGCAATCCTGTTATTGGGTTATGGTCCCTTTAAGGCCAGGCATTCTGGGACTTGTAGTTCTCCTCTCTCCTCGCTTCCCACACCCCAGCCCTGGAGGGATCATGGGATAGGCAACAACTAGACCTGCTGGGAAATGGCAGAACTATAAAAGAGCAATTGTTAGTGAGCAGAGTAATAAGCATGAGAGTAGACATAGGCGCCGACTTCTTCTGGTGTCGGTGAGTGCTCAATCTCCCCTCTGCCCCCTCTTGCCCTGATTCCAACCCCTTCCCCAAAGTCCCCGCCCCAACTCTGCCCCCTCCCTGCCCCATTCGACTCCTTCCCCAAATCCCCACCCAGGCCCCACCTCTTCCCTGCCTCCTCCCTGAGAGCGCCACATTGCCACTCCTCCCCCCTCCCTCCCAGCTCATGCTACAGCTGTTTGGCAGTGGCAAGTGCTGGGAGGTAGGGAAGAGCGGAGATGCGGTGCGCTCAGGGAGGAGGTGGAGGCAGAGGTTGAGGAGGAGGTGCGGCGGGGGGGATCTTGGCTGCCGGTGGGTGCAGAGCACCCACTAATTTTTCCTTGTGGATGCTCCAGCTCCGGAGCACCCACGGAGTCTGCGCCTATGAGAGCAGATAGGCTTGTCATTAAAATAGACTGGAAAGTCTAGTGAAGGGCCAGGAAGAAGGAGGTCTGAACAGGTAGGAATCCTGGACAGCATAAAATTGCTTCAGACCTAGAGAGACATGCACCAAAGGTATTGTTTAAATCAGTAATAATAAATGAGATCAAGAATAGAGGATATGAGGGGGGTGAAGATTTAGGCCTGCAGTGGGAGCAGGAGAAGGACACTGCTTGGGATGAGATGGTTGTGGGTTTGAGGTCTGGTCTTATTTTGTGGTCCCAGGCTAGGGCTCTTGTGCAATGGGAAGGAACCCCCATTTCTCTCTCCTCTGTACCAAGGAAGAAGACTGACCTGGGGAGGGAATAGGATGTTGTACTTTATTTCATTTGGACTCTGTGACCCCGGAACGGGAGAAATATTTGGATGGTGGCCTCTATCTTCCAAACTAACATACTGGCCAGGTGGAAGAGGCAGCAGTGTAGGAAATCTGGAGGATGGATATGTGATCTGTTGGCAGAAAGGTAAAAATGCATTACAGCTGCCTGTGTTTGTAGCATGCCACAGTTGAAAGACCAGCATATGACGTCTCACTTTACTGAGCGGTATGCAATGTAACAGGAAATGCTGCAGACCGAGGTGCCAACTCCGTGGGTGTTCTGGGGCTGGAGCACCCATGGGAAAAAATTGGTGGGTGCTCTGCACCCACCGGCAGCCAAACGCCCCACCCGCCCTGCCCCAGCTCGCCTCCACCTCCTCCCCTGAGCACACCTTTCCTGCTTCTCCTCCCAGCACTTGCCACCACGAAACAGCTGTTTCATGGCATAACAAGCTGGTGGGGGTGGGGGGAGAGAAGCGGGAACACGGTACACCCACCGGCTCCAGGAGAAGTTGACACCTATGGCTGCAGAGATTATTGCTTAGGTATTGCAGAGATATCATCAGTGTTGCTATGATATATGTATTTTGGGACTATTTAAAAACCAAAACAAACAACAACTCAGGATCAGGGCCATAAGCAATAAAGGTGTGTGATGAGGGCTACAGACCTTGGAGTCATGTGATAATATCAGAATCTAAGTATGTGGGGGGCAGAAATTGGTTTTGTATTTTTCACTTAAAATTAGTTTCCTAGGGCAAACAGTTGAAAAACAAGCTTAAAACTATGACCATAAGTGTAAGCAAAGCAGTGATATCTGACATCCTGAAACAAGGGTTCTGAGAGGTGTGAAATGAATCATGCATCACCATGCGGGGTGTTAACACTAACACGGGAAGGTGGAAAGTAGCTGACACCACCCCAGTGGAAGATTTTGGGAGGCAAAGAGTGTAGTGGTTCCTACCTAAACAGATACACCCTAGTTGTTGGGATAAGTACTGGGAGCCCATCTGCTGCCATTCCTGTCTGTCCAGCAGAAGGAGGGGTCCTTTGCTGTGCCAAGTGGCTTGTGACACCCTAATGCAGATATGGAGCTACAAAAATGACTGGGAAAAAGACTTAAAGAGCTTCATCTGTTTAGTTTATCAAAAAGAAAATTGAGGGGTGGCTTGATCCATGCAAAGTACCTTCATCGGGCAAAAATACTGGGTACTAAAGGGCTCTTCAGTCTAGTGGAGAAAGGAATAACAAGAACAAATAACTGCAAGCCAAAGTAGACAAATTCAAATTGAAAATAAGACCCACATTCACATTGGAACAAACTGCCAAGAGAAGTGGTGGATTTACCATTCATGGAGGTCCTCCAAACAAGACTGAAAGATGTACTTCAGCCAAATACAAGCTTTAGGCTCAATCCAGGGGTAATTCTCTGGCTTCTGATATACAGGAGATCAGACTAGATGACCTCATGATCCCTTCTGGCCTTAAATTCCATGAATCTTATTAGTTCAACTTGTGACTTGAAAACATAAGTCTTTTGCACCTGCAGCTTCAAGCAAATAGGCAAATTGTCAGTAACTGCTTCTAAACTTTACACGCAACTGCTTGTTCATGCAGAATTATCATTTTCAAATGTAGCTGGTGCGAGGGTTGCCAGGCGTCTGGTTTTTGACCAGAACACCTGGTCGAAAAGGGGACGCTGGCATCTCCAGTCAGCACTGCTGACTGGATTGTTAAAAGTCCAGTCAGCGGCATAGCGCAGCTAAGGCAGGCTCCCTGTGGCTCCCGGAATCAGCGGCATGTCCCCACTCCGGCTCCTCGGCATGGGGCAGCCAGGGGGCTCCGCACACTGCCCCCGCCCCAACCGCCATCTCTGCAGCTCCCATTGACAGGGAACCATGGCTAACGGGAGCTTAGGGGGTGGTGCCTGTGGATGGGGCAGCACACAGAGCTGCCTGGCCATCCTTCTGAATAGGAGCCGGAGTGGGGACATGCCGCTGCTTCTGGGAGTCGCCTGAGGTAAGCGCCACCTGGAGCCTGCACCCCGTATTGTGCTCCAACTGCCTGCTCCAGCCCTGATAGAATCATAGAAGATTTGGATTAGAAGAGACCTCAGGAGGTCATTTAGTCCAACCCCATGCTCAAAGCAGGACCAACCCCAACTAAATTATCCCAGCCAAGACTTTGTCAAGCCGGGCCTTAAAAACCTGTAAGGATGGAGATTCCACCACCTCCCTAGGTAACCCATTCCAGTGCTTCACCACCCTCCTAGTGAAATAGTTTTCCCTAATATTCAACCTAGACTTCTCCCACGGCAACTTGAGATCATTGCTGCTTGTTCTGTCATCTGCCACCACTGAGAACAGTCTAGATCCATCCTCTTTGGAACCCACCTGAAGGCTGATATCAAATTCCCCCTCACTCTTCTCTTCTGCAGACTAAATAAGCCTAGTTCCCTCAGCCTCTCCTTGTAAATCATGTGTCCCAGCCCCCTAATAATTTTCATTGCCCTCCGCTGGACGATCTCCAATTTGTCCACATCCATTCTGTAGTGGGAGGCCCAAAACTGGACACAATACTCCAGATGTGGCCTCACCAGTGCCAAATAGAGGGGAATAATCACTTCCTTCGATCTGCTGGCAGTGCTCCTACCAATGCAGCCCAATATGCCATTAGCCTTCTTGTCAACAAGGGCACACTGTTGACTCATATCCAGCTTCTTGTCCACTGTAATCCCCAGGTCTGTTTCTGCAGAACTGCCACTTAGCCAGTCAGTCCCCAGCCCGTAGCAGTGCAAGGGATTTCTCCATCCTAAGTGCAGGACTCTGCACTTGTTCTTGTTGAACCATGTCAGATTTCTTTTGGCCCAATCCTCCAATTGTTTAGGTCACTCTGGACCATATCCCTACCCTCCAGCATATCTACATCTCTCCCCAGCTTAGTGTCATCTGTGAACTTGCTGAGGGTGCAATCCATCTCATCATCCAGATCATTAATGAAGATATTGAACAAAACCGGCCCCAGGACCGACCGTTGGGGCACTCCGCTTGATACTGGCTGCCAACTAGACCTTGAGCAGTTGATCACTACCTGTTGAGCCTGATGATCTAGCCAGCTTTCTATCCACCTTATAGTCCATTCATCCAATCCAGACTTCTTTAATTTACTGGCAAGAATATTGAGGGAGACTGGATCAAAAGCTTTGCTAAAGTCAAGGTCCACCACTTTCCCCATAGCCACAGAACCAGTTATCAGGTTGGTCAGGCATGACTTGCCCTTGGTGAATCCATGTTGATTGTTCCTGATCACCTTCCTCTCCTCCAAGTGCTTCAAAATGGATTTCCTGAGGACATGCTCCATGATTTTTCCAGGGACTGAGGTGAGGCTGACCAGTCTGTGGTTCCCCAGATTCTCCTTCTTCCCTTTTTAAAAGATGGGCACTAAATTTACCTTTTCCCAATTGTCCAGGGCCACCCCTGATCGCCAAGAGTTTTCAAAGATCCCCTGCCCACCTTTTGAACCCCTTAGCTCCAGCTCGGAGCACCCTCCTGCACTCCAAAGCCCTCATCCCCAGCCCCACACTGGAACACACACTCCCAGCCCAGAGCCCGTAAACCCTCCCAACCCCCTGCCTCAGCCAGGAGCTCCCTCCCATACTCCAAAACCCCTCGGCTCCACTCCCAGCCCAGAGCCCCCTCCTGCATCCCAAAGCCCTCATCCCCAGGCCCACCCCAGAGCCTGCACCCTCAGCTCGAGCCCTCCCTCCCTCCTGCACCCCAGGCCCCTGAGCCAGACCAGAGAAAATGAATGCGGTAGTGAGGGTTGGGGAGAGCAAGTGACAGAGTGGGGGGGGGGAGGGATGGAGTGAGTGGAGAAGGGGCGGGGCAGGGGTGTTCGGTTTTGTGCAGGTAGAAAGTTGGCAACTCTAGCTGGCGCTCAGGTAGCTGACTCACATGTGCAAATGTTGGTGTGCATGCCAGACTTAAACATAAATATATAGGAATTTGAGACAGAAAAACTGGCCAAAATCATCACATATTAACCATAAAACAGCCAGTTAGCACATCGATCAGATATGTCCTTTAATAAGGACTTGGAATCAGCCTGGGATGTGTGCACTGTAACTCGGACAAGGTTAGTTAGAGGTTAAATACTGATTAAGTTAACCCTTCCCGCTCTTACATCCAGGACTGGCAAATGCTACATTCTCCAACTGAAAACACTCCTTTTCTAATAATCTCTAAACAGCCTATATCCTGCCTTCTTGTTTACAATCATATTTGCAGTGTTGCTCTGTCTCCAATTCACCATGGAAAAATCCTTTATTTGTTTGAAATTGAAAAAAACAATGCTTGTGAACTAAGAAATTAGCATTGCCAAATAGCAGCTTTTGCAATTGGAGGTGATCTCCTGCCCTTCATTTTTAAGTAGTACTCTTGATCTTAGTCTAAAATAAAGGATGGCCTAAAATGAAATACTTCCTGTAACAGAAGAATGTAGTTATTCTTAACATAAGGAAAATGTCAGGCCTATACTCCAGTGACCTTGGGGAGCACATCTAATAGATGGAAAGCAAAATCAGTAACTCAGAAATTAGGCAGTTGTCTGAGGTAGCCACCCTCCTTGCACTATTGCAAGCCTCCTGATTCACAATGGTTTAACTGAGGGGAATTACCAGACAAGAATGATGTACCATTTTGTTCATAGCCACACAGCCTGATTCACAGGATGGTGTCCTTCTAATCTTTTTACTCTTCACTGTTCTTACTTGTTTTTGATTATTCCATCTTATCTGCTCCTAGTCAATAGCTGAATAATATAATTGTTGTGTTTGGCATAATAGCCCTACTGGTGTGTGTGAGTGAGATAAAGGCACTTTTAAAAAGGGGTCACAACCTTCATCGTGGACTGAGTCTTCTATATGTTTTCAAATTGCATTTAGTCTTGTCTTAAACCCTTCTGGGCTGCACCCTCAGCTGATATAAGTCAGTATAGTGCCATTTACTTTGGAGCTAGACTGATCTATCCCTACTGAGGATCTGTCCCTTTGTCTGAATAACAGGTGTGACGGGGCAAGGCCAGATGGCTATAGAAAAGTAGTCACACAGGCTATGGATATATCAATCAGCAGCAGTGTCTCAAAGGATACATCTTGTTTTCTTTTGGATTAGTGACACCAAGCAGTCACGTTAGTTATCTGGGTTCTGTTTCCAGTTCTACCACCAAATTCCTAGTGACCTTCACAAGCCATTTAACCTGTATGACCTCACCTGGGAAATGGGGGTAACACTATTTGCCAACATTTCTTAGAGCCATGGTGAAGGCGCAGTGCATCTGCATTGAAGAGGCTGTCCATTCTGTAAATCCCTTGGTCAGTGCAAAACTCAAGGGTTGGGAGATCTCCCTTCTATAGGGAGGGCAACACCTCATCATACTAGAAGAATATGGAGAAAATTCAGAGACTTCCACCATAGGGAAAGATATTCTGTTGGATAGGAGGAAACTGGTCTGACCGTCTTTCTATCTTTGATTATAACCTTACAGTAAAGTTAGGCAAATCTCAGTCTGCTGGTAAAGAGAAGAATAGCATATCTTGACCATAAAATAAAATAAAGATAAAGCATGTGTAAAATAAGACATGCACTAATAACCCTTGTTAAAGGGGTGCTGTCCGAAATATGGGAAGCTGCAAGCAACACTGCCATTAATGTACTTAAGGAAAACAGGCTAAATGTTTAGATGCAACATTTTTCAGCTGCTCAAAATATAGTCACACGTAGCCTTGACAAATGGCTCAGTGAAACTACAGGTAGTTATAACACACACAAATAGAAAATATTTACTGTGTGTGAAATTGGGATAGTGTAACTCAGTCACGCTAAATATCCTCTTTCAAGACTGTTGAGCCAATTGAGAATTTTGGATATTTTTGTGGAGACTGTATTAGAAAAAGCGGGTATTTGGATTTGTTCAAAAATAGAATAACCAGCCAGTCTGATATATGTCCCTTGGAGAATTTATTATCTCTGTTTTCTTTATTACAAATAAGCTGTCTGTTGTGATAATTCTTAATATTAATAATTTATCAAATTTGGAAACTAGCTCAGTCCTCAGTTTTTTCAGCATCTTCTCATACTCTTATGAAATTCCCCTGTAGCTCACCAACCACAAATTATTTATTTTTATAGCTATAGGTGTGTATAGTCCTTTACCAACAAACTATGGTTCAGAGAGGAGTGCTTCATAACATGTATGGCACTTCCAAAGGAATTATTAATTGATTTTAATGCTGCTTTACTAATGGACTCTTCAAGCAGCCATCTTTCTATAATGATGGGGGGAGGGAAGGAATCAATAAAAAAAAATGGATGAGAAATAGAACAAATTAGTCTCCTCTTGCCGCAAAAGGAACTGGTGCTTCATGTGATTTCACTTGTAATAGTATACTAAATGGCACAAAGAAAAGGAGGACTTGTGGCACCTTAGAGACAAACAAATTTATTTGAGCATAAGCTTTCGTGAGCTACAGCTCACTTCATCGGATGCGATGGAAAATCAGGGAAAAATACAGTGGGGAGATTTATATACACACAGAACATGAAACAATGGGTGTTACCATACACACTGTAAGGAGAGTGATCACTTAAGGTGAGATATTACCAGCAGGAGAGCGGGGGTGGGGGGAACCTTTTGTAGTGATAATCAAGGTGGGCCATTTCCGGCACTTTACAAGAACAGTAGGAGGGGAAATAAACAAGGGGAAATAGTTTTACTTTGTGTAATGACCCATCCACTCCCAGTCTCTGTTCAAGCCTAAGTTAATTGTATCCAGTTTGCAAATTAATTCCAATTCAGCAGTCTTTCGTTGGAGTCTGTTTTTGAAGTTTTTTTGTTGAAGCATTGCAACTTTTAGGTCTGTAATTGAGTGACCAAAGAGATTGAAGTGTTCTCCAACTGGTTTTTGAATGTTATAATTCTTGACATCTGATTTGTGTTCATTTATTCTTTTACGTAGAGACTGTCCAGTTTGACCAATGTACATGGTAGAAGGGCATTGCTGGCACATGATGGCATATATCACATTGGTAGATGTGCAGGTGAACGAGCCTCTGATAGTGTGGCTGACAATATTTCACACTAATAAATTACATTTTTGTGCTGCTGTAAAATATAAATATTTCTGATTGTTTCAGCCTGGAATGTGCATTGTGACAGAACTGTAGCTGCTCAGAGAAAATGTTCTTTTGTACTAAAGAAACCATTTTTAACATTTCTCTTAACTTTGTTAAAAACAATAACACACCACTGTTTCTCCAAACACTGATTCATAACTTAAAGACCAACAGTGACCTCTAGTGGGATAAGTAAAATTATGTTAAGGAGGACTTGTGGCACCTTAGAGACTAACAAATTTATTTGAGCATAAGCTTTCGTGAGCTACAGCTCACTTCATCGGATGCACCGGAGCTGTAGCTCACAAAAGCTTATGCTCAAATAAATTGGTTAGTCTCTAAGGTGCCACAAGTACTCCTTTTCTTTTTGCGGATACAGACTAACACGGCTGCTACTTTGAAAACTAAAATTATGTTACTTCCCAGAAAAAGAAGGCTGATGATGTCCTGTAGCCTTGGGAGTCACAAAACAAACTACCCAACAAAAATTGGATAGCACCTGTACGTTACCAGTGCCCCCCAAAAAGGAGAGATGGCATTTAGTAATGAAGTACATTATTGAAATGTGTGTGTACATGTAAAAGACATACAAGTCCAATTTTAATATAACTTAGTGTTTCTCCTCTAGAATGTTATTCAAAAAGCAAAGCAGTTTGCATGCTAGAACAAGGTTTAGGCTATAAAAAGGAAATACGTAATGCAGCTGAAGACAAAAGTCTTCAGAATAATGCAGAGAAAAGGTTGGGAAAAATGATAAGCAGATATGATCAGTATATGATGAATGTTGTGTGTTTAACTTTCCCCATTTGACTTACTATTGATGTGCTTAAACGTAACATTCATTTAAGGGCTTTTGTTGGATTGCGGCCAGTATGAATATTTTGCTGGATCAAGCAGGCTGGAGCAAAGGCAAGCAGTGCAGCAGGTACAGCTACATTATGGAGCGGGGTGGGAAAGGGAAATCCAAGACCTAGCTGGAGTTTCCCATTCTCCTCCATACAGAGATAGAACTGTGTGAGTCCTTCTCTGGACACAACAGGGTTCATGTGGTTCCCCCCAAGCCACATGAGCTTGAGGATAAAAACTATTGGGAGTGGTCACCCAGAACTGAGCCAGCAGGAACAGAGACAGGGAACTACTGCATAAACTCTTGGACACTTAGGTCATCGGAGTCTGACAGCTTTAAGACAGTCTCTCTGCTGTTCATTCAGATGCCCTCCCATCCCCCTCCCACAGTCTCTTCACTTCTGTCAACCTGCCCTTTTCTTTCCCTCTCCCTTTGCCCTTCTCTCCATTCAGCTAAATCCTTCTCGGCAAAACCCCACTCAAACAAAACAAGGAATGAGAAACTAACAAAGAAATCACGGAACTAGCATTACTTTTGCAAACCATCACATCTGTATGTTTGTTATATCCCTTCCTACCCAACCCTCTGTCTTGTCTGCTTAGACTGTAATCTCATGGAGCACGGTCTGTCTTATGCTACCTGGATGGTGTCATGCACGGTGGCGGCCTCAGTCCTGGTTGTGGTCTCTAGTTATGTCTGTAAAACAAATAATAAAAATAGCAATTAGATAACAGAAAACTCTGATCTGACACAGCATTGCCATAATATTAAGCATTCTTGCTTTCTTTGCTATTTATTTTGGACACATTTCTGCTTGGATCCACATGACAGTTCTTAATTTTGGTATTCTGTTCCCTTTACATGCATATGAACTGTAATCAACAGCAGCAGGAGTAGGGAGCATGTACATAAAGCAATATGTATAGGATTCAGAGCCTACTCTACAGATCTAAGTGCTGCTCTTTATGATGAGCCAGCACAAGCACTAAGAGCAAAACGCTTCTCATGTTCTCTCAGTGAATCTTGCTGTCAGTATTCTGCTCTCTACGTGTGTGTAACTCCCATTCCCAGTTCTGCATGTGTACAAAGAGCAGGATGCTGGATTGCACATTTGCTGGGCAAGTTTTTATCTATAGTATTAAATAACTGTTTGCATTCCTCACCTGTGGTCGCAGCTGGTGTAACAGCTGCAGGTTTGACTGGGGCTCCATAAGACTTATCAGGACTCAAGACCATGGATTAAGGGAGTGTTTCCTCTGTGGAAAGCCTTGGGCTCCTCTTCATTGACCAACCAAGATTATTTGGTGTTGGCATTTACAAAGGCCAGTTAAAAGAAGTGTGCGATTTATCTTAGGTATGTCTGACACTCCATTAATACAGTAAGTGAGAGCCTACCAGTCTTTAATGTAGTTATCCTCAACACCCCTGGGAAGTATGGTTGTTGTTGGGTCTTCCAAGTTATTTTTAGTTAGCATGTTGGGTCTTGCAGGCCAGCACCCTAACCACTAGACTATCCTATCCTTATGTATGATAGCTGCTACTGATATATTTAGACTGAAGAAGTTCCATAAAGAATATGTACAAATACCAGCTGCAACTGGCTGCCATGTAAGAAAAAGAGGGAAATGAGTTCAGATGTTATTAGCTTTCTGGCTCTTAAATTCAGACATCCTTTGCTGGTCAAGGCTAATAACTGTCAAGAGTGAAAGTTTTCACCTGTTTAATGATGAATTAGAATCCAGATTACTAGTATTAACATTTGAAATAAATCTATGAATTTTACCAACTTCCTGCTTTACTAATTATGGTGTAGTTTAGTGATTGCAAGACTACTTACTTATGGAAGCAAGTAGACATTTCACTTTGCATCACAGATGAAAATCTGCATCATTGTATCTATATAGATAGACAGATGTTTTGGAGGAGGTTTTTAATGTTTTTTGCCTTGTATATTGTAGCTATATTTAAATTGGTCATGACTATTTCCAGAGGTGTTAGCAAAGCTCTTTTCTCAAGTTATGCATTTGGTATGGAAACTAATTCAATGTACCTTTTCCAGAAATTGTAGGTCTATGGCAAGCAGGTGGTCAATTACAGTTTTCAACTAAGGTTCTCATGGTTAATAAACATTTTAAGGAGAACCACTAGTGGGTAACTTACATTGTGGTAAATACTACCTCATATGCAACTCTAATTTGTGTAGCTTACATGCACATTGCATAGCATTATTGTATATTTAAAACCCATTTACTAAAAAGAACAAATCCCATATGAAAAACTCTACATACAATACTAAATAACTTTCTCTGTAAATGAAATCCACCGTCAATTTCAACTATAAGGAAGTCTATAATAAACGCTTCATTCCAACCCTGCCCCCCCAAGAAGTCCCCAAATGTATAATTCATATGCATAAGTATCAAATAAATCAATGGGCAGAGCTGCAGGAGGAAAAGCAAGAGCTGGTTTTGCAGTGAAGACTAGGAAGGAGGCTGCAGGATTGGGAAAAGGACAACGGTAGGAGGGCCAGAGGAGCAGCACGTGTGGAAGGAGCAGCCAAAGCGAGAAAGGGGATGCTGTTGGTATACAGAAGAGTAGAAGGTGAGCCCTCCCAGGGCATGAATCTAGAGTTTATCTCTAGGTGTTACATACTTTAAAAAAGGGTGTGCACATCTGTGTTTCGACTATGGCAATTTAATCCCAGTTAGGGAGGTTGAGTATTTTAACTGCTCAAGTTTGATACTAGTCACTAAAACAACTGGAATCTGACTCTGACATCTTTATCTATCTATTCTGGATGTAGGTGTGTATACTAATTATTATCTGCACCCTATAAATACCAATACATGTAACAAAGAAAGACCTGGGCACTGTACAAAATGCCACCATTATTAAAAGTGCCTCTACAAAGTGGGGAAACTTTCAGATAGTCTAAGACTCCCTTTTCCCTTCCTATGAATCCTCACTATCCCATGTTAGAGGTTATTCCTTCACCCTCCCATTCCCTGGTCCTTCTCGCGTGAACAGAGAGCAGCAATTCCCAAAGTCCGAAGGTGCAAACAATTTGATGTTTATTGGGGTGAACTTCCAGCAAGCAATAATTTCAATTTCCTTCCTCAAGTGTCCCCCTTCCCAGCTCTGATGCCACAAAGCCTTGCCTGTGCCCCTGTTCCCATTCCCCCACCCCCTTGGCAAAACATGATTCCAATCCCCGCCCCACCCCTTTTACTTCCTGATTGACTGCAGACTATATAGTAAAACTTGAGTTCTGCTTAGCTATACCTTAGCCAATCATTTTCCTGAAATTTAACTAATCAATCCTAACATTGTAACATGATTATTTAACCAATTATATCCCACCACCTTAATTGGTTTACACCCAACAAAATTAATTATACAGCGGACAGAAAGAATCATAGAAACAGACAGAGATTATACAGATAAACAACAGGGAAATGGGGACTACGGTGATAGAACAACAAAGAAATGAGGATTTCACACCCCAGCTATTGATAAGTGAGTTCTTGCCACACAAGATGCTATCAAACTAAGGTTTCAGAGTAACAGCCGTGTTAGTCTGTATTCGCAAAAAGAAAAGGAGTACTTGTGGCACCTTAGAGACTAACCAATTTATTTGAGCATAAGCTTTCGTGAGCTACAGCTCACTTCATCTATCAAACTAAGTTTTCTTTAAATCTTCTTTATCTGGTGGTGATAGGCATTATCAGGACAGGACTCTATTCCTAACAGCCCAATAGCACCTTATTTCAATGTGACTAGTGTGAGGATGTGACCATACGCTTCCCAGTTTATGGCTGCCTCTGCTGCTTAGCTTAAGAAGAGGGCTTCAGACTGTCACAGTGAGAGAAGGCCCTTACTCAGGCAGACAGTGATTTTGATTCTTTCTTTTATCTCTCTATACCTAGCTAAATGGTAAACATATACCTAAATTCTTAAAGTATAGGCCTTTACAGGCAAGCCTGAATATCTATATCCTAACATCGCAGTTAAAAAAACATTAAAATAATATGGTGAAGGACCCCTTCCACACCAACTACCTACGCACCCTCCTACCTACCAATACTTAGATGTAGAGGCAGGTCCTCTTGTGGTATTTGCCTTTCCTTTCACTAGAGTCCATAGATTCTGCCTCTGGCAAGAAGCCTTTTCAGAGGGCCAGACAGGTGGCCTTCAGCTATCCCTTTATTTTCTTTTCCTTCCTCCCACCCTTTTGTTCAAGTGGACAGAGTAACTGTGTTGCGTGTGGGTGCTTTCCATTCTGTTTTTTTCCTTTATCCAGGGCCAAGATTATGAGCAGATTCCATCCACTTCTGTTTTGAGCTACCATTTGCGCTGGTTGGGTGTTGTCTGGATGGTGATATATTGTTGTGATGCTTCCCAGAGTTACCCAGCGTGGGGAGGCACCTTGCCACTACCTGCGCTTAGCATGAGAAAGCCTTGTCTGTGAGTGCTGGGTATCAGCTCCCCTCTTAGCAACACAAGCACTTCCCTCTTAGGTTACCCAGGTTCTCCTGTCCTTCTGCAGGTAAGCAATAGGCACACTCTGACCCCCCAAGCACTCTGAGCATCACCCTGGAGTGTCCAGCTGTTCCACTGGACACTCACAGGATTCACAGATTTGCTGCTCCCAAAGGAACAGTACCGCCCAGCTGAGCAGTTACACCTTGATCATAGCCCAGCTTACCACTCAATACTTAGATATGTTTATAGTGAAAACAAGTGAAGGTTTATTTGACAAAGAGTAGAGATTCTAATGAAAGCAAGTAGAACTGTTGGAAACAATATGGTTATATAAAAAAACAAAATCATAAGGTTCATTCTATTACCTAGATATAATTAACAAGATACTTTCCTGTGTGAAATTTTGCTCACCCAAAGTCTTTGCAGCATTTTCCAGCCAGGTTGGCTGAGGCTCTCATTTCAAAAGATAGAACACACTGACAGTTCATCTGCTCGGTGTCCTTGGCTCCTCAGTACCCTGAGTTATACCCCCAAAATCCATTGTCTTTACATGTAAACAGGATACCCCTCTGCTGTTTTGTTTTTTTTTTTACTGCAGCTCTCCGATCTTGTGATTTCACAATCTCTTGATTAATATCAGACTCAGTGGTGCAAATAGGCCTGAATTGTGATACATACAATGCACAGTACGCGCTTGACCAGACAGAGAGAAATGAGCATCTCCTACCCCCTGCCAGAACAGAATCTATCAAAGGCCTGTCACGTCCTGGTGACCTGCTTTTAATATCAAGGCTTTAAGAATGTAATTTCCAGTATAGATGCATAATTTCTCACAAAATGTATGTATGGATAATATTTAATGACTATGTTGACCAGTAAGCTACTGGCTCTCAGTAGATACCATACATGGCACCTTTTGATGAGTTACCATGCATAGAATTGACCCAAGGGATTCCTGTAAAATCCTATTGATCCTTTCTGTGTCCTGAGTCAGTTGGCATCAAGAGATCCCTGGATCTTGTCTCTTGTAGATATATTAATGTCTCATTGGACATCCACAGCCCCCTCTCACCAGGTACCCTTCCATAGAGGACAATTTTAGGCAATTGGTACAAAGTCTTTCTATTAACATGGCCAAACAATTGTTATCTGGCACCCTTTGAGTGTAGTCACACCATGCATTTCCAGTCTTCTACATATGTCTTCATTTCTTAATCTATCTAGCTTTCGCCTGCCTAGGAAATGGCACAGGCACCTCATTTCATCTGTTTGCAGCTTTTGCTCGAGATGCTTTCTCAATGCCCATGTTTTGCAACTGTAAGGTAATGTCAGTACAATGAGCATTGTACGTAATCTGATTTTAACAGTCCTGCACACCGATTTAAGTTTCCAAACATCTATAATAAGGCATGTAAACATTCTGCTGGCAGTAGTTGTCTACTTGCCAATATTACCTTCATAGAGGTTGTCATATGGTAGGACCCAAAGTAGCAGAACTGTTTACGTGTTCAATGTATAAACTGTTAATGACTAGTTTCTTGGGATTTTTTTTATGTTACCATTAGTTTTGTCTTTTGTTCATTTATTTTTAATCACCGGTCTCTGGCTGCTAGTTGCTGCTGCTTGGTTGTATTCCTACATAGGCATTATCCATACAATATCATCTGCAAAGGCAAGGTGACTGATAATTTGCCCTGATGCCATGCAGCCCCCATCAAAGTTACTAAAGGAGTTGGACCAAATGTTTTCCATTGCCTGCTATTGACAAATCGGTCTCGGTATGTGGCCTGCCGTCCTAGAAATGCTGTGAAATGGAGTGAGGGAAGGATTTGTCTACTTCTTCCACCAAAGATTGAAGATGGGAGACTTGGTCAGCTGGTCAATCCAAAGAAGTCAGGATAGGCAGTGGTTACTATAGACTGAAACTGAAGGTGAGCTCTCCCTGCACCAGCAGAGGGAGAGCTATGTGGGAACAAAACTTACCTAAGCCAGGAGGTGGGTGACCAAAGCTGGTTATTACACATAATTACAATTCTCAGGGTAAGAAATTGTGAAGAATTATCTTTCAGTTTAATATAAAATTGCAGATTCTGACACCAGTATCAACCCTTTGCTGAGCAGTAGTAGAGGTCCAGGGCTTTGCAAGTGTAATCAAAACATACCGCACTGTATTTACATGCATACACTGGAACAGAGGGGGTCAAACAGCATTCAGGCTATCCCTTCTTCAAGGAATCTTGGCCCAACATCAATGCCTAGTACTGTGGGAGTAACTTTGCCTGAAGAATTAACTCTGATTGGAGACCAAGGCAAAGACAGCTCTCCAGAAGCTTTCAACTTCTATTCCCAGCTCAGCCATTGGCCTGCTGGGTGACCTTAGACAGGTAACATCTTTATGCCTCAGATTCCTTATCTGTGAAATGGAGGTGATGATACCGACTACCTTTTGAGAAGTACATTGAGATCTATATAATTATGAAAAGCACTGTAAAAGAACTATTATTTATTACAGAAAACCTTGCTTAGCAACTAACACAGCATCTTTGGCTATGACTGAACACTTGCTCACACACTAAGAAAAAACTTGGATGACTGTAACTGATGATCCCTGCCATCACAATACCACACATGTTGTAACTTATGGTGTGCACATGTGCCTACCTATATATTAGGGATGGATTAACTTTGTGTTGATCTAAGTGGGTCTACAGTTAGTTCAGATCTCTAACCCTTTTATAATGTAGCCTATCTTTGAAGGATGGTTTGGCCTACAAAAGCCCTGTTAAGGCTAAAACACTGTACTGGTATCCTTGCTTCTGGGGAATCTTCCTATAGCTTTTGTCAAGTATGATGCCATTTCTCATGGGCATCTGTGGGAGAACTTCCCTTCTTTCCACTGTAACAGAGCCCATTGCCGTGTATGCACTGTTTGACTGCATATATTATATGTATATATTTGCCCAGACAGATGCCAGACTAATGTGTGAATTCCACATAATTATAGCCTTAATGGAATTTTAAACACTACAAGATTTACAAAACTGTCTGAAAACAAATATGCACAGTATGTTCCACAAATAGAGCAATCTCCCTGATAAACCTTTACAGCAACTTTTGCCTGCCTAATTGACACAAACTTAGGGAGAGAATTCTAACATTGCCAGAAAACCTTTGAAATACGCTGTTTTTTTTCTTTGCTTTAACTGGTTGATAGAGATGTTACAGTTAATGGTTCCTAAGCGTGTTTGAAAATTTGCAGTTTTTCCATTTACACTATAAACATAGCAAGGATTGCATGTTTACATTAAAATATTATATCTGGGCCAGTTGTGATTATAGTTAAGAGGCTGTCAGCATTTCCATTATAAACCCAATTTAAATTTCCTGGCCTCTGTCAGTTTAAAGAATGTCATTAAGGATACTACTTAAACATAATTAAATATGCCATAATTAAATACAAAAACTAACTTGAAACCTAACTGGCAATTCCTTTTTTTAATACTTTTCCCAAACTATCTAACTTCCCCACTTATGCACATACTCCTGTTTTGGACTATCCTTGTATTCTGAAGACTCTCTGTAATTTGGTGTCAGAATTAATAGTTTAAGTAGTTTTATGGGGGTGGGGGGTTATACTTTAAGAAGAGGACAAACTCATATGATCAATGCACCTATCCACACTCCGTCAATTCCAATCTCACCTTCCTTTAGCACTTGGCCTTCTCTCCTGAAGCAAGTTGAGGTAAATTATTTATATAACTTGTTTAAATTCAGTTGTCTTAATGCCTGTTCTTGGCAAAGTCACAAGATCTTCTCTGCTCTTCTGTGTGGTATAGCAGCTGCTAGCCATGGATACCATGGTAACTCCATCTAATTACTTGTAGATCTAGGCCTACAGCATGCTGGGATTGGCTGCTCAGCAATGCACACTAGAAGTAGCCAGCAAATTGCTTTGCAACGGACAGGCAACCTGATAAGATTTCCACCAAAACGGTGGGATATAAAGGTAGTCCCCAGCAGTAATTCTTGAAGGTAAATTGTAAGAGTATGCCTACACAGCAACTGGACACCTGCAGCTGATCTGTGCCAGCTAACTTGGGCTTGTGGGGCATGGGCTGTGGGCTCAGGCTGGAGCCCAAGCTCTAGGACCCTACGTGTGGGAGGGTCCTGGAGCTTGGGCTCCAGCCCAAGCCTTGAAGTCTACATAGCAATGGAACAGCCCCACAGCCCGAGCCCCATGAACCCAAGTTGGCTGGCACAGGCCAGCAGCAGGTGTCTAGTTCCTGTGCAGATATACTGTAAGTGGACAGACTCCTCCTCCACTTGTCCAATCAGACCAGATTAGTGGATGGCATTTTACAATGACTGCTCCATAAAGGGTCTCTTCCTCTACATCCAAGATTTTTCTTAAACAAATTGTGTTGGGTGTCCACCTTCAGACACCTTTTAAAGCGGGGGGGGGGGGTTAGAGCTGGTGCTCAGCATTTTCTCAAAATCTGGACTCTCTAAGGTGTCACAAGTCGGGCACCAAAAATTACTTAAAATCTTGGTCTGACAGCTCAGCCATGGAGCAAGAGAAGCAAGCTCACAACCCACTTATGTAGAAGAGAGGCTGGGGAAGTTGCAGATAGTTCTAGCTGTGTGAGCGAAAGGGGTAAGGGTGATAGAAGAAACTGGTCAGTTATGGCTGAGGCTTGGTTCATTCAAATCCCCAAATAAAAGCCAAACTTGAGCAGTCCAATTGTGTTCAAAAAAACAATGTTCTCATAGCTGTACTCCCAGCCCCCAGGTGGGGGGTGCATAGCTGTCTTGGGCCTGGGACAAAGATTGATTAGACTAGTGTAAGGTTGCCCCTAGTAGACTCGTGTTCTGTAAATAACCCCTCTAAAATCCATTATACACTCTCTTCCAACACACATTTCATTGTAACATGTAAAACAGATTGTAGAGTGACTTGTATTTTTTTAAGAACCTAAAGACACTAGTCTTCAGTATATTGTAGATTAATTGACTGTGAAATTACAGTTTAAACAGCAGAACCTCTTTAAAGTTAGGACTGTAAAGAAGCAGCCAAACAAATAGGTTTTTATTTCTTAGGAAACAGTAAAAACAGCTGAAATTTTCTTTCAAATTTTGACCAACATTTAAACTAAAGACCCAAAGGAGTAAATCAGATTATCAATTCCTGACAAAGATTACAGTGGTGTATCCATGCTGGTCCCAAGATATTAGAGAGAATACAAGGCTTACTTATAATATTGTTTCTGCAATTTAGATAGAGAATTTGCTATCACTAATTTTAAAAGGCTTCAGTATTTATGCTGTAATCTTTTTTTTAGCAAGAGAAGGTGGGTGAGGTAATATCTTTACTGGACCAACTTCTGCTGGTGAAAGAGACATGCTTTGCTTTGGACAGGTAGCTGTACACATGTAGCTCAAAAGCTTGTTTCATTCACCAACCTAAAATTGTAAAGTGAAATAAATAAAGACACTCAAAATCCCTTGAGTTTCTTGATTTTTTTCAATATAAAACTAACTAAATTTCCCTCTTTCACACAACCCACCTTTTCTACTTTTTTTGTATATTTTGGGGAACCACTACTAATAAGCAAAGTAGGAAGGAAGTCTGCTCCCTTAAAGACCTTTTACCTTAGATTTGAAATTACCAGCCTCCTTGATTCCCTCCTCACCCCACCCACCACCTTCCCATGGGAAATGAAGGCCAGTTTAGCTACTCACTGAAATCCAGGAGGAGGGATTTTCAAGTCACAGAGGCCTCCTTTTCTCAGAAAACATTACTGATAAATGTGTGGCAGCAGGAGTTGAGGGCAGCTAGGATAGAGGAAGGTTGAATGGAAAAGGCGGGAACAGTCCCCGTTGACCCAAAGCCCGGTGACTTCTATAGAACTAAAGCTGGTGTTATGGAACCCCAGTCATGGATCAGGACCCCATTGTGCTAGGTAGAGCTGGGGGAGCAGGGAGGGAAACCAGATTTTTCACTTTGTTTTTTGAACTTACAACATTCTCCACAATCAATAAATGAATATTTCCACAAAAATAAATTCCCGAAACAATTTCCTTTTGGGTCTATCAATGCTTTTTGTTCTGATTTTTGTTTTAATTTACATTAAGTTACATTACAAAAAGTTGTTTCAAAATGGAAAATCAAAACATTCCATTCCAAAAAGGATGTTTTAACCTTTTCAACTTTTTTTTTTCCAATTTTTCTTTTGAAACAAACTATAGTCAAGGTAGACTTGTTTCCACAAAATGTATTGCTTCCGATGAATTGCCATTTTCCAATTGGGGAAAAACATTGTTGGAGAAATGTCTTACCAGCTTGAGTGCTAGGCTCTATACAGACAAGTAACAACAACTTATTACAAACCAAAACAGGCTTTTCAGTAACAGAACACCAGACTAGGAGAATGTCACATGGATTGTGGTCTTCTTCTGAAAGTTTCATACAGGTTCACTATGGTCAAGGCTCATTCAGCTGCACTATACACAATGCTGCAGTCAGCTATTGCTTGTTTACCTCTTTTCTTTTTTTGTCTCTGTTTGGTCTCCTCATTATAGAATCCATTGTTAATTATTTGTATTACAGTTGTTCCCATTATGAAGGGCCTGTCTGCTGAACAAGGTACAAATATCAAATAAGACACCCTTTATCATGAAGACTAAATCCAGAAGACAGCAGGAGGGAGAAGGGGAACAAACTCTGAGGGTAATCCTAAGCCTACATGTTTATCTAAGCTTTTTAGTGCCCAGCATAATTTCTGATCCAACCAAAACCTTTTCATTTAAACTTAAATTAAACCCATTTCATTTAAATTTACCTCAGCCTGTTTCCAATGGCTTTTTTTAACCAGTTTTTTCTCCCTAGTGCACCACTGCCTGTGAAGGATACAAAAAGCAAAATTCTTTCTTTTGCCAAAGATATGTTCATGGCAGGGTGGTTTCTGGCTCCCTGAATGTGAGGGTCAGCCCCAGTTCTGGTGCTACAGAGGGTATGCCTACACTGCAGTCGAAGGTGTGATTGTAGCACATGTAGACACGAGCTAGCTTCAATCTAGTAAGTACTAGTACCAATAACAGTGAAGCTGTGGTAGCACAGGCTGTCAAAGCCCGCCCTGGGTATTTGGGCAGGTAGCCTATGCTGAAGTCCATGATGCTTCAGCTTCACTGCTGTTGTACTAGTGCAAGCCAGATTACACGCGCTGCAATCACACCTGCACTTGCAGAGTAGTTATACCCTTAGATCTGTTTCTGGGCAGTCAAGGCAGGTCAAATGTGTGAGCACTATGCCTGGTTTTTCTAGAAGCTGATGTGTAAAGTGTCTGCCCATTAATTTTTAGGGACATTTAGAAAAATTTGAGGCTTTAAGTATCAGAGCATTATAGAAAGTAAAACTCTCTGTTCAGAAAAAAGCCTAGATTGATCAACTAATTGATCATTGAGAACGGTTGGTAATAAGCTATTCAAAACACAAGTTATTCCAAAGATGAGTTATTACTGGTTTCACTCCAGACTTTGTTCACTTTACTGTTCTCCTTAATCTGTTACTGAATCTGTACAGAAAGAAAAGACTTACAGACTGCAGTATGTATGTGATAAGGTCCTTGAAGTGAATGGCTGAAGTTTGTGTTCAGTCAGTGGCTATGTCTACGCCAGAGATGGAAAGTGTAATTTCCAGCATCAATAGAAGTGCATAGAACAGAAGTGTAGATGTGGTGGCTCAAGCAGCAGGACGGGCTAGCTGCCTGAGTATGTATCTAGAGTCTTGGACTTGAGACAGCTAGCCTGTCCCACCACTTGGGCCATCACATCTACACTTCTACTCAAGCTGGAAATCTCACCTGACATGTCAAGTGTAGACATAGCCACTCACTGAATGTGAATTGACTGGTTGAAGTCTGTCTGTACTGGACATGATCTTCAACTTGAGTAGATGTGTATAGAATGGAAGTGAAGTTGTGGTGGCCCAAGCAGTGGGATGGGTTAGCTGCCCCAAGTATGATCCCATCTGAGGCCCTATGTATGTATTCAGGTGGCTAGCCTGTCAGACTGCTCGCACTGCTCTGGCTACATTTCAGCTAGTATCGGTATGGCTCCTCAAATTGGAATTTACTCCTTCCAGCTCCAGATGTACCCTTCTATTCCATAGGCTTCTTGACAAAAACCTTTAGGAACATCAAAGTCCAAAAAGAAATGGATGGTGTGGTTTTCCATGTCAATCATGGATCATAAGCATTAGAATGATCGATCTCAAACAGTGTTTTTAAATAAGAGCTAATAACATCCAGATAAGCTGTCACTAAAAGGTTCAAATCTTATTGTGCTTCCAATTTAATTCTTGTATGTTACTCCAGTATTGTAAAACTAGGGGTAATAAGGAAAACTAGATGGGCTTGGATCATTTTCAAATACTACTTGAACATGAAAGTGTGAAGCTTCAGAATGAAACCAGACCATTTAGGATTAGCATTTCCAATCCCTCATATTTCATCTGTGACACATAATAGTGTAGTCTCCTGTGGGTTGTAATGCTTTGGTCTCATTTCAGTTGTTGCAGTTAGTGGGTAGGGGCTGGATGATGTTGGTTTCCTGTGATATACAGGAGGTCAGGCTAAATCTAGTGGTCCCTTCTGGCCTGAAACTCTGACTGTGATTTTTGTCATGCTGTCCTTTTTCAAACTGGGCAGAGGGAAAGTTTGAATGACAGAGGTATGAGTTTCCATGACAAAAATGAAATATTTAATTGTTTTTCTACAGAATAAAACAGTGCCAGCCGACTTTAGTCCACCTTAACATAAAGACAAGTGTTGCTATCTTCATTTGTACAAATGGTGATTTCTATTGCATACACAAGAACTATTCCCATTCAGCAAAAACGTTGCCCAATGTCACAGAATCATAGAAATGGAAGGGACCTCAAGAGATAATCTAGTCCAGTCCACTACCTTCAAGGCAGGACTAATTATTATCTAGACCATCCCTGACAGGTGTTTGTCCAATCTGCTCTTAAAAATCCCCAATGATGGAGATTTCACAATTTCCCTAGGCAATTTATTCCAGTGCTTAACTACTCTGATCGGAAGTTTTTCCTAATGTCCAACCTAAACCATCTTTGCTGCAATTTAAGCCCATTGTTTCTTGTCCTATCCTCAGAGGTTAAGAAGAACAATTTTTCTCCCTCCTCCTTGTAGCAACATTTTATGTACTTGAAAACTGTTATCATGTCCCTTCTCAGTCTTCTCTTCTCCAGACTAAAAAAACCCATTTTTTTCAATCTTCCCTCATAAGTCATGTTTTTTAGATCTTTACTCATTTTCAGGGGTAGGAGAAAAGGAATTCTGATTTTATTTTTAAAAAGAAATGGGCTTGACCATATGTGGGTGAGATGGCAGTGCTTACACTTGGTGAAGTGCTTCAGGTAATCAAGGAACAGTTGATGCTGTTTGGAATTAACTGGGTTTTTTAAAAGCAGATTTTCTAGTAAATTGCAACCTCTGTGTGGCCTTTAGGAGACGTAAAAGGGCCAAAAACTGGCCAGAAGTGCCCAGCAGAGAATTCCCCAGACACAGGGAAATTGCCTGCTGCTATAACTGTGTCACTGCTGGAATCTCTGTGGTTCTCACCAAATTGAGGACTTGTTTAATCTCTATTAGTTTAAAGAACCCTTCCTATGTATGTGTCACAGATAAGACTTCTCTCAGATAGAACTAGTATGCCTACCCCAAAAGGAGATCTGCTGCACTTTAATGATTTACAGAAGTGGCATCACACTCTCTGTAGCAGGGGACTGACTTCCTTATTTAATTATGGGCTGTGTGTCAGGGTATACATTTAGGACAACATAGTACACTCAGGTTTCAGAGTAACAGCCGTGTTAGTCTGTATTCGCAAAAAGAAAAGGAGTACTTGTGGCACCTTAGAGACTAACCAATTTATTTGAGCATGAGCTTTCGTGAGCTACAGCTCACTTCATCAGATACATACCGTGGAAACTGCAGCAGACTTTATATATACACAGAGAATATTGAAACAATACCTCCTCCCACCCCACTGTCCTGCTGGTAATAGCTTATCTAAAGTAATCGTCAGGTTAGGCCATTTCCAGCACAAATCCAGGTTTTCTCACCCTCCACCCCCACACACAAATTCACTCTCCTGCTGGTGATAGCCCATCCAAAGTGACAACTCTTTACACAATGTGCATGATAATGAACTCAGACCACTGTCAATCTCTCACTGTCAATGGGAGGCTTGCACAAAACATCAAGGGTAGAATATGGCTGCCTTTATAGTAAAAAACCACTTAAGTCCTGAGGTTGTCTAAAGGGAAGAGCACCATTAACTTGAAGAATTATCATTTGTGCCGAACTTTGTCTCAGTCAGCAGACCTCCAAAGGAAAATATGCTTGCCTTCTGGACCATCAATATTTTTCTCCCCTGTGTTTGTTCCTTCACCTATCTTTCTTTTTCTTTTGCTCCCTCTTCCCGTCCATGTGCTTCTCTCTATACTTTCTTTCCTGTAGCAACACTCAGTTCCCAGTCAGTGTGCTTTACTCTCATCCCTACCCCATTCCATCTGCCAAAATGAAAAACAGTGAAACAACTTATGATGACATTTCAATAATGACCTTTTAATTTGCAGGTGCAATTCCCCCCCCCCCGCCCTTCCCCCAAATTTGCAAATGCAAATGGTAGTTGACTTGCAGATGAAAAATTACTCTGTTGGGGTCCAGCTAAGAGTGAGATTTTCAGAGTAGTGCAGAGAATTTTGGCAATTAATGGAAGAGGTGTGGCTCAATCCCCTGCACTGCTCTGAAAATCTCAACATCAGCCCTTAAACGCTTTCAACTAAGACATTCCACTTACAATAACACATGAGCATCCATTTGTCCTCTGCTACAGTTACCACACTTCCAACATACCCACTGCTGTAATGAATGCTTTATCTACTAGCTGAAATGTCCCAGAGAGGAATTTCCAATCTGTTTCTGCTCACCTTCTTACTACTGGGTAAGGATTAGTTTCCAAATGCATTCAGGTACCACGTCAAAGAAACAAATCTTACAGTGTGTCCTAAAGGTGGTAAGAATTGCTCACCAGTGGCAGCCCTTAACAGAGCTGTGGCCCAAATGTCCCCAGGGGTCTTTCAAGCTGTGTGTCATAGCATTGCTATTCTGGAGCACAGGACAAGATGTGGTCCATGAGACAGCCAGGTTCTTGCCAATTAAGGAGGCTTGTAAACCAGAATTAATACCCTGAAATGAATTCAGTGTGGATCATATATCACTGTAGAGGACCAATCACTAATGTGGTATATACAACACTCTCTCTTGCTCATTAGGGAGGCTGTAGCTTTAACTTTGAGTGTGTTCCTTATGAGTTTCAGAGTGGTAGCCGTGTTAGTCTGTATCAGCAAAAAAAACCGAGGAGTACTTGTTAGGCTCTAAGATGCCACAAGTACTCCTCCTTTTTCCTTCTGAGTGTTACAATCTAGTCTGGAGTTGGCAAAATCATTATGGCTAGATCTTAATCTGATAGAAAACAAGGCAATTTTGTGTCCATCCATAGATGAATGAGGCCCCTTAGTGCTATCTCTGGATCCAGAGACAGTAGTCCAGAATAACTCAGAGTCTGCTCTGCACCTTTGCAAGTGGAGGACAACTTTAGAAAGATCTTATGACTTTTTCCTAGGACCCAATGACTGCAGAATTCATTAAACTGGGATAATTCCTGAACTTTCCTTTCACATTTTGCCTTGACAAGTCATCAATCAGACTCAATGCTCCCCCACCACCACCCCGACAACCTCACACCTAGTAGTGCTCATCTAGTATCTAAAATAGAGGTAACTTTCCTGAAAATCAGCATATTTCAAACCTGTATAGCTTCCTCTCAATTCATTTCTTTCCAAACACTATTTTGATTTTACTGCACTCAAATTCCAGACAGAATTCACTTTTCAACAGTAACCACTGCTTAAATCATCCAATCAAAACTTGGATGGCAACTCCAATTTTTCAGATTTTGGAGAAAGTATCATTGATCAGCAGGAAGCACTCTTCCCATTTGAGTCAATATTGGACAAATATCCCAACTAGTTGTTAGGGGCTGTTGTGAACACTCTGTTTAGGATGAGACGTAATACTGTGTTCCTGACCTCTTTTGGTTATTAAAGGTGCGAGGAAATTCTCTGGCCCTGGTGTTAGCTCCCCTGGGAGAATAACATGAGGGGGAAAGGAGTCCAGGAGAGCTGGCTTTATTTTAAAGAATCCTTATTGAGGTTACAGGGACAAACCATCCCGATGTGTAGAAAGAATAGTAAATATGGCAGGCGACCAGCTTGCCTTAACAGTGAAATCCTTGCTGATCTTAAACACAAAAAAGAAGCTTACAAGAAGTGGAAGATTGGACAAATGACCAGGGATGAGTATAAAAATATTGCTTGGGCATGCAAGAGTGAAATCAGGAAGGCCAAATCACATCTAGAGATGCAGCTAGCAAGAGATGTTAAGAGTAACTAACAAGAAGGGTTTCTTCAGGTATGTTGGCAACAAGAAGAAAGTCAAGGAAAGTGTGGGCCCCTTACTGAATGAGGGAGGCAACCTAGTGACGGAGGATGTGGAAAAAGCTAATGTACTCAATACTTTTTTTGCCTCTTGTCTTCACGAACAAGGTCAGCTCCCAGACTGCTGCACTGGGCAGCACATCATGGGGAGGAGGTGACCAGCCCTCTGTGGAGAAAGAAGTGGTTAGGGACTATTTAGAAAAACTGGATGTGCACAAGTCCATGGGGCCGGATGCGTTGCATCCGAGAGTGCTAAAGGAGTTGGTGGATGTGATTGCGGAGCCATTGTCCATTATCTTTGAAAACTCATGGCGATCCGGGGAAGTCCCAGATGACTGGAAAAGGGCTAATGTAGTGCCCATCTTTAAAAAAGGGAAGAAGGAGGATCCTGGGAACTACAGGCCAGTCAGCCTCACCTCAGTGCCTGGAAGAATCATGGAGCATGTCCTCAAGGAATAAATTCTGAAGCACTTAGAGGAGAGGAAAGTGATCAGGAACAGTCATCATGGATTCACCAAGGGCAAGTCATGCCTGACTAATCTAATTGCCTTCTATGACGAGATAACTGGTTCTGTGGATGAAGGGAAAGCAGGGATGTGTTGTTCCTTGACTTTAGCAAAGCTTTTGACATGGTCTCCCACAGTATTCTTGTCAGCAAGTTAAAGAATTATGGGCTGGATGAATGGACTATAAGGTGGATAGAGAGCTGGCTAGATTGTTGGGCTCAACAGGTAGTGATCAATGGCTCCATGTCTAGTTGGCAGCCAGTATCAAGCAGAGTTTGTTCAATATCTTCATAAATGATCTGGAGGATGGTGTGGATTGCACCCTCAGCAAGTTTGCAGACGACACTAAACTGGGAGGAGTGGTAGATACGCTGGAGGGTAGGGATAGGATACAGAGGACCCTAGACAAATTGGAGGATTGGGCCAAAATAAATCTGATGAGGTTCAACAAGCACAAGTGCAGAGTCCTGCACTTAGGACGGAAGAATCCAATGCACCACTACAGACTAGGGACCGAATGGCTAGGCAGCAGTTCTGCAGAAAAGGACATAGGGGTGACAGTGGACGAGAAGCTGGATATGAGTCAACAGTGTGCCCTTGTAGCCAAGAAGGCCAATGGCATTTTGGGCTGTATAAGTAGGGGCATTGCCAGCAGATCGAGGGAAGTGATCATTCCCCTCTATTCGACATTGGTGAGGCCTTATCTGGAGTACTGTGTCCAGTTTTGGGCCCCATACTACAAGAAGGATGTGGAAAAATTGGAGAGAGTCCCGCGGAGGGCAACAAAAATGATTAGGGGACTGGAACACATGACTTATGAGGAGAGGCTGAGGGAACTGGGATTGTTTAATCTACAGAAGAGAAGAATGAGGGTGGATTTGATAGCTGCTTTCAACTACCTGAAAGGTGGTTCCAAAGAGGATGGATCTAGACTATTCTCAGTGGTAGCGGATGGCAGGACAAGGAGTAATGGTCTCAAGTTGCAGTGGGGGAGATTTAGGTTGGATATTAGGAAAAACTTTTTCACTAGGAGGGTGGTGAAACACTGGAATGCGTTACCTAGGGATGTGGTGGAATCTCCTTCCTTAGAAGTTTTTAAGGTCAGGCTTGACAAAGCCCTGGCTGGGATGATTTAATTGGGGATCAGTCCTGCTTTGAGCAGGGGGTTGGACTAGATGACCTCCTGAGGTCCCTTACAACCCTGATATTCTATGATTCTATGAAAAGACACAAATCAGACATCAAGAATTGTAACATTTAAAAACCAGTTGGAGAACACTTCAATCTCTTCGGTCACTCGATTACAAACCTAAAAGTTGCAATTCTTCAACAAAAAAACTTCAAAAACAGACTCCAACGAGAGACTGCTGAATTGGAATTAATTTGCAAACTGGATACAATTAACTTAGGCTTGAATAAAGACTGGGAGTGGATGGGTCATTACACAAAGTAAAACTATTTCCCCTTGTTTATTTCCCTTCCCACTGTTCTTGTCAAGTGCTGGAAATGGCCCACCTTGATTATCACTACAAAAGGTTCCCTCCCTCCCCCGCTCTCCTGCTGGTAATAGCTCACCTTTCCTGGTTAGTCTTTTTAATGTCTATATGGTAACACCCATTTTTTCATGTTCTATGTGTATATAAAATCTCACCACTATATTTTCCACTGTATGCATCCGATGAAGTGAGCTGTAGCTCACGAAAGCTTATGCTCTAATTAATTTGTTAGTCTCTAAGGTGCCACAAGTCCTCCTTTTCTTTTTTCTTTAATAAGGTTACTGTCTAGGTGGATGGGGGAAGCAGTAGAAGTGACCTATCTGGACTTCAGTAAGGCTTTTGACATAGTCCCACATGACCTTCTCATAAGCACAGGAAATGTGGTCTAGTTGAAATTACTATAAGGTGGGTGCACAACTGGTTGAAAGACCTTACTCAGAGTAGTTGCCCATGTTTCACTGTCAAATTAGAAGGCTGTATCAAATGGGGTCCCACAGGGTTCTGTCCTAGGTCTGATACTAGTCAAATTTTTCATTAATGACTTGGATAATTAATTGGAGAGTATTGTTATAAAATCTGCTCCAAAGAATAAACCAAGAAGGGGGAGAAAGGGGAGTTCAAGCACTGTGGAGGACCGAATTAGAATTCAAAATGATCTCAATTAACTGGAGAGCTAGTGTGAACTCAACAAGATGAAATTCATAAAAACAAGTGCAAAGGACTTCACTTGGGAAGGAAAAATCCCAGGAACAAATATAAGGTGGGGGAATAACTGTCTAGGTGTTAGTACTGCTGGCAAGGATCTAGAGAATATAGAGGATGACAAATCCCATAAATCAACAGTGTGATGCTGTTGCAAAAAAGGTAAATGTCATTCTGGAGCATTCAAGTCATCTGCACACAGGCTGCCTTCCTAGTACCTTCTGCAACCTGTGTTCCTCTTTCCCAGTTCTGTGTAGGTTGTTACAAACTATAAGCGTGAATAATTCTCACTAGTGCAGAGGGACACCTTAAGGCCTAGACATTACTTAAAGAACTTCAGAGGTGCATTGGTCTCGTGCAGGCCTTCTGTGAAAAATTCACTTCTGTGCAAAGTGAAGATGGACATCCCATTTTCCCTCCTCTGCCTTCCCTTCCCCGCCACCCCCTTTCAGTCAGATACAAAATGACCTCACTCTCTGTACCCAATCCATTTTGGAACAAGCTTTTGAGCTTTGCTCCTAATCCCCGAGGCATCTTAGCAGACATTCTCTTGCATTTCTTGACTTGAGGCAAGGCAACACATTGCCAAAGGGAATCATAATAGATCTCATTTGTCAGTTTGCAATGACCTACCTGGGATTATTTTCACACACTGAGGGTCTATGAAAATAGTGTCACTGCTTTTCCAGAATAAAAGTTTACATACATAATACAACAACTGTAAACCCCAGAGCCATTAAATCACTTTCTCTTCTTCCACCAAGTATTGTTTTATAGCAAATGTGCTACACTGCAAAATCCATTCTCTTTTAAAATACTATATTTGTTATGATCATATGAAAAAACATGTGCTACAATTTAACATAGATTAGTCAGCTTTAGGTTGCTTGCCTATATATTGAAATATGCAGTTATCTTGTATTAAACTACACCAAATAATATTTAACTACATCAAAAACACTCAAGCACTCTGTAAAACAAACCGCTAGTCTATTTACATTCAGCGACTCCTTTGGGGGCTGGGACACCAATGTAGGTGTCTTTATTGGCAGGGTTATTACTACTCTGTCAGTAAATAGTCACTGTTGGAATGTGCTAGGGCCAGAGCCAATGCATCTGCATCAATTTACATCAGCTGGTTTGGCCCTTAATCATCCTCTTATTGACAGCTGCACCACTATTTCTGAAAGCTATGTCAGTATTTTTGGGGGCACTGATTTTTGGTAAGGGCAAGTATGACAATGATAATGGGCAAACCTCACTTCCCCACCCTCAAAGCCTACCCTACCTTTGTGCTTTCAGAGCCATGGGCTGGCCCTCTTGCAGTGCTCTGTTTGGATCGTGGCTACCCCCCTCTGCAATGAGAGTCAGGTCATAGAGTTGATAGTATGGAAATGTCACTTGAGGGTCCGTAGCTAAATCCAAATATCATCTCAGCCTTAAAGCAGAGATCCTCAACCCTTTTGTTACAGATTAATACAATGTATCTTCCCTAGAATTACAGCACGTTGACTATAGAATTTGATTTACGAGTACATCAGTTAATTAGTTTGAGTTAAAAATGGATTTTATAAGAAATTTAGTACTCTATGTCAAAGCATGATCATATCAGTGATCTCAGTGATGAAATCACAGACTCTCCCCTTTCTGTATACTCTAAACTGAAGTCTCGTGAGCATGCCAAGATTGATTAAATTATTCTAGCATTAATTGTAGTTGTCCCCCCCGCCACTATTCTTCATAACTGAAAGTGTGTGAGAGACAGACAGAGATTGTGTGTGCTGACTGCTGGGGAAGTCTCTGAGAGACTGTGTGCTGTCTTTTTAAGGCACTCACTCACCGCCAGAAGACTCATTCAGACCTCAGACTACAGCAGCTCTCCTGCTCCTGAACCCTATCCCCTCTCCCCTGCTCAGTGGAGATGGAGTACATGGATGGGGGGAGGGGGACACCCTGACACTGCACAGCAAGCAGCAGGTCCCGGGAGCAGCTGGCCAGGGGCTCCAAGACAGAGGGCTGGAGCAAAGCGGTTGGAAAGCAGTAGGGAGAGGGGCACTTGAACATACGCTGCCAGATGTGCATGGCTCTGCTAATGAAGTGCTCAGCACTTGATCCATTCCTGGGCGGCCATGTGACCATGCAGCTTAGAGGGAACACAGGACCTCTCTTATATCCCCCCTTAATCGCCTCTTCTCAAAGTTGAAAAAGTCCCAGACTTACTAATCTCTCCTCATATGAAAGCTGTTCAATACCCCAATCATTTTGGTTGCCCTTTTCTGAAACTTTTCCAATTCCAATATATCTTTTTTTTTGAGGTGGAGTGACCCCATCTGCACACAGTGTTCAAGATGTGGGTGTACCATGTATTTATATAGAAGCAATATGATATTTTCTGTCTTGTTATCCATCCCTTTCTTAATGATTCGCAGCATTCGGTTAGCTATTTCTGCAGCTTAGAGTTCCAGTTATTTCTCTTTACAAGCTAGACCCCTGTCTCAGCCTGGACTCAGCCCTTGCTTTCCCCAGCTTAGTTCCTTTGTTTCTTCAGGTGTTTTTAGCAGTCTTCCTTCTTGGATGGGGAGGCAATGGAGAAGATTGACTCGATTGACTCACTTCCCAGCCTTAAGCTTGACTTACATAAAGCGGGAATCCTTTGTGTCCAGTGGAAAAATGCCAGCAGTGTCCAAGGTGGTAGTCCGTACCAGCTGACGTCATCACATCACCTTGCAGTGTCAAAGCAATATCCCAAGAAGCTTCTCAGAAAGGTGGGAGATTGGTATCTTCAAAGTTCAATTGTCCTTCTTAAATGGCCCATGTAGGCTGATTGCCTACTGTCTGGTGGGCGTTCCCCCAAGTACAAACACAGTTGTAATTGTTACATATTCAATATTCCTAAATTCAGATACAGAAATTATACATGTATACAAATAGGATAATCATATCCAGTAAAACATAACCTTTCCAATGATACCTCACATGACCCATCTTGCGTAAAACATCTTAGTTATGCCATATTCATATTGTAACAATATTTTATATGAAGAATAGGGGATGTAGCATCATAATCATGTAATTAAAAACGGTATCACAATGAGTATTCACTTGGGAGCAGAACTAGGTTGCACAGGCAATCTTCATTCTCACATTTCCTAACTTGAGTGCTTGCTTTTGCAATCGTAATTTCTTTATGTAATATGTTCAGTGGAACTTCTTCCATCCTCATCAATGAAAAACCGCAGTGCCATTTATTAAACTTGTGATTTTTTTTTTTAGTAATCAAAATGCTGATAAACACTCAGGAGCTGCCTCCTAAATATGTATAGGAGGAAGTTGCAAATCTATGCTATTATGGATTGATGTTAGAACAATGACTATTGGGTAGTGGTGCTGGTCCACCCCACCACACCCAATTATAACTTTGTCTCGTTACTGAGAGCTTGCAGCGGTGATGTGTTCCCTCGTTTCAGTCCTTGGGAGCATATTCTTGCCCACAGCACAACTGTCACCAGCACTGAAGCAGAACCAAATTGGTCTCTGCTTAAGTAAACTGCTAATCCAAAAATCCATTATCTTTGTGGATTTGCAACTTCTTAGTTTTCTAAAGTGAAGTTTAATGAGGTAAGTACTAATGTAAGAGATTATTCAGGGTTCATCTTATTGGCTAAACATGTGTCCTACTTGGGTATCTGGAATCAAACTTCAAACAATTGGCCTATGGAGAACCCTACTTAAAGTTTGAACAATGTGTGCAAAGGGAAATCAAATTATGCTATAATTTACATACTTCCCTCCTCCCTCTAACTTTCTTACCCCTTTCCTATGCCATTTATACCATTGCTACTTTCCTATCAACCTTCTCAGTACTTTTAGAAGGAGCAACTATTGTTGGTGTTAGAGAGTTACACACTACATTAGACACTATTGGTATAATAACAATTTTCATGTCTCACATTAAATGGTAATAGTGATCCTGGCTGCTACACCATTCTGACTCAAGTGGGAGTAATGTGATAAGAACTGCAGGCAGGAGATGGAAAAAATTCTGTTTGTTTTATGTGGGATTGTCCTTTCATATAAATCTTGCAGAAATTACAATCTTAATAATGTGTTGTAGTCTCATGCACATAAGCATTATCTGCTACTTCAGCTATGGAACTGAATAAAGTAAAATTATCTCAATTCCAAGATTTGCAAGAATAATCCCAACGTACTAAAGGCTTTTACAAGGACCTGATCCTCAGTAAACCCTGATGTAAACAAAAAAATCCATTGAAATCACAGGGATTGCAACTGTGCAAATCAGGAGGGTCACATCCGTTCTCTCTCCCTTAAGATGATGGTACTGGGGGAGGGGGAAATATTATAAACCTGTAACTGTAATATCCTGTCTTATACCTGGTATAACTACCAATTAGACTTTTTATTCTCACCAGCATAAAATATTTACATTGAATAAAATAATTTGAATAACAGTCAAATCAAGACAGCAAGTTTTTTTAATGTGCATAAACTGAAAATTGGTTGTCTTTTTTTAAAACAGTGTTCTTGATCAAGAAAGGCTAATTATTGCCATGTTGCCTCAGCGAGTAACTGGTATATCAGTTCATAGGAACAAATGCTTAGAATGAAATTTTGCAGCCGGCATCTAATAATGTGCTTTGGAAAAACGGTGAAATAGCATTATGGATGACTCAGTTTAAAAGACCGTGCAAGTCTTGTGTTTTTCTTCACTGACATACAGGTTAATTTCTTTTAAAAACAAACAAAAAAATCCACCAAAATGGCTGGAAAATATTCTGCCATGACCCTCAGATGTTATGGTACTTAACTGAAGCTTGACTAACGCAAAACAGAGGAAGAGTGTCAGACAATGTTCTATGTTCGTTGATTTTGGAGAGTAAATCAAATCTGTTCATTTGTATAATGGGAGATTTCTTTAATGCAATGTAACTAAATAAATATATCCACAGGTGTAAGAAGAATCCATGTCAGGTAGGCAAAACAAATATATTCTCATGTATTTCTTCTGTTATGTTAATACCTGCTAACAAATTTATTCGAATTAATTATCAGACTGAAGAATCTTCAGTCTGTCTCATGGCTGGGCCCAAAATCTGCCCTTCTCTCTTAGGCTTCTATAAAGCATCTGATACCAGTAGTTAAAATTCAGATTCTTGATGGCCATCAAGATGTCCTTTTGTCATGCAACAATAGTGTTGTACCTAATGATATACTGGGAGGAAGCGAACAAGACAAGGAATGTACTTGAAAGTAGAGCTGGTTGGGGAATGGTGTTCCCATCCCACAAAAACTTTTGAGACTTCAAAAATTTTCCTTCATATTACAGTAATACTGGGGTACAAAATATATAGGAATGACAGAGTAAGTCATGCTAGTGGGGGAGTGGCACTATACGTGAAAGAAAGCATAGAGTTAAATATAGTAAAAATCTTAAATGATTCCAACTGTACCATACAACCTCTATGGATAGAAATTCCAATCATCTGACCAGGATGGTGCTGGTGAGCGGGAAATTCCCAGAGGCCACAAACACAGAAAACTCAATAATAATGGGGAATTTCAGTTACCCCCCATGATGAGATACAGAGATAAGGTTTCTAGACACCGTTATGACTGCTCTTGGAGCAGCTTCCTGGAACCTGTATGGGGAGAAGCGATTCTTGATTTAGTCCTAAATGACACACGGGATCACCAAGAGGTGAATATAGCTGAACCTCTTGGTACTAGCAGCCATAATGTAATTAAATTTAACATCCTTGGGCGGGGGGGGGGGGGAATACCAAAGAAATGCACCTCAGTAGCATTTAACTTCAAAAAGGGGAGCTAGACAAAAAGCGGTTAGTTTAAAGGAAATTAAAAGGAACAGTCACAAGAGTGAAATACCTTCAAGTTGTATGGAAACTTTTAAAAAACACCATAAAGAGGCTCAAATTACATGGATACTTCTTTTTGGTTGGGGTAAGAGGACCAAAAAAAATGCCACCATGGCTAAACAGAGTAAAAGATGTGATTACAGGCAAAAAGGCATCGTTTAAAAATTGAAAGTCAAATCCTACCAAGGAAAATAGAATGATGCATAAACTCTGGCAAGTCGATTGTAAAAGTATAATAAGGCAGGCCTAAAATAAATTCCCAGAACAACTAGCAAAAGATACAAAAAACAATACTTTTTTTTTTGTTGGATGTATCAGAAGCAGGAAGCCTGCCAAACAATCAGTGGGGCCGCTGAATGATCAAGGTGCTAAGGAACACTCAAAGAAGACAAGGCAATTACAGAGAAGCTAAATTAATTCTTTGCATCAGTCTTTACTGCAGAGGATGTGAGGGAGAGTCCCACGTGTGAGTCATTTTTCTGAGGTGACAAATCTGAGGAACTATCCCAGATTAAGGTGTCAATAAAGGCAGTTTTGGAACAAATTGATAAATTAAACAGTAATAAGTCACCAGAACCAGATGGTATTCATCCAAGAGTTCTGAAGGAACTCAAATATGAAATTGCAGAAGTACTAACTGTGGTATGTAAACTATCCCTTAAATTAGCCTCTACCAGATGACTAGAAGAGAGCTAATGCGATGCTGATTTTAAAAAAAGGCTTCAGAGGTGATGCTGGCAGTTACAGGCCTATAAATCTAACTTTAGTACGAGGCTCATTGGGGACCCCGGGCAGGCAGCAAGGGCCAGGGAAGGATTGGGGGACCACGGAGGCCAGGGGCTATGGGGAGGGGTGAGGGTCTGGGGGGACGCAGTGGGGGCCAGGGTACTAAAACGCAAGTTCTCCCAGAGCACCATTTTCCCTAAGGCCAATGCTGGAAGGGCCAGCCTTTAAGGGTGGGCAACATGGGCAACCACCAGGGGCAGCCCGTCCATATAGGCAAACTAGGTGGTCGCCTACGGTGCCAAGGTAAATGGGGTGCCAAATTCAAGGGAAAAAATCAAATAAAAAGAAATGAAAAAGATGAAAAAAATACGAATAAAATAATGAAGATGTCATTATTTTAATTCCTGTGCGCATACAGAGGGAATATGAATTATAATTAATTTCTCTACATTTCTGAGAATTAATTAATATGTCAAATCTTTTATTTACTGCAAAAATAAATAATATTTTAGCAACTTTTTTTTCAATTTGCAATGTAGTCAAGATGACCCACTCCACAATTTTGATAAGCCATAACTCAGCCACAATGAAACCGCCAGCAGCAAGAGCTGCAATGCTAGTGACACCTAACTCGAACATACATCATTGTCGCATAGCCGGACATTCATGTAGAGTGAAGATATCATGAGTTGATACATGTCAAACGGTCATTTTAACACGTCGCAGGTAGATGGTTAAGAATCAAACGAATACTGTGGAAATTGTGTTTCTTGGTGCCAAAGAATAAAGAATAACATCTTTCAGCATTATAAATCCAAAATGTGAGTATCTTTAAGCATTATTAAACCTTAGCATTATTATTGGGCTGTATAATTATGAACTTTTCTTTGTTATAACTGGTTCACATGTAATAAATAAGGTCCATAAAAGAAAAGTAACAGCGTTAACACTTAATAGACTACGAAAGTGATGATGTCACACTCCAAGCGGGTAACCGTGAGGAAGGGGATTACTTTCCAAACAACTGGTGTTGGGTTATACCATCAAAAACGGTCATTTTGTTTCCATCTAAATGCTGCAACTATCATTGTATGTTGTAAATGCTGTATGTTACTAATAATTGAACCTTTAAGCAGTGAAAAGTCATGTTGGGATGGCTGCAATGTGGTTTAAATTGCCAACCATGTGGTGGGTGTGTCAGCCATCCTTAACGCTATAATGCTTGCAGTTGGGAGCACAGTACATAACAATATTCAAATGCCCCGTGGCAGAAAGAGGAAAAAGAAAACCCTCAGGAGCTGAGTATTGTAAATGAAAGGCTGAAAAGGAAAAGGACCAAGCAAAACAGCAGGGATCCTTCCTAAAATATCTTCTCTTTAATCCAAATAAAGATGGAAGCAGTTTACAGCATCCAGATGAAGGAATTTTACTTGGAGAGGACGTTAGCTCACATCCACATGGAAGCAATTTGGAACATCAAGATGAAGTTATATTACTTCGAGATGAGGGTAGCTCACATCCACAAAAAAGCAGTGTGGAAACTCAAGATGATGGAAACTTACTTCTAGGTGAAGGCAGCTCACAGCATCAGACTGATATGGAAGTGGAGAAAATTTATTCACCTTCAGAGACACATGCAGAAATTGAAGTAAATGAAGTAGAAGGAAGAAAGGAAGTTACAAACAAGTTACAGTATGGGGACCCAGCTTCATAGCCTAGATGTGATGACAGTGTGCGGCAAATTCTCATGGAACATGGACCCAAACAAGTTCATGAATTTCCCTTCCCGAAGGATGGAAATAAAAGAAAATTCTCTGCTCAGCATTACAAGAGGAAACTCATTAATGGGGGAAAAAGAAAAGGAGTACTTGTGGCACCCTAGAGACTAACCAATTTATTTGAGCATAAGCTTTCATGAGCTACAGCTCACTTCATCGGATGCTGTAGCTCACGAAAGCTGATGCTCAAATAAATTGGTTAGTCTCTAAGGTGACACAAGTACTCCTTTTCTTTTTGCGAATACAGACTAACATGGCTGTTACTCTGAAACCTATTAATGGGGAAGAAATTCATCGAAACTGGTTACAATATTCAGTGTTGAAGGACCCTGTGTTTTGCTTTTGCTGCAAGTTGTTTAGAAATCAAACAATTGGTACATTACTTACTGAAAATGGTTCGAAGGACTGGAAAAACATATCTTCAATTCTCTCTTCACATGAAAGAAGTACAGAACATTTGGAATGTTTTCAAAATTGGAAAAAAGGAAAAACTGTAGATGAAGAAAATGTACGTGTGATCAAGGAAAAAGAAGAATATTGGCAACAAATATTAGAGCATCTGATTGCTTTAGTGAGAATTCTCGGTGGGCAACATTTAGCATTCTGTGGCTGCGGTAGAAATGAGAAACTATACACACCAGGTAATGGAAACTTCTTAAAATTTGTTGAATACCTAGCTTCGTTTGATCCAGTCATGAATGAGCATCTATGTAAAATAACTGATCATGAAACACAGGTTCATTACTTAGGAAAAAATATGCAGAATGAACTGATTCAAATCCTACAATTTTCTTTTTAATGGCATTTGGTAGAAGCTGCCCATTCTGCAAAATACTTTTCAATAATACTGGACTGTACACCAGATGTGAGTCATGTTGAACAAATAATGATGATCATTCATTTTGTGGATATGGAAAAGTCTGCAGATGAAGATAATGTTGAAGTGTTCATAAAGGAACATTTTTTGGGTTTTGTACCACTGAAGGAGATGACTTGAGCATTTATGACTGAAACTATTCTACAAGAGCTTGAAACGATGTCATTATCTGTTGAAAACTTACGTGGCCAAGGCTATGATAATGGGAGTAATAAGAAGGGTAAAGACAATGATGTTCAAAGGAGAATGATGGAAATCAATCCTAGGGCCTTTTTCGTTCCTTGCAGTGCGCATTCTCTGAATTTGGTTGTCAGTGATGCTGCTAGATGCTGTTTGGAGGCAAGCAGTTTCTTTGACCTGGTGTAACATGATTATGTGTTTTTCTCAGGCCCAACACGCCATTGGGAGATTCTGACTCACCATTCTCTAACTGAATTCTCTAACTGTGAAATCATTTAGTCAGACAAGAGTCTCATTGATGCTTTGAAGCCTCTTCGCTATTAACTTGGAAACATTTATGATGCCCTAATTGAAATTTCTGATGATACTACCTTTACTAGATCATCTGGCAATACGGCACATTCAGATGCTAAAGCTCTTGCAAATGGCTTTTCCAAGTTCAAATTTGTGACTTCACTCATTTTGTGGTATAATATCCTTTTCGAGATTAACCTTACTAGTAAGCAGCTTCAGGAAAAGAACTTGAACGTACATTCTGCTATTCAAAAACTGCAGCAAACTAAAAATATTCTGGAGGAATTCAGAAGTGATGAAGGGTTCGAAAGAATGCTGGTCGATTCTCTCAAGCTTGCTGAAGAAATAGACTTTCTGACAGAATTTGAACCAGAGCCAGTTCGCATTTGGCAAAAGAAACAGCAGTTTTCATATGAAGGACGAGACACACCCATTCAGAACCCAAAACAAATGTTCAAAGTGAATTTCTACTTCTCAGTTCTTGATACTGCTATTCACTCAGTTGATGAAAGATTTCAACAGATGCAGCAGCTAGATTCAGTATTTGGCTTTCTGTATGATATCCACAGCTTGCAAAAGAAAACTGCAAAACAGATAAGAGAATTTTGTATAAAACTGGAGTCAGCATTGACTCATGAAAATTCAAAAGACATTGATGCTACAGATTTGTGTAGTGAGCTTCAGGCTTTTTCAGGTCGACTTAAGAAACATTCCAAACCTGAAGTACTGGAGTTTGTGAAAATAAACTCTCGGACAGTTTTCCAAACATTTTTATAGCTCTGTGCATTCTTTTAACATTGCCAGTTTCCGTAGCAAGTGGGGAACGTAGCATCTCAAAGTTAAAATTGATAAAAACATATCTGCGTTCAATAATGGTACAAGAGAGACTTGTTGGACTTGCCACAATGTCAGTAGAGCATGAAATAGCTGGAAAACTGGATCTAAAAGAACTAGTGACTGAATTTTCAAAACTTAAAGCAAGAAAAGTCATGTTTTAAGAGCACAGAATGTTTTTTATTCAGAGTGTTTTTTAAATACAGGTTAAAGTTCATTGAAGAGTTTTCTTATTTCTTTCTATATTGGATGTGGTGGTAATGGCAGTTAAAGCAGGATAGTGTAATGGATGATTTTGGATTTGTAATAATAAAAATTATAATGAAAATTAAAATTTTTAATGCATTTTTAATGCATTTGAAATCAGACTGAAATATCATCTAGCTGTTGTGTACAAATCTATTCTGAAAATTTCGTGTCTCTATTTTATCTGATCTCAGAAACATTGGTTGGACGGACGGACGGACAAACCAAATAATTAAGCCTCTGTTTAAAGAAAAAACGCTTAAAAAACATTATAAGGAAAAAAGACGCAAAATGTTTCCCAGTTTACCAAAAACCTTGGTGTTTGAGGTGCCGATTGCATGGTTTGCCTAGAGTGCCAGTTGCTGGCAGCTAGTCTAGGGCCGTCCCTGGCGACCACCCTGGGTGCCGTGGTCAGGGGTACACCGTAGTCAAGAGGATGTTGCTGGAGGGTGCCTGGGCAATCACCAGGAAGCTGACCATGGTGGGGGATGGGGCTGCCATTGTGCCCCACCTCCCCACACTATCAGCAGCTACCAGTGGCCTGTGTCAGTATGACCATTCTTATGTTCCTGTTCTGCATCAATAGAAAATGAGACCTTTCTTTTGAAACTCACCAAAAAAGGGAGTGTGTAACCCAGTCTCCTGCCACCCCAATAGCTCAGGACACTTAGTTGAGATGTGGGAGATACAGGTTCAAGTCCCCACTTTGCCTGATTCGGAGCAGGAACTTGAACCTTGGTCTCCCACATCCCAGCTAAGTGCCCTCACCGCTGAGGTACTGGATGGATGGACACACACATCCTACCCCTGACTAAAATGCTGTTGAAACTGAAACATTCCTGTGAAAAGTTTTAGGTTCTTGTGATTTGGAATTTTTTATTTTACGGTGTCAATAGTTGTGTTGAGCATACCATGTCTCAGAGCAGGTCTGTAGCTCACTAAGAAAAATTATGAATGTGAAAATATATGGTTTTCCCATCCCCATAAATGTCATCCTATAGGTCTGACAGATAAAGTCTCTGTTATTGTATAAAATGGGAAGTCTAGGGCAAGTGTCTTCCTATTAAATACTTTGTATTATCCAGTGGAATTTCTTGCAACTTAAGACTCAACATTTCAGATGAAAATAACTAAATAAAATCACCCTGTAAATTTCCACGGTATTTAACTATGCTTTGCCAGTAGCAAATTATGTTTTACTTAAAAAAATACACACCCTGCATCACACCCGCCAGGTTGCAGACTTCCATTCCCCATCAGATTCACATTAAACCCTATGTAAAAGCTTGCCACTTAAAACAATTTAAAAAAAAAAAAAAGAAACCAAATCAGCCTCTTTTCTCAAGCATATAAATATATTGACTTCTGTGCTAATCTCCCATGCCCAGCCAGCACACTAAAATCTCCTTCCCCTGTACTTTGACCTGTTAATCTAAGATTAATGTGTCTTTCTTAAATGACAGAGTTAGCTAAAAGGTTGGAAAAGGTATTGGGAGAGCATGCTTGCCTTGCATCCAAGCAAAGAGAGTCTGTACTAGGATTAGCTGGTAGCATGAAAAAGGAATAGAAGCATAAGTGGGAGAAAGAGAGAAAGAAAGCCTTAAGGAGAATGGAACAGATAGACATGAGGAGACAAGTTGCCTGGAAGCCGATATTAATAGTATTGCATCTAGACATTGTGGGGAGGATAGATTGGTGGGTGGCAATGCAGAGATTTACACTGACTGCCTACGTCTGTTTGCACCCACTTTACTTGTGGGTAAGGGAATCTAATTTACTGTAACTTGCACACCATGGACCTGATTAATTGTTGCCCAACACCTTGTAGTTATGTACACCAGTGCAAAGTGGAAGTAAAATGCTACCATTCTGGCTTGGTGTAAACACTCTCTTTGCACTGGGTGATCACTACAGAAGGTGCAGGGCAACAATGGCTTTGGGCCTCAGGAACCACAATAATGTGTAAAACATCATGCAACATAGTGAGGAATCTGATCAGGCTTATTCTTTTTCCTGGCTCACTAACCTTGAAGCTACATGAACATAGACTCTGTTAAACATCAGTAACTTAGTGTTAAGGAGTCTAAAAATAAGAGGCTCTAACTTGTGCCACCTCACACAGCATTTCTGAATGGGGCCCAGGGTCCTCCGTGCCCTGAATCAAATCCGGATCCAGTGTTGCCTGATAACCCTGCCACCATCTTGAATCTGTGCTTGAAGATGATGGACCAGTGTTTTCAGCTGGCATGAACTGGTATAGTGCCATTGACTTTAGTGAAGCTACACGAATTTACACCAGCTTTGGTTCTGGTCCTATATTTTTAAAATCTCTTTTGTCTGAATCAGATAATATTTGTATGCTTTATGCAGGATAAAATTTATGGACAAAAATAACTTGTGCACTGTTATACTAAAGCTGGATCGTTTGAGTAACCGCTATATTTACAACATATGACTTATCAAGAGACACTAATGAGGAATTTTATTTATTCACTGAGTGAACTTACTTACTATACTTCTTTAGAGCACGGCATTCCCAAAACTGTAATAAAAGGTTTGTCTCGTAGATCTAAGATTTGCCTCGTAGATCTAAAATTTCAAATGCACAAATACTATATTTTTTATAACTAAATATCTTAGATTCCAGCAAGAGGGTTACAGATAGTGGGCCAGGCTGTGTGATAATCTACAACCCATGGGGATGGCCCATTGGGCAGTAGACTAGTCTAGTCTTAGAAAAGCTTCTCACAACTTTTCAAAGAGTTCTGAGGGGCTCTGAGCAAGAATGATTAACTCAGGTTTCACGCTAAATTGATTCTCAGTATGAATGCCGGAGCCCCATTATACTAGGTACCATACACACACAAATGGTCCCTGTCCCAGCAAGTTTATGTATCAATCTTTTCTAAGACTTTAACAAGACTCTTGTTACAAATTACACCTTTTGTGGAGGAAAATCTTACAATGCAGTTCCACAGTAACATTTAAAAATAATATTAGTTCAACTGAATTGTGAACACTTAAGGATATAAACCCAAAAAACTCTGGATAAAATTGTCAAGTGTATCTAAGTAATGTGGGTGCCTAATCCCATTAACTTTCAATGGGATTTAGGTTCCAAAGTGCCTAAGACATTTTTCAAAATGGAATTTACTGCTTTTGAAAATTTTACTCCTCACCTACAAGTGCACACAAACTTGAGGGTTTTTCCCATTTAAAAATCAATGTTAAGAAGTACAAAAGCCTACAGAGACAATAAAATTAGTCCACAAACAATCCAGAGTAGATAGATTAGAATGTGACCAATGCCACATTTTCTCCACCAGATACTATCCAATTTTTATTGCAATCTTTCTAGGGTTGTTTTATTAAAAGGCAAACTCTAAAAGAAAGATGTTTACAGGTCCCAAATTCCTGATGCTTTGTCCTCTTGGCAACAAAATTTTCCAAAACCAGAGGGACCCCCATCTGTTGCTGTCAGCCTGAGTCTCTTTGAGTGTTTATGGCTGCAACTAAAATAATTCCCGCCTGTCCAATTCTCCAGCTGCAGCCCCAAATTGTGTGATTAAAATCAATTCACTGTAGCTCTAGAGTGAACAACTCTTTAACATCCCTACAGCGGACTTATTCCTCCTCTCCCAAAGGCACAGGTCAACTCTAGATAACTCGGATTGCTTCCTCTTGTACCAAGCTCCACCATTGTAACAAACCGATTCTGGTGTCCTTTTCTAGCTAAAAAGCTTTGAAATTTTGTCAACCAACTCTGCAGGAGAACAGCAAAAAATCACACATTCAGTTTGAATTTTCAGACAAATGATCATTTGTCAAGAAACCTTGAATTTCACCAGCTTTGCAAACACTTGGTTGTGCAAATGCTAGTGCACAATGACTAATGTGACCCTAGGGATAACAGTGGACCAAATCTGCCACATTTTTTCCTGAAAATAGTTGTGAATCTTTGTATTTATTGAGCTCTCTTTACAATAACAATTTATTATGATCTAATTCCTGTTTCTCTTTAGAGGAAAGACCATGATTTTTGTGTATAACACAGTCTAGGCACTGGCAGAAAATACTCCTGTTTCTGCACACTTGTGCTCAGTACTGATATAGTACTTGTACTTGTGCCACAAGTACTCCTTTTCTTTTTGCAAATACAGACTAACACGGCTGTTACTCTGAATACTGATATAGTCTATTCCTTATAAATTGCTGGGTGACTAGTTATCCTAAAAAAAGAAAAGGAGTACTTGTGGCACCTTAGAGACTAACCAATTTATTTGAGTATACAGACTAACATGGCTGTTACTCTGAAACCTGTAGTCATCCTAGTGTTTAATACTAAAAACACTAAAAAAATAGTGAGATAATCCCTCTGAACTGAATTTCACTTAAGATAAGCATGTACTAATAATGTACAAATACTTTTGGCTGCCAACTTTTTGATTTTTGTATGCACAATACATTCTCTCATGGTGTACAGATTCTGTTCCTCTTTTCTGGCATTGTCTACAGTTACTTTAAATTATTAAAAACTGCCTGCAGTTCAGACTCTCCTTGTACTGAGTGCCACTGAGAGGGCTGAACACACGTGTACAGCTTTGCATTGACTCTCAGTTACACTAATTTCTTTTTAAATCTGCTGTTGCAAGCAGGATAAGTATGATAATTGATTGCCATTGCTCTGAGAGTGTGTATCTGAGGTATCCACTGGCTCTATTATGTAGACTTGAACTAAATGTGACTGTCTTCTTCTTAGTGTATTCACATCACACCCCAGGGGCACATGACTAGGATTCATCACCAAATTTGGTCTCTTGGTTGAATCATTAGCTTCCTGGGCCGGGTACCAATGGGGAGCGGGACATGAACAATGATGCATGCCCCCCGATGTGATTGAAAGGGCTTAAATGTCTGCCTTATCCTGTTTCTTCTAGATTTGAAATATCAGGACTTATACAATAGTCTATAATTTATTTGCTTCAGATACTTCTCTCTCCCTTTTTCACATCCTGATTAATGTGGTAGGTGCAAGAGACATTGTCTCTTCTAAAGAAGTTTACCAGCTCTCTAGATCCAGGCTATATGAAACAGGAGTTCTAATTTAATTTAGTTATCAACTTTTGGCCATTTCAGACCCAACTGTACTTTTTGACTATAACACTCTATCATTATGTATTTAAGCAAATGTCATTGCAAATACTATGGCTGGCAGATTTTTATCTGTCTAATGATTTTGGTTGGTTGCTGGAAAAGTTCATTCAGAAGAACCTGGGGATTAACAAAGTGTATTGTGAGGACAAGCTGTTTGATCAAATGAAAAACTAGATCTTGAATTCAAAAGCTCTTCCTTGTCACACCACAATGACTTTTCCTTGATTGTTACCCATTCATTTGAACAAAAGGAAAATCCTAACTTCGCCTGTCTATTGTGACTTAGATTATATGTTATAGCATTTGGGCTCAGTTTTCGATGTCAATTATTTAGTCGTCTTAAAAATGTCCCACTCTTAGAAAACATTTTTTTCTTATTGAAATAGCTTGGGGTTTTGTAGTCATGTTCTTCTTAAGCCTATTGATGGGGAGTAAGTAATTAAGAAAAAGGAATGAGAGAGACTATTACAAACAGAATAGTTTGAAAATTGTACCATATTGTATCAAGTTTGGGGCTTAAAAAAATCCTCAACATTTTTCATGAAAAGCCCCTTTTTCTCACATTTTCTTTAGTGCAAATGTTGGTGTTTAGCAGGACAATATTACTGAAACGTGTTTCTAGATTGTGGCGAAATGGTAGCCAAAGATGTGTGGCAATCTGCAGGTTCTTCAGTTGGGTTGGAGATGGGCGAAGGAAGCAAGTGTTTCATATCATAGTTTCAAGGTAGCTGCACCTCTGGCTTCACCCAATGTGGTCTGCTTAAAGAATGCTCCTCAGGCCTCTAGACGTTACCTCTCTCTGGGCAGGGACCCATGTCCAACTCCCTTCTTACTGGGATTTTTGGATGTAATCCCCTTGATCTCACTGTGATTCTCAGCAAACAGGTCTAACAAACATCCAATGCCCTGCTCTTTAGTTTCCATCCAAGGACAATAACAGCTTTCTTACCAGTGACCTGATAGCCTCCATAAGCAGGGTACATTTATTCAAGGTTAAAAAGTGTACAAAGAAGATATAAAAACAATGAAAGGATTGACACACATAATAAACGTACCAGAAGTCACTCATAAATCCTATGGGGACCTTGGTAGGCTCCAGTCTTTCCAACCCTTAAACAGAGTGGCTTGTCCTTGGCAAAAGTCATGTCCACTTATTGAATCAAAACGAAGCTTCCCTCTGTCAGGTTAAACTTCACCTTTTAAACTAAAAGCCCATTCTTTGTTTCCCTGGCCCTCTGCATATTTGAACCAGGATATGCAAACTGCCTTGGAGGGTGGCACTTCTCTGGAGCTGTTTAAAATCTTAGCGGTCCACTGTAATCACCTCCCCAGTTTTTAAACCCTAGAGGGGCTGTGGTAATTATATTCTGCTCCATCTCAGAAGGAACCCTTGTCCCATGGAACAGAATATAATTCCCTAAAAATATTGCAAGTGGATGCAATATCTGTAAACCCCTTCATTTTCAGTTTAAACCCATTTTTACTGAAAAAATCCTGGGCTTTACAAAAAGGATTATTATTTTTTTTCTGATTTTCAGCCTACTTTTGTATCATTCAAATATATATAAAAAAACTTGTTTTATTAGCAAAATACAATACATTGCATGAGATATATGTATTATGATAATACATTAGTCTGTATGTATATGTAAAGCTGCCTGTTGAAGTAAGGCCATGTATTAGTCTAGAAGATACACACAATAAACAAACAGGCATGCACAAACTCTGAAATGCGGGCGCATCTGAACGTGCTGATGAATCTCACATCCACCACGTACACATTTCAAGCTGTTAGCAGATAAAAAATTAAAGATTTGACACTAAAATGGAAAGAAAACAAAAATCTGTATCAAAACATGTTTCAGAACATAAGGAAATATTCAAAAGTTTAAAAAAAACCAAAAACAGGCTAAAAGGATGAAGTTGAGTGTATGCACTGCAAATGGTGTGGCCCAATTATTAAATGTAAATATTTATAGGCTAATAGTTCTATGTCTACAACAATAAATTGTTTATTCAAATGAAAAGTTTTATTTAGGGATTAGAGATACATTGTTTTCTTAAACTCAGAGATGGCATTGTGTTTTGAGTTATGTTTAAGTTCTGCAGCAAACCACATTGAATTTCGTTCATCAAAGCATTAATCTACTGAATACTTTTTCCCCTCTCTTTCCATCCACCAAAATAAACCCTGATATTTACCCAGAAAAATTATTAATAGTTTTTTGCACAGATTTTCACCTGTTTTTGTTGTTGTTGCAATAAACACCGATAAATTCCTGAGAAAAAATTAAATAAAATAAAAACCGAAAACAAAGGGCCGTGAAGGTCTGTCACAATTCCTGTTTGAGCTAGGATTCAGATTCAATTCTGAATCAGGGCTTTGTGTTCAGAATCAAGGGTGCTTAAATTTTCAGATTTCAGAGTAACAGCCGTGTTAGTCTGTATTCGCAAAAAGAAAAGGAGTACTTGTGGCACCTTAGAGACTAACGAATTTATTTGGGCATGAGCTTTCGTGAGCTACAGCTCACTTCATCAGATGCATACCGTGGAAACTGCAGCAGACTCTATATATACACAGAGAATATGAAACAATACCTCCCCCCACCCCACTGTCCTGCTGGTAATAGCTTATCTAAAAGCCATTTCCAGCACAAATCCAGGTTTTCTCACCCTCCACCCCCCCACACAAATTCACTCTCCTGCTGGTGATAGCCCATCCAAAGTGACAACTCTTTACACAATGTGCATGATAATGAAGTTAGGCCATTTCCTGCACAAATCCAGGTTCTCTCACTCCCTCACCCCCCTCCAAAAACCCACCCTCATTATCATGCACATTGTGTAAAGAGTTGTCACTTTGGATGGGCTATCACCAGCAGGAGAGTGAATTTGTGTGGGGGGGTGGAGGGTGAGAAAACCTGGATTTGTGCTGGAAATGGCTTTTAGATAAGCTATTACCAGCAGGACAGTGGGGTGGGGGGAGGTATTGTTTCATATTCTCTGTGTATATATAGAGTCTGCTGCAGTTTCCACGGTATGCATCTGATGAAGTGAGCTGTAGCTCACGAAAGCTCATGCCCAAATAAATTCGTTAGTCTCTAAGGTGCCACAAGTACTCCTTTTAAATTTTCAGAACTGTTCTTGTGACCTTTTGGCCTTCGATTTTGGAAACCTCCCAAGATCAGCTTGTCTTGTGAGACTTCTGCAATCTTGCCTAAAGGCAATATCTCCAGAAAAACTGTTGACTCAAGATTTCTGCCATTGTGGGCTATATTTTTTGCACGAATGACTGCTCTTACAACACTTCATTCACAGGTGACTCACAACCAAAATCAGAAACTTTTAAACCATTCATAAATCTGAAGGGTTTAAAGGTTTCACTTCTATACTTCTAATTCAAGGAAACCTTCTATCCTGCAGCTAACCCATTATTTTGAAGTCTGTGTTCATTATCTTGTTTGGAGGATGAATCTGGATTTTTTTTTAACACTTCCCCCTGCCCTTTAGATTGGTTGAGGAAAACAAAACACCTTCCATTCACAACCACACCTTCCATTACTCTGGAGTGGAGCGCTGCCAACTTGGCCATTTCACCACAGAATAGAATCCAGGGTGCCAAGCACACTCATTGTATCTTGAGAACCTGATCCATCCTAGGGAGTACATGTGGCCTAGTGGATAGAGCACAGGACTGGGTCTTGAGAGTCCTGGATGCTATTCCTGGTTTGAAGAAAAGGAGTACTTATGGCACCTTAGAGACTAACAAATTTATTTGGTTTGGCCACTGTCCTGCTGGGTGACCTTCGGTGAGTCACTTCACCTCCCTGTGCCTCAGTTTCCCTATCTGTAAGATGGGGAGGAGAATGATGAGTCTTACCTTCCTTGTAAAGCACTTGGAGATCTGATGAAAAGCTCTATATAAGAACTAGGTATAATTTATCTCTTTACCAACAATTCACTTTAAATCAGTTTACTGGGGACTTGAGTCGTCTTGTCACTCCTCAAGTAGCCAGCACCCTACTAGAGAACCATGACTGCTAATTAGACTGACCACTCTGCCCAAATACCTCCCAGAACTTCTACTCCCATGGCATAGGTGCACACCCTAATGAACTCATAGAGACTGAAAATTGTTCCCAGAACCCAAAACTTCTTGCGCTGAGGTGTTGTCATATTTCAGTAAGGAGAACACTAAATGGAGTGAACAATGTTCCCTTTCCCACATTTGGTCCATTTCTATAAGTAGTCATGGAAGCACCGATGGTCACCAGAATAATCACCTGTGACTCTGACCCCTGCCCTTTCAGGATGGTAAAAGAATAAATATCTAAGACAGTTACTAACATATTGCCCATAGCTCCTTCAATGAAGAGAATCTTTCAGGCATCCTAAATGACTAGTGCTAAGTAAATCATTTGACAAATGACTCGTGCTAAGTAAATCATTGCCTGATGCTAGAGGTGAGGAAGGCTGGTGGAAAAAAGGAAATGCTTTTATTAGTTTTAATTGTGGAAGTCAGAGGCATGTTAAATATCTTTTATGAAATTGTTAGTACATCCATTCCTGTGCTTTCTCTCCTGTGAAGACTTTGTTGCAATAATTTTTTTTCTTTTAATTGTGAGGATTGTAAATGACACTACTTATCTTCTAAAGGTTTTGAAAAAAAATCTATAGATATATTTATAAATGGAAAAACAATTGAAACAATTGTGTTCTTGATGGAATTGTTCAGTTTTGTTTTCATTTCACTGGACAACCTCTGCATCTTTGCTTTACTAGGTCTATTCCACTTGTAGAGTAAGATCTTTTGTTTGAGAACGTGCTTGACTTGATATTAATGTAAAAAGAAGTCTAAAAATAATCTTATGAAATGCTTACAGAAGAATAATTTCACCAGGCAGGGTTTTTTTAAAAAATTCTCAACTGCAGAAAGGTGAGTTCAGTAAGATTTTTTTTTTATTATTATTATTATTTTAAATATGACCTGTTATACCTAAAAATCAACTGGGCATGCTAGGAATACTGACACTTACATATGTTCCTCTGGGTTAGTTTGAAGAATAGTCATCAGATAGAACTGCCACTTGACAGATCTCTATTCGCAATACCCAGGTAAAATAGCATATAGTATTATATTTGAAGAACAGAATGTAGGCACTAGAAAACAAGGAATAAAGAAAGGAACAGTTTCCTTGACAAGACAAAGGTCAGGAGGAATTTTTCAGGTTAAAATAACTGTCATATGAACTCAAAACTTTTTAGAAGCTAAAGTGATGGAAGAATAAAAACAATGTGATGATAGCATTCCAATTCTTAGAGTTTAAGGCCAGAAGGGACCATTACATAATTTTGTTTGACAGCCTGTGTCCTGTTCCTCACACACCATTACATTCCCACCTGGTTACTCCTGTATTGAGCCCAATAACTTTGTACTTAACCAAAGTATAGCTTGTATTTGGCCAAAGCATGTCTTCCAGAAAGGAATCCACTCTTATTTTAAGACTTCAAGAGATGGAGAATCTACCCCATTCCCTTTGTAGCTTGTTCTGATGGTTAATCATTACTTTTAACTTGAATTTATGTAGCTTCATCTTCCAGTCATTGGTTCTTGTTCTGCTTTTTTTCTCTACTAAATTAAAGAATACTTTAGTATATGGTATTTTCTCCCCATGAAGGTACTTATACACTATGATAAAGACACTTCTTGATCTTTTTGATAACCTGAACAGATTGAACCCTTTAAGCCTTTAAGGCACTTTCTTCAGCCCTTGAATCTCTTCTGTGGCTCATTTGTACCCTCTCCAATTTTTCAATATCTAGCGATGACTGACCCATTAGTGTCTTCTTAATTGTCAGCTAAGGTTAATTGTTGGGGCCTGTATGCCACTGTGCCATGGTGTATATGGTTTCATTCAGAGAGTGGGGATTGAATATCAGGCCTTGGACTTGAGAGAAATGTTTTCTAAAAAGAGGGGTTTGAGGCCCTGAGTGGAGTAGTACTCTACATACCAAACTGCAGGCCAGCAGAATAGAATTGGATAAGAATTACTGCTGCACTGTGATAACATAAGAATTTATATTTCAAAACAAACTCAATTCATAATACAGTATACTTTAACTGCATAAAACTGCCTTAATACACATGCCATTATATGTTACATGATAAAGAAACATCTGAATCATAAAAATCATGCTTTAAGTAATCAGGATACTTCTGGGGAGGGCTGTTACAGTTTGTCTGGGATTTTTAATCAGTAATCAGCTTTCGGGGGAAGTGTTGAGCCTAGAAACAAGACAGGAATTAGGAATTGACAGCCCTCTTTTCCCTGTTGGGAAAGCCAGGTGTCCTCATTGATTTTCGGTATCTTTGTTGGTTAAGGAAATGAAGCTTGGTTTAAGAGTTCTGCAGATTTAAATGGGTATCCATGTTTTGCTGAAGGCTAGTATGTCTACATGATTCTGCTGATTAGTTTAATCAAGAGTTAGACACTAGTGAGCACTTACTCAAATTGTTTAGTTTCTTTTACAAATGTGTTCCCATTGTTCCTGCTGTTGCCCCTATTCCTGTTCTAAAGGCATGGAGTTTAGGTGGAACAGAGTGAAGTATGGACTGGTTTTGAGCTGTGCTGTGACCTGAGACATGCTTCATAGCTAGATCTGGTTGGGACTCCTTCGACAAAATACTTTTCATGGGGAAAAGGCTGCTTTTAACCAATTTATTGACTAGAAAATTAAAAAAATACATTTTTTTTAAATTGTCAAAATCAAAGTTATGTTTTAATTGACCTGAACCATTTTTTTTGGGGTGAGGGGAAGGGGAAGGCAGAGAGGGAGCCCTCTTTGATCTAGTCCCATTTCAAGGAGGACCAGATAAAATGCATTAACAAATTAGTCAGTGGTAGATTCACATGCCACCCCAAACTAAATATTCATGTAGACATGTCCTGTTACCAACTGTCAGTATGTTTTTAAAAATAAAGCTCATGCAGCTTTCATAACGAACTTCTGCTCTTATTCAAATGTTGGCCATCATTTCTATTTTTACAGGCTGCCCTCAATCAAGATGGCCCCATTTCCACACAGCCTTTGCAGGTGTCCTTAGTGATGGTGCCCTTGGTGAAGATGGTTATTGGTCCCAGTGAGACTGAAGGCATACTGTCCTCCGTGAAAGTGGCCAGCCTCTGCGTTCTGTGGTTAGGAAACTAGATTGAAAACTGAGGTAATGAAGAAAATTGGGGATGTAGTGGGGATACAGAGAAATATGGGATGCAGAGGTGTAATGTGAAGACCGTGAGGGGAATGAAAGGGAAAAGGAGGTGGTGGGGGTAGGGGTATGTAGAAAATTGGAGGGGGATCAGAGGCTGAAGAAGCCTGGACAGAAAGAGAATAAATGAGGTGGAGTGATAGAACGACAGCGTCCCCATCTGAGAATGGAAGTAGAACCCCACTCCACGTAGCCAGCAGGGAGGCTTGCATTTTTGTTTGTGCATTTAAAATAGTATTCTGAACCTGAGGGGATGTGTTTCTAGCAGGGGAGTGGTTCTCGGCCTGACGCTATTTAACATTTTTATTTGTGAATTGGAAGAAAACACAATCATCACTAATTAAGTGTATAAATGACACAAAAAATAGGGCATGGTAAATAATTGAAGACAGATCACAGATTCAGAGTGATCTGGATGACGTGTTAAACTGGGCACAAGCACACTATGAATTTTAATACAACTAAAGGTAACGGTAAATATCTAGGAACAAAGAACATAGGCCATACTTACAGGATGGAGACTCTATCCTGGGAAGCAGTGATTCTGAGAGAGATTTGAGGTCATGGTGGATAATCAGCTGAACATGGGCTCCCATGTGACCAAAAGAGTTTGGATGCATGAACAGGAGAATCTTGAGTAGGAGTAGAGAGGTTATTTTATCTCCATATTTGTCACTGATGCAGCCACTGCTGGAATACTGTGTCCAAGTCTGGTGCCCACAATTCAAGAAGAAAGTTAATAAACTGGAGAGGGTTCAAAGAAGAGCCAAGAGAATGATTAAAGGATTAGAAAACATATCTTAGTGATAAAGTCAAGGGACTCAGTCTCTTTAGCTCAACGAAGAGATGGTTAAGGGGTGACTTGATTGCAGTCTATTAGTATCTACATGGGGAACAAATATTTAACAATGGACTCTTAAGTCTATCAGAGAAATGTAGGATTCATACAAGGTTCATGCGCTTGGCAATATTCAGGGCACACCCGAGTGTTGTGCAGGAGCTGTGCACACACAGCTCCTCTCAAGGGCATGAACCTTGGAATCTCGCCCAGATGACATGAACCATGGGAAGCCTCCCAGGACTGGGCTCAAGGCCCGAGAGCAAGGAATGCGGTAGATAGAAATTGGTAAATAAGAATGTTAAACAAAGCCAGTGTATTCCTTTTACCTGTTGGAGAATGTAATGCGCAGGGGGAGAGAAAAGAATAAAGGAGAGGGTGGAAAGCTGACAGGCAGAAGTCCGTTGGCAGACCAGCCTGTTTGCTTGCTTAAAGCTCTGTGCTGTCTTGTATTTGAACTGCAACAGAGAAAGATATAACATCATCCAATGGCTGCAAGTTGAAGCTACACAAATTCAGACTGGAAATCAGGTATACATTTTTGACATGGAGGGTGAGTAACCATTGGAACAAAAGCTATGAGGTGTCACTAAAGTAGATCTGAGGACACAGTTGGCAATGGGGTTTGTTATAGGGATTGGTTCCTGGGTTAGTGTTTCTGTGGTGTGGTGTATAGTTGCTGCACATCCCCTGCACATCTACCAGTGTGATATATGCCATCATGTGACAGCAATGCCCCTCTGCCATGTACATTGGCCAAACCGGACAGTCTCTACGTAAAAGGATAAATGGACACAAATCAGACATCAGGAATGCTAATATACAAAAGCCAGTAGGGGAACACTTTAATCTCCCTGGACGTTCTATAACAGATTTAAAAGTAGCCATCCTTTAACAAAAAAACTTCAAAAACATACTTCAAAGAGAAACTGCAGTGCAACAATTCATTTGCAAACTTAACACCATTAATTTGGGCTTGAATAGGGACTGGGAGTGGCTGCCTCACTACAAAAACAATTTTCCCTCTCTTGGTATTGACACCTCCTCATCAATTATTGGGAGTAGACCACATCCACGCTGACTGAATTGGCCTTGTCAACGCTGGTTCTTCACTTGCAAGGTAACTCCCTTCTCTTCATGTGTCAGTATATCTATGCCAGTATCTGTAATTTTCACTCCATGCATCTGAAGAAGTGGGTTTTTTTAACCTACGAAAGCTTATGCCCAAATAAATCTGTTAGTCTTTAAGGTGCCACCAGACTCCTCATAGTATTTGTGGATACAGACTAACACGGCTACCCCTCTGATACATTGGAACAACTTATTAAGGGTTGTGGTGGATTCTCTATGACAATTTTTAAATCAAAATGGGAAGTTTTTCTAAAAGATACACTGTAGGAATTATGATGGGGAAGTTCTAGGGCCTGTATTATACAGGAGGTCAGACTAGGTGATCACAAAGCGCACCTCTGCCCTTGGAATCTATGAACTGGGGGAGGGTGCTTCCTCCGTAAAGATAGCAAAGAACAATGTATTTTATTGGGTTTTTTTAAATCTCATAATTAAGTCAATGTCACAATATTTTGAGGTTAGAGTTATGATTTAACAATGCTTCCAGCTGGCAATACCGCTGTCCTGCCACACCTAAAGGACTCCTGAGTGTAACCACTCCCTACATATCCACCAATCTACCTGCTGACTCACTTCACATTGGTTCTGCATCTTGTCTCCGGCTTCCAGCCTGAAAGAAATGCTGAGTGAATGGTGTGGAGATCCTAGAGTGACAGACTTCGAGTCATGGAGCCCAGAGCTGCCCTTTGCTGAAGAAGGCAGCTGACAGCAGGGATAAACTGGGCAGGGAACAGGGTATGCTTGGATGAAGGAGTTGATTCTAGGGCTGAGGCAGGAAAGGGACATTATAAACAGCTCGGGGGGGAGACAGAAGGGAGGAGGGAATATGGACTGGAGTCGGAAGAGAGGAAGACAGTTGAGCACTGAGTTAACTTGGCTCCCATCCCTCACTTTAGGCCCCCTAAAGATGAATATATTCTAGAGTTCCAAAGGCTGGGAAATTAAAGCTGGAGTTTTTGGCAAAGGCAAAAAAGAAATTGTCTTCCCCCTTCATAAATGGAATGACTCTGAATGTGAAAAGGTCACCCAGCTACACACCACACACCTTCTGGTGCAATTGTAGGGCATCAGTGTACACACTGATGTGCCTTCTTCCCTTCACTATAATGTGCAATTCAATTGTGAAAGGTACCCTAATAGCTGATAGATCAACACAAAGCTTTTCAGGCTAAGATTTTCAAGAATAGGGGCCTAAATTAGGGTGTTATATTTAGAACTCTAATTTTCAAATGTGCTGAGTACTCAAAAGCTCCCATTGGCTTTAATCCCTTTATTTTTCTTCATTGCCTTATAAAGGACAGAACTTAGTCCCCGATATATTTCAATAACTGCTTTAGGTCCTGATCCTGAGGGTACTGAATGCTTTCTATGTTAATTGCATTCAGAAGGGACTCTAGGGACATGGAGTCTCCCAGTATCTGTCCCTTTAGAGTGGAGAGCCTAAAGTGAACTTAGAGAGGATCTCCCTTCTGACTACTGTGGAGGAAGAAGTGTGCAATGGCTATCAGTCACCACTGCATTCTAAAAAGACGAGGAATCTGTGTCTTATTGGTGGTACAGTGACCTATGCTTCCTGGAAGATGGACAGTTGATTTTCTGCAATGGTGTACTCTACAGGACATCAGAGTATCCTCATATCAATCAATGTCCACATGTTAGAACAGAAAAATTAATCAGATATTATTTCTTAATCACAAATGGACCTTCAACTAAAGAGTCATTAATCCAGAATTAAATGCAATTTTCTGTGTAACGTTTCTGTTCTATCTTCTTCCAAGAAGAGAGTGCCTCACATAATAACGTATGTCTCTGAGATAAATGAATGCATTAAAGCTCTTAACTGCTCTTTGATGGACTACAAATAGACACCATACAGGACAATATTTGAACAGTAATGATTTGTGCTTTCTTCTTCAAGTGTAAGTTGATTGCAAAGCCTTCCAGACCACAGAGTAAATAGCTAAAGGGGTCATGAATCTTAATAGCTTCCAAATCAGAAAGATCTGCAACTTATATGCTCTGACTGGAATGTGTATGGAATGTATAAATATTAATAGGTCTGGCAAGGACTCTGAAGACAAGCTGTCTAAAATTTCACAGTGGGAAGACTGGAGTCGCAGTGCACAGAGCGGTCGAGAAGCTCCCACCTGGAAATGAACTGTCAGCATGTGTGTAAATACATTTTTCCTGAAGCAATATTTAACATTCTGAGCTGCCCTGGCACGTAGGAATGCTCTGCATGGATATCTAACTCCAGCCCCTTATTTAATATGATGAGCATGCACACTGGGCTGATTGCCAGTATTCAGTAAGGTGAAGTACACTGTGTTCCACATACCCAAATGTTCCTTTGGCTGTTATTCTATTAAGCAAAATTTGTGGTTAACTTCTCAGTGACTGATTTATGTGGGTACCTTCATGGAATCTATATCTATGACTCAGTTTAAAAAAAAATCTAGATTATGATAATGTTGCAGAGGCTAAGTGCTGAAATGTCAGGAATGCCAACGTTAAGGTTGCTGACCCACTCTTAACTCTACTCATTTGTATGTATGCATTACAACTACTAGAGCTTGACTTCCATGTTTCAGCTATGACTTATTTCTTTCATTTAGTGTAAAATAAAGGATATTTATTGGACTCCTCATAATTTCCTATGATGAGCCACTTAATTTATTAAAATAGTCTGCCATGACTTTTCCTTTTTCTAATTAAAATAATGAAACTTGCATTTTTTGCCATGATAAAAGAGTTAATTTGCAGTGTGTAGCTGTATTGCTCCCAGGATATGTGAGATACAAGTTGGGTGAGGTAATATCTCTTATTGGACCAACTTCTCAGGATGAAAGAGACTAGGACCTAAAGAAGAGCTCTATGGAGGTCAAAAGTTTCTCTCTTTCACCAACAAAAGTTGGTCCAATAAAAGATATTGCCTCACTGTGACATTCCCCCCGGTGTTATCTGGACTGGTGATCTGCTAGGTCACCCCAATTCTTGACTCTATGAGCCATCCTTACCCTGCTCCGCTGTGAGAACCCCATTCCTGGGCTGTTCATTCACAGCCTCTGGCATGTGAGCTGCTCCCAACTACTCACAACCGAATGACACTAGCCAATATCTCCGGCTCCAGACACAACCCTAGGAACCTGCATTTTGGAGTGTCCAGTTATGCCTGCTAGATGCTGCAAGCTCATATGAGTTCGTCAGTTTAACAAAGAAATTGATATGTACCAGGCTTGTTATCCCAAGGGGAGTCTCTGACACGCTTCAAACCAAAATCACTGCTTCAGGTAGAATAAACAAACAAATTTATGAACTACAAAGATAATTTTTAAGTGATTATGAGTCAAAGCATGACAAGTCAGATTGGGTCAAATGAAATAAAAGCAAAATGCATTCTAAGCTGATCTTAAACTTTCAATGTTCGTACAAACTTAGATGCTTCTCACCACAGGAGGGCTCATTGCTCTTCAGCAAGGCTCTTCCCTTTGATCAGTGCTTCAGTCACTTGGTGTGGTGTCTGTAGATGTAGGTGGGAGAGAGAGGGAGAGCATGGCAAATGTCTCTCCCTTTTATCATGTTCTTTCTTCCCTCTTGGGTTTGCCCCCCCCCCCATCTTCAGAGTCAGGTAAGCATTACCTCATCGCAGTCCCAAACTGGCCAAAGGAAGGGGGTGTGACACACTCAAGAGTCCAACAGATCCTTTTGTTGCTGCCTAGGCCAGCGTCCTTTGTTCCTGTGAGGCTGGGCTGGGTTTGTCCCATACCTGCCCAGATAAGATGTGAACTGCCTCTCTGCTCTTGGAGAGTTTTTGCCTGGGCTTATTTTAAGCCATGAGGATACTTCAGCCTCAGAACTACATACATTAAATTATAACCTATAATATTACTATAACATTAGTGTAACAACAATGCTCAGTGCATCATGAGCCTTCCGAAGACACCCGGCATGACAAACTTTGCATTGGATACCACACAATCATTTTACAAGGATGAACATGGGGGTGCTGGGTATTCCCCCAAGGTACAGAGCATTACACTCACCCACCTTGTCTCTACAGACACAGGCAGAATTAACGTTTTACAGACAGCTTTAATTCTGGCACTTCCTAGCACTTGGTTGCTTTAATGTTCAATTTAAATATCTCAGAATTGTTTACAGAATTTGACATCTTTCTTGAACACTTATACCATTTAATATATCTGACTGTGTTGGCATATGCCTTTTAGTACCTGCATAATCTTGTTATTGTATCCACTGGCTATTCGCACCCATCCCCACCCTATCGTTTTGTGTCAAAAGGGTCAGTTTGCAGCTGTTTAACGTCAGGCACACAGTGGGCACAAGGACCCTCTCCTCCACCCCCAGTGGAACATCATGAGCACAGAGGTGGGAGGGGAGAGGGAATTTCCATTCCACAGGAAATTCCAACATAATTAGAACTAAATTTCCTGCGGAACAAATTCTGAATAATTTCTATTGGGACCAAAAAACATGTTTTGTTTCAATAATGTTGAAACTTTTTATATAAAGTATTAGAATAGTAAATACAATAGAATATAAAGTCAAAAATAAATTAATCAAAATGAGAAAGTTCGAACAAATTCTTCTGACTTTTCCCATCAAATTTTGTCAAAATCGGCACTTTCTAAGAAATGTTTTTATTTTGACAAAACTGCATTTTCGCACAGAATTTTGTTCCATCTCATTTTTTTACAACCTATGCTCAGTGGCCTGGTAAGAGCTAACAGAACTAAGTAGACTCTGCTCCCTCCATACTCCCACTGAGGCACAATACCCCAAAGGATGTTGAAAGGAATGAAAGAAGATGCAGGCCATGGCTCTGCATCGGCACATGCAGCAGTACTGGCATGCAAGGGGAAGAGTGCGGCACCCCATACAGGGATGTAGCTGCAGGTGCTCCTCTTTTCACATGAAGGAGCTATGGGATTCCAAAGATGTGTCTTAAAAGGGCAGGGATTCTATTCTACTTATTTGTACTATCCGGTATTTAGCCAATGTTGTGACACTATTAAAATAAATAGTGGTTCTAATGATAAATTAATTTTCTATTTTAAGAAAACATTTTGTATTTTGGAACTAGCTGGCTAGACACTACTAGGGAGTGCTGTCCTGAACAAGGTGTACTTGGTAAAGCATGGCTTCTCTGTTTGCTTAAATTTAGCAAAACAGATAAGGGAAATGCTCATTCAGATTTAACTTATGCCCTGTTTATATTCTGTGATTAGCAAAGAACAGAGATAGAAATACTAGATGGGTGGTTATTCTTGTTTGGTTTTTGGATTGTTTTGTTCTCCCCATCTGAAACAAAGGGCCAATCTAAATATCCCAAGGGATATTGTTCTAAGTTTTTTACAAAAAAAAAAAAAAAATGCAGGATAAACTTTGGGCAAGCAACCAAAGGACCCAAATTGTCAGACCTCCTAAAGATGCACCCTTCAGGTTATAGGGAAACCAAACCCAACCTTTCTGAAAACATGCATCCCCTGTTAAACATAGTTTTTTGTGTTGATTTGTGAGCGATTTACTTTAAATGTCACCTTTTGTAGCCTGCTTATTAAAAACATTATTTTTCATTGTGTATTTATTTCTACCTCTTGCTATTTGAATCAATGAGCTATTATAAATATTCATCCTGGAAGCTAACATCTGAGGGTGTGGCTATGCAGCTAGGAGTGTAATTTGCCCCTCTTCTAGGTGTATCTGCACTAGCTTTAATCTAGCTAGCTTGCCAAAAATAGTAGTGAGGACACAGTGGGACAAACTGCAGTGCAGGCTGCACAAGTGAGTATGTACCCAAGACAGTCAGTCAGGCTTGTGTAGCCCAGGCTGCCACATCCTGGCTGTTATTTTCAGAAAGCTCGCTAGATTAAAGCTAGCCCAGGTACATCTGTGTGAGTTGCCAAGCACACCGCCAGCTCCAGTGTAGACATACCCAAAGCAGCTTTTAAACAGGAAACTAGGATTAGGAGCCTTCTTTTAATTTGTACTGAAATTACAGTACTACAATGGAAAGATCTATCTTCTCCTTAGCTATTTACTGCTCCAATGTCTCCAGAAACCTTTGCAACATTATATGCAAGACAAGTTTGACTGCTAAATGTTCGTTTTTGTTAATGAGACACTACATGTAGCTAAAATTAAAAATGGTAAAACTTAGACATTTCATGGAATTAGATAACACTTTTAGTCTCTCTTGCTCTGTCAAATTTTTGTTTTGTTTTTAATGTTGGGGGGCACTTCAAATTGTTTACTCATTGTGGATGAAATTTACTCCTCTCTGTATAGGGCGAGCTCAATGTTGGTGTAACTACAATTCTGTAGAAGAAAATCAGTCTGTCAGTGCCCTCCAGTCCAGAGCGTTAGATGGGCACTCATTGATGTGGAGTTTGTTTTAGACTGAAATCCAAGGTACTACTATTTTGTGGAGCTGGTTGGAAAATGGTAAGTATTTTACATGAGAAATTTTCAAAATCTCTTTCTTTCCTCCACTTTTAATGGAAAGATTTGGGTTTTTACTTAAGAAACTGGATAGTTTCCAAATGTGAATGCTCCATAATTTTTGTTTAGAAAAAGAAGCAATTTTCTGACTTAAAAAAAAAAAAAGACTTTCTACTGGCTGTACTATTTTTGTAAATGAGAAGAGAAATCTATTTGAACAGTTAACATTATTTGCATACCTTGGATATTCTGAACTTGGTAATAATAGTAATATTCTCAGAGTTTCTGTATTGAACATGGTCCTTAAAGCTTACTAACCATTCATGGTACCTTTGGTTTTCCATAATACTGTTTAGAGGGTTAAAGGTTTGTTAGAGGATCTCATTCTGCACCATGGAAATCAATAAGAGTCTTGCCATTAACTTCATCAGGAGCAGTATACATTTGTGTCTTGCTTTTTTTTCTTTTCTTCTTCTTCTTCTTTTTTTTTGTTTTTGTTTTTGTTGAATGATCATATGAAATGATCATATCTCTGTTTTAAATTATTCTTTTCCTGCTATTGTTTCCCCTCTGGAAGTCATAATCCCTCTGCTTGTAACATGATTGGTTGCTGTATCAAGAAATGACCTGACAAATTGAAATATGGGTCACAATTTATAGTAAACTATAGAAGAACCAAAATGGAAATTTTTTTCAAAAAATTCCACGGCAGTTCCTCTGACAGGGATCCCAGAAGGCTGGCAGAAAGCCAGCCAGGCAGAACATTTTGAATTTTGTGAAATTAGCATTTTCCAGTGGAAAACTCTTCCACTGGGATCCTTTCAACTGGCTCTAGTGTGTTGAATTGGGGACTGTGACTTCAAGGGCCGAGCTTACCAGACAGAGAGTATGTAGGGTTCAGGGGGGCACTGCGAAGCTCTTGTTATGTGTAGCCAGCTGGAACCAGATACAGAATAAAGTAGATCTTTTGCAAGCACCTAAAGCACTAAGTGAGCACTGAACTCCATATAATGCACACAAAAGGCAGGCTCTGCTCCCAGATGGAGTACAAACTGCAGGAGGAGCAGAACTCTAAGAAGCACAGACACCTGCTTTCATACAAATGATGCCCCTTGCCTGAAAAAAGGGCACAAATGACACATAGCAGAATTATTTCTATTACTAAATAGAGTAAAATAGAGAGCATTCCAAGATATCAGGTGCTTTTAAAGCCTAGAAAGCATTTAGATGGGCACTCCTTGGTACGGAGTTTGTTTTAGATTGAAATCTACTATTAGATTGCTATTTAGATAGTTACTGCTATTTTGTGTAGCTGTTTGAAAACAGTAAGTATTTTCCAGGAGAAATGTTGAAAAACTCTTTCTTTCCACAACTTTTCATGGAAAGGTTTTGGTTTTTACTTAAGAAACTAGATAATTTCCAAATGTGAATTTTCCACAAACACTCTTGTTTAGAAAAAAAGACCAACCAATGCTATAAGCCTGCACACTAGGGGAATTTATTGTTATTGTAGGGAGGGTGTGAATGGAGATGAGGACGTCCCCTTAACAATGGTGTTGTGAATGGCAAGGCTGCATGTCACCAATACCTGTAATTCACAAGTACAGCCACAACATTCTGAAAATAATGAAATTGGAAACTAAGAGTCTGATTGGTTTAATCCATCCCTGAGTTTAGTGGAAGCACAATCTGGGGCACATCATGGCATAGGGCCTCCCTGTGGTCCCTAAAAACCGTACCCTGACACCCCCATGGCCCTGCCACTGTACCCCAGTCCCACCTCCCATTTAGATGGCAAGTCAATCTCCCCTTCCAGAGAACTGCGGGCTGTGCCATGAGGTCCCACTTTTCCTTTCCAAGGGGTAACAGAACAGTGACACCCCCCACCCACCCTCACAATCCTGAGAGCAAAAGGGGAGGCAATACTTACCCCCAGTAGACAAATTGTATCAGATTGGGTGAGCTGGACACACTGCACTCTCCAGATCATACCTCATTGGGATACATGGTCTCTGACCCATTGTTTCAGACTCTTGGCAGACTCTGGCAGACTTCACTGCTCTGAGCATGCTTTTCTTTGCCACAATGAAGGCTAGAAACCTTTTTGTTTAATTTAAAGCAGAGACTCTGATGCAATCAGATGACTGGCGGCTGTGGATCTCGGCATGCGTTTATAGCTTCTATAGCTTAATCCATCCCTGGTTAAAGTCTGGGCAGATCCATGTTTACTTCAGTGGTGGTCTCTATGGGTACAGAGCTCCTTGCAGAACTGTGGCTTTCTCATTCAAGGAAAACCACTTACCCTGACATTATTAGCAATAAAACAATAATATGCCGCAGCTTCCTTAAGCAGAGGGCTTACAAGAGTAAGGGCACAAAAACTCAATAAGCCAAATTCTTCCTTGAGCGTGGGGGGGGGGGGGGAGGGAGAAGGGAGGGGTCACTTCATTGTGGGCTCCTGCAGAATTACACCAGGACAATTCCTTTGTCCCATTCCATATTTATAACAGTGCTCAAACATGTAACTTTTTTCACGCAAGGCAATCGGCCACCCTGGGCAGTAGCAATGGGTCATGTGAAAGAATTTAGGCTTTTACCAGTGGTAGCACAGGCACATCTTGAGAATTAAACCACAGGCAGTCTTCTGTAGTAACTTTTATATCCTTTCTTACTATGAACGCATGGTCAAGAAATGCAAAAAGAAACAGACACGGGCGAGATCCGCTGCCTGTCAGTCTAGGTGTGTTACAGCACCAGTACTTACTGATGTTCTTTGGATGAATGTCAGATAAAGATAGGTTTCTAGTTAGTTTCGGAAAGATTTCACGCCTGTGTCAGTGTGAATTGTAGACTCCTGGCAGTGTGAAAAATTATACCATACATGGCAGCTTTAGCATTCTAGCATTGCTCAGTCTCTATGTAATGGGGAGCTGGCCTGCATCCCCTTCCTTATGGTTATGCAAAGGAAGTACTAGTAACGGGAACTCATTTATGGTGTAAAATGAGGGAACAAAGCAGAACTTTGTCAGAAGCTCTAAAGGGCATTCAGTGAGAGACTTAATCAGGTGGAGTGCTGTGAAACCTGCTCCTCCTCTTCACACCTCCCTGCCACACGAGGTATAATTCACCCATGGTACAGCTCAGCTGTAGCGCTGCACAGTGTCAAAAGCCCACAAAAGCGGTCTCCGAGGAGACGTGTAAGATTCTGATTCATGCTGTGTCTCTTTTAAATGCTGATTCTACAATGCATTCTTCTATTTCCATACCTCCCGCTACACCGCTGACAGTATCAGACCTGCCCTCCCCTGCAACCACACTCTTTCTTCAGTAACAACAAGACTGGAACGTTGGTTTTTCAAAGCTGTCCTGCAGTCTGACACTGTTTCAGTTACAGTGCTTAGCAGGTCATTCTTGTTATCATTCAAATTTGCTGTAATTGTTGGTGTAATTAAAAGGCTTTATTTTAGGTTTTGAATAAGCTAATGAGAATTAAAACAGGTTCAAGTATTTTCTAATGTGCCATAAGAGGAGGGGAAAAGGATTCAAAGTACATTCAGTGCTGGACTTCTCTCTTCCAAAAATAATTTTATTTCATGGTAATTCACATGATAATTGAGCCAGAAAGTGCCTATAGGATATGCAGCCAACATTTAACAAGTGGTAATAAGACAAAGTTACAGTATTGTAGGCTGAATTGTGTAAATGCAGTTCTTTAAGTTACTACATCCTTGAAATAGCCAATGAGACAGACATCTAAACAGAATCATCCAAAAGGTACAGGGATAGAGGCTTTTTCAGTTAAGCATCTTAAGGAAGATTTGCATTTGAAATGAATCCATTTAGCTTTAAAACCACTCCATATGCCTACTTTATGTTTCGGGCTCCCCAAGCAGAAAACCTCAGATATGATAAACCATCTGGAGATAGAACATTAGAAAATCATTACTCTGATCTCATTTACACCAATGTAACTCAGTTGATTTCAGTGGAGCTTTAAAGAATGTCAAACTGGACAGTCTCTACGTAAAAGAATAAATGGACACAAATCAGATGTCAAGAATTATAACATTCATAAACCAGTCGGAGAACACTTCAATCTCTCTGGTCACGCAATCACAGACATGAAGGTCGCTATCTTAAAACAAAAAAACTTCAAATCCAGACTCCAGCGAGAAACTGCTGAATTGGAATTCATTTGCAAATTGGATACTATTAATTTAGGCTTAAATAGAGACTGGGAGTGGCTAAGTCATTATGCAAGGTAGCCTATTTCCTCTTGTTTTTTCCTACCCCCCCCCCCCCCCGATGTTCTGGTTTAACTTGGATTTAAACTTGGAGAGTGGCCAGTTTGGATGAGCTATTACCAGCAGGAGAGTGAGTTTGTGTGTGTATGGGGGTGGGTTTTTGGAGGGGGGTGAGGGAGTGAGAGAACCTGGATTTGTGCAGGAAATGGCCTAACTTCATTATCATGCACATTGTGTAAAGAGTTGTCACTTTGGATGGGCTATCACCAGCAGGAGAGTGAATTTGTGTGGGGGGGTGGAGGGTGAGAAAACCTGGATTTGTGCTGGAAATGGCTTTTAGATAAGCTATTACCAGCAGGACAGTGGGGTGGGAGGAGGTATTGTTTCATATTCTCTGTGTATATATAGAGTCTGCTGCAGTTTCCATGGTATGCATCTGATGAAGTGAGCTGTAGCTCACGAAAGCTCATGCTCAAATAAATTCGTTAGTCTCTAAGGTGCCACAAGTACTCCTTTTCTTTTTGCGAATACAGACTAACACGGCTGGTACTCTGAAACCTGTCATAATTGATACTGTCCTTGTTTTTTCTTGATGACAGGAGCCTGATGTTGTCATTTTCCCTTTGTGATCTTTTGTCCTGCCAGTTTGAATATGTGGGTAATATCAAGCTGGTGCACTCCTGAATCTTCTGAGGACCCATTTCTATGGATGCTAGCATTAAAGCTTTTCTGACCAAATTATTGAAAAGTGAATTTTGGAAGTACATAGCAGGCAGTAGGGCTAGTCAGAAATTTTCTGACTGAACAGTTTCATTGGAAAATGCCAGTTCATCAGACTTGAAATGTCTTGCGAAAGCTAGTCAGTCATTTGTCAAATCACAGACCAGGGTCCTGACCAAGCCCTGTCTGCCAGGCAGGTATCGAGTGAAAACCTACTTGGTTCTGTGCCAGCTCTCCTGGTGGACTACTGGGGACCCCAGGGCATCCACCCCACCATGTGGACTGCTTCTGGGCAGGGAATCCCAAGTTTCCAGAGTTGGTGGCTCTGAGGCAGCTAATGCAGTAGTAAAACTGACAATGTCAGTTTCTTATATTCAGTGTTATAGTGGTGATGGGCCTCTCAACCTTGTATGGTCCCTTAGGAAATATTCTAACTACCTATGCTCAGGGATGCTGGAACTAGGGGTCCTGGGGGTGGGCAGCACCCTCTGGCTTGAAGTGGTTTCCATGATATACAGGGTTTACGGTTTGGTACAATGGCTTTCAGCTCCCCCACTATACAAATTGTCCCAAAGCCACTGCCTATGCTAAACAATCTGTTCCATCTTGCATTTAGTTATGACACTCAAAGTATCTTTCCCAGACTTGAAGGAGAGCTCTGTGTAGCTTGAAAGCTTGTCTCTCTCACCAACGGAAGTTGGTCTAATGGAAGACATTACTTTGTCTTTCTAATGTCAATTTCAGTGATCAGCTGCTGGTCCCAGGGACCTCCATTTGTTGGTGTTTCCAGAACACTTTTTTCCACCTGGAATTTCCAATTAATGAGAAAAAAATTAAAAAATTGGTTTCTTGCTAAATCAGACCAAAACCAAATTTAGAGAACTTGAAACTTTTTGTGAACCAAAAGGCCTTGTGTTTCAGCCAGCTCTAGTAGGCAGGTGAGAGTTATGGTTATCAACCCTGATCTGGATGTAGTAAAACTTGGCACACAATGAAAGATGGTAATGGTAAAAGTTTGGGAGATTTATTTCCCTAGTGATATTTCCATGAAAAATTTCTTAAGGCCAAAGATAGCTGGTTTGTCTCTTCTAAAATAATACTGGTCAACACCTTAAGTAAATGTATAAAGCATTTCAGAAGTATAGCAGTTGGCACCATGTTATATCAATTTGGTGAGCAATAGTTGTTTAATCTCCACTTATAGTGCAAGAGACTGAAAATCAGTATACTGAGATATTTTGCAGAAGAACCCATAAAGATAGGCTGTTTCCACTCAGCCTTGCTTCCATATAAAGGTACTTGACAGGAGAAACATAACCATGCCAGAAACGCAGCAGGTGTAAATCAGCACAGCTCCATTAAATCTATGTCATTTATACATCCACTGAAGATCTGACTCTCTGACTTGTATTGTACATAGCATTTGTTAAAGGGGTATAATTTCAGTTTTCTATCAGTTCATTGTTTGCCTTGAGTTGTTATTCTAAAACTTCATCCATCAGTAAGAGAGAGTGGAGAGTTGAAAGTTCAAGATCTAGTTTATACAAGAGAATATCATTAACATAAACAGAGATTTTTAGAATGTGATGTTCCAAATGCAATATTTGTTATATTCATATTTTCTCCAGTACCAATCACCAATATAGAGTGAAAATCAGTAATAAAGGGGAGAAAGGATATTGTTTCTCCTTCCACTATATATAGGCGTAGCAAAATTAAAACTTTTTTTTTATAATTTCAATGGATAATATCTATTTAAACTTTTAAATTGATAAAAATCTAAAATAATGCTAACAGCTGGAGAAATTAAGGGGTGGTCAGACAAGTATTTAATGACGTTGAAATTCAAAAAGTTAATGCTTTTAAACTGTTAAAACACAAATAGTCAACATCACATGTCAAAATATACAAAGTAAGTATCTTTAAATCAACAAATCATACCTGCTTTTACTAATTCATTCACTAGTGCATTTTTAACAAGGCTAAATCAATAACAATAATTTTGACTCTAAATTCTTTATCAACATTTTTCTTACTTTGCCTATCTGTAAATTTCAGGTATCAACACAAATATTTTTTCATTGGTGTGTGGGTGTGTGGTGAAACTGACATTTACCAATCTAATCTTGCCAAGTTTACCTATATATAGGAAATAGAGAAAGAGAAAGGAGCGTAGTACACAATTTGCACATTTTCCCAGATGAGGATTAGAGTATAGGAAGAAAGTTGATTTAATGAAACTTGAATCTAACTATTGAGGCATGATGGATATATGTACTCACAAGAAATCTTTTTTCCCCCCAGTTATAACACAGCACTTGACTGCCACTGACTTCTGCAGTGGCTTGGATAGCGACAGGTAAATTCATCTTGTTGTTAGAACCATTTAATCATAAATCTAAAAACTTCATCCTGTAGCAATGCAACATGACAAACAGCATTTAGTTGAAGCCTTTAAATGAAGTTAAGCCTTTGCTCAGTATCCTGGATAAGCAGTGGTACCTTGCCAAACCCACCCAGCATGAGCCCTCACGAAGAATTATGACTGACTTTTGGGGAAAGGGAAGAAGTAATTTGTCACCTGCTTATCAGGGGCAGACTACTCTCCCCCCCAGCTTGCCAGAGCATGGGGCAAACTGGAGCTTTGACTACCCATTTCCTGTGTGTTTCCCATTCCCCTTGGTGGGGAATACTGAGTCCACCTGAGATACAGGGAATGCAAATATGGCCAATGGCCATTTGGTGTGCAGGAGTAGTTTTACCCCTCCATTGCATGTGCAGTTGCAAGAGGCTGGTTCACAATCTGCCTCTTTTATTTTTCCCCTTACATTCCTTTAGTTTTATTGCAACTTAGTCTCTACTGATTGTTCCTTGTGGATAAATCCCCAAAATACAAAAAATGTAGTGATTGATTTGAAAATTATTTATTGCTGGAATCTAAAGGTAATGATTTAAATCTAATTATATCTCTCTGAAATTTAGAGTTGCTAACCACCCTCTCTGCCATCTCTTCATCCCCATCTTGCACCTTTTGAAGACACCCTTATCTTTGCCTCATTCATGCATATACTGTGATAGAATATGGCTCTTATTTACATGATCACATTACATTGAATTGGAACAAATATTGGACAAATATTTATTTTACAAACTTGCATAGATTATTTACAGGTACAGAAATGTTTTATACACAAACTGTAGCAAATCAGTGAAGCAATTTGACGTGCAAGTGCCTTATCAGCTGTCTTACTGTGTTATAATAGCATCTAACAGTGAATAATGGATTAGATTATTTTCCCTCTGCTCTGAGTTGTTCAAGAAAATATTCTCACTTAAATTATATCCTCCCCCCAATAGCTATTATTTTAAATTAGCATTTTTCAATGCTCATTTAACTGAAATGTCATAATTATCTAGTTGGTTATTAAATCGTTGGGAAACATATTATGTTGCTGAAAACTTTAAAGGTCAAGCTGTGCCCTCAGGTACACCTCATCAACTAATGGAGGCACAGATGATTTATATAGATAACTTTACAAAGGCTATGTCTGCACTTACAGGCTTACAGCAGCACAGCTGTACCAATGCAGCTATACCACTGTTAGAGCACTCATGTAGCCATGTTATGCCATGTAGCCATATTATGTAGCGAGTTCTCACACCAACATAACATCAGCTCAACAAGCGGCAGTAGCTATGTCAGCAGGAGAGCATTTTCTGCCAACATAGCGCTCTGCATACGAGCACTTATGCCAGCAAAACATATGTTGCTCAGGGGGTGTTTTTTCACACCCCTGAGCGACAAAAGTTTTGCTGAGTGTAGACATGGCATAAAACAGCCAGGAAATGTGTTTTATCAAGCCTAGGAAGGCGGTGGTTTATTATTAAATGTCTATAGACGCTGTCTTGTTTGAAGATTAAACAACTCCTAAGCATCGTACAAACTGAACACTGCAATGAGTTCTTATCAATTTGTAATGGATAGGAGAGGAGATTCATCTCCATTGCTGTCAATATCTGGTCTTAAATGTGAAATTGAAATTGCCAACAAAAAAACGAAAAATATTAGTGGAACTGAAATGAGGAAAATAGCTGGAAATCTCATCAAACATATCAACCCAGAATTCCACAAAAAGGGGAATATTGCAAATACTTAAGTTCCCACACTATGATTTGTACAACCTAGTTAATTTATAATTATTATTATTAATAATAATTATTATTATTTATTCTTAGCTTATATTGTGATAGCACCTGAAACCTCCCGCCAAGAACTGGGACCCTAGTGTGCTAGGCACTTTCCTAACATGTAGCAAGACATGATCCCTGCCCAGGAGAGCTTGAAATCTAAAAGACAAGAGTGAAGGAAATCTATGTAACATTAGTAAATGATTGAGGTCAGGATTAGTACATGATTGCTAGTTCTTGTCTCTTTCCCTATGTGGCAGAGGAGAGGATGACAAGGAGTGGCAGGAGGGTAAAAGGAATTAATAGGACAAAGGGAGTAGAAGGGAGGAAGGAGAAGAATGATGCTGAGGAGGCGTGGGTGAAGGCGAGATGATCGAAGATGGATGGCAGGGAAACTAAGGCTGGCAGCAGTGTCTGCAATGGAGAGGAAATTGGAGTCCGCTGGCTCTCCGAAGGCCCAGTCTAAATGGAACAGTGTGCTGCCATCACTTGGGTTCACGGGTTCTTGAGTTCTGCCCTGCTGCTCTTCCACTTACCTGGATCTCAACCAGGGAGGGCTTTGCTCTTCCTCTCCTCTCCCAGCCCCTGTGATTGGATGAGGTGGCAGATGCTTGAGGCTTGGTACCTATGGAGAAAGGCTTGTCCCTAGAGGGGATGTCTTCCCCATTAACTCTAAAAGGGTGGAGAACCCTGCCAAGGTCTCTCTCATATCCCTGCTGCTGATATGTTGGCCAAGCTGATCAGCTGGGAAAGTCCTTTGCTTCTGGGTGCTGACTCCATCCCTGGACCCTGCTCTCCTTCCCCTATTCCATAGCAATGAGTGTTAAGAGGTGTTTTACCCCATGAAAAACCTGGACATACAACGGGAATGAGGCTCATCATGCAACATCATGTTCCCCATGAACAGAATCGTTAGGTATGAGAGAAAATAAAATAGTTACTATACCCACCAAAGAATGGCATATGTGTGTGCAGCATGCAGGGCATCTGAACTGCCCTGAAACATAAATACCTCAGCTAGCCAGATTCATTTACTAGAGTAATCCAATATCCATGTTAATTATTATGATTTAATTATGCTCTCTTCCTCTTTGCCGGCTTATTTCTGAATTATTCTTTTGCATAACCCTAAGGAACAATATTAATACACAGAAAAGGACAGTTTAACTATGAACATTAATGACCCATACAAGCTAAAGCCATGCATGAAATTTCATGAAGCAATAGGAGTCTCTCATTAACTCCATTTACAGCATGAATATAGCAATGTGTGATTAATTACTAACTACTACATTGTGAATGGGAGTGCTGATTTTCTTGACTCAGGATGGTGAGTCTTGATATTTACATGTTACTATAAAATGTTATACAGTAAGTATAGATTATCTAAGAAAAACTAAGTATACAATGGATTTGAGATCCAGTAGTTTTATATCATTCATCAGTAGCCACTTAGCACTGTAAGAGAAGAAAAGATGGTATACATTTCCTCAGTAATAAGATGGGAGTTCAATGAATCTCTGTTCTATTCTTCAAGAAATATTATAGGTATCTCTTCCTCTAAAACATTAATTATATCTCTACTAAAGACATCTTCATTATCTAGATGCGTTTTGACCAATTATCTTCCAGCTTCTCATTTAATATTTTTAAAATACATATGTAAGGCCAAGCAGATCATGAACCAGGCCTGTAAAGCAACCAGGTAGCAACCACCACCACACTGGTATTCATGCAGTAGGTACAAGTGCTTTTCACTCCAATGCCAATGACCTGCTGTGAACCCAGACTATGGAAAATCCTACCTCAAGGGTTCCAACAGGCAGCAGTCTTGTGGCTCCTGATTGGCTCCCTGTCCTTTATAAACCCAACGGATATTCTAGGAAGTGTCTAGGTAACAGTGGATCCCCTATAGTTGCTATGACCATTCTTGCTTTCTGGTCTTGAACTGCTGTCTTTGACCTTGGCTTGTTTTGGACTTTACCTCCTAACCCAGGCTCTGAAACACAACTCAGACCCTGATCCTTGGTATCAACCCCAGCATGAAACTTGACTACAAACTTCTCGGCTACTCTCGGCCTCAGGTTTGTTCCTGCTTTGACCCGTGGTTCCCACTGCCTTTGTCAAGATACTGACAACATGAAATTTTGGAAGCAAATCTCTTTCAGACACTCCTGAATTTTATCTGTAATTGACAAGTGTAAATGAAGTAGATTCATGGCTATGCTGCAGTGTTTTGGCACTGGTCCATCAGCAAAAAGCGGCCACAAATCAATGGCTCTAGGCAGTGGATGATACAACTTTTTAAGGGAAGGCTTCAGGAGCAATGACAACTCCATACAATCCTCCACTCAGCCAGCAGAGAAGGGGTGTGGATGGAGAAAATGGGGTATGGCTAGGACATTAGTGCATCCTGTTGAACACTGGCTGCCATCTCGCCAACAGCATCTCGAGGAAGCTGGACATGTTTTAAAAAAAAATGGTGAGCAGCCTTCAGACTCCTCAGTTTTTAGGTTGGGGACCAGGATGGTGCTCAGCAGTAACCTGGTCTAGGGAGCTTAGTGGTAGCTTAGAACAACTTTTGCCCCAACCACCTCTTCCTGTGCTGAGTACTCCTAAACCTAAGCAAGAAATCTTGGCCAGTATTGATTTTAAATCAGGTAACAGGGGCTTAGAACTAAATACAACAGTGCATAAAAAGCTTTGTTCTGCACAAAGAGGTCATGGGGCTGATGATGGGGGGAAATCCCCAATCCCAGCTCTTCCAAGTATCTACACTGCTAGTCCATAGCTGCTATGACACTAAGTATTGGGAGGAAGAGTGGACACCAGGTGGGGTCTTCATCGAGTAGAACTGTACTGTTTACAGAAATAGGATATATTAGTGTTCTTTCTGCTGCATTTGGATAATCTTGCCTGAGACTGTAGAATATGGGCATCTGTTAGGTTCTGTTTTATCTCTGAAGATATGAAGACTATATTGCTCATATTGGACAACTGAACACTTTCTGACCCTATGGGACATTAATTAAATGTTTTTGGTATAAGTTTGGATTTTGAATGTCTATTGTAATGTCCTGGGTATTTTAGTCACTTGTAGCTCTATCCCAGCTTTATTACAGCATAACGGTGTGTACAAATACACACACGTGTGCTTAGAGTCATTAACTAAAAGTCCATGTCATGCTCATTACTAATCTGTGGATGACATTTAAGATTTTTCAGTTATGTCCAATATTAGTATGACAGTCTACTTGCTGTTAAGTTACTCGACTAAACTTCAGTTCTGCATGATTGGAAGTAATCTCTGCTTTAATTCTGCTAATGCTGAAGTGCTGTTGATTGGCACTGATGCAAAAGGGTAAGCTTCCATGGTTTGTATTTCCCTTGAATTCATCGGTTTGGTGAGAAACCTCATAATTATTTTGAATCCTATTTTGTTCTGATAAAAACAGCTAAATAAAGTTACATCTGAGTGATTTAAATCCTGTTTATGCTCAAGTTTGCTGGAAAATTGAAAATGCTTGGAATATGGAGAGGGACCATTACTAAAAATGAGCATTCCTGTGAATCTTAAAATGATAAGGGCCATATTCTGCCCTCTGATACACTTGTGAATCTCCCATTGAAGTCAACTGGAACAGCATTCATGCCTTCAAGATCAGAATTTGGTCATAAGCCTCTGAATGTTAAATTCTGATTCCCTTGTATCAACCAACAGAGAGAGGATTACAGGGCTGTATCAGAAATCTTTTAAATTTTTATAGGATTTGTGTATATAGTAGAAGGGAAGGGCTAGAAAATATAAGGATGAGTTGTTCAGGAAGGAGATGGGCATAGCTCTCAAACATGACTTCCACAAACCTTGCTTTCTTTTTTCTTGATTATTAATTAGGGGTTAGAAAATAAGGAAGATCAGACTTCCCAACAAAGGGAGTTTATTTTCATAGGGATGGGAGACACCTCCCATGTGACTCTGAATGTACAGTTTCTCTGCCACTCCGCAACTACAGTGTAACAGGGTACATGTACACTACTTGATCATGATTGCCAGCCAGAGGCAGTTAACTCTACAAATATACAGACTTACAATGTGGAGTGCAGCCCTGATCCTGAACCATTAGTCAGTGAGAATTTTGCCATTGACTTCAGCAAGCATAAAAAGCAGTACCTGTGTAATGAAGACTCAAGCAATTTAATGTACAATAGCATCTTTATAGTGAGGCAGCATGACCCAGGGTAGAGCAATGGGCTGGGAGTCAGGCAGCTTGGGTTCTCTTTGGGGGCATCTTTAAAATCAAATAGCCTTTTACATCCTCACCAGAGAGCAGGCAAAAAAGCTTTTTTGGTGAAAAATGTGATTACAAAATAAACAAACAAAAAGACATTCTCATGAAAAAATATTGTTTTTAATAATTGGGTAACTTGAAATATGTTTCGAAATGATGAGAAAATGAGCACCTTCTCTTTTTTTTTCATTTCTCCTAGAAAAGTGGAGGGGAAAACTTTTTAAAAATAAATTTAAAAGTAACACTTTGACTTCTTTCCAGTTGGCAAACGGAGTGTTGTTATCCAACTGGGCACATTTGGAAAACAGTAAAAGTGAGGGGAAAGTATGTGTCCACCCTTCATAAATTAAAAAAAGAAAAAAAATCTGGGCGGGGAGGGGGGCAGAGAGCCACTACTTTACAACAGAAAAAGTTTAAATGGGGATTTTTCCAATGAACATGTCCACAGGGAAAAAATCCTATTTTCCAGCCAGCTATAATAACCAGTAATAAAGATTAGGTTTGTGCAGAGCCCAGTCGTTTTGATTGCAGGTGTTCCAAGCAAGCCTCTTTCTGTTTTTGCAAAAAGAAAAGGAGTCCTTGTGGCACCTTAGAGACTAACCAATTTATTTGAGCATGAGCTTTCGTGAGCTACAGCTCACTTCATCAGATGCATACCGTGGAAACTGCTTCATCAGATGCATACCATGGAAACTGCTGCAGTTTCCACGGTATGCATCTGATGAAGTGAGCTGTAGCTCACGAAAGCTCATGCTCAAATAAATTGGTTAGTCTCTAAGGTGCCACAAGGACTCCTTTTCTTTTTGCGAATACAGACTAACACGGCTGTTACTCTGAAACCTTTCTGTTTTTGGTTTGTGTGGCTAGAACAGCTGCTGAGGTTCATTTTGAGTTATGGGCTCAAGTTACTTAGGCTTAAACTGGTTAGAGTGTAAAATCTTTGGTATAGGGACGTTACAGACAAATTTGGAAAGACAATTAAGTGCCTGGTGTCCTATTTACTTTATTCTATATAACTAATACAAATTCAGGGGGAAATACCATTCAAATTGCACAGCCTGGGCCTTTTGCCTCTTCCTCCATACATAGCCTGACTGGGGACCAACAGAGATCCTTGGTGTAATTTAAAGTAGTCTTAAGAACTGTTCTAACTTGCACTAGTCACCTAGAGACTGCTCTGTTGGCTGTGGTTAAAGCATGCCAGTGTGCATTCTGGCATTGCCCCTTGTGCTCCAAGACGCAGTGCGGAGGGCATGGCAGGCATAAAGCTGGCTTCATACCATCCACTGACTTCCTAGCACTGAGGGAATCCTCTGCTGGCTACTTAAATTCTCCCTAAGTGCCCTTTGAATTGCTCCAGCAGCATAAAGTGTGTATAGTGAGAGCCAAGGACCTAACTCTATCAAGGTAGTTAATCTCTCTAGGAATTTATACCACTTCTTAGATTTTAAGCCTCATAGCCCTGTGTTGGGATATAGATATTCAGGCCTGTCTGTAAAGGCCTATACTCTAAGAATTTAGGTGTATTCTTATCACTTGGCTAGTTATAGAGGTATAAAAGAGAGAATCAAAATCACTGTCTGCCAGTGTAAGGTCCTTCTCTGACAGTCTGAGGCCCTGTTCTTAGGCTAAGGCCTTTGGCTAAGCAACAGAGACAGCCATAAGCTGGGAAGTGACCGTCACATCCTCACATTCCAAACTAGTCACGTTGAAATAAGGTGCTACTGAGCTGTTAGGAATACAATCCTGTCCTGATAATGCCTATCGCCTCCAGAGAAAGGAAAGTGTAAAAGGAAACTTAGTTTGATAGCATCCTGTCTGGCAAGAACTCACTTACCAATAGCTGGGATGTGAAATCCTCATTTCTTTGTTGTTCTATCACTGTAGTCCCCATTTCCCTATTGTTTGTCTGTATAATCTCTGTCTGGTTCTGTGATTGTTTCTGTCTGCTGTATAATTAATTTTGCTGGGTGTAAACTAATTAAGGTGGTGGGATATAATTGGTTACATAATCATGTTACAGTATGTTAGGATTGGTTAGTTACATTTCAGGAAAATGATTGGTTAAGGTATAGCTAAGCAGAACTCAAGTTTTACTATATAGTCTGCAGTCAATCAGCAAGTGGGTGGGTGAGAAATGGGAACAAGGAATGGGGCTGGGGAAATTGGAATCATGTTTGGCTAAGGGTAGGAATGGGAACAGGGACACAGGGGTAAGGCTCTGTGGTGTCAGAGTTGGGAAGGGGGATACTAAGGAAGGAAACTGGAATCATGCTTGCTGGAAGTTCACCCCAATAAACATCGAATTGTTTGCACCTTTGGACTTCGGGTATTGTTGCTCTCTGTTCATGCGAGAAGGACCAGGGAAGTAAAGGAATAAGCCCCCTAACACCCTGGTCTACACTAGGAGTTGAGGTCGAATTTAGCAGTATTAAATTGATTTAACCCTGCACCCATCCACACGACGAAGCCCTTTTTTTCGACTTAAAGGGCTCTTAAAATTGATTTCTTTACTCCACCCCCGACAAGGGGATTAGCACTGAAATCGGCCTTGCTGGGTCAAATTTGGGGTAGTGTGGATGCAATTCGACGGTATTGGCCTCTGGGAGCTATCCCAGAGTGCTCCATTGTGACCGCTCTGGACAGCACTCTCAACTCAGATGCACTGGCCAGGTAGACTGCGAAAAGGCCCTCGAAATTTTGAATCTCATTTCTTGTTTGGCCAGCTTGGCAAGCTGCAGGTGAGTACAGAGCTCATCAGCAGAGGTGACCATGATGGAGTCCCAGAATCTCAAAAGAGCTCCAGCATGGACCGAACGGGAGGTACGGGATCTGATCACTGTATGTGGAGAGGAATCTGTGCTATCAGAACTCCGTTCCAGTTTTCGAAGTGCCAAAACACTTGTCAAAATCTCCCAGGGCATGAAGAACAGAGGCCATAACAGGGACCCAAAGCAGTGCCGCGTGAAACTTAAGGAGCTGAGGCAAGCCTACCAGAAAACCAGAGAGGCAAATGGCCGCTCTGGGTCAGAGCCCCAAACATGCCGCTTCTATGATGAGCTGCATGCCATTTTAGGGGATTCAGCCCTCACTACCCCAATAGTGTGCTTTGACTCCTTCAATGGAGAGGGAGGCAACACAGAAGCAGGTTTTGGGGATGAGGAAGATGATGATGATGAGGTTGTAGATAGCTCACAGCAAGCAAGTGGAGAAACCAGTTTTCCCGACAGCCAGGAACTGTTTCCTACCCTGGACCTGGAGCCAGTACCCCCCAAACCCACCCAAGGCTGCCTCCCGGACCTGCCAGGTGGAGAAGGGACCTCTGGTGAGTGTACCTTTTTAAATAGTATACATGGTTTAAAACCAAGCGTGTTTAATGATTAATTTGCCTTGGCATTCGTGGCCAGCACAGCTACTGGAAAAGTCTGTTAACGTGTCTGGGGATGGAGCGGAAATCCTCCAGGGACATCTCCATAAAGTTCTCCTGGATGTGCTCCCAAAACCTTATCAAAAGGTTTCTGGGGAGGGCAGCCTTATTCCGTCCACCATGGTAGGACACTTTACCAGGCCAGGCCAGTAGCAAGTAGTCAGGAATCATTGCAGAACAAAGCATTGCAGCGTATGTTTTCTGGCATTCAACCAACATCCGTTCTTTATCTCTCTGTGTTATCCTCAGGAGAGTGATATCATTCATGGTCACCTGGTTGAAATAGGGTACTTTTCTTAAGGGGACATTCAGAGGTGCCCGTTCCTGCTGGGCTGTTTGCCTGTGGCTGAACAGAAATGTTCCCCACTTTTAGCCACGCAGTGGGGGGAGGGGAGAGGGATTAGCCACGCGGTGGGGAGAGGCAAAATGCGACCTTGTAATGAAAGTACATGTGCTATGTATGTAATGTTAACAGCAAGGTTTAGGTGAAAGAGTGTACCCATTGTTCTATAAAATGTGTCTTTTTAAATACCACTGTCCCTTTTTTTTCTCCACCAGCTGCATGTGTTTCAAGGATCACAAGATCTTCTTTCCAGAGGCTAGCGAAGATTAGAAGGCGAAAAAAATGCACTCACGATGAAATGTTCTCTGACCTCATGCTGTCCTCCCACACTGACAGAGCACAGATGAATGCGTGGAAGCAGATAATGTCAGAGTGCAGGAAAGCACAAAAAGAATGCGAGGAGAGATGGCAGGCTGAAGAAAGTAAGTGGCAGGCTGAAGATGATAGGTGGCGGCAGCATGATGAGAAGAGGCAGAATTCAATGCTGAGGCTGCTGGAGGATCAAACTAATATGCTCCAGTGTATGGTTGAGCTGCAGGAAAGGCAGCTGGAGCACAGACCGCCGCTATAGCCCCTGGGTAAACCGCTCTCCTCCCCAAGTTCCATAGCCTCCTCACCCAGACGCCCAAGAACACGGTTGGGGAGGCCTCCGGCCACCCAGACACTCCACCCCAGAGGATTGCCCGAGCAACAGAAGGCTGCCATTCAATAAGTTTTAAAGTGCTGTGTGGATTTGTCCTTCCCTCCTCCACCACCCCACCCAGTGCTTCCTTCCTCCACCACCCCACCCGGGCTACCTTGGCAGTTATCCCCCTATTTGTGTGATGAATTAATAAAGAATGCATGAATGTGAAGCAGCAATGACTTTTATTGCCTCTGCAAGCGGTGATTGAAGGGAGGAGAGGAGGGTGGTTAGCTTACAGGGAAATAGAGTGAACCAAGGGGTGGGGGGTTCATCAAGGAGAAACAAACAGAACTTTCACACTGTAGCCTGACCAGTCATGAAACTGGTTTTCAAAGCTTCTCTGATGCGCATTGCGCCCTCCTGTGCTTTTCTAACTGCCCTGGTGTCTGGCTGCACGTAACCATCGGACAGGCAATTTGCCTCAACCTCCCTGCCATAAACGTCTCCCCCTTACTCTCACAGATATTGTGGAGTGCACAGCGAGCAGTAATAACAATGGGAATATTGGTTTCGCTGAGGTCTAACCAAGTCAGTAAACTGCGCCAGCGTGCTTTTAAATGTCCAAATGGACATTCTACCACCTTTCTGCACTTGCTCAGCCTGTAGTTGAACAGCTCCTGACTACTGTCCAGGCTGCCTGTGTATGGCTTCATGAGCCATGGCATTAAGGGGTAGACTGGGTCCCCAAGGATAACTACAGGCATTTCAACATCCCCAACGGTTATTTTCTGGTCTGGGAAGAAAGTCCCTTCCTGCAGCTTTTGAAACGGACCAGAGTTCCTAAAGATGCGAGCATCATGTACCTTTCCCGCCATCCCACGTTGATGTTGGTGAAACGTCCCTTGTGATCCACCAGTGCTTGCAGCACTATTGAAAAATACCCCTTGCGGTTTATGTATTTGCCGGCTTGGTGCTCCGGTCCCAAGATAGGGATATGGGTTCCATCTATGACCCCACCACAGTTAGGGAATCCCATTGCAGCAAAGCCATTCACTATGACCTGCACATTTCCCAGAGTCACTACCCTTGATATCAGCAGACCTTTGATTGCGTTGGCTCCTTGCATCACAGCAGCCCCCCACAGTAGATTTGTCCACTCCAAATTGATTCCAGACTGACCGGTAGCTATCTGGTGTTGCAAGCTTCCACAGGGCTATTGCCACTTGCTTCTCAACTGTGAGGGCTGCTCTCATCTTGGTATTCTGGCACTTCAGGGCAGGGGAAAGCAAGTCACAAAGTTACATGAAAGTGCCCTTACTCATGCAAAAGTTTCGCAGCCACTGGGAATCGTCCCAGACCTGCAGCACCATGCAGTCCCTCCAGTCTGTGCTCGTTTCCCGGGCCCAGAATTGGCATTCCTCGGCATGAACCTGCCCCATCAGCACCATGATGCCCACATTGCCAGGGCCCGTGCTTTGAGAGAAGTCTGTGTCCATGTCCTCATCACTCTCATCACCGCACTGATGTTGCCTACTCACCCAGCTTCACTTTGGCAGGTCCTGGTGCTGCGTATACTGCTGGATAATGCGCGTGGTGTTTAATGTGCTCCTAATTGCCAAAGTGATCTGAGTGGGCTCCATGCTTGCTGTGGTATGGTGTCTGCACAGGTAACCCAGGAAAAAAGGCGTGAAATGATTGTCTTCCGTTGCTTTCACGGAGGGAGGGAGGGAGGGAGGGAGCGCCTGACAACATGCACCCAGAACCACCCACGACAATGTTTTTTGCCCCATCATACATTGGGATCTCAACCCAGAATTCCAATGGGCGGCGGAGACTGCGGGAATTGTGGGATAGCTACCCACAGTGCAACGCTCTGGAAGTCGACGCTAGCCTCAGTACTGTGGAAGCACTCCGTCAAGTTAATGCACTTAATGCACTTAGAGCATTTTGTGTGGGGACACACACAATCGACTACATAAAAACAATTTCTAAAAATCAGACTTCTATAAATTCGACGTAATTTCGTCGTGTAGACATACCTAGAGTAGGGACTGTCTCTTGCTCTGTGTTTGTACAGTGTTACCAGATGTGCCCATTACTTTGGGGTATGCTCATTTATTAGGGTTACTCTTCGGGCGCGGGGGGGGGTGGGTTTCGGTAATTCCATTAATGTACTGCTTATGTCACTCGTGTGTTCATATGGAGCTCTACTCCTTCCTTCTGCAAGTCCCCTCCCAATGGAGCTACCCTGCAGGACCTAGGTTCCCCAGAGCTGGGTTCCTCCAGCCCTAGAACTAGATGAACACACACACACACACACACACACACACACACACTAACAGAGCAAGTCTGAGCAGACTGGGTCAATCAGCACTCTCAAGCTGATACCCTCATATGTCCCTGTACTCAATGTGCTGGGTTAAGCAGAACCTTCAAGCTGTCACCCTTATGTGCCCCTGGTCTCAATAGGCTGGGCTGAGCAGCACTTTCAGCCGCACCCCACCCCCCAACGTGCCACAGGTTTAACACGTCCCTATCCCCACTTTCATGTCATAGTTGTACTGGTAGTAACCCACTTGATGAGCAAACCTCACAGTATTTTGGGGCACTACAGGTATCTTTAGCTTAGGTAAAAGAAGCGTTGCTGCAGAGGAAATGGGGGAAGCTAAAAACACAAAAGAGTAAAGTTCAGCGAGAGAGAGAGAAGCAACCAGCTTAACCATCAAAGTTATTTATTGAATAATAGTAATAACAACACAAGGAGAGCCTAAACCAACATAATATACATTAGTAAAGGTTAATACCTGGGGTAGAAAGGAAAACAGAGAGAGAGAGAGAGAAAGAAAGGGATCTCACTGCTCCCTGAAGCTTGAACTAGTCAGGGTTCCCAGGTGATGGTGGTAGCTCAGGGTCCTGAGGGCAGGAGACAGGCAGAGCCCCCAGCACGATCAGTCAGGAGATGATGGAGTCCCAGTGGAACTGATCCATAGTTTGGATCTAAGCATCAGAATACTTACTTGGGCATAACCTAGGTAGGGGTTTTTGTAGAGAAAATGCAATGGTTCAAGGTAGAACACTAGATTTGTTTATGGGTAAACTGTGACTGAGGGGGTTTCTTTAGGCTAGACAATAGGAGCTGATCACTCTTGGCTATGGATGGTGTTTTCTTCCAGGGAGCTCACAATACAACTAGGCTGCTTCAGTATTTTGGATATCAATCAAGGATTTATTACTAGAATTGGTCTGATAAATTGCTAATCTGAGTGTGTGCAGGCATAGGTTCATTAACATCTGGAGCAGAGATTCCCATGATGCAGTGCGTCCCTGCTTTTCTGATCCCAGAGTTCAGTGCAGTTCTCTGTTCTACATTCTATGTGCAAATTGAGATGTCTCCCTGTCCCATCTTTCATGCAGATGAGGCTAGGGGAGTTGTCTCTGTTTTCCACTCTGTATGCTAATGGAGATGTCTTAATCTTGTCACCCTTGTCAGGAGGGGTTTAGGTATGTCTCCCATCCTCCCTCCATTGCTCTCTGCAAGCCTTTTCTCTGATCAGTTTTGGTTAAAGAAGAGACTGGTGGTGGTGGGGTGTTTTTCATGAGTCAGACAGGCTAGATACTGTGCGCTGGTTCCCCAAAAACACAGAGCTGACTGCTATCAACAGCACCCAGATCAATCCTGATTTGAAGTCTTTGCATGGTACTGCAATATGAAGCTTAGCTGTCCTGGTATGAGAGCTCGATGTGAACTACTGAATTCTCCCTGGTTTCCATATGGATACATGTGGTACACCCCTCAGGATCTCTTGAAAGTCAGTCCAGGTTCATCTAAATTGTTGTGCAGAGATTACAAACTTTCTTTGTAATTGGAGGAAAAAGAGAAACCAAAGTGAATTCCATCACATGCAATTTAATTTGGTTAGCAGAACAAGTGGTACTTCCTTACTGACAATATTGCCATTATCTAGACACAGTTTCACTACAGTGTTCAAAAAACTTATCCCACTGAAAACTATTTGCAGCTTTTATTTCTTCACCCTTTCCAGATTTCCTTTATTTGGCATGTGCTCCATTGTATTTAGGAGCTTTAGAACTGGGAAGGCATGAATCTGCTGTATGTCCCAGTGCCAGTTAAGGGGCATGTGCTGACAATTCCCCGCTCCTAACTCAAGGGAAAAAGGATCCGATTTGGCAAGATGTCAACCACAGGAGGCGAAGAACCCAATTCTGCCGTGTTACACTGGTATAAATCTAGTGTAACTCCATTGGAGTTGCTCAAATTTACACCTGTGTAAATGGAGATCAGTCTGTGCCCACTGATATTTTCTGCCTCCAACAGCCTTAAAGCAGCCTACTGAACAACCTCCAATTATGTTTCTGCCATAATGTTGATTGCACAGCTGTTATGTAACAAAAAGAAAGCCTTTGGGTATGACTTTGCTACGTGCCTAAAAAAACTACATCCCACTTTGTAGAAAGCTTCTCACTTCAACAAGTAGGAAAACATCAGTGACTCTAACTCTATAGGCTTTTCAAATTGGTATTACAGCTGGAAATAAGAATGTAACTGATATTTCAATTTTTCTAATGCTGTATGCCAAAGTTTCCTGCCTACAGCAGCTTCTCTAGATAGGTGAAGGCATGTATTAATTCTACTAGAAACTTATGGGCATTTCACATTTGTCTCCCACAACTGAAATATCTGATCTTGACTTTTGCCTCTTTACCAGCGGTAACTGAGGACTCACCAGACTTCACACCTCCTCCAGCACATCAGCTACTACTGTAGGAATCTCCTAGACCAAGAACTGAACGAAAAATTAGAATTGTGCATTGAGTGTTGTGCCCATGGCTGTTCTGCTGAGTACTGATGATCTTTTAGTGATCCCTAAACCACCAGCTGCCTACCTGCATCTACCTCTGAATCACACATTTGGAAAAGGTGATGCTATTATCCCAAAACTCTATTTTCTCCCTAGATAAAATCTTGAGTGACCATCCCTAGAAGACAAAAGCATGAAAATCAATAGCGAGTACTCAGTATAATAGATTTTAAGATAACAACTGCTCTTTGTTGAAACCTTTAGAGGGCTTAATGCATTTGTCAGAGAATGGAACATGAAGTACAACAAATAAGCAGAAACCAAAATCTTATTTATTTTTGTTTACATGTTTCTGATAAATAATGACTGCAAAATAAGATTTGATTTGATTTGATCTTTTTAAGGAAAATCCATGTCTACCCGGGAACTTCCCAGTTGTCAGTATGTGACCCCAGGGTCACAAAGAACTTCATGGCAACCGTGAGGATGAGCTCTGCTCACCTAGGTGCAAAGGTACAGGCCATGTACTAGACCTAAACTAAAGAATTATTTCCTCTAGCAGCACAGGACCTACAATATGCATTGGTGTAGTTTGGGGAGTGATGTACACATGTAGTATCTAATTCATTACAGCTAGAGCTGGATGGATATTTTTTTGATGAATGGTAAATTCACTGTGTGACACCCTGGCACCCCAGTGTTCATCATTGTCACTTAATTAGGATAAGTTTTATACAAAGTATGCCTTATAAGGTATCATTCTAAAAGTCTTGATCTACTGGACAGAATATCTCATTTGGATTGTATGTGCTAACATCATATGTGACGTTATGAAGTTTGGCGATGTATGTGTTACTGAAACATGTTGGGAAGTTGAAAAAACCCACAAGCAGCCTTTCAGGTACAACAGTAAAAAAGCCAAACAATGTCAATGGCGTGTTGAGGAAATGCACACAAGCACAAGGATTACCCCAGGAACTGTGTACAATAGAAACCTCTCATATATAACGCTACACAATGGGAACTGTTTGACCCAGGTCACAGCAAAAGAGTTTCCAGGAAGTGTGATGAAGATATAAAAAGGGGGAAATGACATCATGGAGGGGGACCTCACTCTCCCTATAACAAACCACCTAAAAACACCTGAGGGGCAAGGACTGAACTGTGGGAAGTGATGGTCCCAGGCTAGAGGGATTTTTAGCCTGTGTATGAAAACCTGGGAAAGCCAAGGCCCCTTCTGCCTTAAGAATCTGCCAGCCTGTTTATCACTCAGGGTGAGAATTTGCTAATTCATATCCTACCTATCTAGTGTGTTAAGCTCAGTTTGCAGTTTTGTTTATTTACTAAGGTAATCTGCTTTGATCTGTTTGCTATCACTTATAATTACTTAAAATCTATCTTTTGTAGATAATAAACTTGTTTTGGTTTTGTTTAAAACCAGTGTGCGGGAGTTATAACTTGGGGCAGAAAGATGTTGCATATCTTTCTCCACATTGAGGGAGGAGGTGAATTTCACGAGCTTATGCTGTACAGTTCCCTGTGCAGTGAAAGATGGTACAATTTTGGGTTTACCCTCTTGAGGGGGGTGTACACTTGAGTAGTGGGCAATTCCTTAGATGAGCCTTCCCATGCAGAGCTGATCTCAGCATCTGTGTGTATAGCTGCAGATGGGTGTGTCCCTATCTGTGTGTATGCTGGTGAAAGAGCAAGCTTGGAGAGCTTGGCAATTTATCACAGCACCACAGTGTGAAAGGGAGCTCAGGCTGGTGGGTCAGGCTGGCTCAGTGGTACCCCAGTTCCAAGTAGCACCCTGGAGGGAACCTGTCACACACTGAAATGCATTTTTGGGCCCCGAAAACTATTTGCAAATTCAAGTCAAATTCAGTGAATAGTTTTTTTCCAGAACATGAAAAATAAATGTGAAAACAAACTTTTTTGACACTTCATTTCAAATCAGCATTTCTGAAATAAAATGTCAACCTGAATGAAAATTTTTCAGCCTGTCATTTGAAGAGGAGAAAACAAAACAAAAATCAGTTTCAGTTCAAAATGAAGTAATTATTTTGGATTTTTTGGTTTGACCACCAAACCAAAAAAATCAATTATTTGCTCAGCATATTGCCAAAAATGCAAAGGGACTAAACATAAATACTTACCAGAATTTGTAGTAAAGGGAGCTCTTGCCATTCTTACTCAGGCAAAACTCCCATAAATATTAAAAGCATTGAAGCATTTAAATCAGTGGGAGTTATGCCTAAAGAGCAACTACAGGATCCAGCCCTTTCATTCTTTAATACAAAATAAGCACTGGTATAGCCATAGATGGCATAATTATTTCCCCTCTGATTGCATTCCAGAGGGGAGTTATTGTTACAAAACAAAATCTGCAACAGATTGCTTTACATGTAGTTCTTTGCTTTTAAATCTTCAGAAATGTTTCCCTATAGTATGTCTTAATAGTATTTTCTTTTAGCTTTACAAAAGCCTATGCACTGTAAATATGTCCATAAGTAATGCTGAACCTTGGTGAAGCTTGGAATGGTTAGCATCAGTGCATTATAAAATGAGTGTTTGGGTTTTTTTCCTGTCAGAGGACAATTTGATAGTTCAGGCTTGATATTTCCTCTGTTCTTTCTGAAAAGAAACAGGAAATACAGCATTTAGCTTTGAAAGCAACTAAAATAGAAGCATTTTGTGGCAGATGGGATTTTTATGAGCTGTTTGTCACCATATACCAGTCTTGTTAAGGAGGAATCGTTTTCTGCTTCATTACACTAAGATAGCTCTGTTTAGGGTTCCACTCAGCTGTGAAATGACTTTAAAACTTCTATAAGGAATAGAGATGGGATTTTTATAATAAAGGATTGCTGACAAAGGTTCTAAAATAGAAAGAAAACAGTCAAACATACAGTTTTTGGTTTGAAGAGGGGAATATAGATTTATTGTACACATACTTTTGTTTAATCTGCTACTTTGTGGCAACAGAGTATGTGCCATAATACTATTATTTTCCACACCAAAAAAGATACTTATTCTTCTGCCCTTTCTATAGAAACTAGTATTTATATGAAAGAGGAAACAATCAGTACACTATATGATGGTTAAAAAAATTTCATCTCCCTCAAGAAGCTGGCAGCCCATAAACATTCTCAGCATGAAAATAGTGGGGCCAGAGCCTCAGCTGGTGTAAATCAGTGAAACTATGCAAATTACCCCTGCTGAGTATCTAGGGCATCATTTCTTAACCTTCAAACACCTGGAATCAAAAATCTTCAAAGCTGGATGCATAAAACTGGGGGAAAGGAATTCATTTTAGGCACCTAAATAATACCCTGATCTCACAAACACTTACCTGCTTTAAATTTAAATGTGGCAAATTAGTGGAATTACTTACATGTGCAAAACTAAGGATGTGGTTGTAAGTATTTGCATGAGAGAGGTCTGTATGGCCTCACTTTCTGTGATGTCAAATACCTTCAATTCCTGTTAATGTCAGTTGGTATTCAGTCCTTCTGAAAATCATGGTATTTATATATCCACACATGGATACCTAATTGTAAGAATCCCAGGTTTTAAAATGTTAGCCTTGATTGAAACCTGTTAAATCTGTCCCATATAAAATTTGTTTTTGTTTTCACAGCCTGTTTTTCCTGAATTTTAGTTTGCTCCTTTTCATGTGAAAGAAAAAAAAATAATGATTTTCATCAATGTTATACTTTCTAGGCGACACCTCTATGAGTAGCAATGTTGTAACACTGATGCAGCACTGTTCTGGTAAATTCCCCAACAGATTAATGACTTCTGATTCTTGTTGACAGCTTTTCAGTTTATCAATATGAATGTTAACAAATGTGGTGTTTTAAATGTCTTCTGCTTTTAATATGCTCAAACTTTCAATTTTGTTACCTTTCTCTTTCAATTCCCCAGCAATTGTTCCTTTACTTTAAACTTTACTTTAAATTGTACTTTAAACTCCTTTGTAAATGTGATCCACTTTTCCTTTCCAGTCCCATGTCAGATTGTGATGCCCTGTTTCTGCAATACATCTCCAGTAGCACCTGAGACTCAGTGAGCCTACCTATGACTTGTGCTGCTTCTGTCCCATGACCTTGAAAGCTCTCCATTTCCCTCTTTTCAGTTTAGTCCCACTATAGCATTCAATTCTTTTCCACTTTGACTTATTTAGCTTGACCTAGAAAAGATTAAGGGATGAATTGATTTGTCTTTAAGAATTTACAAATACTAAATCTTCAATCTAGCAGAGAAAGGTATAACATGATGCAATGGCTGGAAGTTGAAGCCAGACAAATTCAGACTGGAAATAAGGTGAACATTTTTGATTCTGAGAGTAATTAACCATTGAAATAGTTTACTAAGGGTCACAGTGGATTCTCCATTACTGACAATTTTTAAATCAAGGATGGACGTTTTTTCTAAGACATAGGAATTATTTTGGGGGCAGTTCAATGGCCTGTGTTCAATGGCCAGGCAGTCAGACTGGATGATCACAATGGTCCCTTCTGGCCTTGGAATCTATGAATCTATGTGCTCCCCTTTGCACAGTATGACCTATCCTAGGATGTTTTGTTATTTCCTGGGTCGCTCTTGCCTCATGCAGATGGACCTGGGTGGAAAGTCTGGCTGTGGTGGATTAAAAAGCTAATGGCAGTGTCACTGTGGATGCTCTCCTGGCAAGCAGAACCATGGTGGTACTCCCTCCTAATCCTTAGCACAGTACCTGGGGCAACTCATAGCACATGGTTTCCCCATTCATTCTCAGAGTGCATGTGAAGTAGCCTAACAGGAGATCAGAGATTTGCACAATGTGCATTCAGCTTCTGCTTTTAGAGAGAACCTCAATACTTTGCTGTATATCTTCTCACTTATTCTTTTCCATACAATGTAACTGAGTCAATAAATTCTAGACTGCCTGGTTGGTTGGTTGTTTTTTTGGACACTAGCCATATTGAATACCTTCATGAAAGTGAATTAGAGTGCAAATCAGGCATTCATCACAATCCCAATCAATATAAAACCAGCTTTAAGTCTAATTCCAACTTACTGCAGCTCTTCAAAAATATCATTTTCTCTATAGTCCCAAAATAAGGCTAAATTAGACTGCAGCCTGGATTTTCAGCCACAGAATTTCCCTCATCTTAAAATCAGAAAGTCTGCAATTTTGGCACAGGTGTCACATGACTCCCAACTCTCCCCTCTCCCTCGCCTCTTCCCCTTCCCTCCCCCCAATACACATCCCTGCCTTACTTCATAGTCTGACCTGAAGGAAGCAGAGCCCAGAAAGCACTTGCACTTCCATGGACTCTGTGCGGTAGATGGTTGGCCTGTAGCGCTTACTAACTCAGTATTGTATTATGGTCCTCTCCAACCATGAGCCTGAGTCCCAACACTCCAGATCTAAACCTTGTGACAATCAGGGTCCAGGCACCCCAGGGGAGAACAAGGAGTCTGAATCCCAAAGAATAAGCAACCGGTTGTATACAATATTAATATACTATAAAAGTGTATTGAGTACGTTCTTCTACAGTAGCTGGTGGTACACTGGTGATTAATATTATTGCATGTTGTATGTATGGTTCAGCCAGTGGCTGTCCCTCTTACAGCATTGTAAGATGGGAGGTATGACCTGGGAGCTCCTCAGTGCCAACTGGCAGAGGGCCCACCATACTGTAACTCATATCAGGCCTGACACACTCATTATCCCCGACACACTGTTGTCATAATTTGTAGCTAAAAGGGATCCTGGAGGGTATCTTATGTAAAGTGGTGATGTACTGGTCTGCAAATCATTGAGAGATGGATGTGTGGCTTGTGTAATAAGAGTTTATTGATCTATGCTGGAAATATGTTTGCTTGGGACACAGAGTGAAAACCCATCCTGCCCTAGACAAAAGAATGTGTATTTACTTGGTCTGAGTGGCTTGCTTACAGGCAGAGGACAATGAAAGTACATTTACATATATGGCAAACAAAGCCATCAAGCTAACAAGCGGGGAGAAGACTATTTAGCAATCATGCTGGAGGATGGAATCTGCACTCCAGGAAGCCTTCCTGGCTCTTGCAGCAGAGATAATGAACTTTGGGAAATGTAAGGGAAGCAAAAAGCCACTGGAGTTATCCATCACTTAGGGTGCTGTTCCCTTTGATTCTGTGAATGCTAGGTCCCCTGGCCTGGAGGGCTGGAGATGCTGGTATCTTCATGTAAGAAAACTGCTTAGGCAAAGATTTTACCTTGCTAAGATTAGTTTTAGTCACTAGAAAGTGTGTGTTTTGTCTGTAACCATATTTGTCTTTTTCTTTTGCTCAGTATCACTTAAATCTTTGTTCTTTGTTAATAAACTTGTTTTATTACAAAACCATCTCAGTGCTGTGTATTAAAGTGCAGTGAGAGTCTTCAGCTAACCTAATGGGCTGGTGGACACACTGCCTCTTTGGAGGCAGCAAACTTCATTTTTGAGTGTCCATGGAGAGGAACTGGACACTACAAGATGATGTCTCTGGAGATCTTGGGAACTCGGGTTCATGGTTATCTGCATGGCAGAGTTTAGACTGGCAGAGTTTTGAAGAGTTTGCTGGCAAGGCAGACAGATTGGTGGGTCAAGAAACTGACACACATTTTAGCCTCAGCAAAGCTTGCACTTTTGCTAAGGTAAAGGGGATGACAGTGGCTCACAATTTTGGGTGCCCTGGACAGGATATCACAATCATCCCATGAGAAATCTCCATTTTTAAATTGTGAGATTGAGGTAGGAAGTGTGCAGTTTGTATATTTCTGTCCCTGGTACATAAGGAGGCATCTATTGCTGCTCTCTCCCTGTCCCTATCTCTCTCTCTTGCTCTCATCTGTTGCCTTTTTAGGCTTCCTAGGATGTTTTAGACTAGCTATTTTTATTGACTGCTATTAGGGATATGAAGCGTGACAGATGACTGGGAAAATAAGCCTAAATAATCTCTTGAGAATAAGAAAGTATGCTTCATCCTTTTTGGGTTACATTCTAGCATCAGATATGCATGTATAACTCCCACTGTGTGAAATTCATCCCAATTATGCATTATAGTTATGCATGTCATCAATTAATCTTTCAATGAGTTAAATTGGTGTAGCTTGTAATTAAGCAAGACATTTGAATGTTTGTGACTTTTGTCATGAAGCCAAGATTTTCCCTATCCCTGTAAGATGTTTCATAAATGGGAAAAATGTCCTGAGCACTATCCTTCACTTGACTAATACTCTCCACAGCAAACAGTGCTAATAAGTAATGGCCCAGCATTTATGGGATATGATCTTCAGGGGGAACTTTGTACTTCTCCTTTCTCAGGAAAACTAGACTTTCACAATGTGTTCTAGGAAAATGAAATTGTCAAAAGATCCATGCAGTTCTGTAGGCAGTTTAGCTGATGTGTGGGTTCAGTTAAATTAGTGGAAAAACTTGAGGCCAAATTTCCCATCGTACTTTAAAGCTTTATCCACACTAATTTAGCTGATTTTGTTTTTGTTTTGAGTGCTGTTGTTTGGTTTTTACACCAAATGATTCAGTGTAGTTCATTCTGATTCCACTCTTCACTCCCTGCCTCCCCTTCTGATTCCACTCCTTGCAGCACTCAGGTTTTTTCTGCCTCCCTTACAACCAAGTTAATAAAGGTAGGCAAACCGAGCACCTTTTCATTTCCACCCAATCATGCTGCTCAGTCAACTTCCCTACACTTAAGTGGGTTTTAATCCTTTTCTGCTAAAGTAGATGCACTTTTTTCCATTCAGCAAGTTTCTTTTTGATGTCAGGCTTTGTGAGGATGAGTTTGTAATGTTTGTAAAGCACTAAAGCCCAGATCCTCAAAGGTATTTCAGAGCCTAAATATCTCTGAAGATCTGGACCATGGTACTTACATAGACCACCATTTACCAGTTCAATGCAATCTTGTTTGTCTAATGAGCACGTTCCTCATGTAAAGCTGACTATTTTTAAGCACACTGTAAATAGATATAAAGGCTCAAGACTCATTTATCTGACTTGTGTGTGATGTGACTCAAATGGGATTTTTATAGAATTTTACAAGTACTATGTTTATTATTAAAGTTGTGACTTTTAGATGTTCACTACTACTGACGTACTCTATTTTTATTTGTTGCATGTGTCCAGTTCTTTTAACTTCTGCATAATATTTAATTTAACAGGAATATCAATCTGCCCCCTCTCTTTTACAGTGAAAAAAATCTAACCATGTAATTCAGTTGCCTTATTAATACATAGTGGTCGTTGTATATGTTAAATGTCTACTAAATTCGTGAAGTCTAATACAGATGTTCTATATAATTATACCCTGACCAAGTTAATATTTTCGATTTCATATCTGCCTTCATAATGAGTTCTGTGACAATTATTTGACAGATTTTTGTTAACTGTTTTTTAACATCTATTTATTGAAGCTATGTTCAGTAATGATATATTTCATACTTGATCATTCAGTTTTGAGATGCCGCTTGAAAAAATTGTAAGGCAGTGGTACCGGTATTATTTTTATGATAAAGTGAAATGAGATTGCTCAGTCATTTCATATTCTAGTAAATCCAATATAGATTGGTAATGAAGTTCTTTTTCATTGTGGTGTAATGTTACCCCTAGAAGACACTTTATTGACAGGATTTTAAAGCGCTGCAAATCCTTGTTATAGCCTAACAGAATTTTTATATTATCCTTAATCCTCCTCAAATCTCATGTGTAACACTCTCAGAATTGTTCTATTTAAGAACTACAGTAAAAGCTGTGTTATCCGGCCCGGTACCAACCATAAAGCTCTATAAATTAGCATTTCTAATCTTCATAGAAAGTCTGGTTTAGAGAGCTAACAGGCTCCCTACCTGGCTCCGCGTGCCTCCTCAGAAGTGGCGACATGTCCCTGCTGCTCCTAGGTGGAGGAAAGGCCATGAGGGGTTCAGGATGTGGGCTCTGGGAGGAAGTTTGGGTGAGGGAGGGGGCCCAGGGCAAGGGGTTGGGGCACGGGATGGGGTGCAGGGTGCTGGATCTGGGTGGCACTCACCTCAGGTGGCTCCCTGCAAGCAGCAACGTGTTCCTCCTGCTCCTAGGCGGAGGCATGGCTAGGCAGCTCTGTGGCCAATGGGAGCTGCAGAGCCAGTGCTCAGGGAAGGGTAGGCTTTGTTTTGGCAAAGGTGTGGTTTTTTGGTGGTGCTGGTTGGTTGGTCATTTTAAAATTCAAAAGGTCCCATTCCTCTGCTGCAGCAGAGCAGCACACAGCAAAACTCCAAGGTGGAACTTTAGATCACCCTTGCACACCCTTCCCCAAGCCTGAGGCTGTTCTGTGTACTATGCTGGTCTGTGGTCATAAATTAGAGAGCCTGAAGGCTGCTTTTAATTGTTCTGGATTCCAGTGGCTTCTGTGGGTCATGGCAACTGGAGAATTGACAGGACCTAGGAAAGCCATTACCTATGCTCCCTTTCCCTTGTTCCTATATGTATAGGAGCCATTGTTTACTAAACTGCACCAGTAGATTCTTCTACACTGGGAAGTTCCTTCTGTCGGTAGGTGCACCAGATTTAGGACCATATTGCACCAGCATAGACAATGACTGGGACCAACCACTCTCTTGCAGCGTTAGAAATACAAACACAATAACATTGTACATGAGAACCAAAATGTAAACCAGATTACAACAAAATTTAACTAAAGGGTCTAGGTTTACTGCCCAAATTGAGTAAAGTGGACTCCACACCAAAAGGTAAAGACCTCTATATTGTACTGAGGTCTTTTAAATTATGCAAAAAGGGATGAATAACTTATTAGTTCCATTATGTAAAAGTCATTTTTTTAAAAAAACACCCAAAGATGTACACAGTAAATTTCAGACAGAGTAGAAAAAACAACCAACCTACAGAAACTACAAAAATAAAGATGACATCAAACTTGCAGAGGCTGTGATGGTGGGGAATATCCACAGTGTTAATTAATAAGTGTTTGTTGTCTTCTTTCTTCAAAAGGAAACATAGATCACAAGCACCGGGTTCACTAAAAGGAAAGTCCTAAGTCCAGTGTCCAACCTGCTGAGCATATTGGTCACACTTAAGTTCATTTTGTTTTTAAAAGTTCTATTGATCTCAGTATGTTTCCTGCATTCAACATAAAGAATGCCACTGCAACTGGTAAAATAGTTCATTCAGTTTTCAGTGTGTGGAATAATTACCACTGTAGCAGAGTTGGGTCCTGGGATAATGTGCAGTAATGAGAAGAAGGGGAACACAGATGTTTAGAATATCTGGCATGTAAATACCTACAACAGTGCCATGTGAACACTTGTTCTCATTTTCAGGTGATATTGTAAACAAGAAGTGGGCAGCATTATCTCCCATAAATGTAAACAAACTTGTTTGTCTGAGCAATTGGGTGAACAAGAAGTAGGACTGAGTGAACTTGTAGGCTCTAAAGTTTTACGTTGTTTTATTTTTGAGTGCAGTTATGTAAAAAATATAATTCTACACTTGTAAATTGCACTTTCACAATAAAGAGATTGCACTACAGTACTTATATGAGGTGAATTAAAAATACTATTTCTTTTGTTTCTTTTTACAGTGCAAATATTTGTAATCAAAATAATATAAAGTGAGCATTGTACACTTTGTATTCTGTGTTGTAATTGAAATGAATATATTTGAAAGTATAGAAAACATCCAAAAATTATTTAAATAAGTGGTAGTCCATTATTGTTTAACAGTGCGATAAAAACTGTGATCAATCATGTTTTTTTAATCTCACAATTAATTGTGATTAACATTTTTAATCGTTTGGTGGCCCTAATAGATTTCAATAAGAAGTCAAAAAGGTTCAAGCTTAGAACAAATAAATAAATAACTATAAATAATTAAATCTTCATAATCTGAGCTATGTTTCACTCAGTGGAAAACAAATGACTATTATGTGTAATGGGAATTTTACTATGTCCCAGTAATCTGTCTTGTATAAATTAAGTCCCAAGGGTAAAATAATCATTTTGCAGTACACATTTGTTTAGATTTTCTTTCACATAACAGGATTCATTTCAAAAGTGGCTGATGCACTCACAATTCTGAAATAAGGTACTGATTTATTACTTTGTCACTATTGTTTCAAGTTGTACACTACAAACACTAGTTGTATCAAAGAAAAAACAAAATACTCCTAAACACTAACCCTAAAAGTTCTTATCATATATCTTCACTGTAGCATTAACCTGCACTGTTTTATCCACAAACTCCCCTACCACCCATGCACAAACCATATATAAACCTAGGTAAGAGGTTTTTGAATCTGGACTTACTTACCTTAAAAGTTGGGTTTTACTATGTCGTGTGGATGCAGGCTGAAACCCTGCTTATGAGTTCTGGATCTAATAGTCCTCTGATTCCTTCCCAATTCACCAAGGGCTGTATTTTCCCACCTTTCTGATTGCTCCCTGCCACTGCACTGGTAGTCACCTACCAGTTTATATACAGCTGGTTGGCATTTCAACCCCATGCAGTCTGCTTCATTACGACATAGCATTTGAACGTTGACTGACTAAATGGAATGCAATCCCAGCACACAGCTGGCTGAATGAAGGTGGAGCTCTAACATGAGATCAGCAAGGGCCATGATTTGGGCAGATGTTCTCATTCCGGTGCTTATTTGAGGTACATCACCAAGAGGTTATTGGAGGGGGGCGTAGGAAACTATGCCTCTCTAGTGCCCCCTTGGGCAAAAGGTAAGTTCTGCTCCTGTTTTGCAGTCCAGGCCACGCCCCTCTGCCTGTGCTGTTCAGGGTGTCTATCCCCTTATGGGTGGTGGGATTAAGCACCCCTGTGAGCCATGAAGACAGGTGGGTCCACAAGAGGATTAAACAGGTATCAGCTCAGTCTGGGAAAAAAAATAAAACCTGAAGACCATGTACCACAAAGCAAGAGACTTCAATGGCAAGTCTGGCAACTCACCATCAACCTGCCCTTCTGAGGAGTTTGCCAAGGTACTTAGCACTGCCCTAAGCACAGAACTCAGTATCATTCTGTATGAGCTTTTGAGACCATACAGGGAGATTACTTGACCTGGGTCAGAGGGGCTGGAATTTTCTGAAGAGACACCAGTGGCAAAAGGGAACAGCCAGTATGCTCTCAGACCTGCAGCCAAATCAGTCAATCTGTGGCAGGGTGAAGCCAAGTTGTTCAGACATCTTCCTGTTTTCTCCTCTGGCTTAAATAGGAGCTGCAGCCAAATCGGGAGCCTTGGTGTCTCCTAATCAGAGTGAAGTGACAGGGCTTGTTCCCCAGTTGGGCTTCATGGACCCCAGTCCTAGCTGCTGTCTGTAAGTTGGTGGGTAAAGTATTGGAATGTGGTGACACCCAGGACACCAACAGACCTGGATTTGAGATCCATGATGTGCATGAACCTACCTCTATGGATGACCAAGGTCTGTAGAGTGACTGAGTACTGTAGTACCCTTTCTGGTGATTTGTCCGTGTTTACCTTGTGTGGGGAAGATGATGGGTGTGTGCGCCATCAATAGCCACAGTGCAGTTTGGGAGAAATTCCATTTTCACCACCTGTGGGTAAACCACAGGAGCAATTACCTCACAAACTTCCATCACCATAGCACCAATCGTTAACTTGCTGGTTAGCCACTGGTCTGTAGCCAGCTTCTAGATGGCAATAACAATCTGCTTCCAGACTGGTAGGGCTTCGGTCACATCTGCATGCCCTGGTCGGTAAAGGCAAGTTCCTCACCCAGCCCCACAAAGGCAGCTTTCATCATGCAGAAGTTCTGGAGCCACATGACAATGTAGCCCCACTTTTCTGTGCATTCTGCCATGTCTGCATGCAGCCAGTGTGATCTCCTCAGCAAACCATACCACCACTTTCTCCTGGGTGACAAGCTGTTGTCAAAATGCCTTGCACTGATTCTCATGCCCTGTATTCTCTGGCTGTTCCCCAGATGAGAGTTGCATTAATGCCAACAGCTGGAACAAGTCATCATCCTGAGCTAGATCCATGCCTTGCTAATGGCTGGAGCAGAGGCTGCTGAAGTGCTTTAGTTTCCTGAGTTGGTGGACTAAGAACACTTCCATACCCGGGGTCTGGAAAGGACAGACAAGTTCTTCCACAGCATACTGAGAAAATCTATAGAGCAACCCAGTTTAATGCAGCGCTACGCGTCCTAGGATATGACCCCAGAAATTCAAGTGTGTAACCCAGGTTACTTCTGTAGACACAGCTACACCGGGTATGACTTGAGGGTCTCTTAGCAGTGTGGACACTCATACCTGGACTTGGCTAACCCAGGTTCCCATACCTGGATCCCTGGACCCAGGAAAAGTCTGCAATGAAGACATACCCTCAGTATGGATGACTTCTGACTGCTAACAATGGCTGATAAATATGGAAGTTCTTCCAGGATCTTCTGTTCTATCTGGTAATTAACCAAACATGTAAAATTCCATTCTAACTTACAACTGATCAAACCTTTGTCTGGCAATACAACTTCAAATCAAAACTGCCAGGACTCAGACATAACTCTTCTGATCTCTCTGTGCCTGATACATGATCATTGCTGCTCTCCATGGGGAAGAAATGAAAAACCTTTCACTCCTAAGAAGCTCTGTTGAAACAGCTTCACGGGACATTAGAGAGTAGGTTTCGCATCAGAGCCAAGAAATTGTATATCCATAACAAAGCAGGTCAGAGAGAGCAACAAAACCCGTCGTTTTTCAGAACAAACTCAAGCAGCTGTAAATAAAGTAAAAGACTTCAGGAAGTTTGCGATGAGGTGGAGAGAAGATTGAATAACCAGGAAAAGAGTAGAAGTGTCAGGGGGTAATAAAGAAAACTGACTTTCTGAAAAGTTTGATTAGTGCATCTGACCCTACTCACTTTCCTGTGGATTGTATCCGTTTACATTTTTGGAAATAAAAAAAGTCATAGTATATCAGATCATAAAATTTTATCCTGCTCAGCCACCTGAGAGTAACTGTGTAACTCTTCATCTTTATGACACTTTTATACACAGAACAGGTAATATTGAAGAGCCAACACCTATATTTAACAGAACAAGATGAGAGCTCTTATCTCTTATAAAAGTGCTGCCAAAAATGGCGTATTATAGTACTCAGTTGTCACATTACTTGTGGGACTTGATTTCTTTGTATGCAAGCAAGCCAAGCAGTTTCTTTATTTTCAATGGTTATTTTAGTAATTTCTTAAACTGGATTCCCAAGGCTTTTCACTGTGTAGAAGTTTGTTAGCTTACAAATATGCTTTAGTTAGCACATCAGATGATAGTTTGGCATCAATGGTTATTATTTTTTGTTGTTAGAAACATTGTTCAAGAAAAATATCATGAGCCAGATCCTGAGCTGGCATGAACTGGAATAATTCTATTGACTACAATAAAGTTATGCAAATTTACACCAGCTGAGGATCTGGTCCCATGTAATTTGTGTCTGTTTACTATATCCAAGTTAACAATTTAGAATGCAGGTCAGAGATTTAAAAATAGAATTTACCTTTCCCCTTTTATTCCTATACTCGGCAGGGTGGGCACTGGACTGAGGACTTGCCTTTTAGTGAACCTGGTGCTTGTGATCTATGTTTCCTTTTGAAGAAGGAAGACAACAAACACTTATTAATTATTGATTAACACTGTGGATATGCCCCACCATCACAGCCTCTGCAAGTTTGATGTCATCTTTATTTTTGTAGTTTCTGTAGGTTGGTTAAAAGAAAAGGAGTACTTGTGGCACCTTAGAGACTAACCAATTTATTTGAGTACAAGATTTCGTGAGCTACAGCATCCAATGAAGTGAGCTGTAGCTCACGAAAGCTTGTGCTCAAATAAATTGGTTAGTCTCTAAGGTGCCACAAGTACTCCTTTTCTTTTTGCGAATACAGACTAACACAGCTATTACTCTGAAACATGTAGGTTGGTTGTTTTTTCTACTCTGTCTGATATTTACTGTGTACATCTTTGGGTTTTTTTTTTTAAAAAAATGACTTTTACGTAATGGAACTAACGAGTTATTCATCCCTTTTTGCATAATTTAAAAGACCTCAGTACAATATAGAATAAAAACCTATTGCTTATAGCTAAAGTGGCACCTTGTTAAATTATTTTATGGCATACTGAATTAATCTTGTTCCTCCTCCTTCCTGTCTAGTTCTTTTAACATTGGCTTTATAAAAATGTCTACACATGAGGCTTTAGTGTCCTCAGCCAGAACTATAAAAACAAAGGGCTGGCTTTGACTGATGTGGCCCCGGTCTTGTCTCCACGTTTATTCCCCTCTGAGAAGACTACTTCTACGTATAAGGAAATGTTCCAAGTTTCACGTGCCCTGGCCCAAACTTTCAAACTTGAGTGCCTATAAACATCAGCTCTCAAGTAAGAGGTCTGGCTCTTTGGCGTTGAGCACCTCCAGCTCCCACTGACTTTAGTAGAGTTATATCTAATTAACAACGTGGATGAATTTGGCCTCTTGTACAATCTTATTTTTTGTTTTGTTTAAACCACATCCCACGCTCAAGTTCAGTCTGGGGTTAACTGACCACTGCCTTGCACCTGGTGTGGTCACTTGTACTGGCATAAAGTAGGTGTAAATTGCTACCATTCTGATCTGGTAATATTTTACGCTTGTGTAATCTAAGTGTCAAATAAATCTCCTCTGCTTTGCAAATTGTATAGGCAGGTCCTCTGGGTCAGATCTTGGCTCCCAGCACAGAGCCTGCAGATCTGGCCCACAAATTCTCACTTCCCTCCATGTCAAAGAATTCTTGGGTGACTATAGCCACCATAATAGTGTTGTATTTGGGAGAAAGGGATGAGATTGTGTGTGTGTGTGTATAAAGGTGGCTTTAATGCCCCTATGGTCCCACCCCTCCAGAACTGTGAGCACAACTGGGATGCTTTCCAGGATCTAGGCATCTGTGCATATGTTGGTCATAAGTTGCCAGTTTTTGATTTTGTAGCAGCTAGTCAGTGAACATGGTTAAGCGAGTTCCTGCTACAGACTGATATGGGGCTAACCATGCCTTTATATGCAAACTATCCTAATTAAAAAAAAAAGTCTACCCAACCACAATCTTGGCTTCCTGCATCTAACACCAAATTGTAAAGCATGTAATTTTAGTAAGTGGAAGTTGCTGGTGTTTTACTCTCATTCTACCACTGAAAACACAGCTACACCAGGTATGGCCTACATGTTAAAAGGAAAGTTATCCTACAATCCATTAATTGTACAAAAAGAAGAACTCGTTCTCCTACTTCTGAGCTTTCATATTAATTCCAAGCCGACCTCTCATTGACAGTGATTTTTCTAGCTGATTAAGAGATAGAAGTAGAGTCTGAGTATTTTCATGTCTGCCTCATACATAAGGTAGTAGTTCTATGAAGTGTTAAAACATCTTTGCCTTTTCTCCCATAAACGGGAACAATTAATAACAGGAATCTTATAATAGAAAGAAACTTCCCTTATGTTCTCTTATTAATGTTTAATTAAAAGTAATAGACACCTTCCTTACAGTATGACCAACGGTAAATATACTTCAGCTTATAATTATCAACACATTCTGTGTAAGTCTTTAGTTCCTTTTTACAACTTGTGTCCCGGATACAACTTAAAGTCTAAAAAGCAAGATGTATTTAATAGTACAATATGTGTAATTCACTTTTAATTATTAGCTTTAAAGATGAAATTGGAGCTACATGCACCTAATTCAGATGCAAATTCTGGGTCGAGGTGGACCTGAAGTAAAACCCTGGATTTTCAGCTACCTTAAGCTTTGAGGAAGCTTGGATGTGGAGGCCAGCTGTGCAGATGACCTCCCAATAGGGTCATGGTTTTGGTTTGACACATAAGAAATGCTAAGTATCTACATCACTGGATAAGCTCGAATGTATACTTTGAAAGAGTCTAATTTTGTCAAATATTAACTTCATACCTAGCTAGTCACTCTATGCTCCTGTCTATGCTCAAACTGACTATATATTTGAAAACATTCTTATGCATTTTGAATATATGCACATAAGATTGTATGAAACATACAGTAGGACGTGCACACAGAAAATATATTATTTTCCAAATGGAAGTAGGTGTTTGTACTGTAGAAAATCCATTTCACATACATTATTCTTCTATCAGACCAACTGTGAAGCCTTCAAAGGTAATAAGCGGAGCTGGTAAAACTCTGAGAAACCTGCTGCATGAGCAAGCTAAATTTAAAACCAAACAAAAGACCTTGACAGGCTCAAAAGTATAATTAAAGTCAACAGAGTGAAACCCATGAGAAGTGGAGCCACCTGAATGGCAAATAAAAGATTGTGAATTACATAAAGGACCAGATTTTCAGAATGTCAACTCCATGTGCAAAAGTGTGTGCAGTTACCCCAAGTGTATGTTAACTTTGGTATTGGCATGTGCAACATTTCAAATTGGATGTCTAACAGTATCTTTTTGCGTGCAAATACTTTATCTGCGTGTGATCAGAATGAGGCCCAGAAAAAAGCTGAATTGCTGAAAGAAATAATGGATTGGTGCTTTGTCTGTAGAATGTCAACAAATAAATAAGAACAACATTGATCCACTTTCAAAGTTTAGGAAACAAATCTAAGGGGAAGTGTAATTACTGCATATCTGTAGTCAGAGAAGATGGACATGCAAGTATTTAAAAAGTACCAATTTGCTTTTTTTTTTAAAGTGCATGTGTATTTAACCCTTGGGTTGAGTAGTTTTCTTTTTAAAAAAAGATAATGGAAGCATGATGGAGAGGGCAGGTGATTTTTGTTTATCCTTTTGATATTCACTGAAACCTGTCTGATCCTAGTGAACTTTGGATTGGCATATTTAATATTTTAACTAATTCTCTTGTATACTCGGTGTATATTTATCCTGGTTGTAGGTGGAAAACCATTCTTCGTTTGCTTGCAAGAAATATATTCTGTTGGTGGCTCAAGAGCTTTTCACAAAGAGCATTGTAATCATTAATGAAATTTGTCTTCAAGGTCAGATATGACGTTTATGCTCCAATATGGTGCTCATACTACTGCAGCCATCAGAACTCATTTCATTAGTCTTAAATGTGTTGTAGAATGTGAAGTATTGATTTTAAGTTGCAGCAAGAAATAGGCAGCAGTGGTTCTCACACTTGTGTGCTGGTGACCCCTTTCACACAGCAAGCCTCTGAGTGCGCCCCCCCCCTTATAAATTAAAACCACTTTTTAATATATTTAACACCATTATAAATGCTGGAGGCAAAGCGGGGTTTAGGGTGGAAGGTGACAGCTCGCAACCCCTTGAGGGGTCCCAAGCCCCAGTTTGAGAACTCCTGAAATAGAGTTGTTTTTCCCTTCTGACTAGGAAATTTAATTTAAAAGGTAAACATGACGCTAAGCCCCAAATCACCACCTTTCTCTGGTACATCTGCTAAAATATTGTTCAGATATGATTCAGCAGTCTTATTTTTCTTTCAGTATGAAATTCTCAAGCTTCATTTGTGAGTCAAGAAAATCTCTTCATGTTCAAGAAAGAATTCTGCCTTGAAACCCCACCTGTCATAGAATGTATAGATTATGGACTTCTGATTATTTGATTTCCTCAGATATATCCTTCAATGGTTAGACCTTCTCTGTCAGAGCATAGTATTTATACAAATAATTGGAAAAGATAGCAAGTGTCACAGTTGTGATGGGACACAAATGTTATGCAAATGGCACCATTTCACTCTGCCACCACATTTCATATGGTGAGCACAAGCCACTCTTACTGTAGGTGTTTTTGTAATAAGAGTGTGGCTTACAGCGAAAGCCTGAATTCTGCTTCCTAGCCCCAGTCACCTGACATGATTCAAGGTTTCAGAAGGTTAATATCCCTGTCACATAACAGGGATCATTACCCACTGCAACTAAAATATTAGAGAGGGTAGGGAATTTTTCAGCAAACTGTTTTCCCATCAAAAGTTGATTTTGTCAAAACCAAAACTATTTGTAGAAAAGGGTCAGTGTTGATGAATTTCTTGACAATGTTAAAAAATTTCTAAATTCTGAACATTCCATTTTGACATTTTTAAATTAAAAATTCCCTTTTCCCAATTCACAAATATTTTGTTTTGATATTTGAGCTACATTATAGTTATTTTTTTTAAATAGCCAAAATTGAAGTGAAATGTTTCAGTTGACCTGAATTAAAAGAAAACATTTTCTTGGTTCATGGAAATATTTGAGATTGACTTTTGGTCCTGATTTGGGATGGGGAATCTTTTTGAAATCTTGACTGTTTTCCTGGGATGGGAAAATTGTTTCCCTCCAAGCTCTATAAAATACAACATCTGAAAATAACAGCCACAAACTAATACAGTCAGTTAGTAAAACACAAATGAAGATTCTGAGAATGGATGTCAGGGTAGATGTGTCACAGCTGAGACGTGGACAGTCAGATCTAGTGGTCAGAGTAGGAGTCAGCAGTCAGGCTGAGTGAGGTACCAGGAGGTCATAGTCTGATATAGGCCAGAACGGGGACCGATGCCTGACTCTCAAGAGGCGGGCAGGGTCAGGTTACTAGCAGATTGGGGTCGGGTGCCAGGTTACAGACAGCAACCTAGTAGTGAAGTTGAGGGTAAACCAGAGTCTGAAGGTGGAGTGTAGGATCTATCACAAGTAGGGTCTGGAGTAACAATAGGCAGGCAGTCTGTGTTGTTACTCAGCCAATCAGTGGGCTGTGAAGGGCTGCCACTCGGGTCCTGCTGGATGGTACTTCATGTTGAGCCCAGAGTCTCAGGGACCTCCCTTGACAGCCTAGACTAAACCTTCCATGTTGATGAAGAGGCATCAGAGGCCCACAACCTCCCAGGTTCCAGCTCTGCAGGTTCTAACAAGATGACCCAAACTCTTGACAGAAGAAATCTGTCTTACTGGTCAACTACAAGTAACTGTGTCTGAATCTCATCACTTTCCAAATTATAGGACTGTCACATATTCTCAACAGTATTTTCTTCAGAGATTGTTCAGTTGCTATGGTGGACCTGCCACCTTGAGTCTCTGTCTTCAGCTCCTGCATCTTTTTCATTCAGTGACTGATGTGTTACTTATGTCAGCACAGAAGCACTGTTGGAAGTATTCTGGATGTCCTCAAAGAAAGCCAGTGCCCTCTTTGGTCATGTTTGAATGTCTTTATGTCTCTCTTGTAAAACACTGAATCTCAGGGGTGATTATTATATGGGACCTTGTTGAGGATGGTACAGTCGTGTTACCTTTACTGGTTTCCAGACAATTTGTGTTTGAAATCTAACATTCTCTTCTATTCACAATAGGGGTAACTGGCATTCTTGTCATAGACTTTATTCTGTTCTAGCTTCCTGCCAAATAGTTCATTTGTAGCTATTTCAAGGTTGATTGTCTTTTGTATGAGAAGCTTGTTAAATGTTGACATTTAGGTTTTCGTCTCTACGTCTGGGAACTGGTGAGCATAATCAAGCATCATGAGATGTAATGTGGTATTCTAGCAATGAAAATTATGGGTCCCTTGACCCTGCTTAGGGGATTTATAATCCAATACTTTCCCATTTGTAACTCTGCTAACTCACTTAACTGTGCATAATAAGAGCTTGATATGATGTACTTGAACTGATGTAACAAAATGAGTCACTTGTGAATTGTGGGCCATTATCTGTTAATACCTTGTCTTTAATATTGAAATACTGAACCTGCAGTTGGAACTATAGGAAACCCTGTTCCTACTAACTGGTAAAATATGTTATTGGCATCTGACTCCTTTCAGCTACAGTCCAAGATTTTGTACAAAGCAAATTGGGGGCGGGGGGAGGAGGGGACAGAAGAGAATGTAGGGTCCTAAAACCTAGTGAAGATATATGTGAAAGCAGAAAAGGAACCTGCAGAAATTAGAAAACATGGTAAGAGAAGAATAAAGATCTGGCACTAACTGTTGGTTACCAAATATCCAGAATAGATTGTCTGTCTGCAGGTCCACAGGTATTGCTACCTGCCCAATTTGCCATCCATTGCATAGTTTTATCATGCTGTATCTCTAATTTTTTGTCCTGTTTGTGAGGAGCAGTGGCAAAGAAGCCAGCAATCAGAGCTGAAAAAGAGGAGTTTGAGTGGAAATATGTTGGAGGAGAAGGGAGGCAAGCCCCTGTTCCTTAGGGGCAGTGAGTGAGTTTGTGAGTGTGTGTGAGTGTTTGCTTGCTGGGTTTTTTTTTTTCCAGTTTGCAAAGTTTGGCAGGGGTAGTGTGTTGTGAAAGAAGCAGAGCCTTTGATCATACCTGAAACTTGATTGGGGGTGGGGCTTCCCTATTCAGCAGGCCTATAAAGGCAGCCAGTTGGCCAGCCAGCAGCACAGGTGCAAGCAAACAGAATTAAACACAGGGGAGTTTGTGGAAGGATGTGTGTGGTGTTTTATGGAGGTTTCTTGGGGTTTTTTGTTTGTTTGTTTTTTCTTCACAGAAGCTTAGGAGGGAAGACTATAACCCTTACAGAGGCAGCAGTGGTAGTGACCTGAGGAATGGAAGAGGCAATGAAGATGCCTGGATAGAAGCTGTGGAACATACATTATTCTAGAAAGGGCACCTGAAAGGTGCTTCATTTGTATGAAGTACTGCCTGATAGATCTGATGGAAGAAAAAATCCAAGGTTTGGAGATAAAGCTAGAAATCATGGTTGAGTTTTTTGAAGGGTAGTTGAGCAGATGACGGAGGGAAGGAGAGAGGAGACTGAAAGGAAACCTCGTGACTTGAAGATGCATTCTGGTCCAGAGAACTGTGAGGGTAGACTGCTGGATGAAGAAAGTGGCCAGTGGAAGCATATGACTACAAGAAGAAGGTAGAGGAAAAGACTGGCTAGTGAAGAAGAAACAGAGCTGAGGAGCAGGTTCTCTGGGTTGGAAAATAAAGTGGCAGAGCGGGCAATAGCAGAAGATGCAAGAGCCAGGAAGAAGAAGAGTGGCTAGTCCTACAAGAAGAGGGGAAGATCAATGGAGATAGCCTGAGTTTGGAGCCCCAGGAAGATAGAGGATGGCTTGTGGAAGATTGCAAACAAGAACAAAAGAAAAGAAGACTTGCAGCCAGAAAGAACAAAAGGGGGAAGGTGAAGAATTGCACCAACACCAGCAAGAGCTAGGTCTGTGTGACTGGCAATTCCCTACTAAGAACAGACAGAGCAAATACAGAGAACAGAAGGGTGTGCTGTCTGTCGGGAGCTAAGATACAGCATGTGTACCTAAGATTGAAGAGGATTCTAATGGGAGCAGGAAAGAATCCACTGATTATCTTTCCTGTGGGAACAAATGATTCTGCTAAATTTTCACTGGGATGCATCAAGGAAAACTATGCCAGGCTGGGGAAGATGCTTAAAGAAATAGAGGCTTGCTTTTTTTTTCAGTGGGATTCAACCTGTTCCTGCAGAAGAAAAGTGAAGGTGAGAGAAGAATGTGATGATCAACAGATGGCTCAGCAATGGTGCTATAATGAGGGCTTTGGGATGTTTGACCACTAGGAGGCATTCATAGTCAGAGGACTGTTCTCATGGGATGTACTCTGCCTGAGTAGGGAGGGAAATAAACTTCTGGGTACAACTGATTAAAAGAGCTTTAAACTAAGAATTTGGGAGAGACTGTGGGGAGATGCTCATATAATCTCCAGCCTGATTTCAGTATTGTGTGGGAGAAAAATCAAGTAAAAGGGGATACAGCAGTGGAGAAAGGAACAACAGAGGGTAAGAAAATGGACCCTTAGCAGAAAGATAGTGCCCATGCCACTGACAGTAACAGTCAGAAGGCGATGTTGGCAATATAATGATTGACTTATATCTAATGAGATGAGGAATCTGGGTAAAACCAAGCAGAAAGTAAGATGTCTGTACACCAATGCAAGGATCCTGGGTAACAAAATGGAGGAACTAGAACTACTGAGGCAGGAAGTGAAACCAGATATTACTGGACTAACAGAAACATGGTAGAATAGTAGTCATGATTGGAATAAAGATATTGGAGGATATGTGCTCTTCATGAAAGACAGAAATAAAGGTACGGTTGGTGGAATAGTATTATGTATTGATGACAATGTAGACTGTAAAGAAATTAGAAGTGATGATGAAATGGATAAAATGGAATCCGTTTGGATCAAATCATTTTGGGAAGAAAGGTAACAGAGGTTCCACTGTGATAGTGCTAGAAGAGGAAAACTCTGAGTTACTACAGAGAATTTTTCCCCAAGTCTGTCTGGATCTTGCCCACATGCTCATGGTCTCTAACTGATCACCATATCTGGGGTTGGGAAGGAATTCTCCCCCACCCCCAGTCAGACTGGAAGACATTCTGGGTTTTTTTTTGCCTTCCCCTACAGCATGAGGCACAGGTCATTTGCTGGCTTGAACTAGAGTAAATGATGGATTCTCTGTTACTTGAAGTCTTTAAATCATGATTTGAGCAACTCAGCCAATGGTTGTGGGCTTACCACAGGAGTGGGTGAGTGAGGTACTGTGGCCTGCAAAGTGCTGGAGGTCAGACTATGAGATCATGATGGTCCCTTTTGGCATTAAAGACTGAGTCCTGGAAGTAGTGGTCTTCAGAGACAGTTCTCCAGCCAACTCCCAATACAATGGTTGGCAAGTGCTACTAGGATTAAGAGGTATATGGGTAACAAGTAACAAAATTAATCCCATATCCCGAAGTGTAGGGAATGGTCTGTAGGTAGCCATTGTTGCATAAATGAGAGATTCAGATGGGAGGAACAGATTCATCATTTGCCAGTGCTAATCAATCTCCTTTGGGTATATAATCTCCTTTTGATATTGTGCTTGCATACAAGTGCCACATTGTTATTGCAAAGAGTTTGACTGCATAGAGAAAATACACCCTTCAGCCTCAGCTAATCTCCATCCTTTTCCACTGTTGACTTATGTTTCAATGGTGTCCATTATATTTGCAATACTACTGATTATATTTATATATTGTCCAAACTTGTCTGATCCATTTACCACACTCTTCCGTGGTAACAAAAAAGGTATCACTGGTTGAGGAAATATCTTCTATGTACAATATATGTATTTCTCATCCCTCCATCCCCTTGCCAAAGAACTAATGACTGTATATTGGTGTGCATATGCCCAAGTTACAGTATTCTCTTTGGTACTGGAATGCACATCACAGCTTTTCTAACAGAGAAGAAACATCATTAATATTTCACTGTGTAGTGTTCGGGGAAGCTTTGTTGAAAATATACCTCACAGCAAGAAAAGTGTGCTCATCAAAAAAGGCAGGCATGGACGGCAGGTGAAGCTTCCCCTTGGGGAGGCTAGCCCCCGCCCTGCCTCTTCCGGCTGAGGCCACTCCCCCGCTCACTGTTCTCAGTCCTCCCTCCCCCCATGGCCCTGGCAGGGGTGGGAGGGAGCTGAGAACTCGGTCAGGGCCACGGAGAGGATGGGCTGAGAGCTCAGCCCCAGCCAGGGTCAAGCTCTCAGCCTGGACTATGGCAGAGCTCTCTGCCCTGGCTGAAGCTCTGAGCCTGAAGCTCCTTTCTCGTTCTGTCCCTTCCCCGGTGGCCCTGACCGTTCAGCCCACATCTCTGTCCCCATTCCGCCCCTTCCTCCATGGCCCTGCCCCTATTCTGCCCCATTCCGCCTCTTTCCCCTGCTTGCTCCTTTCCACACCACGCCCATACTGCGGCCCTGAGACTAGAAAAGCTCCTCCAACCCCAGGGCTGTGGCAGGGCGAGATTTTTCCAGGGCCCCTGAATCCACCACTGCCCCACCCGAGCAGCACAAGGTTTGGGGAGACTTAGCCTCCCTCAGCCTCCATTATGCGCCACCCATGAAGGCAGGCATGAATACCATCCCTTTAATCCACAGCTATTTTGTGGTTTGAGAATTCTTCCTAAACTGTTACAGATTTCTTTAGTGTCAGGTGCACAATTTTCTTCTTGTTCCTCTCTACAGTAATTTATACTCTTAATTGGCATAGGGCTCTACTCAAAGATTTAAAACAGTAAATTGGTTGTCATCTCATTAACACAATTCACATCCACTACTTCAGAAAAGTTATATTTTTAACACTTCTGACTCTGAGATTCTTAAATGTTATTTTTATTGAATCATGAGCATAAAACATGAGCTTGAGGTAGCTGAAACCACATACAAAAACCCCAGTGATTAGAGGATCATAAACCAAACAGAAAATGAAATATATATACAATTTCAGTTGCAAGAAATGCAACAGCCCTTTCCATGATATCCTAGCATTGCAGGGAAACATATTAAGCTGTGTGGTTTTTTTCTTCTCTCTTTCTCTCTGTATACATAGCTAAGATAATTTGTTTTCCTCTTATGCAATTATCTGTCTTATTGAAGTGTATAAAATATACTATTTTTAATAGCATAAACAAATCTTGACTGGTGGATTACTGTGCATAGTACTCCGGTGTAATTACTGCTTCATAAAGCTATGAAGATGAATATCACAAGTGCAAGCTCTTTGGTTCAGCCTAGAGAAGGAGATCAGTTCTTAATTTGAATTTTGGAAAATAAATTCTGAGTCATATAATGTACTAGCAAGACAGCGACACAGAATTAGTTCCAAGTACATAGAGGATATTGTAGTAACTTGTACTGTATTAAGAGTAGCCTATTAAAACAGAGCTTACCATATTTTTATCTGAGTCCTATAAAACAAATAGAAGTAGGCAATTCAACTTACTGGAAATTCATTATGCTATATTTATGGTATTTCACTACATAAAAATATAGGCACTTGGTTACATGTAACTACAGGCACCTACATTAATTGTTCATAATGAGGAGTAAAGTTTTTCTTATCATTTTTCCATACTGTACTTAATGTAGTTATAAAGCCAACAGACCCTGGTCATCAGAGGGCAGAATCACACCTGGGAACTCTGGAGCAAAATGCATGAGCTAAAAACCATATGCCTTTTAGCTAAGATTGTAGCAGACTCCTTAATCTCTAGGTACCAATAGAGGGGGACAAAGCACCACACCCAGCAGGCAGGGTTTCTGTACTTCCCCTAGCTGAGGAAGCACATCACAAAGTTCAGAGACTTCCCAGTTTATACCCTGGATGAACCCCCACTTGTAACACTGACAGACCATGATCGACAGCAGGGAGGATCGAACTTGGGATCTCTGGCACTAAATGCGCATGAGCCTCTACTGCATGAACTAAAAGCCTTGTGCCTCTTAGCCAGAGATGTAGCAGACTCAATCTCTAGGTGCTCTATGTGCCACAAGATGGGGACAGAGCACCACACTCGGCAGGCGTGGGTTAACTAGTCACAACATTATTCTAGTAGTGATGCTACTGTTAACATTGTGATGGCCATTCCATTGTAAACCTCTATTCAGTGTCTTAGTAACTGAAATGTATCAGTATGGAATGCCTCCATCAGAACAGATATTTTTGGCATATTTGAACATTGTCTGCTCAGTTATTCTTTGTTATGTGACTACAAAACACTTTACATTTTTAACAATCAAGGGATTTCTTTGTATTTATTCATGGGTTCATGTCATAGTTCAAAGTTGGCATGCCTTGTCTTCCTCGGGGAGTGGAGGTGCCCTGGAGCATTGACTATAAATATTTCTGCAAACAGCAGTAAAATTGTTAAGAGAAAATAACAAATAGGTCCCTCTTTTGTACAAAACTCTACTCTGAGTGCAGACGATGCTCATAGTATGGATGAGTGCATTGATGAATATATATTTTGTTGAATGTCAGTCACATTTGGTTTCAGCCAATATTCATCTTGTTCCATAGTCTTTTGTATATTTCTAAACCTATTCTGCTGACAGCAACAGAGATGAATTAGGAGCATTGCCTAGTGTTCTTCTAGCCCAGTCTGTCCTAATCATAAAAGGAACGTTTGGAGGAGAGAAGAAGAGAGGTGAGAAGTTGCAGGCTGCTATTCAGTTTGGAGGATAGTTCAATCTGGAGGTTCCATATACCATTCAACATTAGGACTCTGAAATCCCACTACCAGTTTGTGTAGCAGAGTAGACTCACTGCTGCAGTGCCTCCCTTATGACTGGATGAGGAGTAGCCACTCTGTCTTGTCTGTTATCCCCTGCTTGATAACTTGTCCCACGGTAACCCATCTCTTTTTGTGACTCAGCACTCAGGTCAGACTTTAGTTCCACCACTTCCAGGGTAAGAGTGTCCTGCACATTAACAGTTCAATATTCTTACAACAAGCCTTTGGTCCTGACTCGGAGCCCTATGGTCTTTGCACCCTCTTGGATCAAGGGTTTTGAATGATTTTATCCCTTTATGTCAGAGGAGGCTTCACACCATCTTCTTCAGTGGCTGGTAGGGGAAGCCAAGCCTTCTCACTCCCCTTGGTTCCAGTCCAAGGACCCTGTAGTGAGAAAGCAAGATCTGTCTATCCAAGGAGCCCCGCTACTTCCTTGGGCACCTTCCTATCATGCACTTTTCTCAGGCCTTCTCCCCACAGCATCACTAGGTTCAGCTTTATCTCTAGGCCAGGACCCACAGGGCTCCCCAGTAAATCCCAAACCAAAGCCACAAACTTAAAGCCACTTCTGTCCACCTGAGCTTGACCTTTCACCATGTTCTACTTCTCAGTTGAACACCTCCCAGAGCTGTCTTCCCTGGAAGTCCATATCCTGCCCTATTACCAGGGCTTACCACCAATTCCATCCTGGTGGCTGCTCTGAGACTCTGCCTCTTGTCAGACTTTTCTATTCCTGAAAGGGTCCCAGGGCTTATTTTCCTGCTGGGCTTCCTCTTTGACCCTACCAATCTCTCTACTCTCTAATCCTAAAGAGTGACTGCAGAGTTCCTTCCTCGCCTCTCTGCAACATCTCTCTCTGTAATTTTATGGCACAGCACCCTCAGGATGTGAGGCTATGACGAACCCCCTACCACAGTTCTTGCATAAACAATATCTATATCTTCTCCCCCAGTTCTGTATCCTTAAAAAAAGCAACATAATGTTTTTTTTAATACTACCCCACTTTCCAGGTACTCTCACCAATCCTTTCAGACTATATATATATATCCTTTCACCTTGAGACATCTCAGTTCTTCATAAAGAATCTTTTTCTGTATAATTATCCCTGCATTGCCACTGCAGATGCTTAACTGTCTCTTTAACTTTGCATGTGTCAGACGACCCGTATCTGTGCTTGTTTAGTAAATATAAATTGCCATTCAGGTCACAGTGATCTGTTAGACTCTAAATATAGTTGTTTCACTTTTTCTATCATAGCTTTTTAAGTATATCATTATCCTCAAGTTTAGGACACAATTAATAGAATCTTCATCTTTTTTTCAGTTTGATCCATAGTTCTTGCCATTCCTTAAATTCTCTCTTAACCAAACCGTTGAGTCCTGTTTGCTCAGAGATATCTTTGTCAGCCTTTTCATTTTTAAGGCATTTTCCCATGCTTTGTCTGCCATTTCATTGCCTGGTAGTCTTACATGTGCTGGAATGCACACTATTATTATATGTATACCTAATTATGCTAGCCTGTCAAGGTTCCTCCCCCACTCTGAACTCTAGGGTACAGATGTGGGGACCTGCATGAAAAACCTCCTAAGCTTATCTTTACCAGCTTAGGTCAAAACTTCCCCAAGGTACAAAGTATTCCACCCGTGGTCCTTGGAATGGCCGCTACCACCACCAAACTAATACTGGTTACTGGGGAAGAGCTGTTTGGACGCGTCTTTCCCCCCAAAATACTTCCCAAAACCCTGCACCCCACTTCCTGGACAAGGTTTGGTAAAAAGCCTCACCAATTTGCCTAGGTGACTACAGACCCAGACCCTTGGATCTTAAGAACAATGGACAATCCTCCCAACACTTGCACCCCCCCTTTCCTGGGAAATGTTGGATAAAAAGCCTCACCAATTTGCATAGGTGACCACAGACCCAAACCCTTGGATCTGAGAACAATGAAAAAGCATTCAGTTTTTTACAAGAAAACTTTTAATAAAAAATAGAAGTAAATAGAAATAAAGAAATCCCCCCTGTAAAATCAGGATGGTAGATATCTTACAGGGTAATTAGATTAAAAAACATAGAGAACCCCTCTAGGCAAAACCTTAAGTTACAAAAAAGATACACAGACAGAAATAGTTATTCTATTCAGCACAATTCTTTTCTCAGCCATTTAAAGAAATCATAATCTAACACATACCTAGCTAGATTACTTACTAAAAGTTCTAAGACTCCATTCCTGGTCTATCCCTGGCCAAGCACAGCATACAGACAGACACAGACCCTTTGTTTCTCTCCCTCCTCCCAGCTTTTGAAAGTATCTTGTCCCCTCATTGGTCATTTTGGTCAGGTGCCAGCGAGGTTACCTTTAGCTTCTTAACCCTTTACAGGTGAGAGGAGCTTTCCCCTGGCCAGGAGGGATTTCAAAGGGGTTTACCCTTCCCTTTATATTTATGACATAGCCCTATAATTAAGAACAATATTTAATTGATTAAATCATTCCTGCTTTCTGAGGCTCCCTTTTTAATTGCCATTATACCCAATAAAGAGTCAGATAGGATAGCAGCTATAGCTGGGCATACATCTCTTATCCACATCAGTGCCAACAGGATGCCCATCGATTTGGCCACCATAATGGCTACAAAATTGGATAGTCTCCTAGATCTCTTAATTCCAAATTCAGGGATACAAAAGGTGATTCCCATTCTAGCCATGTTGCCATCTCTAAAGCCATCAGTAGAGATTTGGCTATGCTTAGCCCATTTGCCATGTATAAACTCAGAAATCTTATCCATCATATTTGACAGTCCTGTTCTTCCCTTTGTTTTATCATATAAGTACAAATCTACAACTGGAGAAACAACTGTCCAGATATAGTTTGATTTGCTATGACTAAAGATTTTAAGTTCTTCCAGTTCTTCCGACCGTGTTGGCATATGGGGGTTTGTGGCACCCATAATTCTCAGGAGTTCTCGTATATTCATTTAGTACTCTTCTCATTATTTTCATTACCCTTACCCCAAAAGGTTAAATCTAACAATTTCATCCATACATTTACAGGCATTTCTCTGGTTGCTACCTGCAACACACACAATGGTGTCATAATACTCTCACCACATGTGATTTGCAGAGCTTGTGCTTGGATCAACTCTAATTTTGTAAGTGTTGATTTAGAAGCTGAATTAAAGGATTAGCACCCAAAATCTATAATTGGTCTTACTAGTACCCACAGCATCATCAGTATGTTCTTATCCGCACCCCAGTTGTTCCCAGCAATTCTTTAAAAGTAGTTTCATCCTATTTTTATACTCAGTCTTGATATTATCCATATGACCCTTCCAAATTTGCTTGCTATTGAACATAACTCCTAAGAATGTAAAATTTTTGAACTAGCTGTATTTTTTCTGCATAAAGATATTCCTTTTTGTTAAGATCATTTCCTTTGTTTTAGCAAGTGAGAACTTAACTTCCCAAGTATTGCCCCTTCTGAAATCTCCCTGAGCACCCCCTTGGTTCTCTCTACAGCTACCTTAAGACTTTTATGTTTGGCCCATATAGCGCATAGTTGAACACAAATAGGGTAGTATCTACTCCTGACTGTCTACTCTCCAGGAGATCTTTAACCATAATGTTAAACAAAGGTAGGGCTAATAACACTCCCTTGTGGATTGCCGTTAGTAAGTGTATAAATATTTGACAAAGTCACCCTCATCCTGACTTGTTTCATTCTATCACTTAAGAAGTCTCTTATCCACCTGAGCATTCTTCCTCTTATTCTAGTTGTGGCTAGCTTATACAGCAAACTTTCCCTCCATAGTATGGCATACGCTTTCCCAATGTTCAAAAATGCAGATATCATACTTTGTTCCACATGCTTTTTTGTATTTGTTTCTAATCTTACAATATGATCAGCTTTCCCAACAATATTTTGCTTTCCTGAAACCACTTTGAACACATATTATAGCTTCATTTTCTGAGTATGCGACTAATCTCTCATCATTCTTTCCATAATTTTGCCCCCACATGATGTGAGGGCAATAGCTTTATACGCATCAGGTCTTGTGCAGGTTTTCCTATTGGTATAACCACCACTTGCTTCCATTCTGCCAGAAGTATTCCTTTTCCCCATGTATTATTTTATAATTTCAGTAAAACTCAAACAAATTTCTAGTAGGTGCTTTAGCTTTGCATTGCATGTGCTATCTTTACCTGGGACTGACTTCTTACCTCTGTCTACAGCTCTTTTGAGCCTGTATGCTGAAATTTTCATTCAGTGTGTCATCTTTATATTCTACCCAGCCATTTAGGAGCTCAGAAATTTCTTCAGAAAACATTCTTTTTTGTTCATGAAACTCAATTTACTTTGATTTTTATCATTATTAACTTTTTAGAACTCGTTTGCTAAAATGTCTACATTTTCTAAATTAGAACTTTCAACTTTATGTTTTACTGTAAGACCAGGTATACATTTGATTTTACTCCATATCCCATTCATTCTTTTAACTTGTTTAGATGAAACCTTGGAAACTTTGTTTATTTTCCCACAATATTTTCTCCAGCTCTTTCTTTGCCTTTTTAATAAGTCTTTGTGCCACTACTTTACATTTTTTATACTTCATTAAGTCCTTGCTACTCAGTGTACTATTGCTTGTTTGTATGCCTTATTTCCTTCTTTAATTGCTGCCTTACAATCCCTATTCCACCAGGGAACTGGATTTCTGAGTTTGTAGCAGTTCTATATATTGCATACAGCTATGTTTGCTACTGCTACAACTCCCCTTATTATATTATCATGACATTCCTCTAAATTATCACTTATACAATTTGTACTTAGATATGCCTCACATTTACTCTTGAACAGTCCCCAATTTGCTTTTCTAAGGCTCCAGGTTCAGATTCCTTCAGTGTTTTCAGTATTACAGTATTTCAGTTTTTGACCTTGATATGTAATTAGCATAGGGAAGTGATCACGTCCCATTCCATCTTCTTTATAGATTTCCCAGCTGTATTTATTTGCTATATTGCTTGTTGCAATTCCCAGATCTAAACATGAAAATGTTCCATCCACCAAATTAAACCTAGTAGGTGCTCCAATAGTATTTAGTAATACCAGTGAATGAAATATTCCATGAACTGTTCCATGTATTAGCCATTATAATCAGTTTTCCTGCTTCCCCCATAATTCATTATGGCTATTAATGTATCCACAAATAATGTATGAGTCCCTGACACCCTGAACTAACTCATCCAATTCTAGATTGTAGAGGGTTGTAGAGGGATTGTAGAGGGATTCTATGGGTTGTAAAGATTAGATTCCTACAAAGGTGTTATTATTTTGCATAGGAATCTCAACAGTGTTGTACTTAAAACTTAAGTTCTAAACATCTATTTCAACTTAAGTCCCGCCTTTATAAATATACAGACCATCCTCCTCTTATTTTTCTGTCACATCTGATTACATCATATCTAAACATAAGTTTTCTTATCAACCAGGTTTCTTATACACATATCACATCAAGTTTGTTTTCTATTTCAAAAGAGTTTTCTTTAATTCCTTGCCATGTGTTATTAAACTATGTGCATTCCAGTAAAAAATCATTACAATCATGTTGTTTAAACTACATTCTTATCTTCATTTTAAATTGCATGATACGGTCTATTGAGAGATTACCTATGTGTAAATACTTCTCTGCTGCTTTTGATAGAATTTTTATTCTTTCAGTCTTCTCCACTGTCTTTAAAATGCAATTAATTTGAGGATCCCCTGCTCCTCTTTGATTCCTAAATACCATAGTGGTGACAGGAGCATTAATCATAAATGCAAAAATGTATCTTTGTCTACAAGCAGTACATCTTCATCTGTTCACCTTATGTTATCTTTCCTGCCCTGAACTGTGTATTGTTGTACCAGTGGCTCTTTTCCCTCACTGCCTTTTTCCTCCTTCTCCACTTTCTGCTCTGAATATCTTTTGGGAGATTCTGCATAGGATATTTTATGCATATTTTTTTTTATTTTCTGTGTCTCTCTAGCTCATTCTGCTACCATGCACCCTTTGTATGCTGTACTGTGCTTATTCCCACAATTGCTGCATTTTAGGTTTTTTTCCTTCCATGCAGTTCTCATATGAGTGTTCTGCACCTCTACCCACTCCTCGTTTTCCCCTTACAGGCAGCGGCCACATGCCCAAAGCTTTGATATTTTGTAATATCTCAAAGGGGACAGAATATATGGTTTAATCCAAAAGAGTTGATATCCTATATTAACCCTACTGAGTAGCATTGCACCTTTAAATGTTTGGTGGCTGTTGATGGCTTGTGTTCTCCCCCGAGCCTGCTAATCAATTGTTTAACAAACAGCTCTTGGTCCTCACCTCACTTTTAATTTCATCCTCAGTCATGCCTACTGGAATCCCACATTACACCTCTTGCTTCTGTCACAAACAAATGTAGCTGGCAAATTACTTTTAATTTTCCTAAAATTGTAGTTTTGAGAAGTTTCTCAGCCTGTTCCTTATGTTTACATTCAACTCATAAATCTCCACCTGGCATTCATCTAGCTCTTAATATATCTCCGATACTTCGCCAAATCTCTTCCACTGTTTTCAAGAGATTAAAATCTCCTATATCATATCTTCAGCTAGTGATTTGATAATTATAAGATGTCAAACCTTCTTACTCTTTTTTTCATCCCTGTCTGCTCCCTTTTCTTCAGATACAAATATTTCTATTCTTTTTCTTCTTGCTAATCTCAAGCTATTCTTCAGCCCTTGCATCTTTTTACCTCATTTTCCAACATAACTTCCAGCCTCTCCCTGTCAGCCTGTATTTCTAGCTCTGCTCAGCCAGTCAGCCACCAGCCCAAGCCACCCCTGAGTTCCAAGCCCCAGCTCTCACAGTCTCTAGCTACCAGCCAGCTACCTACCAGCCTGTTCAGTCTCAAGCCAGATGACCAGCCCCCTTCTGTTCAAGATATTTTGCCTTTATTATCAACCACACAACTCCCACCCTCCAGCCATGTTTCAGGTCCACATTAACTCTTGTATTGCTTGCATGAGGTAAACACCCCATCACAGAGTCTCCTTATAAAAATTTGTTCCGTGGGTTGCCTAAATTTAAATTGTCCTGTACTATACTGTACACTGGATGAATATTTTCAAGTAGCTCCAACTAGGAATCAAACTTTGTGTGTGTGTGTGTTTTTAAAGGATTTCACCCTTGAACCACGCCTAGTTTGTTTAGTACTAGGAATTGTTTTATCTTTATTTTTCTGGTAGCCATTTCTGACTTGACTATCTTAGTACTTCTACTCACTTAAAATCTATCTCTTTGTAGTTAAATAATTTTTTTTGTTCTTTAATTAAAATTAATCCAGTATTGTGAACCATGTGGGTGATGCCTTTTAAGGTGTGAAATCGTTGTGTATAGTTCCACTACAAGGACAATGGACGTTTGTTATCTGAACTGTCCAGGAGAGGGCTGGACAGTGTAGCACAGAATACACATTTTGGGGGAAAATCCAGGACTGGAAGAGTATTGGGGTCACCCTGCATGTCGTTACCAAGCCTGGTGGAAGCCAGAGTGTAACTGGTGTGTGCTGACAGGCTGCTGGAATCAGACTTGCTGGACCCAGAACTGTGGCTATACTCAAGGTGTGATCTGCATATTGTTTGTGAGGGGCCCAGGTTGGGAGACATCATTGGGAAGCACTATGAGGCTCCCAAGGCTTCAGGGCTGGAGTGACACAGCTTCTCACTGGACTGGATTGCATCCAAAAATGTCACAGTGGGTACATACTCAAGTGGTTTCTGAGTCACTACCCTTGCTACGGTGGCCACACTGCTATCTTTAGTGCACTAGCTCAAGCAGAGCTAGCTAGTGTCTATCTTGCCAAGCTGGGAATTACACCTTCCAGCTTCTGTGTAGACAGGAAATGTCATAGCTGGGTTGCCTTGTTTTTATTTTAGTCCTGGTGAGCTTCAGAGTAGAGATTTGAGCTGCCAATTCTTTGGCAAACAGAATGTTAGCTGATACGTGAGGTACCTGAGGAAACACCTACCTCAGTCTTTTGGTGGTGCACTAAGATTGTATGGACAGAGTTGTTGGGGCAAACCACATCATGTGCAAGGTAGCACATAAAAGTGATGTGGGGGAAGGTACTCCAGTCCATGTGGGTCCCAAAACTCCTTGGGATTGCAGGCTACATCGTCCTCTCTTGAAGCAGGAGGCAGTTGATGGAGCCTGCTGATATGAGGATCCCCTGCTCCTCTTTGATTCCTAAATACCATAGTGATGATAGGAGCATTAAAAATGTACATTAGACAGAGCTGGCCTCTAGTCACAATTTGGAAGAGAGAGAGAGTTCAGGTGGGCAGGTGTCCAGTGGAGTTTCAAGCAGCTCTCCCCTTTAATTTATTGCTGGCTCATCTGCCCAGTGGGAGACCAAGACAGGAATGAACTTGTAACAGCCAACTATGATTGGTGGAGTTAGTAGGGGACACCACAGCAGGGGGCACATCTGAGCTGGAATAGAGATTTATTAAAAGTTTTTGCTACACTCAGACTCTGTGCTTGCAAGAGGGGAAGTATTGCCTCTTAGAGGTGCCCAGGGGGGTGCTGTGTAATTGTCCCAGGTCACTGGGTGGGGGCTCGAGCCGGTTTTGTGTTAAATTGTTGAAAAGGAACCCCTAGATACTGAACCCAGCCTTGTTGCCACTGGCTCACCTGGCAGAAGGGTTACATAAATAAACCTCCCCATTAAGGTCTTGCCCAGAGATCTTCAAGTGCCCCTCATTTTTTTTCATTCTTGCCCAACCCAGAGATCTTCCAGTTCCTATAGATCTTCTCTTCCTTTCATCATTGCCAGGGCTAATGTTAATCACTAGCCAAGCAAGTGGCTGTTAGTAGCCTCATTTTTTTCAGGGATCTTCCTTTCCATTGTAGTTTTGCAATTTGTGGCTTCCTTGTGACCATTTGGATATGTTTGATGGCCCGGGAGAAATGGCAATGGTAGTCTTAGCAGAGAGACCAGCTGTAAGACTGCATGGGTATAAGGACTGATAAGGGAATTCTAGGGCTTTTAATCCAGCACCTTTCACAAAAGCTAAAATTACAGCCATAGAACATATGGCAGTAGAGACACACTACAAAAGTGTTTCTAGGATTTCCATTTCCTGCTGCATATTGAAAATACATTTTAATGTCACATTCTGTTGACTGAACGACTCAACTTGTATGCTGGAAGAGGTACATATTAGACCTATCAGAATCTGCTGTACAATGTACCACTCTTTGAGCAATATGTTGAAAAATGGCTATTCAGCATAAAGGAAATTGGCTAAAATGTTTGACCATTCGTTCAGGAAACATACAACTCAGTAGCACAATGCACAATTCATTTCTTTATTTAAAAAAAAAGTGGTGGAAAAACAAATACTGCAAACAAAGAGAAAGATGACTTTCCTTTGCCTCTGAGACTTGAGTAATTATTTTGATAGTGTACATTTAAAAATTTAAAATAACAAGAGAATTTTAAGTCTGCTTGTAATCAAGATATGGCTGTTAGTTGAAAAACATAGCATATTTGCATAGAAATAACTATGGCAAACTGAAATCTTAATATTAAACCATTTTAATCATTTTCCTGGATATACTGATAATTACTTCATATGTGTCAACCAGAGTGCTTTCTTGGAGCAACTGAATACATTCATACCAATTGAAGTCTTTCCTGGTGCAGAGAGATGAGATGCATGTGATATCTCTGGGAGTGGGCAAACCACATTTTTCATCGCTGCCTAATAATTAACAGAAATTCATTACTCCACATTTGCTTGAGCCCTAACAAAATAAGCTTGCAATTACTGGTAGCTCTGAGCAAGGTAAATATTGGATGTTATGTTGGCGAATCAGTTTTTGGTGATATAAGGAGTCCGCTGATCATGTCTGTCTTTAATAAGACTGTAAGGATTAACAACAAAGACAAGGTCAAATCTACTTCCTCTGCTGTTGTTGCTTCACACTACTGGCAGACAGCATGAGAGATAGAGCCTATGAAAAACCTAACTAATGAACCCCTTGGAGACTGGAGTTCTGTTTGGGTTAAAAAACAGGACAATGCTTTTAGCAAATTCAATTGTGGAAAAATAGTTTAAGGAGACCTATCACTAAAATATCTTCAGAAGGTGATAATAATAGGATTTTTTATGCAAAATCTTAAACCACAAAACCCCTGATCTAAATCTTTCATGCATTTGCATTCTGAATATATGAAACAAATTGGATGTATTAAGACTTCTTCGGAGCCTTGCTTTATATTTGTTTCTCTTGAAATCATCCTAGAATCACAAAGGTGTTCATCTTAAACCATACCAAAATTGTACACAACTGAGTGGGTGTGTGCTACTTCTAATAGCTTCTTCCTGACTTATATTGATATTTTGGGGTCATGGTGTAGTAATTGTCTAGCATAGCCCATTGCAGTTAGTTAAGACAGTTACCTTACATTAAAAATATAGTTTAAAGAGCAGAGCTCAGCCGGAGGTGGGCTATCTCAGTGCTTTATACTAAAAAATACAATATGAAATATTCTGGAGTACTCTGAGAGGGAAATTTCAGAAGGCATTTTGTGCAGGACTTTAGGTAGATTGGATTTATAGAATTAAAAATACTCAAGCTACATCAGCCTTTCAAACTCTGCCATGACATTCTACATGCAGACCTGGCAGCACATTTCAACTCCTTGTTGTTGGCTTGATCATACAAGCTGCTAAGCATCACCTGTGACTTCTTTAGAAATGGTTACAGTCAAATAGAGAGGAGTGGGAAATGATTTTCCTGTCGTATGAACATTTTTGAGAGTTTGGAAATTCTTCTCCTTCAGCATCAGGATGAAACTGAGACCTTCTAAAGTTTTCTGATGAAAAAACCATAAGAGAGTGCCAAATCCCATAATAGCAAGGTGGCTAGGGTACTGACCTGGGATGTGGCTATTCTAGGCTTTTGCCAGCGACTTGAATCTCACTTTTTCATCTCCGCACGTGTACCCTAACCACTGGGCTAGAGTCATTCTCTCTTACTGTCTCTAGCCCAGTGAATATTAATTATTTATACAAAGTGGAACAGCTCCAAGAGGAAAGTTTGAGAAAGACTCCAAAACCCTGGGATTGCTAATAGCCAAATCAGGCAGAAAAGGGACGTGAATCCAGGTTTCTCACATCTCAGGTGAGTGCCCCAACCATCTGTCTATTCTGGAATTTGGAAGTATCTCTCTTGGGGTTTTGTTATCAGAAATTCCAGCCTGAATGGAGTAACCTTTCTCAATGAAAGTTTGATTGAAACTGGCATGCTCCTGCAAACAATTTCATTTGTGACAAATTGTCATTTTCCAACAAAAAAACACTTTGTTGAAAAATTTCCCAACCAGCTCTACAGTCAAAAACCTCACAAGAGGCGCTCGGTACAATTGTGAGATTACCACAAAAGAGTAGGAGGGGGTAGAAGCGTGTGTGGTGGGAAAATGTCCTCAAAAGATAAAACAGCTTGCAGTACTCTGAGACATCCTTGGAAAGAGCCATTAAAGGTGTGACCAGAAGGCTGACCAATGTATTTGATAGGACTGATGGCACTGATCAGCCTGAAATTTAGAGTTAGGTGCAGACACACTGTCATTGTTTTCACTAGTTGGAATTAAGTTACAAAACAAAGCTTTGAGACTGTATTTTGCTGGAGCAGTAAAGACCCTGTTGGCATTTACAGGACATCTTCAGCCCAAATTATTTGGCTTGCACGTAAAAGTTGGATTCAATGTGATAGGAAAAAAGTTACTTGATCTGAGAGCGAGCTTTGACAGGAGAATTGAAATCAAGGTGTGCCATTCAGGGCAGGAAATGATATTTAGCGTTACATGTTACAAATCACATGTGTGTGGAAATCCCGATGAGCATGCACATCTTTGGGTGCAGGGAAGGAATAAGAATGGACAGGATTTTCATTGGAAGGCCGAGTTTACACAAAGCCTGTGGTTGCCAAAGGATGGCCACATGCAAACAGACAGAGGAAGCGGACAAAGCCTCAGAGACAAGCACCCATTGTCTATTTTCATAATCGTACTCAATTAATTTAGGCCCCCTTAAGTGTCTGCAAACCTGGGTTGCTTTTGGCAGGTATGTGTGGTTCAGAGGGATAGGCTTACAATTAGGTCACCATTGCCTGCTGAGTTAGCCATCCCAGGTCAAAAGATGAAGCAGCTGAGATCAGGGGCACACCCTGCACTTGAAGAGAGAGGCATGGAGAAAGGGAGCCTGATATATTATTTTGGCGAGGAAGGAGAGGAAGAGGAGGCTGGCAGGAAGTGAGCATGGAGTCAGGCTGTAAAACAGGATTTTGGGAAAAGTAATGGGTGGGCCAGAGAATTAGGGCTTGAGGCAGAAACTGCAATACTTAATGCTCTCCAGCTCTTCCTTGCTGTAGTTATGGCATTATTTGGGGATCACTTCACTCTGGGATGCTGTTCAGCAACGTTGCCACCAGCAGACGATAATAGTAATAATAATAATATCTAGCTCTTTTCAGCAGTAGATCTCAAAGCACTTTACGAAGGAGATCAGTATCATCTCCATTTTACAGATGGGGAAACTGAGGCACGGAGCAATGACGTGACTTGCCTACTGTCATCCAGCAGGCCAACAGCAGAGCTGGAAATAGAATTTTGTTCTCCTAAGTCCAAGTCCTGTGCTTTATCCACTAGGTCACATGCCTCTGTGATATCCTGACAATCTGGCATTCTTAGCTTTCTGCTGCAGTTTGGCATGATTTGTACTGAATGGCTTCCATTCAGAGATGTAATTAGTATATATTAAAGTTCCATGCATGTTTAATTATCTCTCATTTAGGTTGTTTGAACCTGGGAGTTAAGCATTAAAACATGAACTTGTACTGCCTGAGATAAAGGAATAACTCCATTAGCTCGTAGCAGTAATAGACTTTTATCCCCTTATGTGAATTGGCCAGTAGAGGGGACCAACTACTATCTTATGTCGGCTGCACATGCAACTGATTCTCTGAAAGTTTAGCTGTTATTTTCCCTATTTGCAATCCACCAACCTATACAAAATGCAAGAAACCAAAATATGTAAATCCAACATTTTATAGCCCTTTTACCTAACCAAGCTCAGAATAGTAGGAGTGTGAGGGTGTTTCTATAGAACTTGGGGCCTGAAAGGCTATCATTGGTGGATGAGTTCTGTTTCCTGAAAGTTCAATCCAAATCGTTTGGTGGTGGTAAAAGTTAAGGGCCAAGTTGTATCTGTGAGTGTAGGTTGGGAAACAAGCACACAGTAAACCTTCCCTCATGTGCCTGCACAGAGAGCATCCAGAATGCCAGTGCTTGTGCTTTCTGACCATTTAGGGTTACAGTGCACTATTGCAGCTTGAGACGCTCCACAAAACAGGGCATGGCCTCCCCTTTCACACCTCCTAGCTCTTGAAGGCCAACAGTGTGGGAGAACTCACATTGTATCTTTTTTTGAAAGGGTGTGGCATTGGCTCCTCTTGAGCATGCTGCCCTACTGCTCCAGGAGGTATTCTGCAAGCCACTGTCCCTGCAGGCAGGCCACTGTCCCTGCAGGCAGTGTAACTCCTCACCCACCCACCCCTGAAAATGCTGTCTGAGAAACAAAAATGTAAATGTCACCTTGCATTGTTTTACTTTTCTAAAACATTGAGAAATGGTTGGTCCTGGAATTCCACAGGGATAGCTAGCATCAAATGAGACTTTGTGGGAGTGATCATCCAAGCCCTTACATGTTCTGCAGTAGGAGGCACAAAAGTAGGAGGCAAGTGTAAGTGGAGCCTACGAATGGATGTAAATAAGGTTGCCACTTCTACGCCTGCTCAAGTACATTCAAGAAAGCAGGGCAAAAATGGTAGGGAGTGGGTAAAGAATGGATTTATCAGTGGAGGCCTGGACTGAAGTGTTATCCTTAGTGGACAAATGGGGGAATAATGTAGGGGGACACGTCTACATTGACATTACTCCTGCTACAAGGCTCTCCAGTAGACGTAAACCTGGATTCTACTCTGTCCTGCTCATCACTTCTCACCTTGCACTTTCATGCACCACACTCCTCATCTGCAAAGCTGTGAAACTGAGAGGAAGATAAACTTTACTTTACTTGCTTCTGAATAGATGGAGAGAAATGGAGAACCAAAGTTCTCCAATATGGGTACCTCATAAGTCACTCTTTCCTCCACAAGCAGAAGATGAACTGTATAGTTACACCAGAGCTGCTCCTAATTTGCTACCAAATCCCATATATAACTTTTTATACATTGAGTTTGCCATTTTTCTACTTATTCTGAGGCAGGGAAGAGAAAAATGTATATAAATAACATTACTGTCACTAACAAAACCAAAGGAAACACATAGGTGAAGTTTAAAACAAACCAACCCTGCAATTCAGTTTTGAGTTCTGTGTTAGGAGGCTTATTCCTTCACCCACTTACTTCCCTGGTCCTTCTCACATGAACAGAGAGCAATAATACCCAAAGTCCAAAAGTGCAAACAATTCAATGTTTATTGGGGTGAACTTCCAGCAAGCATGATTCCAGTTTCCTTCCTTAGTCTCCCCCTTCCCAGCTCTGACACCACAGAGCCTTACCCTTGGCCCTGTTCCCATTCCTGCCCTTAGCTAAACATGATTCAATTTCCCCACCCCCATTCCTTGTTCCCATTTCCCACCCACCGACACACTTCCTGATTGACTGCAGACTGTATAGTAAAACTTGAGTTTTGCTCAGCTATACCTTAACCAATCATTTTCCTGAAATGTAACTAACCAATCCTAACATATTGTAACATGATTATGTAACCAATTATATCCCACCACCTTAATTAGTTTACACCCAGCAAAATTAATTATACAGCAGACAGAAACAATCATAGAACCAGGCAGAGACCATGCAAATAAACAATAGCAAAGTGGGAACTATTATGACAAAACAATACAGAAATGAGGATTTCACATCCCAGCTATTGATAAGTGAGTTCTTGCCAGACAGGATGCTATCAAACTAAGTTTCCTTTTACATCTTCTAGCCCTGGTCTACACTAGGACTTTAGGTCGAATTTAGCAGCGTTAAATCGATGTAAACCTGCACCCATCCACACGATGAAGCCCTTTATTTCGACTTAAAGGGCTCTTAAAATCGATTTCCTTACTCCACCCCTGACAAGTGGATTAGCGCTTCAATCGGCCTTGCCGGGTCGAATTTGGGGTACTGTGGACACAATTCGACAGTATTGGCCTCTGGGAGCTATCCCAGAGTGCTCCATTGTGACCGCTCTGGATAGCACTCTCAACTCAGATGCACTGGCCAGGTAGACAGGAAAAGAACCGTGAACTTTTTAATCTCATTTCCTGTTTGGCCAGCGTGGCAAGCTGCAGGTGACCATGCAGAGCTCATCAGCAGAGGTGACCATGATGGAGTCCCAGAATCGCAAAAGAGCTCCAGCATGGACCGAATGGGAGGTACGGGATCTGATCACTGTATGGGGAGAGGAATCCGTGCTATCAGAACTCTGTTCCAGTTTTCGAAATGCCAAAACCTTTGTCAAAAGCTCCGAGGGCATGAAGGACAGAGGCCATAACAGGGACCCAAAGCAGTGCCGCGTGAAACTTAAGGAGCTGAGGCAAGCCTACCAGAAAACCAGAGAGGCAAACGACCTCTCCGGGTCAGAGCCCCAAACATGCCGCTTCTATGATGAGCTGCATGCCATTTTAGGGGGTTCAGCCACCACTACCCCAGCCGTGTTGTTTGACTCTTTCAATGGAGATGGAGGCAACACGGAAGCAGGTTTTGGGGACGAAGAAGATGATGATGAGGTTGTAGATAGCTCACAGCAAGCAAGCGGAGAAACCGGTTTTCCCGACAGCCAGGAACTGTTTCTCACCCTGGACCTGGAGCCAGTACCCCCTGAACCCATCCAAGGCTGCTTCCTGGACCCAGCAGGCAGAGAAGGGACCTCTGGTGAGTGTACCTTTTAAAATACTATACATGGTTTAAAAGCAAGCATGTGAAAGGATTACTTTGCCCTGGCATTCGCGGCTCTCCTGGATGTACTCCCAAAGCCTTTGCAAAAGGTTTCTGGGGAGGGCAGCCTTATTGCGTCCTCCATGGTAGGACACTTTACCACTCCAGGCCAGTAACACGTACTCGGGAACCATTGTACAACAAAGCATTGCAGTGTATGTTTGCTGGCATTCAAACAACATCCGTTCTTTATCTCTCTGTGTTATCCTCAGGAGAGTGAGATATCATTCATGGTCACCTGGTTGAAATAGGGTGCTTTTCTTCAGGGGACACTCAGAGGAGCCCGTTCCTGCTGGGCTGTTTACCTGTGGCTGAACAGAAATGTTCCCCGCTGTTTGCCACGGGGAGGGGGGAAGGTTGAGGGGGTAGCCACGTGGTAGGGGGAGGCAAAATGCGACCTTGTAATGAAAGCACATGTGCTATGTATGTAATGTTAACAGCAAGGTTTACCCTGAAAGAGTGTAGCCACTGTTTTATTAAATGTGTTTTTTTAAATACCACTGTCCCTTTTTTTTTCTCCACCAGCTGCATGTGTTTCAATGATCACAGGATCTTCTCCTTCCCAAAGGCTAGTGAAGATTAGAAAAAAAAAAAAACGCACTCGTGATGAAATGTTCTCTGAGCTCATGCTGTCCTCCCACACTGACAGAGCACAGATGAATGCATGGAGGCAAATAATGTCAGAATGCAGGAAAGCACAAAATGACCGGGAGGAGAGGTGGCGGGCTGAAGAGAGTAAGTGGCGGGCTGAAGAAAGTAAGTGGTGGGCTGAAGACAGGGCTGAAGCTTAAATGTGGCGGCGGCGTGAGAGAGGAGGCAGGATTCAATGCTGAGACTGCTGGAGGACCAAACCAGTATGCTCCAGTGTATGGTTGAGCTGCAGCAAAGGCAGCTGGAGCACAGACTGCCACTGCAGCCCCTCTGTAACCAACCGCCCTCCTCCCCAAGTTCCATAGCCTCTACACCCAGACGCGCAAGAACGCGGTGGGGGGGCCACTGGCCAACCAGCCACTCCGCCACAGAGGATTGCCCCAAAAAAAAGAAGGCTGGCATTCAATAAATTTTAAAGTTGTAAACTTTTAAAGTGCTGTGTGGCATTTTCCTTCCCTCCTCCACCACCCCTCCTGGGCTACCTTGGTAGTCATCCCCCTATTTGTGTGATGAATGAATAAAGAAGGCATGAATGTGCAGCAACAATGACTTTATTGCCTCTACAAGCAATGATTAAAGGGAGGAGGGGAGGGTGGTTAGCTTACAGGGAAGTAGAGTGAACCAAGGGGCGGGGGGGTTCATCAAGGAGAAACAAAGAGAACTTTCACACCGTAGCCTGGCCAGTCATGAAACTGGTTTTCAAAGCTTCTCTGATGCGTACCGCGCCCTCCTGTGCTCTTCTAACCGCCCTGGTGTCTGGCTGCGTGTAACCAGCAGCCAGGCAATTTGCCTCAACCTCCCACCCCGCCATAAATGTCTCCCCCTTACTCTCACAGATATTGTGGAGCACACAGCAAGCAGTAATAACAGTGGGAATATTGGTTTCGCTGAGGTCTAAGCGAGTCAGTAAACTGTGCCAGCGCGCCTTTAAACATCCAAATGCACATTCTACCACCATTCTGCACTTGCTCAGCCTGTAGGTGAACAGCTCCTGACTACTGTCCAGGCTGCCTGTGTACGGCTTCATGAGCCATGGCATTAAGGGGTAGGCTGGGTCCCCAAGGATACATATAGGCATTTCAACGTCCCCAACAGTTATTTTCTGGTCTGGGAATAAAGTCCCTTCCTACAGCTTTTGAAACAGACCAGAGTTCCTGAAGATGCGAGCGTCATGTACCTTTCCTGGCCATCCCACATTGATGTTGGTGAAACGTCCCTTGTGATCCACCAGAGCTTGCAGCACTATTGAAAAGTACCCCTTGCGGTTTATGTACTCCCCGGCTTGGTGCTCCGGTGCCAAGATAGAGATATGGGTTCCGTCTATGGCCCCACCACAGTTAGGGAATCCCATTGCAGCAAAGCCATCCACTATGACCTGCACATTTCCCAGGGTCACTACCCTTGATATCAGCAGATCTTTGATTGCGTGGGCTACTTGCATCACAGCAGCTCCAACAGTAGATTTGCCCACTCCAAATTGATTCCCAACTGACCGGTAGCTGTCTGGCGTTGCAAGCTTCCACAGGGCTATCGCCACTCGCTTCTCAACTGTGAGGGCTGCTCTCATCTTGCTATTCATGCGCTTCAGGGCAGGGGAAAGCAAGTCACAAAGTTCCATGAAAGTGCCCCTACACATGCGAAAGTTTCGCAGCCACTGGGAATCGTCCCAGACCTGCAACACTATGCGATCCCACCAGTCTGTGCTTGTTTCCTGAGCCCAGAATTGGCGTTCCACAGCATGAACCTGCCCCATTAGCACCATGATGCATGCATTGGCAGGGCCCATGCTTTCAGAGAAATCTGTGTCCATGTCCTGATCACTCACATGACCGCGCTGACGTCACCTCCTCGCCCGGTATCGCTTTGCCAGGTTCCGGTGCTGCATATACTGCTGGATAATGCGTGTGGTGTTTAATGTGCTCCTAATTGCCAAAGTGAGCTGAGTGGCCTCCATGCTTGCCTTGGTATGGCGTCCGCAAAGAAAAAAGGCGCGGAACGATTGTCTGCCGTTGCTCTGACGGAAGGAGGGGCGACTGACGACACGGCTTACAGGGTTGGCCTCAGGGAGCTAAAATCAACAAAGGGGGTGGCTTTACATCAAGGAGTATTTCAGGCAGGACTTCACAGAGGGTTCCAATAAGAAATGGTGCACCTAAGTTATTGTTCTTATTGGAACAATGAGGTTAGTCTGGCCTCTGATTGATACATGGTTAGATTTACCTTGCTGCACCTTCTCTGTGAGTGACTGCAGTGTGACCTAGAGGAATGAGTCCCCTAGATGGGGGAGGGGGGGGAAGCAAATGAATACAAAACAAATCTGGTCTATTTCTTGTTTTGATCCACTCCATCTATCTTTTACATCTTTGGCTGGCAGCAGACGGTGCAGAAGGACTGCATGCCATCCACATCTCATGGCTGCCCGGCAGAAGATGATGCAATAGGACTGCTAGCAATCCGTATCGCCTGCCTGCTCACCATAAGACGGTTCAATAGACTGACTGCAGGACTATAGAGAATGACCTGGTCGAGTCACTCCAAATTTAGTCCCTGCACCCATGTCTGCCCAGGCACTCCTGGCCGACGTGGCCAGGAGCACCTCAGACACGATGAGGACGGCTACCAGTCGTACTGTACTGTCTGCTGCCACAAGGCAAGGGGTTGATGCTGCTGTGTAGCAGTGCAGTACCACGTCTGCCAGCACCCAGGAGACATAAGGTGACGGTTCCCTGAGCGGGCTCCATGCTTGCCGTGGTATGGCGTCTGCACAGGTAACTCAGGAAAAAAGGCGCGAAACGATTGTCTGCCCTTGCTTTCATGGAGGGAGGGAGGGAACGGGGGCCTGACGATATGTACCCAGAACCACCCGCGACAATGTTTTAGCCCCATCAGAGTGCTCCATTGTGACTACTCTGGACAGCACTCTCAGCTCAGATGCACGATTGTTTGCCATTGCTCTGACGCAGGGAGGGGCGACTGAGGACACGGCTTACAGGGTTGGCTTCAGGGAGCTAAAATCAACAAAGGGGGTGGCTTTACATCAAGGAGTATTTCAGGCAGGACTTCACAGAGGGTTCCAATAAGAAATGGTGCACCTAAGTTATTGTTCTTATTGGAACAATGAGGTTAGTCTGGCCTCTGATTGATACATGGCTAGATTTACCTTGCTGCACCTTCTCTGTGAGTGACTGCAGTGTGACCTAGAGGAATGAGTCCCCTAGACAGGGGAGGGGGGGAAGCAAATGAGTACAAAACAAATCTGGTCTATTTCTTGTTTTGATCCACTCCATCTATCTTTTACATCTTTGGCTGGCAGCAGACAGTGCAGAAGGACTGCAAGCCATCCACATCTCATGGCTGCTCGGCAGAAGACGGTGCAATACGACTGCTAGCCATCCTCATCTCTTGCCTGCCCGGCAGAAGATGGTGCAATATGACTGCTAGCCATCCTCATCTCTTGCCTGCCCGGCAGAAGATGGTGCAATATGACTGCTAGCCATCCCCATCTCTTGCCTGCCCGGCAGAAGATGGTACAGTACGACTGCTAGCAATCCGTATTGCCTGCCTGCTCACCATAAGACGGTTCAATAGGACTGACTGCAGGACTAAAGAGAATGACCTGGTCAAGTCACTCCAAACTTAGTCCCTGCGCCTATGTCTGTCCAGGCACTCCCGGCCGACGTGGCCAGGAGCACCTCAGACATGACGATGACAGCTACCAGTCATATTGCACCGTCTGCTGCCAGAAGGCAATGGGTTGCTGCTACTGTGTAGCAATGCAGTACCGCGTCTGCCTGCACCCAGGAGACATACTGTGACGGTTACCTGAGCGGGCTCCATGCTTGCCGTGGTATGGCGTCTGCACAGGTAACTCAGGAAAAAAGGCGCGAAACGATTGTCTGCCCTTGCTTTCACGGAGGAACGGGGGCCTGACGATATGTACCCAGAACCACGCGCGACAATGTTTTAGCCCCATCAGGCATTGGGATCTCAACCCAGAATTCCAATGGGCAGCGGAGACTGCGAGAACTGTGGGATAGCCACCCACAGTGCAACACTCCGGAAGTCGATGCTAGCCTCGGTACTGTGGAAGCACTCCGTCGAGTTAATGCACTTAATGCACTTAGAGCATTTTCTGTGGGGACACACACACTCGAATATATAAAACCGATTTCTAAAAAACCGACTTCTATAAATTCGACCTGATTTCGTAGTGTAGACATACCCCTAGGCACTTCCCTTTCTCTGGAGGCGATAGGCATTATCAGGACAGGATTGTATTCCTAACAGCCCAATAGCACCTTATTTCAAAGTGACTAGTTTGGAATGTGAGGATGTGACCGTTCGCTTCCCAGCTTATGGCTGCCTCTGCTGCTTAGCCAAATATCTTAGCCTAAGCACAGGGCCTCAGACTGTCACAGTAAGAGAAGGCCCTTACACCGGCAGAGAGTGATTTTGATTCTTTCTTTTATACCTCTATAACTAGCCAAGTGATAAGAATACACCTAAATTCTTAAGAGGCCTTTACAGACAGGCCTGAATATCTATATCCTAACATTCTGTGACAACTAGAGTATAATTAATGCCACAATTTTACAACATGTTCCCACTTTGGTTTGTCTGACACTGGCTCCAAAATTAGCTGATGGTAATTTATCTTAAATCTAATGAAAGCTGTGCATGCAAAAAATAACTTAAACCCTACAGTCTATCTCCACAGAACTTTATTATGTTAAAATGGAATATTGATTGACCTAAAGTGTTAATTGCAGTTCTTAAATAGGTCTGTCTTAATTATTTAATTCTGGAGACATGCATGATATGTAAAATGAGATCAAATGTGCATTTACTAGCAAGAAGTCTTCTTAATGAGCATGATAGTTACTATTGGCCAGACAAGTGCTTATGAAGTATGGCATTGCTGTCAGCAAAACTATTTATCTGTATGACACTGTATGTCACTTTTGAACTTCGACTTGACATCCATAAAATTACATTTTCATCAAACTGAAAGATCAAGCTTCCTGTGCTGACTCACTAGGGTCAACATTTTGCAAATGACTGGATTTACCACTTGAACCATAAACCCTTTGTGAATAATTTTGTGCATTGGTGTTTGATAGCCTAGGGCTCAGATCATAATTTCTGAGCAAAAGAAGAGGTGTCAAAGCAAAATGAAGTTCCTTTCTGCATACGAAGTGTTTTCTCATATGGTAGCTGTTATTTCTTTGTCTATATTGTTGAGTTCCCAAACACAGTAAACATCTTAGCATGAATGTTTCCACTTCCTATAAGTCTTATTTTAGTGTCTTTGCAGTAATTTTAAAGGTCAAGCTACCTCAGTTGTCCAAAAGATTTTAATTGATACCAGAGATATTTTTTCAGCTGGGAAGCTTTAGGATGATTCCCAGGTAGCATTTGCAGACCCAGCTGAGATCTGAATTTAAGATGAGCATTCAGAATAGAAAAGATGCTGTTTGTTACAATTGACTGGGGTGATTAGTGTGTTTCATCTGTCTCAATCCCTGCAGCTTAAAGATGGATAAGATGTAACACACAGTTGGATATTTGATCTTGAAAATAGTGGTAGCCTATCAGATCCTGCATGTCTTGGTTACATATCAGAACTGCTGATTAGACGTTGATATGGAACTTTTATTCATAGGTGCAGTATTTAAGTAAAATACTTACATTTAAAGTATGTATTCAAAACTGTCGTCTTTTGCTCTTTATTCTACCGGTAGAATATGAATGAACCACACAGATATAGTATAGTCTGAATATCCATGTTTACGAACTGTATGCAACAAGAAAGACTTAGCTACATATGCACACTGCTGCTCTGGCAAGGTTCTAAACGGAACATAGACAGCACAACTAAGGGGCCCACAAATTGTTTAAAGAGACACTACCCGATTCCTGTACACTCATACTCCTCCCCAAGTGTAAAGGGACATCAGAAAGTTACAAATGTATTACTTTCATTACATATACAACATGTTGCAAATGGAGTGTGAAAGGTGGATCATGACTTCTCTCTCTGTACTTCCTGATGTAGCTGTATTGGGAACGTCTTCCTGCTCTGTAGTGTTAGGGTCACTTGTAGTAGTACCAATGAGCCTTTGTTTCTATCACACATCACTGTCTGCCACTATATTGTAGACTCTGTATTTTCAACAAGCATAACTGGTGTAGAATTCCTGTGGAATTTGTGCTTAAAAGGTGGGGTAGGTGTCTTCTCCATGATGTTTGGTGTTACTTCTATCCAATAAGACAGAGAACTAGGCTATGATTGTCATAAATATAAAGGGAAGGGTAAACACCTTTAAAATCCCTCCTGGCCAGAGGAAAAATCCTCTCACCTGTAAAGGGTTAAGAAGCTAGGATAACCTCGCTGGCACCTGATCAAAATGACCAATGAGGAGACAAGATACTTTCAAAAGCTGGAGGGAGGGAAAAACAAAGAGTCTGTCTGTGTGATGCTTTTGCCAGGATGGAGTCTTAGAACTTAGTAAGTAAAACCCTCCCCCCAGCTTTTGAAAGTATCTTGTCTCCTCATTGGTCATTTTGGTCAGGTGCCAGCGAGGTTATCCTAGCTTCTTAACCCTTTACAGGTGAAAGGATTTTTCCTCTGGCCAGGAGGGATTTTAAAGTTGTTTACCCTTCCCTTTATATTTAAGACAATGATATAATCACTCCAGGTTTCTACAAATAATTATTGAATGACTTCTCTACTATGAGCAACAACAGCTCGGTATTTTTGTGCCTTGCAGGGTTTAAATGTCTCCCCTACAATGCTCAGGGCATGTGTCTGCTTCCCAGTCTCTCCTAACAACTCTCTTTCTTTTAGTGCTGTGTCTATAGTAGAAGGAGGTAAATGAAGCTGCAATATATAACAGAGCATGTTCACCAGGGTGAGTGCAGCCAACAGCAGTTGTAAAGCAAACTCAGGAGCACTTTTAGGTTGCAATGGAAGTCTGTTGACTCCAGTTAACTTTGGATTAGGTTCACAGTGGTCAGCACTATTCAGAGTACTGAGTCATCCTTCATATGCCAGGTGATTAGAGGAGGTGGTAAATAAAGAAAGAGGAGATGATGCTCATACATGTTCCCCATGCCTTCACCTACTGGTGAGAGCTACCCTCACAGTCACTGTTATATACCTATAGTGCTCACACAGAGCCCTTCTACCCTCTCCTAGTGAAGCTCCTTCTGTCATTGTGTGAAATTGCAATTACTTGCTTTCCTTTTAAGCAGGATTTTCCAATAATATGTCCATAGCCTGCAAAACGTATAATCTCCAAAGCACCACACATTTTGTTTAAACTGTATAATGCTGAAAAACCAAAAATTAGCATTTCTCCTTTAAGATAGAGTTTAATAGGAAATTACCACCTTTGCAGAGGTTTCTGAATCATCCCGCATTAAAATAAAATGAGAACAAAGGCTCTTTATGCTATCACTGATGTGGGTTTTTTGCATTGTAGTGCCTCTTCATTTCTGTCTGCACAAAACTGCAACACAACCCAGTACATTAAAATAGAGAAGCCATTATTTATGTTACTCTTTTTAAGCGACAGGGTGTAAATAAACGTATTTTTGAATACCATTTGAGTAATATTAAGATCTTTTAAAACGTGAGGTATGATGCACAGAGTGCTTCATCTGCAGTGGTGCCAGCTCCTCACCAGCCCTTCCCAGGTCTGTGCCCATCAGGTCCAGCTGAGGCCTATCCTTATCCAGCATATAGGTTCAGTAACATTTTAAAGAAGTGATCTAGTCTTATATTGCACCAGATCCAAAGGTCTTTACCCAGTTTTCAACTCAATCCTTGCTCAACCCATTCATTTCACCCAGAGTGTTCAAAAATCTCAGAATTATTACAGGTTTCAGAGTGGTAATCACTATTCAAAGTTGTTTCTCTCTACCCAGAGCAGAAATTAGTTAGACTCAATTGCCCATTATGAAACTGAGGGCCTGCAGTTCTTTTATGCTCTTAGAAAGAGATGCACATGTTCTAAGTAGTAACTAGTTATAGGAATGCTAGTCAGGTCATCACCTGAATAGAAGAACATACAACATCTATTTTTCCCCCTCGTGATTTAGGTGTAAATTCTCCAATTCTGTCAACAGTTTGTCAGTGTCTGGTGTCGCAAGGATAGGCAGAAACTTTTTGTTCAGTTCGAGGTAATATAATACTTAATTACAGTCCTCATTCAATAGAATTGTTGCTAGTGTTTTTGTTCAGGCTGAAAGAGAGAGATCTATATTTCTTGATATTTCCAAGAGGAGCAATTCAGATGGCAAGACAAGGATCCTCTACTTTCTTATCTCCTGTCCAGGTGCTCTTAACTTGAGAGAAGCAAATTGCCGTAGCCAACTAGCCTCTTTTTCATCAGTTTTGAGGGGTGGTCTTTTGAGTGATCTCCTTCTCAAAAGGCAAGTGTGGCTCAGTGAATATACAATACATGCTTCATATATCATCTTCACAGTAATTATTACTTTATTTCTCACAACCTACTTGCAATTAAATTTCTACCTGGACTTCTGTTAAGCCTTTCATAAGTTGTAACTTTTTAACTAGTTTGTTGTTGTTGCCATTAGTCAATATAAACTTCCTGCAGAGTCTTGCATCAGAATCATGATCTGCTAATAATGAACACAGTTGAGCACGGACATTTCTTCTTCAGTTTGTCTTTTCTTTTGGGTCATATTTGTTCTTATTTAACTGTAGTCCAAGATAAATAGTTTTGCAAGGTTTGAATTACTTCAGGTCAGACATCGAGGTGATTAAGAATAGCAATATCTCAGAATTTGTCCCTTTCTTTTTACAGTTGAGTCATAACCAATTAAGTGATTCCAAATATTCCTGATTTGAATTTTGCCTTTGGCCTCTACCAAATCTCTAGAATAGCATGAAGCAAATTTCTAGATCTAAATACCCATATAATTTTGAGATCCAGCTTTGCAGCTTGTCACTTTAGGGTCTTGCTGTTCAAAGTTATCTGTAAGCAGTTTTGGTTTTGTATAGATTTATAATGGAGAAAAATAGATTAAGTCTCCTAGATATTAATAACATTAAATATTCTATAGTAGAATATTGGTAGTGTTAGACCCACAATAGAAGTCTCCCTACGGGATGGGGAGCAGGCAGATACTGGACACAGTGTTGGTATATAATACTATAAATGCTCTTTATTGATTACAAAACAAACCTTACTCACTCCACATTCACACCCCAAACATACTATATCAGAGTCCAAAGGTCAGAATGGTCCTGATGGCCAGTAAAGATTCTTTGTGATCATAAGATCATAAGATGCAGGGAGCTGGCGAAATCCACATCTATATCCACGAGGAGCTCTGGATCAGCAAATGACTCCAGTTTGCAGAAATCATAGGCAACATTTATAGCCCGTTCTGTCACACCATCGGTTCTTTGCCTTTGTTTACTAGGCCTTCTACCCACACAATTCCAAAGAGACAATCCTAGGAGGGCCGCCATGAGCCAAGGCATGCCACTTCCTCCAGTTCTCATACAATTTTATATCTGTTCAGCCGGTGTTGTTTCCTTTTCTGATGATTCTCTGTATTTTTCTCGGAACATAACAAGATTGTTTTTGCACAAATAGTTCTAATAGTTCTTAACCTTAAGTTCTTGCTTCAGTTGCCAGCTTGCAACACACGTATTCATGTCAAGCACATGTCATTCATACCAAGCCTCAACGACCTATAACGTATTACATGGATATATGAATCATAATGTATATTCATTATAGATAGATAGATATTCCAACAGTAGCACCTGTTCTTTTGCTCATTATAGGCGGGGCTAGCAGCACTGAATGAGGTTGCCCAAATCTTCTCATTATAAGACCCTGTTTTCACATGCTATCATTTTGCCAAACTTTAAACATTTGGGCTGACATTTTATGTACCAGACATCTGCCTCAGGCTAAATATATGTTTGGAAAATTTCAGAAAAAAATTCTGAGAATGAGGCTCAGAAAAAATACCCATGTTACATTCTGCCAAACAGCTCTAGCATTTCCATTCTTTGGAGCAGAAACTTGAAATTTGGCAGGGAGGTAATCTTTGGTTCAGGGATGTGCTTCTTGCCATCTCTGAGGAAATCTGCCAAAATTTAGCCAGCTTATGAGCCTTTCAATAAGTACAGGGTGCACATCCTCTGTTGAATTCATCAATTTTAGAAGCTACGATCTACAAAGATCCATCCTTGCTGAGCATGCTTTGTTCCCTCACTGCTCCTACATGTGTTCAGACTGTGGATGCGCTACTCCTTATAGGGCAACTGAGCATGCTTCAGTCCAGAGCTATGGGGGCTCTTCAGGACTTTCCCTATAACTGCTGGTCCCAGCTGCCTTGGCTGGGGTGAGACTGAGCACTGAAACTAAGAGCAGGGAACGTGTCTCTCCTGTGCTCTTAATGACTCCTCTGCTGGTGCCTAGACAGTGTAGAGAAGAAGTTGCCTGATTTGAATGCAGAGGGTACAAGACGTGCAGATAAGTTAGGTGGTTCAGAGCACTCAAACTAAAGTAGTATGTGCCATGTGATACAGGAGGGCCAGGGAGCAGTGGGAGAGTGCTAGAGGGGAAATATATAAGCTCAAGGCTAATGAAGGCGTGGTTCCCTGTAGACTAGGGAAGGTGGCAGCAGGTTAATTGGAGCACCTGCAGTCAATTAAGGCCCTGGTAGGAACCTAATAAAACCCCCTGCGTCAGGTAGACTGAGGAGGAGGAAGGACTAGAGCTTGGAGGTGTGTTGAGAGAGTTGGAAGACCTGAGAATTGGAGTAAGGGAGACCCTGCCCAGCAGGACCGGAAGACTCCCTTCCCCTCAGGACCGAGGGTATCCACCTAAGGGGGATGAGGGTAAGAAACCCACAGGGGCTGAGAGGGGCTGGGACTCAGAGCGAGGAGCAAACCCAGACCCCCTCCCCTGCTTCCCTCCTCTACACCTTCCTGGGCTAGTAGCGGGGCTCCCGGCACCCAAGAGCAGGGGCAGAGGGTGGCATCTTAGCTCCCCGCCAAGAAAAGTGCAGGACCCACCCCCCAGACTAAAATTGGCCATTTTGCCACAACCAGTAAAATAACCCTTAGAGAGTTGTGACAGGACTGGAAGGTGAGGACAAGACATTTGACCTTGATGTTGTGAAACACAGGAAGCCAGCCCTTAATCATCTTTGCAGTATCTAAAGCACCTGTTCTGGTCTTAACACAGATATTCATGCAGTTTGACAGTTTGGTTAGCATTTCAATTAATAAAACATTTCCATAAAGAATCAGTTATGCTTCCTAGTTCTCATCTTGTATGTAGATTTTAAGTACTTATTAATCACTTACAGCCTTGCTTCGACTATTCATTCTGTAATTAATTTGGGCTTTTAAATCCCAGTAACTTTTAAATGTCTTTACTTTTTACATGCAGTTTCCCTTCAAGAATAAGCTCAGTCACTTTTGTCTGGCACACTATGGTGTAGTATAGGTGAGGCTGGGTGGAGGAGCACTATAATACCATTCTTAAAGTTAGCATCTTCCTGACTTGGTACAGGTGCTTCCTGGAGTATGCTGCTTTTTCAAATCAATGAGAACCACATATGCCTGCCAGCATATTTTTAAATGCATTAATGCTCCTTTCTACAGTATATTGGGTTAAGAGAAGCAATTTGAAAGATACTGTACTCCACCGAATTCACTTCTCAGATATAGTCACAGATTTCACTTTAAAGAACTAACAATAATATGTCATTACAGTCAGAATTCTTTGAATTAAAGTCTCTTTAATAGAATCAGCACAAACACTCCAAATTGTCTAGAAATGATGTATGATACATCAGTACAGAATACAGATTGTATGATACAGTGTCTGTACAGAATACAGACTGTACATCAGCCTTCACACATGCCAAACTAATATTGAAGATAGTTCAGGAAATGAGGAATGATAATTCATTTTTAATGCTTTAGTAAGCTGTCATCTCATTTAGTAAATCTATATGAAGCATTATGCACCCTTTTTTTTTATTGTGATCAGTCTAGGCTTAAAGTGCTTTTATTGCAGTCATCAACATTCCATCCTGCTGAACAGTAAAAATGCAGGGCATGTGTTATTTCTTTTATAAATATTAATGGATACAATGTAACTTTTCAAGAAAAAATTTGATCGTATTTGTTTGCTGTTAATGAGTTATAGCCCCAGGGGATTTACTTTACTAGTAAAAAATATATACCAAAATTCACGAATAACTTCCTCCGTTGTGCAACACATCCAGAAAAGCTTTCTTGCCTACAAAATAAAAATGATGAGCACTAAAATATTGCCATAGAATTAAACTATTGCAATCAATATTATTGTACTGGGGACTTTTTATAATCCACTTCCAGGATTCTCAGTCCTTTTGGGTTGCTTTGAGGTTGCCCATGAAGATGGTCTTTTTTCTGTATCTCTATAATGGTTTACCAGAATCATTCATCTTTGCTGCTCCATCAATGGCCATTATTGTATTATGCCTTTTTTACTGCAAAAACATGTTTAAGCATATCAGTGTTTTGTCTTTGGTGATGCTGTTGAATTGTTTTTCACTTACATAGATATGTTAAATGTTTGACACTAAAGCATCCCACAATCTGCATGACAGCTTGAATTGGATGAATCGTTTTTAGTAACTGTAATGAATTATTTTTGCTTCTTTCTGTTCATGAATTATCTGCAGCAGGTTGTAACTTTTGTTAATTTGTTATTCAAAACTATATATTATATTTCTCTGAATAATTCTTGGACCATGGCACAGCTGTGAACAGTTTGTTGAAAGTGTTCAAAATTCAAGCAGTTTTGATTGGACTCAGCTCACATGGCATATTTCTGCCCCCCCCCCCCCCCCCCGCAATTAGATGAACATAACTCCTAGATTCAATTTTCTGTTTAAAATGCTCACATTTTTTAATTCAAATTTTATTTTCCATGATATTCTCCAACAAAACAGAAATTTGCAATGAGCAGTTTATCCAACTAATTTAGCAAACTTTTCTTGCATAAAACCTATAAGCAGATTAGTTCCTTAACTTTATTCATGATTGAAAATAATTCCATTTTGGTGATTTTTTTGAACTCTGTGGGTTCCTTGTTTTTTGGGACAGTTCTGTAGAATCACAGAAATGGGTGGTAAACACCTTGACTTGTCTGGTCCAGCCCCCATGCTGAGACAGAACCAAGTAAACCTCATAGACTATCCTTGATAAGTGTTTGTCTAACCCAGTCTTAAAAACCTGCAGTGACAAGGATTCCACAACCTCCCTTGGTAACTTGTCCAGTCCAGTCCTTGTAGTTAGAAAGTTTTTCCTAAATATCGAACCTAAATCTCCCTTGCTGCGGATTAAGTTGATTACTTCTTGTTTTCCTTTAGTGGACATGGAAAGCAATTGATCACCATTCTCTTTATAACAGTCTCCACTCAGTCTTCTTTTCTGACAACTAAACATGCCCATTTTTTTAACCTTTTCTGATGTTAGGTTTTCTAGACCTTTTATCACTTTTGTTGCCCTCCTCTGGACTCTCGTCAGTTTGTCCAAATCTTTTTCTAAAGTGTGGTGCACAAAACTGGACACAATATTATGCACTTGTCTTTATTGAATTTCATTATCAAGATATGGACTCTGTCTGCATAAATTGTCAATTAAAGTTGTGTCCTCGAGTGTATTCCTCAGAGTAGATTTCAAGGACTTCTCTATTACTACAGTTTACAGGGACTTCTAGCTCTGGTGAGCTATTTCGCAGGTCACTTACTCCAGTTTCCATACTCCAAATGGCCATACTTCAAGTGACCTTTTCTCTCTTCTAAGTATATTGCTTCTTTGTGATTTTTGTTTCTGTTCCTTCCTTGGATGAGAGTGCAAATGCTTTTATTTGAATAAGGAAAATACGATGATTCCTTAGGTAAATCTCTCCCCTTCCCCTCTTCCCCTGGGAGAGCTTCTGCCTATAGCCTTCCATACATACCCCACTTCCTCCCCCAGCTTGGCCTAGTGATAGAGTTTTAAAGAAACACTACTCATATTCCCAATATTTTTGACATTCTTTACCCAGCTTTAATTAAAATAGCCAAAAATAAAACCTACAAAAAAAAAGAGGAAATTCAGTTTTCAGGCTTGCATTTAGAAAGGTTTGAGAACAGTAAGTGACCTTGCTTACCCTATTGCCTGTAATTCCTATGCATAATGGGCGTATCCTGGATCCACAAGGTCTGATCTATGACCAGACTATAACCATTCCCTTGGGAGTGACCCCTTTAGTGCGCCGAGCCCCCGGGGCACATATATTTCCAACTGGGATAGGCCCCATGGTCTCCAAGACTCCAGATCTGGGACTTCAGGCATAGCTGATCCCTGCCTCTCCCCGTGGTTCCTTTCAGTGAATCCAGACAAGCTAGACTCCTGCTGGAGGCTTGAACTGTACCAGGTTGCAATGCTCTCCATGAGTATTTGCAGTGACAGCAGGCAGCCTTTTTCAAAACAAGATAAAATGTATTAGTCCCTTGACATACAGAATCAGAAAGTCCATAGATTAACATAAAGAAATAAAGATTAAGACATAGTCCATCTAGTCAAGCCCGTGCCATCAGCCAGCCAAGCAGCTATGGATTCCATTTCAGGCTTTGTCTCTCTAACCTTTTGGTAGACCCAGATGCGAGCTGTCATGCCTCTTCTGAAAACCAACTCTTATTCCCTTTCAGTCAGTCCTTTGTCTCCAGGGAGGATCAGATCATGTCTCCTGTTCTGCTCCAAAAGCAGATGTAACCCTTTTGGCCCCACTGAGTAGCAATGTACAGAGGGAAACAGACATACATAAGATTATAAATATTACAGAGAATTCCCAATTATCACAGGTGGTGAATTGAAACCTATGTGAGAATTAAAATATGCCATAGTACAAGGGCTAGATCCAATTAATCTTGGAACTAATTCCCTGAATTTACCAGCACTGGCCAGACAATTGACTGTCACTTGTTCCATCTGAAGTATGGAAACTGCAGTAACTAACCTAGGAAACAGCTGTCTGGTGCTAGAAGTCTTTGTATCTGCACTAATGGGTAAGTCCTTGGCATCTGCTCTATGGGGAATACACTTGAGGACACAATTTTAATTGACAATTTGTGCAGACAGGGTCCAAAATGGATGGAGTGGAAGAATGGGTCACAAACTGTCTGTCCCTCCCCCACGCCATGTATTCCTGAAGATATATCCTGCCAGTAACATTTCTCTTTTATATGCATAGTGATTGCTTAATAGGAAGTAAGCATTGCATAAATGTGTTCATAAGAATTGATTTAACCCTGAATCAGAATTTTATTGAGCTTCCAAAAAGCTTAGACCACATTTTTACCTTCTTTCCTTCCCTACATTCTTCTTATTTCCTAGTTTAGTGGTCACTGGAAGATAAAATACCAAAATAAAAGGAGAGATCTCCTTTTCATGAAATTTCCAGGGCCAATTTTGTTTGCCTGGTAGGTTCAGATAGTTCTCATATAAGCATTTGAATTTTTTGTGCTTTTCCAAAATGAATGGAACCTGCCAAGTGCCAAACCTTTATGTATCATTAAAAGGAAAACATCTGATCCCTCATCTCCTTGTTTGTTTGGATGATTTAGGAGGAATCTCATGATGAGGAATCCTATTCTCAAAGGTGTCTTAAAGTGGGAACATTCGAGACTTCACTTCTGCCTTTGCTTATGCCCTGTGCAACCTCACTGAAGTTACTGAGGTTGCATAGACTGTAAATTATGGTAGAATTTGTTCCTTAACTTGAGAAGAACAAGTGTCAGTTAAACTGTGTGAGGTGGGAGTTGAAATATTATGTCCTCTTAGACTTTAATTACAGTGGGCTTTATATTTGTAATCTTTTCAAGGAGTTGCATTACCTTAGGCCAGATCATGCACTGTACAGAAAACCCTGCAGAATGATACTTGTAAGAGAAAGGAACTCCATGAGCTTCCACTCACAATTTCTTTGCCTGGGGAGGGTTAAGCATTCTGCCTGTATCTTGGGGAACCTGCTTGAAGCCATGATCTTCTCACCTAAGGTCTTGTGTCTGTGCACTACCTGTTGACTCCCTAAAGTTTCCTCTTGGGTTGGTTCTGATAGTGTTGCACCGACAAACCTTGAAATATTCCACAGCAGAAAAGTTCCTGTCAGAACCTAATACAACTTCTGCGTAGTTGTTGGAAGGGCTATGTCATAGCCACTGTACAGTTCCCATGGATCATGCCGACACTGGGTGATCCTGGCTGGGCCAGTTTTACATCCCTTTTTTGTGCTGCTGAAATGGCGTAAAGAAACCATAATAATTCCAGTGTTTAACTTAAGCTCCAGAAGGTTTTTAACATGCTGCATTTTTTATACAGCTAAAATAATTCTACTCACCCTCATCTGTTCGAGGTTTTATTTGCCATCTCTTGGGATGTACACAGTACACATATTTTGGCCACTATGTTTTCATCTATTTTATCTGACAACTTGTAGACAAAGATTCACCCCAGTGTTTATCACAGTGGATGACTTATAAACCCCCTGAAAAATGAGGTTTCAAATAGAATAGGAATGGTGACAGACCTAACTATATTTGCAGTAACAAGGCTGCTATAATACCAAATGTTAGTAAGACATTATGGCAACCAAGGTTTCTTGCACTGTTCTGATTGTACTGTGTTTTCAGGAGGTGAATGAAGGTTAATAATATGGTCATGGTATAAAATAATGAAACTTAGTTTTTTATTACCACAAATACAGCTGTGGGCAACTCAGGGTGTAATTACATCAGAGAAGATGAAGAATCATTCTTCTAAAGGAGATTTTCAAGTGCATCTTAAGGCACCTGGACTTGATGAGGAGGCTCCCCAAGTTTGAGGGGCAAAGACCAGGAGAAACAACTGTGTTGTTACTTTGATGTTGAGAGTGATTCAATCACTGTATAATCAGGACGACTTCTTGCTGGAAAATGAAAGATGCTGTTGAAGACTACTGCTGTTGTGTCTTCTGTGCAAAGGGAGACTGAAAGAGAAGAGTTGGATTTGTGGTGGCACTATAGGCTTTCTATAGAAACTATGAAGGAAATGCAAGGATCAGTGACATTGGTACACAAAGTGCAGCCCGGAGCAAGGCAGAACAGTTAAAGATATACCAAGAATATATATAAGTAAATCCAGTTAAAATATCACCACCACATCATTAAGATGAGAATAAAGAGAGTGCTGATTGGAAGAGGCATGGAAGTACATACCAGTAGCTGCAACATTCCCCCTACAAAAAGTAATTTCCAAGGATACCTCCAAATAACGATTCAACTATCTAAACCTAAGCAGGCAGGATGGACCAGTGGGTCAAAATACCTAAAGAAAGATTATCAAATCCTTCTGGGCTTTTCCAGACAGGTCTGACTGTTAGTTAATTCCAATTATTGTGTTTCTTGCCCATAAATTAGAACATCTTTGGTAATATAAACATTATAATTTCTTTCTTGTAGCATCACATGTGAGTGCTTAGTGCAATCTTATACATAAAGAGAGAACAGCCTGTTATTTTAAGGTCTGATGTTGTAAAATATGGCTTCATCTGCAACATCCCAAAAGTAGAGCTGGTCAGGCAATGTCTTTTGGGGGATGGGGTTTGTTTTGTTTTTTCACTGAAAATGTTGAGTTCTCAGTAAAAAATCAAAAACCTTCAATTCATAAATGCCAGTGTAGTGTCAGGATCCTGGTTGAAGGTAGGCAGAACTAGTGACAGGAGCTTGGGAGCCAAGAACTGAAGTCAGGGGTCAAAATCAGTTCATTGCCCCTTTTTTTGCCCCCCTCTCTCACTGTTGCAGCTCTCCTCCCACTCATGGAGTCTCATGGTTGCTTCATGACTCAGCCCTCTAGCCAGGTCACACTATGATTTCTCATTCTGGGGGAGTCTTTCAAAGTCCTTCTACACCAGCAGAATCAGGCAGTCCTCACACCCTCTGACCTGACTATATCACTCCCTCAATGATTCAGGCAGACTTCTCATTCACTGCCCCATGCAAAACCACTCTGCAGTGGATGGTAGGGAAACCCAGGGCTGCCCTCTACTCTGGGTTTCAGTCCAGTGTCCTATAGCAAGCAGTTAAGATCTGGGGTTTCCCTAACCCTACTGCTCTCTTGCCTGGACTTGCTTTAAGTTTCTCCTCCATCATCCTTCCTAGTCAGACCCCTCTCTTCTAGGCCTACTAAGTAAATCCTTGCTCATGAGTTCCCATCCCTTTCTCACTGTTGCCAGCCTCCTGGCTCTATAGAAACCCCACCTGTTCCTCCACAGGTAACCTTGCTTCTCCACTCATCCTAAATCTCCCCTGTTTGCAGTTTATTAGGCTCACCTGGCCTAATTCAGCTCTTTCAGGGAACAGTACACCCCATACAGGCTGCCAAGACTTAGCAGTGTTAATTGACAACAATGTTATGTGCCAATCACTGACAGTTGCCATCAGTGAGGATGTCACAGATGATGTTCCCCAGGGGGGCATCTGAGAGGCCAGAGACAGGAGGTTCCCGATGGATCGATCTCAACTGAGGAATTCCTACCACCACAGATCAGGATGAGACTGTGCTTTGCCATTTTAGAAGCCTTTACTGTACACAAAACAATAGGAACCAACCCCACACTGGAACACAATAATGAGGTATGACATTGGGTCCATTAGCTGTAGCAACTTGATTCATATCTGACAAGTGATTTCCCCCTTCATCTTGCATATGTATGAAGAATAGGTGTGCAGACTAAGACCATAATGCAGGACTATCAATCCTTCATGGAACTTTTGTCTGGTCCTCACTGCAGCAAATCTATACAGCTTTGTCTGTGTCTGAGATATATCTTTCAACAATCCCTCATTATGAAGGATATTCCCTGTCCATTGGTCGAAATTCATTTCTAATGCACCAAAAAGCTGGTATTATCTCACTTTCAGTATTGCAAATTCATGACACTGGAAGCGATGAATCGCAAAATAGAGGTCACATACAATGTAAGTGGTAAAAGGATGAATGTCAGATCATTTTCAGCTTCCTATATTAATTTCTCTTACACATTTCTCTTTAGATATCTTCTTCAAAATTGGGACAGATTAGCCTAAGGGCAGTGACAGAGGATTTTGAAGACCTGCCCTTAAATCATATTTCAAGAGACCTGACCCAAACTAGATACAACCATCCTTAAGTGGTCTGTGAAAGGCAGTATTTGAGTTAAGTCATCAAGCTTTTGAAAAAAGAAAAGGAGGACTTGTGGCACCTTAGAGACTAACAAATTTATTTGAGCATAAGCTTTCGTGAGCTACAGCTCACTTCATCGGATGCATTCAGTGGAAAATACAGTGCGGAGATTTATATACACAGAGAACATGAAACAGTGGGTGTTACCATACACGCTGAAAGCTTATGCTCAAATAAATTTGTTAGTCTCTGAAGTGCCACAAGTACTCCTTTTCTTTTTGCGGATACAGACTAACACGGCTGCTACTCTGAAGCTTTTGAAAGATTGCTATTAATCATCATTAAAGGTATTTTGGATCCCCAGTGGCCCATCTCTTAGAGAAAGCAACGAATCCAAATTTGTGTGTGTGTGTAGGGGAAAAAACTTGTTTGGAAAGAATGAGGAGTCATATCTAGACATGCAAACTAACCCAGAGTCAGGGGCTTGATAAGTGGATTAGGGACAGCAGTACATTTGCTATCTGGACAAGAGAAGTTGACACGCAGATAAGAGGGGTCAGAGGGGATTGTTTTCAGGAGATGTAAGCAACTGCTTTTTAAAAAAATCTGTAACTACTCTCAAAATGCCTTATTTAGATTCATACTTTTCATAAACTAAACTATGCTTGTTAAGCAAACCATTGCTTTTGTTATAATTTCATTTTCTCTGTTTTTACTACATTGGGTTCTTTAAGATTGCTTTTATGTGCTTGAAATTATCCACATATTCCCAAATAAAAGACAGCCTTGTAAAAAAGGTGGTCACAGCATGACTAACAGGTGTGTCCCAGATTAACTTAATTAAGAGGGTGGACTAGCATTTGGGGCTAATAAATAAGAGGAAGATAGCTATGTGGGAGAGGAGGTTCCTGGAAAGAGATTTCCAGACAAGAAGACCTGGGTGTGTGGGCTTCTGTGGACAAGGAGACCACTGGAAAGGCTGACATGCTGACTTTTCCTAGGCAGAGGCTTGGAAGCCTGGATAAAGCTAGAAAGGACGTCATCTGGACTGGCTGGAGTGACTGTTGTGATACAAGAACAGGTAGGGACCAAAGGAAGCGCAGATGTGGCAGAAGATGCTGGAACTGAAATATGAGGTGACTCATTGGACTGTGTCTGGGGATTTTTATAGACTGCATGGTATGTTGGATAAGTGGACTGTGGAATTATCCCACTATGTGGGATAATAAACAGTCCCCAGATAAGGGGTAGTATTGGACACAAGAGAATGTATGGTGGAGTCCTTAAGTAGTGTGAGAGGGCCAACAGAGAGTAACACCAGGGTTATTGCACCCAGCCACAAAGGGGCACTTGGAGGAATCATGTTAGAGGTTCTGAAGGGAAAATAACCTTGATAGTTTCATCCAACGGGTATGGACAAAGGTCCCTGACCCCAGGGAGTTCTGTTGCTATTGAGCTATGTATGGCAGGTGAGCACCAGGGAGAAGATGAAAGACCAAGGAGTAAACAAGAGGTGGTGGTGATGTTGGTCACAGGACTGAGGGCAGCACAGGCCATGACAGATTCCCCCTGGTGACAGAAAATCAATTGGAGAGAAGTTATCGTGGACAGCACTAATTGGGGAGGAAATGTAGTCAGTAGGTGACTTCTTATTATATCCCCATAGCAGCCTCTGCCAATAGGGAGGCTGCTACAGAACTTAAACCTTCCCTTGCATCAAAGGAGGTGCGTTGGGGAAGGCAGCAGTTTCCTCAGCTGAAATACTACCTATCCTATTAGCCAAATGGCAAAATGACTTAACTTACCTCCACTTCCTCTTCTGTATTAAAATTGAACAAAGACCAAGGGATTTGAGCTCTTGTACATCTTTCCTAGCAAGATTTATTAGCCCTTCTCCTGAGTTACAATGTAATTAGATATACATACTATGATGGAATACACCCCTCAGTCACTCACACCCTACACACTACTGTAATAATCTTTGTACAAAGTATGCCTTGTAAGGTGTCATTTGAAAACTCATAATTGGCTGGTCAGTATTGTCCTGGTAAAATGTGTGGCTACGTCATATGTAAAGTTATAAGATTCCCCTGTATGACTTTAACACATGTTCCAAACCCACAGCCTTGCCTGGACAGAGCTCAAGTCTGTCCTAAACTAAGGAAGGAATGTGTGCTTGCCTTGATTTGCATTTAAGCAATAAACTGGGCCATCAGGCAGTGAGGATAAACAAAGGAAGTTTGAATGGGTAAAACAAAAAACGGCAGGGAATAGCCTTCCACGTAGACTTATTGTCTCCAGGGTCTCAGCTGGAAATGTTTTTCCTGGGGGGACTGAAACTATAGAAAGGAAGGACAAACACACCCCTAGGTACCCTCTCTCTTCCTGCCCAACTCATTCTCTGCACCTGAGAAGACAAAAGGAAACAGCTGTTGTACTCTGGGGGAGGAGTCCTGACCTGAAAGTTTGGTCAGTAATCTGCTGGCACATACGGTGAGAGAGTTTGCTTTGCAACTAAGATAGTTTCTTAAGTACATATTAATAAGTGTTTATTTTTCTTGTAACCAGTTGACTTATGCCTCATTATTTGTACTCAAAATCTATCTTTTTGTAGTTAATCAATTTATTTTACTCTTTTATCTAATCCAATCTGTTTAAACTAAAGTGTCTGGGCAACTACTTAAGGCAATAAATTGGCATTTATTCCCTTAAAGGAATAATGGACTTAATATATTTGCACTGTCCAGGAGAGGGCTGGGCAGTACAGGACATACATTTCCAGGAGAAAATCCAGGACTAGGGGTGCGTTGAGGCTGGTGAGAGCCAGAGTGTAGCTGGCAGGCTGTAGTTACACACAGACGCTCAGGGTGTGGCTTCCATGCTGGAAGGCTGCTTGTGGGCAGCCCAGGTGGGAACTATTACAGCAAGGCACCCATGGTTAGAGGGCAGCATGACGCAATCCCCCACTGGTCTGGAGTGTGCCCTGGAATATTACATGTGTTAACACATTTAAGAAAACAATTGGAGTTTCTAATCAGATTTGCTTTCTCTTTCTCATCTGTCTAGCTCCAATGCTCTGCTTCTAAACCAGACCTGCACTGCAGCACCACAGAGATTCCTCACTTTCAACACTGTATCATACATTTCCCCAGTCTATTTCTAGTATTTTCTTTTCTCTTTAGTTCTTTCTTCCAGCATTATGTCACTGTCATTCTTATTCTTCTTATGTAGCAGCATACACAACCAACTTGCACTTTGAACCTGGTCATAGGGATGTAATTATGTGACGTACTCATTTATACTGAAATTAAATATTATGATTATTCATAGAATTCTCTGGTCTTTCTCATTTTGTACTGATATTGGTGTAGTCAAAAAACACAAAGCATGTATGGCCTGATTCTGAGCTTACACCAGTGTAAATCAGTCAATGGATTTAAACTGTGTCTGAAATTGATAGTTTTACTAGGCTTCATTGATTTATTTGTAGATAATCTTTGAGGTGAGTAACAGAGAGAGGGAGTTTGCAATCTTGGAAAACTTCATTTATGAGCCTGCTGTTGGCTTTGCTGTTAGTTTGTCAGCAGCTGAAATATGTTGTTGCTTTCAATATTTTGGGCTGTGTCCACACTGGCAAAAATGGGGCCTGTAATTCACCACTCTTGCCCACTAGAGCAATTCTAAGGGAAACTGCAGTCTAGACAAGGCTCAGGCAGGCTAACTTTTTTACCATCATGTCATCTAACCCTGCAAGCAGAATTAAATTGGCAATAGTTAAACACCTGTGCCCAACCTACCATACAGCTTCCACTACTGCTACTGTCGTATCTGCATTTATGGTGAACTATGGGTCCCTTTTTTGCGTGTGCGCCAGCTTTGACAAGACTTTGAGCTAGACTTATCAGTAAGCTGCTGCTTTCCACCACTCTGATGCAAAACAGCTGTAAACCTACTGGTTTACGGCTATCTTGTATCACGGGAACAATGCGAAGCTTAGATGTGGTAACTAATTTGATGCCAGTTGATTTTTGAGCACATTCCAAATTTAGTCATATCTACCAAGTCTGTTTCTAGAATGGGTTTTGTGATGCATATGATTTTTTAATCTATTTTTGTATATCTTAAAAACCTCTCACTTCCATTTTCAAATTCAAGTTATTACCTCTGACTGGTCAGAGTACAGTGGCTCTGCATATGGCATGCAAACCCACCTCAACTCAAGTGAGGGAGAACATAAACTCAGGTGACTGGAGTTCAAATCCTGGCTCTGCCACTGCTTTGGTAGTTAACCTGGGGCAAGTCACTTCCTTCCCTGTGCCTCCGTTTCTCCATCTGTAAAATAGGGGTAATGATACTGATGCTCCTTTGTAAAGAGCTTTGAGGCCAATGGATGAAAAGCACTATACAAAAGCTAGGTATTGGTAGTAGCATTGCCTTTAAACAATCCTGAGAAACTGATGTTAGGGCTTATCTTCCCAGAGGAATTGACAGGAATAGCTTTTTCCAGAATAGCTCCCTGTGTGGATACTCTGTATTCTGGAATAAAAGTCATATTTATTCTGGAATAGTGTCCACACAGGAAGTTATTGCAGAATAGCTTATTCCTCAATAGCCATTTCTGTCAATATACCTGTGTAGACATGCCCTTGGTGAAAAAAGAATCAAACCTTTGAGTCTAATGACAAGTTTCAGGTATGCATCCGATGAAGTAAGCTATAGCTCGTGAAAGCTTATGCTCTAATAAATTTGTTAGTTCTAAGGTGCCACAAGTACTCCTTTTCTTTTTGAGTCTAATTAGTATCCCTCCTTCATAAATAAGGTTACTCCCAGAAAGTGAGGTAATTTCAAAATAAACCAGTACAGGAAGCCTGACTCATGTCATCTCATTTAGCAGTGAGTTTCCCAGAGAAAAGATAAAGATGCTGAATGTTCAGAGGGAAAGCCATGCACCCCTTTGTTCTCCCAGCATCTAGATGCCCTGATCACAAGAAAATCCATGGCAGGTTTCTGGCTGCTATAAGGGATAGCATGTGGGGTTTGAGGTGACTAAGAGAGGAGTCTGTGACAGACTATAACGCTTTTTGGAAGAGCCTTTTACACAAAAAGTTAGTGGCTATTGACAGAATCCTGTAAACACTTACACACCCACTTCATGTTATGAAAATGCTTAAGCAACTTTAGTATTGCAGTCTATATTTACTATGCATAAGTGAATGAACTTCCAGAATCACATTTGCAAGAGGATTACTAGCAAATATTAATGCAAAATGAAGAACAGCAACAATAGCCAGGCAATATAATACTGGTCATCCAACTGTAAAGCAAACCATGTGCTATAAAGATTAGTGTTATGCTACAGAGGGAGAGTATAACTAATCCATAATTTGACTGTGGTTGAATGCCAGTAGTTCTGAAAGAGAAGTAGCCACAATTTTTTACCTTTAATAAAATACATAAGTAATCGAAGTGTGAGGGAAGCTTTTGCTTCATTACCTCAGCAGTTGTGTTCTGACCTTGTGACTGCACTTTATAAAGGATTTTATAGGGTCCCCCCTCCCCCTGCTACACAACTGGAATTAGCATAAACTCATGGAGTTTAGAGAAATGTTATGTGAATGCCTAGTAGTTTGCAAATAGTTTTTCAATGTCACATTTCTATAACAGTGTTATGGAACAAAACTAATTGCTGTCTGTTGTGGATGCAATTCTATTCACAGCAAGATAAATTGGATTTCTAAACTGTGATTTTCATTGTGTTACCTCCATGTATCATGAGTTATCCTGATGCGCACAGCAGTGGGCCTACTTATTTATACGGTGAGCTACAGCTTTATGCTGAATCTATCAACTTGCTGTGCTTTTAGGAAAACAGAAGGAAAACCTGAAGTATAATTGTAGGCTGCCATCTATCGGAAGGGGTTAATGACAGAGGCCTTCAGACAATAATTTCTACACACATGAGGAGAAAGAAAGCAAGTCTCCTGTTCAGGGACTTGGATATCACTCCAGACAATCCAATCCATTGCTGGCTGTGTATTTTGGCTATGGTGGGGGGGCTTTGCTTATCTGTAGACTTTTTTCAGTTTTTGTTCCCTAAGTGGAAGAGCAGTATTTGTTCCAGAATGTTAGCACTTATCGTTATAAAAATTAAATGTCCAAGCTGATTTTTTTTATTGAAGACTACCTTGTAATTACAAAAATGATGCATACTAAAATGAGACTGCAAGGTAAAATAGGAAAATAAGAAAAGCTGCTACACTTGAGTAAGTCCTCATGAATTTAATTAAAGTACTATTTTTAAATTTCTCAAGACAACTGAAAAATATTTTAATTATGTTCATATTATCCAACTATTATTTTCAACTGTTAAAGCCCAGTAGGATCCTTTTGGAAAATAAGGGTCAAATGAATGAAATGAGACATTGCAAAAATATCTGAAATAAAAACATCAGTGGATAGAACACACTATTTAAAAACAAGCGTGGTTTCAAAAGGCTGGAAGAATGAATTATGGCACTGATTTTAGGGGATTAGTAGAACAGTGAATCGGAAAAAAAGTATACAGAGTGTAATAAGGGTCATTTGAGTGATTTGGCTTCAGTCCTGTGGTCTGAAAAATGTGTATCAGCTTTTATACTTCAGACTATAATTTACAGTCAAACTATAATGGTCCTGAGGGCTGCACGATTCCCTCTGAATTCCCTCTGAACTGTTATGTCCTGTTCAATACAGAAATGCTCTTCTGAGTCTCAGCATTGAGAATGAAATGGTTGAGGGACTGGACAGCCCAAAGCATTAGCAATGAGGGTAGTAGACCCTTTTTGCTTCTAGGTTGTCCTGGATGGTAGTAAATGAAAGTTGTCAATTTCATAGCTGTGTGGTCACCTATGAGGTGACTTGGTAGTTTCATTCCACTTCCAAGTAGACAACTGTCCACATCACAGAACCA